>NC_080641.1:6155729-6799671 GCF_027579445.1 Ammospiza nelsoni | reverse complement strand
CCTCCTGGGAGCTCTCCTGGCAGGATAAGCAGTAGCTAAGGTCAAGAATACAAAAGTCCTTTGTGGGCATCGAATTTCTCACTGTGGGTTCTGTGCCACAGGACCTCCCTCCCCTCACAGTTCAGTGTCCCCAAGTGCCACTGGAGAGGCTGTGGGGTGGCTCTGAGCCCCTCTGCTCAGGTGCAGGGATGAGGAGCTGGGTGCCATGGCCCTACAAACTCTGAGTGTGCTGGGGCTTGGCAAAGGGACCCCACTGCAGATTTATTCAGAGTCTGCTCCTCTGAGTGTTGGGATTCACTGCTGAGGTTGTCTGGAGGGAAGGTGGGAAAGGTGACAGGCTGGGACTGAAATAGCTGGGATTGATGTGAACCTCCACTGGAGATGTTTAAATATCAAAGTATGGCAGGCACTGCTCAGGGCTGCCTCAGGGTGTGTGTTCCCCTGGGGACGGGACCATCACCTGTGCTACAGAAAGAGGCTCCCAAATAACTGGGCAGCACACTCTGCTGAGGGGCTGAGCCTGCACAGGTGAGGATGGGTCCTGTGCCGCTCCCTGTGCCCCAGACAGGGCTCTTCCCCTGTGTCACCCCCAGGAGTGACAGGGCACAGCTATGGATCCCTGGGCCTGGTTTCTCTGCCAAGCCATCCCCCAGCCTTCCCTCTGGCCCTGGAGCCAAACCCTCCCTGCACAGGAATGTTGCTCAGGGAGGAGGGAGGTTGGCACAGCTCCAGCTGCTGCATTTTTCCATGCCCAGAGATGTCTCCTGCCTTACAAGGGCCCATGGCACAGGCTGTGCCTGCTCTCCTGCAGTCCCCTATGTAAGGCTTGTTTGGATTCAGGGACTGGGCTGAGCCCTGGGGGGATACTGGGGCAGACAGGGCTGGGATTGCCTGCCCATGGTGCTGCTCCCTTTCCTGGGTGCAGGTCACATTTCCTGAGCTGAGCTGAGGAGCTACCAAGGCTGCTGGAGAAACCTGCTCAGGGCTGGCACAGCAGTCCAGGAAAATGGGATTGGGTCTGAGAAGCCCACAATGGACTGATAGATACCAGGGCAAGGTTTGGGATTTGCTGAGCCTGTTGCAGGGGGAGAAGGATGGGAAGGCTGAGGATGTGGGGCAGCAGAGATGAGCTGTGGAAAGCCATGTGCCTGCAGGGATGTGACCTCTGGAACACACAGCACAGCACGTGGGGGGCTGTGAAACTGAGCTGCCTCACTCCTGGCATTCCCTGCCGGTCAGCACAGATCCCTCTGGCAAAACAGCCTCCCCAGCACCCACTGAGGGCTCTGCAAAAGGGACAAGCCAGCCCAGCCCAGCCCAGGGCCTGCCAGCTCCAGGGCAGTGGGGCAGCAGGGCCTGTTTTGCAGGGAAACTCCATCAGCTGCCGCCTAGTAAAGATGTTTTTGATTTTAAATCTGATTGAGAAAAAGAAAACCCCTAGGAAACAACAGCCAAAAATGACACCAGCAATGAGCTCTGGCAGTTGCAGGGTGCTCCAGGGTGGGATGAGTCCAAACTTCAGCTGCTCAGGTAAGCTCAGCTCAACTTTCAGCTGTATGTGGCACATCTCCAACACAGAGATGCAGGGAGCAAAACAGACCGTGGAGATAAAATAATAAAACTGCCTGTGGGACCTGAGCATGGGTTGTCATGGAAGCTGGAAGGTGAAAACTGAGATTTGGGAACAAGGAGGGTCCTATGGTGCACGTGGGTGTCTCCAAGACCTGGCACAGCAGGGCTGGGGCTCCGAAACAAAGCTTTGCCCAGTGGTTTCTCACTCAGTTCCCCCTTGTTTAGCCCTGAATGTGCAGTGTAGGGATGGATGTGAACTGCTGAGCCAGCTCTTCCACAGCTGCATCACGAGCTGCAGGTGGCAGAACACTGCAAAACCCACCTGCCCAGAGGGAAAGAGCAATGTCCTCTCAGGAGTGGTGGCTCCCCCAGAGCAGCTCCCCAGCACCAGCTCTGCCCACCCTGAGCCTCCTGCAGCAGCCACCTCCCTCCCCTTGCAGCTCTGGGACACACAAGTTGAAGGGACACGGAGTTTCTAACAAGGTTTGTAGTGTCTGACACGGAGATATTTTTGTTCTATAAATGGGGAGGGGGATATTGGATGAAACCATGTATGCAAACACTGCTGGTTTTTCTAGGAAGTGGGGAAAAACTTGGTGTGCACAGGTCAAAAAGAGGTTGCAACTCCCTGTTCCAGCCTGGTGTGCTGCGAGAGGATCCTCCCCTATGCTCCCCTTCCCATTTGCCTAGTAAAGAAGTAAAGAAGCTTTTGTTCAAGCACAGCATGGCCTCAGCCTGGAAACACAGAGATTTCCCAGGAGATCTCCTCACCAGGAGCCCTCCCTGCCCTTTTCCCTGGAGCTCCAGGCAGGAGCCATGTGCTGAGTAAGGGCTAAGGAGTGTTTCACCCCTGCAGTGCTTCTCCCTGCCCCAAGCCACAGGGAGGGGTGCCTGGATCCCTGAGCAGTGACACTCCTGCTGCCACCAGCCCCTACCCCTCTGCCTGTTTTTAAATACCTGGCAGGGAGGGGATGGAGCCAGGTGGGAATTCAGTTCATTTCAGCAGTGGGCAGAAAGGGGAAGGGAAGCAGCTGAGCCTGTGGGGCTCCCTGTGTGTGCCTGGTGAGCCCTTTGGGATGAGGATCCCCAGCAGAGGTGCTGGTGCTCCTGGGTGGGCTGTGCCACCCTGCCGTGCTCCTGGCACTGCTGCCCAGGGCTCTGAGCCCCCTCCAGCCCAGGATGTGTGTCTCAGGTCTGGGGTTGTGCTGAGGAAGCCACGGAAGCCCTGCCCTGCCCTGCTGGAGCAGGTGCTGGACATCCCCCCTAGAGGAACCCAGCCCTGGGCTGCCCCGGGTGCTTTCCCAGCCCTTCCTCCCACCCCAGGGCACAGTGAGGAGAGGGAAGGGGAAGCTTCATCCCACGCTGTCCTCCCAGACATGAAGGCTAAAAGAGCTTCACACTTTCATTGTGAAGTTTGGCTGTTTCTCGGTTTCAGCAGTGAAATTTGATTTTTCTTTTCCCAGGGGGCTCAGACAGCAGGTGCTGACACCCACCATGGTGGGTTCACCCCACTGCAAGCCCCCACACCACATTTCCATCACGAGAGCAAGAATTCTTTTGGATTCTCTGTGTCCCAGCTGTCAGCAGCCTTTGGAGCTTCCCCATTCCACCAACCCCCCCAGATGGCAAGAGGAGCTCCCCAGTGGCTGAGCTTGTTTGTGCTCTCCAGCTCCAGGGCTCTGAATCGGTGTCACAGCATTGCCAAGGTGCTGCTCAGGTTGTGCCTGGAACACCTCCCGGGATTTCAGCCAGTGTGGGACTGGAATCGAAGCCATGTCCCCTTCTGGGAGCCCAGAGGCACAGCCCATGTGTCACAGGAGTTTGCTGAGTGATGAAAGAGCAATCACCTGTTCAGCTGGAGTGGGACTTGCTCCTGTTGGATTTTCCAAAGAAAATTATCCCAACCTTTAGTTTTTTGCACAGCCTCCCTTTCGGCGCAAATTGCCTGTGAAAAACGCCAATCACTTGTTTTGAAAATTGTGAAAGTTGAATAGTAATAAAATGGTTATAAAAATAGTAATACAATTAGAGTAATAATAATTTGGACAATTTGAATTAGGACAATATGAGACAACAAATACAAAGAGTTACAGACGGTCCAGGTGCCTTTTTCTGGGCAGCACGAGCCCGAAAAAGGACCCACGAAAAAGGACCCACGTTAACAGAGGATTAACCCTTAAAAGCAACAGCCTGTCGCATATTCATACACCTCATCCATGATGCACAAATTCCATTCAAACACAGGATTCTGTCTGGGCAGTGTCAGCTTCTTCCTCTGAATCCTGACAGCGCCTTTGAGGCAGGAAGAAGTTCGTTTCTCCTGATAATGGAGCAATAAATTCTCTTTCTCTGAAAGATTCAGGTGTCCTGTGGCTGCTATCTCACTGTGAGTCCTTTCTTTAAAAAAAGTATCCTACACAGCATCGTTTCTATTTTAACATTTTTTATAACCTAAAACAATATTTAAGACAGTACTTAAGAGAATTAATACAACATAACTTTCTAACCCAACACACATAATATTCATTTGAATATTTGCCAAAAGCCAATCATAAAACACACGCATTTTTCACACTGCTGAAGATATAAAAGAAATTGAGGTTTTTTTAAAAAGTTTTGTGCTGTTTTGCTGGATTCTGTCCTGCAAGTGGTTAACAGTTCATGTGAAGTCAGAGGAAGGTCTCTGGAGCAATGTTGCAATTTACAGCTTTTCCTTGACCAAGTAAGAAATAGTCAGGAAATTAAACAGGAAATTGTGTCTGGAAGGAACAAAAGTTGCGTTGTCAGAACCTGCTTATGAAAGATTTCGTTTATTTTAACCAGTACGGAGCCAAGATCAATAGTCAGAAGAGGAAGGAGTTTGTGTGAATTAAATCACACGTGAAAAAAAAAAAAAAGAGAGAAAAAAAAAAGGCAACACTTGGGAAAACAAGCAGCCTTTGTAAAGAGCCGATAGGGATGAATGGCAGAGAAGGCTTTGTCCCTGCAGAGGTGGGGACATCAGGATCCTGCCTGGCTGATCCAGGCTCTTCTTGGGGACTGCTTCAAAGGGGCTTTTCCTCCAGGATCCCAGCTCTGCAAAGCTTCCCCTGAAATGATGTGTCAGCTCTTAGGCTGTGCTTGGTCTAAGCTGTGCTCACTCCTAACGGGATCACAGCACTGGGAGCTGTGCCAGGAGGGAGCAGCCCCATGGGCTGAGCCAGTGTGCCTTCAGAGCCTTCTCCAGGTCGGGGAGGCTGCAGGAATTCCCGTCCCTGGAATGGAGACAGGCCCAGCCTCACCCCGTGGCAACACTGAGGCCAAGAGCTGGCCGTGCTCAGCAATGGGTTAATGAATGTTTACCAGCTCTTCCAGCAGCCGCATCGGCAGGTGTTTGAATTTCCAGCGCTTCATGGATGGATGCTCTGCTCCTGGCCGTGCCCAACAGGTACTTTGTGGCCAGGGCTGTGTGTGGGGATGGGCAAAGGCCCCGAGGCACCCCCAGCCCGGCGGGGAGAGGCGCTCCCGGACCCGGCTCCAACAGAACAGCAGCGGGAACTTCACAGGCGTTAACGAAGGCACCAAGTTACAGGGTGAAAAATCAGGGCAAGAACAGACACAAAGACTTTACAAAGGTTTCCACTTCTGGCTGACTCCATTCACGGCATCCCCAAGCGCGTTAATGAACCCTGAGCAGGCTCCGTGCACAGAGCGCTCAGGTGACCCGGCCTGCGGGAATGTCCTGCATGGGACATGTCCGGGGCCAGACCATGAGGCTGGAGCTGCCTCATGGCAGCTGCTGCTGCTGTTGCTGCCGTGATTCACCCCTCGCTGCGGGCTGAGCTGGCTCTCCCCGGTCAGAGTCCGGCCATGTGCGCGTTTCCAGCGCGGCTCGCTGCTGCCTCACCCCCCGCTCCCCGCACGGCTCCCGGGCTGTGCTATGCTGCTCCCCCCGCTCGTCTCACGGAGAGCCCCAGTACTGAGGGTGGTTTCGGCCGGAGTGAGCCGCAGGGAAGGTTTTCCTGCCTCATGTGGAGGGGCGGCTTTGGGCCGGGTTACCCACACAACAGCCGGGCTGGGCTGTTCTGCTACCGGCGCGATGCCGAGGAGGCTCCTCGCTACTATCCCACATCCCACCCGGCCTGTTCTCCCTGAGCACCTCCCACGATGGATATAAATGTGTGCTGACACATCTCAGGCGCGCCCACGAGCCCGGGCTGTAGCCGGGCCCCGCTGCCCCTCAGGGGCCCCTCAGAGCGACGGAAAATGGCGGCCGTAGACCGGCGCGTCAGCCCTATCCAGCCCGGAACTACAACTCCCGGCAGCCCCCGTGCGGCTATCCCGCTGCGGGCCTCAGCGCTCGGCAGCCTACAGGGAAGCCTGATCAAAATAAAATCCAAATAATTAAGTGATGTCACGTGGGCGCGCCGGTGCTTGAAATGCCCCTGGAAACGGAGGCAGCGGCGGGCATCAGGCGCCTCGCGGGCGGTGGTTTGGCCGCCAGCCGTCGTTTATCACTATGGCGATTTCCCTTTAACGGCTTGTTTGCCGCAGCCACCTCCCAGAGCGGGGTCCTTGGAGGGGCGGGGAGAGACGAGCCCACTGGCCAATCGGCGTGGCGGGGAGGCGGGGCCAGCCGGCGGAGCGCTCATCCCATTGGCTGGCGGTGCGCAGCGGTGACGCGCATCCTTCCAGCTCAGCGCGTGAGGCGGTGGAAGGGGCGGGGCGGGGGGCCCGGCCCGGCGGGCAGTAACGGCCGCGCGCGCGGGGAGGAGCCGTGCGCAACAACGGCCGATCCCCCTCAGCGCCGCCGCCGCCGCTGCCCGCGGGAGGAGGATGCGCCGCCTCGGCCCGGCCGCTCCAGCCACACCGGCCAGACCATGAGGGAGCCGCCCCGCCGGCCCCTGGCGCTGGGCTCCTGCCTCCTGCTCTGCGCCCTGCTCTGGTGAGTGCCGGCCTCTCCGCCGCGCTGGGAGCGCTCCCTGGGCGGGCTGCGGGCAACCGGGAGTGCGGCAGTCGGAGGGGAACTGTGGAGAGGCTCCGGTGCAGCCCCAGTCCCCGGGCAGGGACACACCTGGGGCGGGTGGCACGGGAGCGCGCCCGGCTGCGTTCTAAGAGGAACCTCCGAGTCCTCCTGTTCCAGCGGGAGGAACCCCGCGGCCTGCCCGGGATGGGTTCTGGGGCAGTGACACCCTGGGAAGGTGAGCGGTACCGGGATGGGTTCTCTGGCAGTGACACCCTGGGAAGGTGAGCGGTGCTGGGATGGGTTCCCTGGCAGTGACACCCTGGGAAGGTGAGCGGTGCCGGGATGGGTTCCTGTGCAGTGACACCCTGGGAAGGTGAGCGGTGCCGGGATGGGTTCTCTGGCAGTGACACCCTGGGAAGGTGAGCGGTGCCGGGATGGGTTCCTGTGCAGTGACACCCTGGGAAGGTGAGCGGTGCCGGGATGGGTTCCTGTGCAGTGACACCCTGGGGATGGTGAGCGGTGCCGGGATGGGTTCCTGTGCAGTGACACCCTGGGAAGGTGAGCGGTGCCGGGATGGGTTCCTGTGCAGTGACACCCTGGGGATGGTGAGCGGTGCCGGGATGGGTTCCTGTGCAGTGACACCCTGGGAAGGTGAGCGGTGCCGGGATGGGTTCTGGGGCAGTGACACCCTGGGGATGGTGCCAGCCCTCGGGAGGGCCATTCCCGAAGGTGCCAGCCCTCGGGAGGGCCATTCCCGCTGCCAGGAGCGGCAGTGGCAGGGGAGGGCTGACCCCGCACCCCGAGGGTCAGAGTCAGGTGTGTGTTGTTGTCTCTGTGCTTTCACCAGAGGCATCCTTGCATTTCCAGTTTTAGGCTGAGCTTTTGCACTCTGGTGTGGAATATCATGGTGCTTTATTCTTGAAACCCTTTCTCTGAGTCTGTTAAGTTAAACCAAATGAACTTTCTTATTTTTGCATTGATTATGCCTTTGACAGCGTTTTTACAGTGATTACCTGAACTGTACTTTGTCCCAGCATCCCCTGTTTGCTTTCTTTTCAAACTTTCTTTAAGAGATGACATCCAACAGAACACAAATATTAGCAGAATGTATTTCTGTATGGTAAGTTCCAACCTTCTTAAACTTTGGCCCTCTTTGAACTTGGTGAGTCACTGTTTGAGAACTGATAGCCAGCTTGAACAGCAAACTGCAAGTATTGCAAATGGAGCAGCCACACTCTGGTGTATTGCTACAGCAGATTGTTCAGATACTCTGCTTAAATAAAGAAATCATCCTGAGGGTCTGGCCTGTCTCAGAGCTGGGTGAAGAGTGGGAGCCCAGGCACCTCTGTTTTACACAATCTGCTGCTGCTGCTGCTTGTGTTTCTGTGTTTGGACAGTCCTGAAGCAGCTTTGGTTCATGTCAGCACATTCTGGGCTTTGGAGACAAAAGCTCATCTTGAAAACTTGGTTGCTGTGTTTACACTTAGCAAAATTTAAAACAAAAAAAACCCAATTCCTGGCCATGTGGGTTTGATCAGGTGAGATGTGAACCTCAGGAACTGTCTCCAGGCAGCTTTGCTTTGCTTTTGCTCCTTGGGCAGTGAAGTTCTGGCAGGAGATTGTAGTTGTACAGCTAGGATTCCTATTAGGAAAGCAGTTTGGAGTACCTTGAGGGCTGTAATTTATAAGTGGAAGGGGATTTTAGCCTAATGATCAATAGGTGGGCAGGTTGATTTTTTTGTTGCTGTGTTCTTAGTCTGCTGTTTCACCAGGACTTGATTTAGTGAAAAACTGAGCCTTTTTTCAGGATAATTCTGTATTAAAGAAGGAATGCCATGTTCAGCTATCTTGGAGTAATATTCTGGAAATCTCTGACAACCTCTGTGTTCTCCTTTGCTGTGGTTAGGAGGAGGATGGAGCTGCTCTTTTTGCTGCCCTTCAAAGGGATTGCTCTTTCAGGCAGTGCCTGAGCTGATCTCAGAGCTTGCAGTGGAGTGCCCCAATGCAAAACTCTCTTTGAGATTTGAGAAAAGCAGCCTGCTCACTGGCTGCCTTGGGTTAGGAGCCCCTGGATTCATTTAAATGTTGAGGGGTGCAGCTCCAGTGTTCTAGTCTGCTGTTCAAGCATGGATTCACATTGGAGAGTTTGGGAGTTGGCTTTGGGACTGCTTTAATTTCAGCAGCCATGTCGGAGTTGTGACTAGAAAATGTTTAAGTCTGTTGGTTCATGCATTGTTGGTGGAGTACAGAAGTTGATAAGCTGTGATTTATTTAATGTTTTACTGTAAAGAAAATCAGCACCTTTCAGCAATTAAGAAATTTCCAATATCAAATGGAAGGATTTTGTTATAAATGTTGGCTTTTTAAATGTAGTTGTTTTGAGACATAATTTTCAAAGGACTTTGTGCTAGTAAGAAAGAATTTTTTTTTCCTTATAGGTGTCAACAGATGAACCCCAAAACCAGGGAAAAACCCATGAGACAAAACAGCTGCTTAAAGAACACTTGGGGCTGTTTGGGCTTCTTGCCTTTTTCTTTTTTTTTTAATCTGGGCTTTATTTTCTTTCTGAGTAGCTGTTGCTTCTTCCCTTGAAACTAAGCTTAAAATAGGAATTTTCAAAATCTCTCCTGATGCATTTTCAAGCTCACCTAAGAGAGTTGGTTCAGTGGGGAAATACTGATTAGTAAAGATCAGGTGGAGGGAAAAAAACTGATTTGAACTGGAAGATGTCATCCTGGGCATTGGAAGTGTGGCAGTGTTTTAGGAGATGCACAGAGAAGCAGAGGAGTGAGTAGGGGGTTGTTTGCCAAATTGTGCCTTTTCAGTGAAGGGGATGTGATGCTCTCTGGGTCAGTTATCAGCATTTGAGGCTTTCTGAAGCTCTGGCAGCCCTGAGCCAACAGGAGCTGTTGTTCCAAGTGTCCAAGGAGCAGGATGGCTTTGGGGAAATCCTCCTGCTAGAGCAATGTAGTGCTCCAAAAATAATGGGCATCTGTGCAGTTTGGGGCCTCCTCTGTGCCTGACAAATGTCTGCTGTGGTCCTGAATTCCTTAATGCTCCACTTAATCCCTTTGTGTGCACGATCATAATGTAAAAAATACATTTCAGACTTACAGGGCTTTGGAGCTTTGTGCCTCTATCCAGAGCTAGGTGAGTGGAGGGGGTTTAGAAGCTTGTAGGATACCAGGACTCTGTGAGGTGAGAGCAGCTGTGGTGGCTGTTGGAAGAGTGACCTGTAGAAATTATTCTGACATCAGCTTTTCCTGCCATAAGCTGCACTTCCAAAGTTTAATTGGGAGTTTAATAAAGAAATCATGCATCCAGTAATTTCTCTTTCTATCCCAGAAAGTTCATTGCCATATCTTGACCTACTTAGCTTTTATTAACTCTGCTGCTTGGGTTTACAGCTGTGAGTAAAAGGAGGATGGGGGTCAGGATCCTTCAGCTGTTACTCTGTGAGTATCCTGCACCAGGAAATGCCTTGTGCCAAAGTGATTTAGCAGCAAGATGTGCTGGTTTTGATGGCAAAGCCTGGCCTAGGAGCTCTGAGTGAAATCCACCATGAGAGTGTACCCTGAAAACTGCAAAGGTTGGATTGGAGTGAAGCCAGGAGTGAAGCCTGGGTTACCAAGTACAGGGATCCTGGTTTTTATTCACACCTGTTAATTATGTGTGGGTTTTAATGGCAGATATTTCTAGTTTGGCTTTGCATTTTCAGTCCTGTCTGGTCTGAGAACCCCAGTGCTGGACTGGGCTGTGGCAGCACCACCAGGTTCAGTGTGTGCTGCTGCTGCTCAGGTGAGAGCTGTGCAAACCACACCAGGGGTCTCACAGTGGGGCTTTTGCCGACTGAACCTTTATTTGCCTCATTCCTGACTTGTGGCTCACACCTAGAGCTCTCCTCTGTTAACTGCACCAAGCTGTGAGTGAGAGGTTTGTGTTCCAGTGTGCCTCATTCATGTGCCCCTTACCACTGAAATCCTCTTTTTTTCATGACTGCCCTCATGATCTGGTAACTTCTGCACAAGTAACTTCTGCAGAAGTTCAGAATTTTATCTGCTGATTCTCCTCTTGAGTACTTAAATCTTCTCAAAAGGCTGATGCTAAAATAAACACTGAGTGTGTGCATTTTATAGCAGGAAGAAATGAAATTATTTAAGCACTGATACAATCAGAACTGTTGTTCCTGGCATCTGATTTCAGAGTGGAAAGTGTGTTCCTAGGTATGGAGTATCCTGTTTGGAAGGGTCTTTGCTCTGTGGTAAAGGTTGGGACAAAAACTGCCCTGGAGCTCTTGGACTCCTACAAATGAAAATCAAATGTGCCCAGTGAAGTTTGTACATGCCAGCAGGGACCCAAGTGCTTGGCTCAATCAATTATTGAATATTTTGCCTTCTAGAATGATTTGGAAATCAGTGAACTGCTTTCATGCAGTATCTTCTAAAAGATTTGTCCTAGAAACTTCAAGTTAGTTTGTTTGTTATGCAAATGGTGTACTGAAGTGGCCTCTACCATCACGAGGTGTCTGTGTTGGGGTAGGAGACCTTGCCTGTTGCAGTGAAATGTCTGCCTTGAGCACTTCATTTGAGCTCTTTCTGCAGTGTCTTTCTCTAAGCTGCTATTAGCTCTTTTTCACTTTGATGTTCTTGCTGTGTCTTGTACAGAGACTTTTTTCTTGTCTTTAGTTTTCATTAGTGATCCAGCTTTTGGGGAGTTCTGTGCCTCTTTCAGAGGGAGGACATGCAGTGTCTTTTAAAGTTCACTCTGGAGAGGATGTACATGAAAATTTTAGCCAAAACCAGGTTAACCTAGGACTGTAAATCTGAAAACTTCTTAATTCTTGCTGGAAATAACTGGTGTAACAGACTGGTCCCACGGCTTGGGTGAGTGAAACATTGATGTGAATGACAAACTGGATTGGGATATTAGCAAAAGGTTCTGACAGTTAGAAATCAGCTCAGGTGCACAAAGGAGTGGCAATGACTTGGCTTGGCTGGGTGTTGAAATGGCAATCAAGATAATACTGAAATCCCTTACAGATAAGAAGCCCATTAAAAATACATCATACATGTCTGGGAGTCAGGTGATAACAGCTTTACACTGCTCTGGGCTGGAATTCCCATTTCTACTCTTCATACCACCCCTCTCCTTGGCACTGCTGAGCTGGGCTGCGCTGAGGGTGGGTTTAGCAGAGCTGGAGCAGAGCAGCTGCCTCTGACACTGCTGTTGCTATGAATTTAAGCAATGAGGGAGGTCTTGAGCAGTGTGTGTGTGATACATTTCTGCAGCCTCCAAAAGCCTCAAAGTTTACTGACAGTGCATGGCTGTGCTGTTTCCCTGTAGCCTTTGTGGTTCCAACAGGGTTTTTTTTTGTGTAGTTTGGTTTTTTTGTTTTGTTTTTCTGGAGTGGGTGCTCTTCCTTAAACTCTTGCATCACAGAAAATAACTAGAGGTTTGAGAATGCAGGCAGCTTCTGTAATCCTCCTTCAGTATTGCAGAAGTGTGTTCCAGAGAAACACCAGGAACTGCCTGTTCCTTTGGGTGCTTCCAGAGGGGGTTGTGACATCTGCCCTGCTTTCAGTGCCTCAAGTAGGGCACCTGGATACTCCTTTTGAGGAAGAGGAGCTTTGTGTCAGTGTTACATTGGAGCAGAGTCCTGTGAAGGTGCTGTTATCTCTTCCAGGAGAGAATGGGAGTAACCCTGGGAGCAAGGAATGAAGTTGGCTTCTGTTGTTTAACCTGGGAGAACGGTGGACAGTCAAGAGCAAATACTGTGTTGCACTGTGTCTTCTTGGGTTGGCTATCTGAGCATTCCTTGGCTCAGAGCTGACTTTCTTCCCCCCTCAGGACTTACTGGAATGTCTCCATAATCTCCAGAGCAGAGCAGAGGGTGCAATTCCTGTGTGGCTCAAGGGGGGATGCAGTAAATCAGTTCAGTCTGATAAAGGATCTGCTGCTCCTGGAACCTCCTTTTGCAAGCTGTGCATGCTGATGATTTAAATGCTTTCAGTATTTAAAATGCTGAAAGCCCTATTTGAAACCAAAGGTTGGAATCTCATTGTGTGCAGCTATGAAATTCAGTATGGTCAGAAGAATCTTTGTGCTCAGCTCCTCTGAATAAGTGAAATAACTGTATGGAGAGCACATTCTTTGCAAAGTGTGGGCAAGCTATTAAAAACTTAATTGCAAAATACCACAGATTGGTAAAGGATTTGCAAAAAAAGCTCCAATTTCAGCTATTTTGGGCTTGGGTTTTTTTTTTTTTTTTTTTTTTTTTTTTTTTTTTTTTTTTTTTTTTGAGCATGTGAATCTAGTTAGTGGTAGGAAATGAGGTGATACCAGTGATGCTTAGTCTAGATCTGTACTTTTAGTTTTCAGCTTTTTCCTCCCTTAAAGGTCCATCCTAACTTTCAAAATTATCTTAGTAACACATGCTGCTCTTCTGTGGTAATAAATGGCTTCTAAATGAATGGTGTTGTTTTCTTTGTTGGGGTTTTCTTACTTGCATTGAAGAAGATTAATGGTTCTTCTTTGCATTTATCAAGCTGTATTTCCACTTCACCTGCAGAAATGAGTGTTGTGTCTGGGGAGGTTCAGTGCCTTGCAAGTGGCTTTTCTCCTGTGGCTGCTTGAAATAATGTCCTGCTCTTCATTTTCCATGACATTTCCTTTGTTCTGCAGGCTCTCAAATCCAAGTGCTCCTGGCTGAAGTGTTGGGAGGGAAAGATTGATCCCATGAAGTTGCTGGGGAGAGAGGAGGGATCCCTGTTTTCCCTGTGCTGCCAGGCAGGTTGCTGCTGACTGCAGAGCTTGCTTGTGGATGTGCTGAGCTCCTCATTCCTGCAGAGCCTTTTCCCTCTGTCACTTGGCTGGTGCAAGCAGTCCCAGAGCTGCAGGACTTGCTCACAGCTAAAGGTGTTTGGTTTTGCTGCTTTCCTTTCCTTTCACAGCTTTTATCATTTCAGGTTTGTTAATCTGAACTCACTCACTCTGTAATGAAGGTGATGTTCAGCAAACACAGCCTGCTCTGCTGGCTCCAACCCCTCCTCTTGCACAGACCTCTCTGAAATGATCTGTGAGTGTTTTGAGTAGGGAATTGTCCCCTGGCAGGGACAGTGACATCTTCTTTCCCCTCTGAGCTGCTGGGCCCTGGCACAGCTGCACTGTGGCATCTGTCACAGGGAGGGCTTGGAATTGCTGCACTGGTGATAAATTCCTTTTCTTTTCCCTTTGCTTCAGATTCCTCTGTCTTGCAGGTGCCACATGTAAACTGTTCTGAACTGCTTCACTCTGCAGTGTCCAGAAATAGGTCTTGTTTTGGGAGAATCTACGAAATTAATAATTTTGGGGACAGATGTGTTTGAACTGAAGCTGTGTGTCAGTGTTGTATGAAGTCTTTGGAAAGGAAAGCTTAAGCTCTTTCTCTCTGATCAAGCTGTGGAAAAACTCCTCTTACCTTCATATTTTGAAATTTTTTTAGCTGTGAGTTGTATGATTAATTTTTCTTACCAGTTAGTTATTTTCTACTTGATTTTTATGCCTGTCAGAACAGTTATCCGTAGCTTCACCATCTCTGGTAGTTTTCTGCACAATTACTTGAAGAGTTTCAGCCAAATCAGAAGTGCATGGTCTTTCACATGAAACTACACTGCAATTTCAAAACCACCTGCACTTTTGAATTTCAGTGTGTTCCTTTTCAAAGGCAGAACGTTCACCAGCAGGGCATGGGCAATTTGTGCAGCAGTGAGTGTAGTGAACCATCCATAGAGGGCTGAGCAGCATTTCTGCTTCAGTGGGCAACCACAGTGTGAGCCTGCCCTGAGCAGAGTAAAGATTCCCCCACCCACCCCTGCTGCTTTGTCTGAGCTTGCAGCCTTTCTTGGGGCTTTGTGCACATTAAGCTGGAAAGTTGGTGGTGCTATTAGAGAAAGTAGCTTTTAAACTGCATTAATGATAGGACAAAGAGTCATGCTTAAGCTCCTTTGTTCTTGATGAGGTTTAATAGCAGGTGGTGTTTTGAGTCATGCTTACAAAAATGGAACTATTGGAAACTTCAGTATCCACGTAAGTCAGCAGCTGTGGGTTAAGTGTTTGGAACAATCTCTTCATCTGAAGATCTACCTTGTACCTGAGGCAGTGTCTCTGGGGACTGATCTGATCTCACTGGGGCATTAGGTCTGCTCAGTTCTGAGTCAGCACTCAAATCCCACTCCTGGGTCCCAAGACAGGGACAGACAGATTATTGTGTGCACAAACTGCTGTACTTCCACTGCAAGTCACTTCAACTCAAGGGGAATTTTGCTCTCTGTAAATTACCACTTGGTTTCCTTGTTGGTTTTTTTTTTTCATGGTTATTTTTATTGTGGGCTCTATCCTTTCAGCTAAAGAAGCCTGTTGAATTAATATGCAGAATGTTAGAAGTCAGAGGGAAAAACCTACTACTGGTGGTGTTGGTAAGGTTGTTAACTTGGCTTCTCCCAGTGTGGCTGGTGTCTCATGATTCTGTGTTCTGAGTGCTCTGTCTGATGAGTGATGCATCCTGTGAGCTGCATGCTGTGCTGCAGGAGGGATCAGGTTTTCCTGTGGGTGCTTGCACACACACACAAAATGAGCTCTCAGTCCCCTCCCTAGCTTGGAGGGCTTTTGGGAGACTTGAGGCATCTTGTTGGAGTTGGGGAGTAGACCAAGAAGAATTTTGGAAAAGTCAGACAGACATTGGACACAGATCATGTCAGAGTGACTTAAATCTGAGCTGCCGGCCTGCATTCTTCTAAAATCTGAGTTTGGGACCTGATAAAGCCTGATTTCTTGCATGAAATCTCTCAATAGATGAAGGTAAGCAATACATACCTTCTGTGCTTTTTGTGCATTCGTGAGGGTAGGCCTTGTGTTTTAAAATGCCAATTCACAGCCATTGAAATGTTTCCTTTTCTGCCCCTGCTGTTCTGTGCAGCTCCCCCAAGGTGCCCCCCAGAGTGGAAGTGAAATGGGAAGCAAATGCCTGTGCCTGAGTAATGAAGGAGTGGGATGATGCTCTGTAATATTTCATGTTTTGGTGTATTTTTGTGAAGTACCAGGGAGTCCTTGTATCTCTAAAGAGATGTACTGGAGTTAAGAGCTTGGGAATTTCACCATGAAATGATTGAAAGCCCTTTTCAGGAATACAAATGACTCAAAGTATGTGCATAACTAATTTTTTCAAGTGAGAGCTAGGTAATAAAGCCATAGAAATCTGGTAACATTTCATTCATGCTCTGAAATGAGCCTCCTGTGCATAGGGTAGGACAGAGGTTTGATGGAAAACTCAATACTAACATGATGGGATGGGAATTTGAGTGAGAAGCTTATGCCTAATTCTCAACTGAGATGTGAGACTTTGTACCTGCTACAATATGTGGTTATTATTATTTTCATACCTTCCATTCAGTTCTTTATTTTCCACTAACTGCAGCTGCTTCTGCCTGACTTGAAGGGTCTCATTTAGTATAGAGGAAAGATGCTACCTCAAAAAGAAGAGAAATTTACTGAGGTGCTTTGGGGCTGAGACAGAGGTGGAGCATTTTTATTGCTCATCTCCATGATATGTCAGATCCCACAAGTTCCTTGTTCACTGTCTCTTCTATGGAGAGAGAAAAATTTTATATATATATATATATTTATATATATATATATGTATGTATATGCATGAAACTTAAAATTTTAATACTTGTCTGTAGTCTGTTGTTTCATGGGTTCCTTCTTAGTGGAGGAGACTACACTGCACAGACCTCCCAATAAAGTTGAAATTCAAGTTTGAAGAAAGCTGGTAATTGAAATTCCAAGCAGTAGTGATCCCAGTTGTGTAAGTGAATAATGACCTACTAATAATCTTACTGTTGTGATTAATGTTAAGGCTGTTTCATGTCTCAAAACCATTGTCACAGAGTTGCTGCATTCAGATTTTTCTGTGCCATAGCCCTGTCTCTTCTGTGAGGAGAAGGTGGCTCTTGTTTTCAGGGTGCAGGGTGATGTTTGTGTTTGTTCACAGGAGGTCATTCCAATCACCTGATTGTTATGTAAACAGCATTTCCTGGATGGAAATGTTTGTGTTTCAAGTGGTGGCTGGCTGGTGTTCCAGCATTGTTGAAGACTCCATGAAAGCTCAGTTTGCTCCATGTTCTGCTGCCCTTGGTTGGAATCAGCATGGAAACCTTTGGGCCTCCAGGCCTGCTGGTTCACTGTGCAGGTGCTCCCTAGGGTGTGAAGGGACCATGTGTGATGAGAAAGAAAAGATGCCTTCTAGTACAAGTGTTTGTAGGGGGGATGGCTGCTTTTCTGCAGAAATAAATCCATTTCTGCTGACAACTAAAGCCGTTGGGAAAAAGTACCAAACAAACCTCATGAGAGATTTTGCCTGGGACTTTTTTTTAGTGTACTTATTTTCTTCAATGTGCTTGGTGATGCTGACTGTATGAAACCTTCTCAGGCAGACTCTGATTAAGGAGATTTTGGTTTTTAGTCTGTGACTGAAGTTTTTGCTTAGTAATAATGACTGCTAAAAATACCTCATAGCTTTGTGACAAAGGATGTTGATTCAAGTTGTTCCTAACTTGCTGTAACTTAGCTAATTTGTGCCACCTTTCATTTTGTGATGTGGTGACACTCCAGGATCTGGTTTGTGATACTTTTTTCTTTTGGAAGTAGTAAATTTGTGGTGTTTTCTGTTGCTAACTACCTCTAGTGAATCCTCAAATGCATTTTATGAATGAGTATCCATGAACTGTACATCTGTTTTGTAGATGCCTCATGGGAACAGCTGAAGAAGATTGAGGAAGACAATGCTGAGGGAATTTTAAAATTTCATTTTAAATAAAGCTTTTCCACATTTTTTTAGGCTTCCTGTTTGGAATGTCTTTTGTAAAGACACTCTCTCATCAGCAGTGCAGTATGCTTCAGGTGATGCTTGTGCCCTGGCCAGCGAGGATGAAACTGTCCAGGAAAAGGTATGCTGGGTACATCATGCTAATTACTCACTCTGAATAAATATTACATTGTAAAATAACATTCTTCATAGGATCTTCAAGGCCAGAATGTTTAATGTACTCAGTTGTTTGAGCAATGATATCTTCCCATGTTTTTATTCTCCTTTACTTCATTTCTTGCAGTCATGCAACAATTCAGGTGGATAGTTCGGGGCAAGAGAAGGAATGAATAGTAAACCTACTGAAAAAAACTAATTTTTTTTTCTAATTTGGTGGCCAGATATTAGAAGTGGGCACTGGGAAAGTGTGGGGCTCTATAGAACCACAATAGGCATGGATGGACTGGGTAAGTCCAGCCCATTTCCATCTGTGTTGTATTAAAACCAGTGTACAGATGATAGTTATCCTAAAGAGAAGATTTAAGATTAATTGGTTCAAGTCAGTAGTTATAACTTTGCATTAAAACTTAAGAAGGCTAAAATGTGTTTCTGAAAGGTATAATAAATAAGTTGTGGTCTCTTTCATTTTTACTTTACTCAGCACTTCAGGTTAATTGAGTGTAATTGTCCCACCCTGATTAACTCATGGCAAGTTTCTGCATCTTGCATTGCATAGTGAATTCCCAAGCTGTTGAGTCAGAAAATCATGATAATTTAATTCATTTATTTATTTATTTACAGAATCAGTCCTATTCTAAACATGGGTAGTATTGATATGTTGGGTTTCCTATTTCCTCCAGCAATCTGTAGTAGTGTTAATCACAGTCCTCATTCCAAAAAAGCTTTTCTTTGCCACAGTAAACTCAGAAAATGTGTGTGGAGCAGTCTAGCTGGCTCAAGTGGAGAGCTCCCTGACCATAAAAAAATCCCTTTAAATATTGTAGGTTTCTTAAGCATTGCACCAACTAGGGGAGCTCTATTTTTTTTTGCCAGCCTGTGCAGACAAATAGCATTCCTGTTCCTCAGGTTGCCTAAAAAGTAGTTCTGCTTGAATTTAATGTCTGATGCAATAATACTGGAAAGATTAAGTAAGCTTTGAGACTGGGAAACCACTGGTAAATGATTTCCTACTCTGCAACATTCTTCCTTTCATTCTGTTAATGTGGATGCATAGGTAAGCAGATTTCTGAACTTGAACCCAAGGATGTGAAAACTAATGTTAGACTGTTAGACTCATTAAAGATGTCTTGGGTGGATGAGAAATGTTAAACAAGTGTCTGTTTCTCCTAGTTAGGCTGCTGGAGCTGTCCTGCTCCAGAGGAGCAGCTCTGCAGCCTTGATCAGCTTGCCTTAGATCAGCTGTCTCTTCAGCCATTGATGCTGTTTCATCTTAGGGACTGGGATGGGAGTTAATAGTTATTTAGGGGAAAATACTGCTCAGTTGTCTCTGAGGTTTGTCAGCTCAGATTTGTAGCTCCTGCACTTCAGTGGATGCTTAATTCTCTCAAATGAGTATCATGTAGTGTTGTACAGCGCAGCAGCCCATTTTGGGTCTGAACACTGGCACCTGCAGTATTTGGCCACAGGGTCTTAGATAGCCCTAGAAAACAAAATGGGTGTAAATTCTACCACATTTCTTGCTGTATTTTAAAGTATTGCTCAAAACCAGCTTGCATATTTTGTAGTCATAACTTAAAGTTTGAAGGCAAGTATAAATTGTTGCTAGTTTTAGTCTGGTGGGTTTAAAACTTCTTTCCCCTCAAGTGCTGATACTTTTTATTTTGTGAATTCACTGCTCTTGATGGTGAATTTTTAGCTGTAGGAGAAAAGGTTGCTTTACAAGTTTCTGGCAGATTTGTGTAATTACTGTAGCTCTGCTGATAAGGCTGCTACAACTGAAATGTGCCACGTGTTATTTTCTGGTGGCTGTCTGATGCAAGTCAGCTTAGAGTTTTCTTTTTCTTCTCTTTTGGGCAGCAGGGAGATAGGGGAGGGTTTGTCAACATGGGAAATTGTGATGGTGTTTGCAGGAGTCCAAGGACGAGGGGAGAAATGAGGATCTGCCTCCATGCTTCAGAAGGCTGATTTATTATTTTATGATATATATTATATTGAAACTATACTAAAAGAGTAGAAGAAAGGATTTTATCAGAAGGCTAGCTAAGAATAGAATAGGAATGATAACAAAAGCCAGCTGACTGTGATTGGCCATTAATTACAAACAACCACATGAGACCAATCACAGATGCATCTGTTGCATTCCACAGCAGCAGATAACCATTGTTTACGTTTTGTTCCTGAGGCCTGTCAGCTTCTCAGGAGGAAAAATCCTGAGGAAAGGAGTTTTTATAAAATGTGTCTGTGACAGGAAGTCATAGAAGAATGAGGAACTCTCCTTAGCAGACAAACTGAATTAAGACAGTGCTAAAATGGTCTTTTCAGGGAAGATTTAATTGAATCATTTTAACTTGCTGTAGTCTTTGTGCAGGTGAGATCTGAAACACGGGTGGGCAGTGGTTCTGAAGATTAATGCAGCCTAGTTTTGGATGTTTTGCTGCTGAAAGAAGTGCAGCTGTTGAGTGTCCCAGAGGAAGCTGCTGTGCCTGCAGAATCACTGATGTTTCACCTTCACTCTCCCAGGGGGAAGAGGCTGCTCCCAGCCTGGAGCCTGAGGACTCCAGCACTCGCAGTTACTCCATGGAAGAGCTGCTCAATGACTTGACAAAATCTGACCAGGCAAGGCTTTTGTTTCATTCACTGTCTTCATACAGTCTTCAAATGCTTCTTGGATTTCAGTCTTTCATTTTGGTTATCTAAAGTTCATAGGAACCATCTCTCACATTTCACCTGTACAGTGGATTGCTGTCAGACTCATGTTTCCAGTAAAAGAGAAAATGTGTGAGCTAACAGACCTTGCATTTCCCATGTGCATAAATAATGAGTAATTTAGTGTTTGGAGGTACTGACTAAAAACTTTCCAAGATAAATTAAAATTGGATGTTGTAGGTATGGATGTCTATAAATAAAACATAAAGTCTTTTCTCTGAAGTCTTTTATGTAGATCAGGCTTGGTGATTATAGCAGTCCATTTTAGCTTTGATCCTTCGTGGCTTCTGTCATTTTCATTTCCTTTGTTAAAATGGGAAAAGGGTTGTATTTCAGCTCTGTGCCATTGATACTGTAAAGTCAGTGCTTGATGTTAAATGTTACAAACCAACTGGTAAAGATTGTTTATTTGATTACATAATTTTGTTTAGTTTACAAAATATCTGAACTATGAACAAGATATCTAAACTATTAGTTTACAAATATTCTGAACTATGTCCTGTGTATGTAGTTTACAAGATATCATACACAGGACATACTTCAGAATATTTATTTCATTGTTTGGGTGTTTAAATGTGTTAAAACTTCCTGACCCCTTCATGTTTAGTGAGATGACAGAGTAATGTAGGTATTGACAAGAGATTTTTGTACAATAATATTTCCTTTTGCTGCTGGAGTTAATCTGAGCTGTTTCAGTGGTTGCATGCTCTTTCAGAGTTACAAAACCTTATTTTGAGTGTGCTTATGACAACTGAAGACGTAGAATAAGTAAGAGTCAAGACTACTAAACACTCAAAAGTGAAAAGTGATTTATCTCTTTCTTCACTTAGAGCCTGGAAGAAGCTTTAAATAATTTTGGAACTCCATTGGAGTGATGAAATTAAAAGCCTTCTCTAAAATTTAGGATCAAACCAGTAAATTTTATTGTAGTGGAGCATGCAAATAGAACTGTTCTTTTTGTTTGCTGCACTATTCAAACTGCTTTTCTCATGGCAGGCTCTGTAGAAATGCATCATTGAGGAAGCTGTTGCTCAGGCCTGCTTCAGTTGATATTTTTACATGATTATTGCAGCTATCCCAGAGTAGCACAGAATGCCCCCTAGGTCTAGGAAGAAAGAAAATTAATTTCTGACAGAAATCCACACTGTTAGAACTCCATGTTAGATGTTACTGTGTGAATGCTTTTCTTACTCAGGTGTTGAAAAATGTAAATTCACCTGGAATGTTTTTACAGACAACAGAAATAAGTGAAACAAGCCAGCCTGAAGTTGTGAGTCCACCTTCAGTAGATGTACATGAAGCTTCCTCCAGCATAGTCCCAAGCACTGAAAACACTTCCAGTTCACCTACCTCAGAGATACCTCCAGTCTCACAGCCTGAGTAAGCTTTGTTCTTTGAGAGAATCTCTCTTAAATTTTGTTCTTTTGGTCTTTGAGAGAATCTCACTTACTCTGCCCTTGTTAGGATGTGCAGTAGGGATAAGGTGGGATTGCTCCCCACAATTGTTTGCTGGTTTATGGGGTCAGTGTGGTGGTGTTTGTGGGTCCCCAGGATGAGGGAAGAGATGAGAATCTTGACTCCATGTTTCAGAAGGCTGATTTATTATTTTATTATATTATATTAAAAAAAAAAGATATACTAAAACTAAAGAAAGAGAAAGGAGGGATACATCAGAAAGCTAGAAAAGAATGATAATAAAATCTTGTGACAGACTCAGTCTGACACAGCTGGCTATGATTGACCATTAATTAAAAACAATTCACATGTTGGGTAAACAATTCTCCAAATGACATTCCAAAGCAGCAAAACCTGGAGAAGCTGAAGCTTCCCAGCTTCTCAGGAGAAAAGATCCTGGCAATGGGATTTTTCATAAAATATGTCAGGGACATGTCAGTGCTGATGGAGTGTGCCAGCAGTTCCTCAGTGTGTGGATGAAGAGCTGTGCACTTGCATGAGGTGAATACTATTGCCATGAGCAGTTTCTAAGCCTCTGCTCTGAAAAAAAGCCAACATGCTTAGATAATCTGTGCTATAAAAGCCCTCAGGGCTTTACCATTAGGATTTCTGCCCTTCACAAATGTGCTTTCACATCTGTGTCAACAAGCACTGAGGCTGCTTCAGCAATGGCCTCTGCCTTCAGTTAGGGAGGAACTCTGCAGAATTTTATCTTGGGACTTAAAAACAGAGAGTCTCAAGTTCTGATAATAAAGAGACTTGACAAAATAGCAAGTTCTCCTATAAATGCAGTTTAGTTCCAGTGCTCAGTGGTGTATTGCAGAGCTGCCTGTGCTGCAGGCACCTTTCTGGAGTTCATGTTCTTTGTTTTGTTTCCCTTTTCTTGTGGGATGTTGTGCTGTCAGATGTGAATTGTAGTATGGAAATTCATGTGTGATCATCCAAGGATTTTCACAAAGTCCTGTTGGGCTTTTGGGTGTGTGCTAAGGGAAGTAATCTTGTTCTGACTGCTGATGAAGATGAAGTATTTTGCTGGATAAAAATTGAACACAGTGAAAATGAAGTAGACTTGTCTTTGGTGGTTTAGGCTTTTTAAGATTTCAGTTTTTCTGCTTTACCAAATTTTGTTTCTTTAGCATAGAAAAGGTATGGAAATTTTGTTTGCTGGCTGATCTTGCCTAGTTTGTCAGAGCTAACACCTAAACACATTTTGGTATTTCATCAGTGTCTTTAATTGGAAGCCTTCCAAAATGTGCAGTTTTTATAAGGCAAAACTGGAATGTAGCTTCAGCCTGTTCTTTTTATAGCTTTTTTTTGACTACTCCACTGATTTGTGTAATGTGTTGTAAGCTCTGCTGTTGTCAGGTCCTAGAAGGAGACAGGATGTTATTTTCTTTGAAACATTCAGCTTGGTGTCTGGTAATTGTTGGAAATTGTCTGCCTGTCACAGCTGGGGAATACTGGAGTGCTGCACTCCAAAGACTTGAGTTTTGAAACAAATGAAAATAGAAACTTGCTTTGGAGCACCTGATGGATGAGTTCATGCTGGGCAGTGGAGTTGTGACACCAGTGCCATTTACAGGAAGAAAGGGCAGACCTGGTGTAGCAGAGAAGCTAAAAAATAATGTTTATCTGTTATTTCAGACTGCACTTCAGCTCTCAGTACTCACAGGTGGTCTCTTGCTGAACAGATGAATATCCAAACCAGCTGTGGTGCAGCTCTACACTTAAAGTCTTTAAAAAGACACAGTTGTATTTGTTATCTTCAGACAGTTTTTACCTTTTTGCTGGTTTAAATGTGATTCCTGACAGTGTAACCAAGTCCATCTCTCTCAGGTGTTACTGGTCTAATATTTCAGCAGAACCTCTTAGTCAAAATATTTTGAAAGGTACTTTATCCCAAACAAGTTTTACTTTGTAGTGAATCTTTTTTTAGAACTGCACTGAGTGTAACTTTTCTTCCTAAGTCTAATCTGAGGAAAAATTACTGAAAAATAATCTGAGCTCTTTTTGTCTGGAAGTAAGGAACATACTGTGCAAAATGAGCTTGATAATTCATTTTAAAAATGAACGAAAAAGAAGATACTCAAAGGAGAGGGAGCACTACAGCTTTTAGACTCACTTTCTGCCAAAATTAGTTACTTGAGGGCAGTCAGGTACACCCTGAGAGCAAGGAATTTTTAAGTTCATTCTTGTCCCATATTTTATTCAGTTGATAATTATTCATAGTGTCACCTACCCACTGAAATGGAGAATATGTGCAGCTTTTCAGTTTTGTGTAGTGGTCAGCATTATTTAGTCAGTAAAGAGTTGCATGCAGAACCAAACACTGTGCATCTCAGATGGAGGCATTTTGGGGCTTACAGGGTAAATACTTTTTCTTTATAGCTAATAAATTCTTGTATTCATGATGTTTGTTAGATTTTTCTACATAGCAAAAAGTCTTGGAATACCTAGGAGTTTTTTGTTTTATACCACAGGAAATTTATCATATGAAAGGAACTAAAATTGTCTCCCTGGGTTGGTTGCAGCTGCTTCTGTTGATAATTGTAGCAGTCAGGGAACCAAAAAGATTCCCTTTTAAGTTGCTGACGTGCTGTTTGTGTTTTGGCAGCTCTGTCATGATACTGGATTAACCTAGTTTGCTGCTTCCATTAAAGAAAGCTTATGTGGAAATTTAGAAGGCAGAGTAAAGCCTTTCCTTAGACCTGGCTGCATCTGATCAGCATGGGAGTCATCCCTGTGCTGGAGGGGAGAGGACAGTCAGAAGTTGTCACCTGAAAGTCACTCTTTGCCCATCCCCACCCACTGCATCATTCCTGAAGGGCAGAGGAGAGGTTTGCTGTTGGGTTTGTGTCTCAGCATTTGTCTGAGGTGTGCTCAGCCTTTCTGGGAGCCAGGAGGTGAAGCAGTGACAGATGAGCTGGTTTGGGCTGTTGGTACAGCTGGGATCATGGTCTGCTGGGCTACCTGATTTTTGTTACACCAGCAAAAAAAAGAAATACATTAGTAGAAAGGCTGGCTCTGCTTTTCTCCCCCTAGTTCTCCTCTAGTTTTAGCCAGGTTCTGTTCTCACTGCTGCCTCTTGACTTGGGAACATGAGGAGCTTTTAGTGAGGGAACTCAGTCTCTTGTTTGTTTCCTTTGTTGAAAAGGAAAAGTGCTGGCAGCCAGGTAACTGTGAAGATGTTGTTAGTGATGCTGGGAGAATTATGCATTGCAGTGTTTGGTTGGATGTTGGATGTGAGTTCTGGGAGATGAGAAGCCTGTTTTGAGTTCCTTTCTGGAAAAGGAAATTCTGTTCTTTCATGGGTACAGCTGAGAATGCACTTCCACAAGTACAGCATGCTTCATTCTTCTTTTCTTAATTATTTCTGTGAGACTGTTGCTTTATGAAACCTTTCAGTTATCTTTGTGGCTGATTGTCAGGGTTCCTTGTATGATCAGAAGGCTAAAAAAGGCTGTTGTTTGTTTCCCTTCAGTGCAATAGAGAATTCCCGTGCTGATACCCCTGTAGTCAGCTCTAGTGAAGCTGAGCAGTCAGAACCTGACTGTGATATTGGTGGGACACTTGAGGCTGACCCTCAGAGTGAGCCTTCCTCTTTTGTCAGTCAACCAGAGAGGTGAGTATCCAAGCAGGTTGCGTGTGCCTCTGAACACTTCAAAGGGAGTTGTTCTCTTCTGTGCTGGCTTTGCAACAAACATTTGCATGTGCTTGCTTATCTGTGTATTGTGTGAGTGTGGTACTGCCTCTGGTGACCATGTTACACATCCTGATGCCCTTTAAACTTCCAGCCTTGCAGGCCAGCACATAGAGAACATATCATCTTCACATGGCAAGGGAAAGAAGACAAAATCTGAGTTTGAGTCCAAAGTTTCAGCAGCTGAAAAGGGGGCAGATGAGCAGAAATCTGCTCTTAATGCTTCAGAGAACCTAAAAAGGGAGGTAAGTTGGTATCTCTCTCTCCTCAGTACACACAGGAGTAATTTTTTGTTTTTATCACCCTCTGGTTTTATTACCAGTGGTAAAAAATGTGGTGTGCTTTTATTCTGTCCCAGAAGTATCACTTGGCCCTTGTTACAGTGGGATATGTAGCTGGCCGGGCCTTCTGTGCTTAACTGTGACTTTTTTCATGCTCTGGTTGTGAAGTACTTCCTAAAGCTTGTGTTTTTTTAATAAGACTCTTTTTAAAATCAGAATGACTAAGGCCATGGCAATACCATTTTTTGCTGCTTTAGGATCATGTTTAAACTGTCACTTGGCAACTCCCTCTAAAATATTTTCCACAAAATAACCTCTACACTTGAAATGTCTACCAAAAAATGTTCACTCATGTGGTGGTGTGCTGAATATGTTTGTACAAAGGAGAAATGAAAACTTGAAATGGAGTAATGTACAGTTTAATTGTCAGGGTTTTTGCTTTGTCAGGCAAGTCCAAAACATTATTTCTGAGATAATTAAAATGGTTCCTTTAATGTTTAATCATTCTGCTGTTTCTGAGATGTTCAGAAATCCCAGAGAACCTCTGGAATTCTGTCATGACAAGCACTGATGTTTAAAGATTTTTGCTACAGGGAAAGCTTTCTTCATTAGGAAGAGAAAAAGCAAAAATTGGGAAGAAAATGCAGGTGTTGGAGAAGAAGGGTTACATTTTATTTAAAATTTATTAGCTTAGCCACAAAAATTGTCAGTATTTCAGTGAAATAATCTGTAATTCTGAGAGAAAATCATCACTTGTTTTTTCTGGCTGCTAATCTTGCTTACATTGGCTCTAAGTTGTTAACATGGGTGCAAATGATGTGTCTGCCCTTGACTTGATCAGAGCATGCTTTGTTTTTTCAAGTTCATCTTTGTTTTCATTGTTGGTCCTGAAAAATATTCACAATCAGTGCTTCTTTCTTTTGCAGAAAGACTTTAAGAAGACAGGAGAAATTGACCCTACATCAGTAATAACTCCAAAGGACCCTGGAGACATTCCAACATTTGATGAATGGAAGAAGAAAGTCATGGAGGTGGAGAAAGAAAAGAGTAAGTTCAGGATTCATTAGGTTGGTCTAAATAGAGAACACTGTCATCTCCTGAATAGCAGGACTGTCTCCATTTGGAATGCAGCCTGGAACTTCATTTTTCTGCTAGAACTACCTAATTAATAGCCTTCATTATAGAAAAGCAGTGAGCAGAAGTTCCCTGACAGTGCAAATACTGCTTGTTTGTGTGGTTTGTTATAGTAGCAATATTTTCTTGTTCCTAGGTCAGTCAATGCACCCTTCTGCTGTTGGTGGGCAGCATTCCACTAAAAAGGTCCAGAAAAACAGGAATAACTATGCCTCTGTAGAGTGTGGTGCCAAAATTCTGGCAGCAAATCCAGAGGCAAAGGTAAGCATTTATTAACTATTAGTGTTCAGTTTTTAGTGTAGTGTTATGCAACAAAGTACACTTAAAACTGAGCACTGGTTTGTGAAGTTGTTGTTCTGTGTCTGGATTTATTGGGATTTTGATTAATAAAATTAGGATGTAAACAGTGATCAGTGCTTTTTTTAAGAGGGATTGTTATAGAACTTGATATCTTTTTAAGTGAATTCAGAAAATGGGAGCAGAGTCTACTTCCTACAGAAACTGAACAGAGTTATATTAAAGAGCTCACCACAGTAAATAATCCATGATTGCCCCAAAGTATGGCATACTGTGTCCTGGATAATTGTCTTGCTCAGAGTGTTGTTGATACTTGTCTACAAACCTAATTTCCAATTCATTGCTGGAAAGAGGGGGAAAATCCTTGATGCTGTTGCTATCTACCATGCAATTTAAAATACAAATTCTTTTCTTTCTACAGAGCACTTCAGCTATTTTGATGGAAAACATGGACCTTTATATGCTCAATCCTTGCAGTACTAAAATCTGGTAGGTTCCTAAGATTCATAATTGTTTCAGGAGTGATTACAGTTTTCCATTGCTGTGGGACTGACTTGACCTTGATGTGTTGCTCCTTGGAATGGGTGTGTGAGGAACTCTGGCAGAATTAGCACAAGATAATTTATGATGTCTTCCAAAGAAATCTAGCTCTGGTATTGACAAGTAATATTAAGGTGATATTTTTATTTATCTTAATACGTGTAAGTTTTGCATAATTATCTTATGGCGGATAAAGCACTTGAGAATTCAAATAAAGACTCTTGGTTTCTTTCCCTGACTGTCAAATAATTGTAGGACAGGTGAACAGAATTTACCATAGATTAATTGGCACTTCAGGTGTGATTTAAATTGTTTGCTGTCCTTAGTTTTTAATTCTGTGATTGATGATAGATAGATAGATAGATAGATAGATAGATAGATAGATAGATAGATAGATGGATGAAGCTTTTGTAGCTGCAGATGCTGCCTGGAATTATTAAAGTAGATGTTCAGAGAAATACCACCAGCGTTTTTATAGTGTCCTCCTTACACCCAGTGAAGGGTGTGATGATGAGGGGAAGGGCTGAAGATTGTAACTGCAAAAGGAAAAGTCTTTTCTTAAAAAAATATTTACTTTTTGTCTTTAAGGTTTGTTGTTGAGCTCTGTGAACCAGTGCAAGTAAAGCAGTTTGACATTGCAAATCATGAATTATTCTCTTCCACTCCTAAAGACTTTCTGGTGTCAATTAGTGACAGGTATGTTACCTAAACTCATCCTTCTGAATGAAAAATGAAATAATTATTAGATGCAAGGCTTTATGAAGCATGATCTCTGTGTGTTTATTATGCAAAGTGCAATGTAATGTGAAGTCACATGGTTTTTCTTCGTGTATTTTGTCAGTTGCTAGAAGGTTTTTTCCTTTGCCACCTCAAAAATTAAAAGGAAAAATGACAATGCTGTCATTGTGTGAGGGTTCTGCTGAGGTTCTGGGTTGGGAACTTTGCTGCTGCCTGGCAGCTGGAGAGAACAAAATGTATTTCTGCTCTGGAGAAACTTCTGTAAATACCTGTAAACAGAAAGTTCCTGCATTTCATTACCTGACTCCATTGTTTCCTTTGTAGGTATCCAACAAACAAATGGATTAAATTAGGTACTTTCCATGCCAGAGATGAGAGGAATGTCCAGAGCTTTCCTCTGGATGAACAGATGTATGCAAAATATGTGAAGGTAACTCAATACTGCAGAAACATCCATGCTCCTCAGGGAAGGAAGGGTTTGCTGGGTTTCCTCTGTATAACAGCATGCCAAGAAATGTGTTATCAAAGCCTGCCCTACCATTAATTGCCCTTGGTTAATTAGTGGCCCCAGCTGGGCTTGTCTGGGTGCTAAATCCTTGTCACAGTTATGACCTTATTACCTTGCTCACTTTGGTAATTGGGAAGATCTTGGGAAGCCCCTTGGGTCCAAGTACATACTTAACTGATACCTGAATTAAGAAAAATGTAGACAAAGTTCTGTTCTGACTTATCCAACTATCCCCTGAATGTAAGAGCAGAAGAATCCTGACCTATTTTGTTTCTTGGCTGTACCTGCTTTACATACACACACATAGATCTATACCCATTTAGATTTATTTGTGTATATGCACACCCTGCCCACTCAGTCCCTAGAGCACAGATCACAATATGCCTATTTCTTGATATTTTTGTGCCATGTTGGGCTGTACAGTTTAGTGAATCTGAAAGTGTGCAGGGTTGCATCTTGGTTCTCATTAAGAGACTCCAAGTGCAGTTTTCCAGTTATTCAACCATAACTCTGACTCAGGCAAATTATTTATGCTCACTGCTACTGGAGCATTGCCATGATACCTCCACCTTCAAAATGGTTTGCATTGAGCTATCTTTACTCAGGAGACTCAAAGGGAATAAAACTCCATAAATAATTAATGTGCTACTTGAACTTGGATAAAAGCTTCTGTGAAAATATTGGGTTGTAGTGAAGGTTTAAAATCAAGTAAAATACAGACCTTTTAGGTCCTCTTCAGTGATGTGTTATCTTCCAATTATTATATGGCCAAATAAAAAATAAATACTAGTTTGTGCTCCTTAATTATGCTTTGTGCTTTTATGAAAAAGTAGCTGTGAATGATAATTGTCTAACTTCTTTACCTACAAATTCTGCATGAGTCACAGAACAGAGATTTCATTTATTTTTAATTCTGTTTTCTGGCTGAATTAATTAATGCCTTAAGGTAGCTGCCATTGTCACTGAAGTGGCAGAATTCCTGTAGATGCTGCAGCACTTAATCCCTTGGTGGATCCAGTGCTCTGCCTTGAATAGTACAGCATGGTAACATTTCCAGAGGTTTTTTTACTTCATAGTGCAAAAAGTAAGCAAGTTCTAAGTATGTCTGGTCTACAGAATGACTCCAAAATATTTTTAAATGTTAAAATTGTTTAAGTGGCTTACTGAGCTTGTATCAAAAACAATGGGATTTTTGTGGGATTGTCTTGGTCTCACTTGCAGATTATTCCAGTCCTTCAGTGATAGTGTCTACATAGTGGTTTAATAAATGCTTGCAAATTAATTCAGGTTAAATAAATACCAGGGTGTAGTCAAGAAATACACAGATGTCTGAAGCTCCCAGGTCTGTCATCAGCTGCTCTGTTTGTTGCAGTTGTGCTTCTGTAAATGGAAGTGTTTTATAGTGAGTTGAAGCAGCAGCAGTACATAGAGAGTGCATGCTACATGGGTTTGTTTTTCCTTTTGAGTCCCTTTCTGTAGTCTGTGTTCTTTAAGGGTAAAAAAAAATAACTCAGTACATTTAACACACTTCAGTATTCTAGCTGCAGTCATGCTGCCCTGAAAAATGGAATAACTTCAATTGCCTAATAAAACACTTGCTGCATGTTACCTTCAATCTGCAAGGTACAAGGGCTACATGAAATCTTGCTACCCAATGCAGATGGAGTTGTGTTACACCTTAATCCTTCCCAGCTTGTCCTGTTAGGCATTTTTAGTACTGAATTAAACCCAGCAGGACTCTGTAGTTGCCTGTGGCATGTGTTCAGCCTTTGTACTGACATCTACTTTTTGTTTTTTGTTTTTTCTCCTTTCCTCTCTCTCGCTTCAGATGTTCATCAAGTACATAAAGGTTAGCAACCCTTCTTGTGGAGTGATGGATGCATGGGGCTGGGGGTGTTCTCTGCCACGGCTCAGCTCTTTATTGCATGGCAAGAATAAATCTGGCCTTTTCTGCTCTGGGCAATCTGCAACTCACTGGAGTGAACAAAACTTGCAATTTCAAGATTGAGTGTTTATGTTTAACTGAGTTTTTGGCTCTGTGGATCTTTGGAGTTTTATTTTAAGTACCTTTTATTCTTTAGGTGGAGTTGATATCACACTTTGGATCAGAACATTTTTGTCCTTTAAGTCTTATAAGGTAATATTTTGTGTTTTGCTTAGTCTTTCTACCTCCTTGCAGTGAGGACTAGTCTGCTTTTAGAATAGTTGGGCAACAATTTCAATTTTCAGTTGCAGTTACTTGTAGGTATTATGGATTGAAGAAGTTACCTGACCTGCCTGCTATGTAGTGTCTTTCATGTCTGTGTAAAGAAGTTTTGAATCTCTTTATTTGCTTCTCCAGTATGTCAGGAATAGTTTATATTTGCAGGGGGAGGGGAGGAGGAAACAGGAGCCTTGAGCAGCTTTAGAGCAGGACATGAGCGTTTCAAGGCTGACCAAGCAAAACAGGGAACAAGTGGTGAGCTAAAAAGAGCAGGTGTGGTGAGTGCTTTTTGGAAGCTTCTGGGTTGGTTGGCACCACAGTGCCTGCAGTCAGAAATGTTTGCAATAGCTGAGTAGAAACACCTGTGAATTTTTAATTCAGAGAACCATCAGCCTCTGTACTGCTCCTAAAAAAACAGGTTTTGAACCTGGGAGGTCTCTTGTGTTAGAAGTCAAACCATATTTTTAGTCCACAAGGCTGCTTTACATTGGATTGATTTAATTTTGGCAAAAGAGGTCAAAGAGAATGTGGCATGCAAAGGGAGGTAGTTCTGAACAGATATTCCTAAAGCAAGTCAAAGGAGAAACACAAGTGGAGGTGTAAGAGCTCATGGACAGCCAAAGAAGTCTAGGTGTGAGTTTAAAAGGAAAAAAAGACTTTGGAATTAGAATGAGAAGCAGGATCTTGTTCGGATTCCTTGTAGACACAACTTAGAGAAAATAAACATCTCTGCTGCTTGATCTTGCTTAAATGACTGGAACTACTGTATCTCATTTACTTGTTACATAAAGGTAATACTGCTTATCAATTATGTCACATGATTCCTAATATTAGCTTTTTATTTTAAAACTTTGATCATAGAGTATTTGGTACTAGCATGGTTGAAGAGTATGAAGAAATAGCTGATTCTCAGTATCAGTCTGAAAGACAAGAACTGTTTGATGAAGATTATGGTAAGCAAATATTTTGTGCATTTTCAGCCATTCAGACAGCTCTTGTGCTGTTGGTGGCTCATCACTTCCTGCATATGATGAAAGATTTGACTGTAAATTTACCTGTTGACAGTGTTTCAGCATTTTTGGGCTTTTCCAACAATCCTTTGAAGCTTTAAACAATGTGTTTAAATGTAGCTTTAAAATTATAGTATAGTCTCTGTTTCACTTGGCAGAATAGACAATTTCTTCATGTGCTTGACAGTAGGAAAAGGATTACTAAAATAAAGCAGCTCACATGGAAAGTTCTATTCTTAGTGTCCATTTTAGTTCATAATATCTGACCTTAAGCTTGCTGTAGTTTTATTTCCACACTGTCAAGTTGACATCATTAAATGTCATGTTAAATCTTGAGGTTCATATTCTTTGCCCATGACAGATGAAATTCTAATAGTCACAGATTGTTCTTCTTTATACATAGATTATCTGTTGGATTATAACACAGGGGAAGAAAAATCTTCAAAAAATCTTCTTGGTTCTGCTACAAGTGAGTATGATTTATTAGAAAAAGTTATTCCTGTGCTTAAAACAAGATGTGCTAATTGAAAGTGGAATGACAATTTGTTGTGCAACATCTACAACTTCTATATTCTGCTGAAGCAATTTGTAATTCTTCTTTAGTTTCATAGGAATAATTAAATTTGGAGTTGGGGGATTGTTCTTAGTGTTCTAAAAATGAATTTTTCAGTTTGTAAAGATATCTATTTTGTGGAAACTTTTTTGTACTTAGGGATTCTGAATACTGAAGATCATGTAAATGTTGCACAGGGCTGTAAATGGCCAGTACTAAAGTGCTGTAGAACTGTAATTATTTGGAAGTTGAAAATCTGTGTTTAATTAACCTACAGGAGGCAATATAAATATTTACTTTGCACAACTTTAGGGGCAGAGAAGGATGGAGAATACTACAATTTCTGAGAAGGCTTTATGTAAATACTGTAATTCATGTTCTTCATAAGGGCTGTGTATTTTTTTGAGAGAACTAAAGGTTCTTGACTCCTCTCACTTTTCCCATTGGAAAACCTCCATGTGTAGGGTTAGTTTTCATGAGAATCCTGGAATATTCAATTTTAATGGTAGTCTTCACTGCTGAATTATTCAGGATGGTTTCACCTCCACACACCATTTCCTAAGGAGCTCTTGCACTCTTCCTTCTGTCCCAGCTAATGAGGATTTGTTATTCCAGTGTAGATCTGCACTCAGTTAATGCTGTTTGGGGTCAGCCTTTGCTGTCATCCTCTAGTGGATCAGAGCCACAGAAATCTTTCATGTTTTTTCCTAGAACATTATTTTCTCCTGAGAATAAGGTCATGGCTAGGAATATTCACAGCTTAGAAGAGTTTTCAAAAGGCAAATAGATAGTGGAAAAGGCAGTTTATTTCTACATGTGTGCCTCTCACAGATGAGATAAAGCAGTAAATTCTTCCCTGACACTGCTTATCTCTTCTTTGTGACTTCTAAACTTGCTGTCTTGGTGATGCATATTCATTCACATGATCTGTCTGCAAGGGCAGTATTACAAGTTTATATTCACTGTCTGGAAAAGGCAGTGACTTTCCATTTAATTTTTTAGTCTGCTGAAGCTAAGATGAAAAGATTTGAAGCACCTGTTGCTGATGGTGCTCAGCTGTCTCTCTAGTGCACTGAAATGTTGCAGTGACCTGTATTTAGTTCTGGCTGGGGGGTTTTGATACTGAGAGCTTCCTCTCTGTCAGGGTGGTCAGTGCTCCTCTTTTGGAAGGAGTAGAGTTTGTGGGTATTGTTTTTTGGTGGGATTTTTTTATATGCATGTAGACAAATGTGCATCTTAAATGTAGAGTGAGAAAAGAGGGACCTCTGAGGAGGAGGTGGAGGGTTCTCAGACATTTAATCTCACAAGAAGCATTCTGCAGTCTTGCTCTCTCTCCTGCCATTTTCTCACATTTTAAAGCTTCTATACCAACTCTGTATTCTCCTTCGTTTTCTTATTTTTGTTAGAAACCATCCACAGCTGAAGTTCAGCATCTTTTGACTGTTGTGACTTTTCTCATTATACAAACCCAGATAAATTAACATAAATCAGGAATGGAGCTTCTGGCAGCAGCTTCTGCAGCTTCCTTTCCTGGAGGAAAGGCAGAACCAAAGTTTTGAACAGAACTTCCTGGAGCCCAAGGGATTTGTCATTGCTGCTAAAATGCCTCTCTAACATGAGGACCTTGGCCATGTGACACACGCTGCCATATGTTGGTGGGTGGGGGAGAAATGGGCAAAATCCACCCAGCTTATGTGATTTTACAATATAGTGCTCTTTACCTGTTCCTCAGCTTCTAAATAATCCTGGCCATTATGTTTGTTGTCAATATCAAGCCAAAGAGGAGTTGTATTTAATTCCTGTGCTGATGTAGAGCAGCACCTCTTGGAATTTACTTCTGTGAATTCAGAGGGGAGAGGAACTGTCCTACTTAACAGCTCCTTAAAATAAATATACGTGTAAGCCAGATCTGTGGGTGTTATGGTGCAGGTTTTCAAATACAGGTTTCTAACTTATACATTTACCTTTAAAAGAAACAGCTGCCTCCAGTGTAATGGAATGACCAGATATTATGTCCTTACACTGTGATTCATTTTAAGCAAGTATTGTAAAATAGCAAATTTCTTGTGCTGCTGAGAGTGCCCTTGTTGAGGAGTTGTTGTCTCTTTTAGATGCTATCCTGAGTATGGTGAACATTGCTGCCAATATGCTTGGAGCCAAAACTGAGGAGTCATCTGAAACTGAAGGTACTGTAGTTTTTCAGATGAAAAGCATTGTGGAAACTTTGCATTTCTTTATTAAGTTTTTTTTTTTTTTTTTTTTTGTGAGGAGTTGGATGTTCTGTGATGATTTAAATGACTTTTTTCACCTTTTGTGACACATCTGATTAGTGTCATAGAACCTAGTGGCTGTGAAAAGTGGAATGAAGATGTTGAATTTGCTGAGAAGAAAACCCATACAAAGATGACACATGTGCTTTTCCAGCTTTATTGGAGATCTTTACTTTCTGTGTTACTCAGCTGGAGTTGTAGAGTCCTAACTTGCTGCTTCTTTCTCTGAAGTATTTTGGGACTGTCCACAACACCATACTCAAAAACTGTCAGTAGCATTTCATTCAGATAACTTTGGGTGACATCTGCAGTTAATTTGGTAGCACAGTTAATCATAAAAAAACCCACCAATAATAAACCCAGACCTCAGAATTTGTTGAAAACAAAGATGGTTCTTGAGTTTCCACACTGACATTTTCCTCCTTCCTGCAGCTGGGAACAAAAGTGTGTCTGAAAATGTCACTGCCACCCCTGCAACTTCAACAGCTGCACCAAGACTGCCTGAGCCAACACCTGTTCCCTCACCAGAGTAAGTGATTGCTCTTGGGGTGTTTGTAATGTGCTCCCAGCAGAGACAAACATGGGCCAGTCTGCAATGCTTGGTGGTAGGATGCTCAGGTATGGCATGCAGACTTAAACAAGGGACAAAATAAGTATTTGGTAAAATCTGTACTGTGATAATGGCACTAACCAGAGACATTTAGTGCTTTTGTTGCTGTCTATTATAGCTATTTCCATTAGGGTGTGTTTTGTTTTGACACAGAAGCTGGTTTTATATTGGTGCAGGCTTTGTGGTCTCCTGCAAGGGAGACTGATGAGGAATGTAAATTGTATTTGCATACAATTCAGTTAAATTGTAGTGACAAACTTCTGGTTTAGAAGCTTGTACTTGGGTAGACTTCCCTTAATGAAACCTGTAAGCAATTGTTCAGAGTGAGCTTGAGAAGTTCTGTATAGAGTCTGTTGTTTTTCAGTAATTACACTGCTGATAATAAAGCTGCTTAAGGCCAAGACCTTGCCTCTTAAATATTAAGACATGACTTGTGCTGCTGTTCTTAGTGGCTTTGCAGTTTTCTATCACTTGCTGTGAAGACTCAGGAAGGTCAGGGGGCATGTTGTGATTCTTGCATTTGAGGATTGCGTCAGCAGAGTAAGAGGCTTGCTGTGGAAAAAAGAGGATTTGAACTGGTGACTTTTTTCAGGGGTGAGGGAAGAGACAATATCTAATTGAGAAGGCTTGCTGTTTAAGAGGCAGGATTTGAAATAATTTGTTTGCCTATTGGGACTGAAAATCACTAGAGAAAATATTACCTTGCAGAATTTCTGTTCCAAAACTGGCCTTTGGTCACTGGACTAAGCCTTGCTAGTTTTCTAAAAGACTTATTTTCACATTCTTCTAGAGCAGAGATGTAAAACTGTTGAATTAACACCTTGTCTTTTTAACTCTGTTGCAGACTTGTTACTACAGATATTCCACAGCTAGAGAAAGAGCAAATAATGGTGGATTTGACTAAAGAAAGCCCAATTGTTCAGCTAGTGCAGGAGTATGAGGAAGATACAAGCCAGTCCACAGTAACTTTGCTGTCCAGTGATGAGCAGGAGGAGGAGGCAGCAGCGTGGTTTGAGCTGGAGACAGAGAGGTACTGCAGTGACATGGCAGCAGTGTGCTGCATCTCCACCCTCTCCGAGTACCTGCTGAGGTGCTGCTCGGTGGCAGCAGCCATGCAGCGGCAGCACAGTGAGCCTGGAGGGGAGGACAGGCCTCCTGACCCTGTGGGTGTGCAGCAGCCACAGCCAGCTCTGCCTGAGTCTGCCCACACAGCAGCACAGCAGCCTCTGCCTGAGCAAGTGGACAGCAAAGCTGAGAAACCCCCTGGGTCTGCTGTTGGAGTTGACTTCAGTGCAGTCCACGAGGAGATCAGCAATGAGACCACAGAGACCATTGAGCTGGAGCCAAGCCATCCTCAAACTGTCTCCCAGTCCCTCCTGCTGGAAGTTACTTCTGAAGTGAAGCCATCCCCCACAACAGACATGGTGCTGGAGCCTCCTAAAGAAGACTCAGGCCAGGTGGCACCAAGGGTGACTCCCCAGGTGGATGTCCCAGAGCTCAGCACTGAAATGGAAAAGGCTGAGAGCTCAGCTGTGGAAGAAAGCCCCAAACCCACTGTGGCCATTGAGGTAAAGGACATGAGCACAAGAGAGCCTGTTGCTACCCCTGTGATTCCAAAGCCTACAGAGACTCTTGTGCAGCCTGAAAGCACAGTGGATGTGGTAGCCAGTGATGCTGTGGAAGGGAAGGAGAGCACCCCAGAAGTGCAGAAACCTGCTGTGCCTCCTGCTGAGCCTCCCGTGCCTGCTGAGACAAAGGAGGACGAGCAGGCGGCTGAGGAGGCTCTGCTGGCACTCCCGGTCTCAGGGGGGCCCCAGAGAACAGCCACAGATTTCTATGCTGAGCTGCAGAACTCCACAGAGCTGGGCTACACCAACGGCAACCTGGTTCATGGATCCAACCAGAAAGAATCCGTCTTCATGCGCCTCAACAACCGCATCAAGGCCCTGGAGGTCAACATGTCCCTCAGCAGCCGCTACCTGGAGGAGCTCAGTCAGAGGTGAGGGCTGGGAGGAGCCCAGGCTGTGAGGGACAGGGGGCACAGGGCAGGGGGTACATTGTAAGGTCTGGGAGGATCCAGGCTGTGAGGTACAGGGTGCATTGTGAGGGCTGGGAGGATCCAGGCTGTGAGGCACAGGGCAGTTTGGGCACAGGGTACATTGTGAGGGCTGGGAGGATCCAGGCTGTGAGGTACAGGGTGCATTGTAAGGGCTGGGAGGATCCAGGCTGTGAGGTACCAGGGCAGTTTGGGCACAGGGTACATTGTGAGGGCTGGGAGGATCCAGGCTGTGAGGTACAGGGCAGTTTGGGCACAGGGTACATTGTGAGGGCTGGGAGGATCCAGGCTGTGAGGTACCAGGGCACCTTGGGCACAGGGTACATTGTAAGGGCTGAGCTCTCAGGGCTCTTCGAGTCTGATCCAGCCAGCTTTGGACCCTCAGCCCCTCACAGCCTTACAAGGACAAAAGTAAAAGACTCAAGGAGCGCTTTCCTCTCAGGACCAGAGCCCCACTTTAGTCCTGGATAGGAGCCTCTGTCCCTAGGGGGAAAGAGACCAAAGAGACCCGAGGGTCTCCTTCCAGGAGATTTTAGGGACAGAGGAGAGGGGCCACAACCAATAATGGGATAGAGGTGATGGGAGGGACTGACCCAGGACAAGACCACCTCCACAGGGGCTTAGGGGAGAGGGTGTGTGTGGAACAAAATGTGTGAACTGTTCAGTGCCAAATAACACCCAATGTAAAACAATAACTAAAGAAATCACCTAGTGCAATACAGCAGTAAATCACAGCTTAAAGCTTTATGGAAAGCTGAGGAGAGGACTTGAGCCTAGGTGGCTGTTGGAGTTACCCTGTGTGAATCAGGGCTTCTTCCCTCTTTGTGCTTCAGATAAAATCCTGTTTGTTTTATTTTGAGGAGGATTGCTGTGGGTTTTTTAGAAGATTGAAGTGTTGTTAGGATGGAGGCACTAATCCTGTCCATAATTCTGTCCACAAAAGGGCACATCCTTCTGTTACTGTTGAACTAAATGTCACACACCTACAATGCTTTTTTTATTAAATTATTTCCACTTAAACTGCCCTGTTATCTGTAGTAACCCTGGTTGAATAAGTGGCTGTGGAGAGGGAACCAGGAGTTTCCTGTGAAGGATGTCTCTGTGTATTGGTGTTTATCTGTGGTGTTCCTTAGCTACTGGAGAGTGGGGAGATGTACCCATTTCAGAATTGGTTCCAAGGAAGGGGCTCACATTTATAATTATTGTGCAGAGGGAATTCTGTAAATTGGCACTAAGCTTGAAGGTATTGAAATAGATTGGACCATAAACTTGGGGGAAAAAACCAAAACAAAAGGGACATCTGTTTTATTTGTGAAACTTAAAAGCAGGTACCACTTGATGTTTAAATAAAGCTCTTTAGGCAAAGAGAAGGTTTTTACTGGCATAATCATGTTTTAGACTTAAAGACAAGTCCAAGCTGAGGAGTTTTGTGCACTAATATTTCGGCCTTAAACACCTTTTGTTTTAGGTACCGAAAACAAATGGAAGAAATGCAGAAGGCTTTCAATAAAACAATAATAAAACTTCAGAACACCTCAAGAATAGCAGAAGAGCAGGTATGATTTGTTTAGAGTACTGAGGTGTTTTCCTTGTTAGAAGGGCTTGCTTTTAATGAAGAGTTGCACAGAGGTACAGAAATCTTCTTTCACCTGAGCCTTTTAAGAGCATCCATTCCATGCTTCCCTGTTTTTCTCCTTTATAAGATTTTTAGACATGTTCTCAGTTGTTTCAGAATAAAGCCATTTTCAGCTCTGTTTTCTGATTTTGTACCTGAAGAAAAGATCAGTTGTCAGCTGGTAATGGCTACAACTCTTCAGTGTCTTTGTCAATGAAAAAGTTACCCAGGTCAGTTCCAACCCTTGTTTCTTGGTTGTAACTGCACTCAAAACAATTTTTTTAAATTTGGTTCATTTTTCATATCTGATTTAAAGTATTGATAGACAATTTCCCTGCTGCTGAAGAGACTGAGCCTATGGAAAGACAGAGGGGTACAGTAATGGCTTAGGCTAAATCTAATCCGTATCAAAAACTTTACTTCATTCTTTAAAATGTGGATTTTCCCTGCTCTGCCATCTTGGCTTTCCTGAGCAGCTGTGAAATAGAGCAGAAACTGCTGTGCTAACATTCACCAAAGCACCTGGCATGGCAGACTTGATCCCAAACTGTCTGAAAGCTTCTGAAGTGCAGCCCCAGCCTGGAGTTTATTCATCCATGAGCAGTGATGGAAATGGCAGCTTGCATGTGTTGCCTTTTCTGGGTTGGGTTTGGGGTTTTTTGGAAGGGTATCAGTGCTGGTCAGTCTGAGGTTAGTCTCTTCCTTAATTTCTCATAGGGTTGAGTCCTGTTAGGGCTCTTGCAGGCAGCAGCTGTTAGCTGGGAAGGAGCCATTTGTGGCTGGTGTGGGCTCCTGTGCTGTGCACCAGCCTTGGGCTGGAGCTGTGCCTGGCAGCTGTGTGTGTGTCCTGTGGCCTCCTGGCAGTGACTGTGTGGAGCTGCCTGCTCTCTGTGCCCGTGGTGAGGACAGCACAAGTGTGTCTGATGGGATGCTCTTGGCATGGTGTTAGGAAGTGTTGACAGACAGATGTTATGTGAGCACTGTGGTGGGAGCAGTGCTGGGTAGGCTGTGCTGAGTGCCTTGCTGTGTCAGACAGACTGAACACTAATGCTGTGGCCATGAGGGCAGGTGACAGTGGAACCTGGCCACTGACAGCATGCCCATGACTCTGTTCTCCACAGGACCAGCGTCAGACAGAGGCAATCCAGCTGCTGCAAGCACAGCTCACCAACATGACCCAGCTGGCCTCCAATCTGTCAGCCGCCGTGGCAGAGCTGAAACGTGAGGTAATCACAGTCCAGAGGAAATGGATGCATCAGCACATCTCTGTTTGGAGAGACCAGTCTTCAAATGGAGTTTGAAATTGTTTGCTGTGTTGATTTCAGCCTACTCTCTCTGAAACTTCTAGCTGCAAATTAGAGTAACATGAGGTGTCTTGGTCATAGTTACTGCAGCCCCCCATGCCCCATGACTGTAGTCTGAGCCAAGGCACCCTTCTTCCATCCCTACTGGCTGTTGTCATCTTTAGAGATTAGGGAAATCTTGGCAACAATGTTAGGAACATTTTCTCTTCAGTGTTTATGTTCTGCCTGCCTGACATTTCAAGCAGTGCCATAAACATGATCTTTTATATTTTGTGGGTATTGCCAAAACCTTCTTTGAGCTAACACTTGGTGAGGCCTCTCCTTTAATGCCTGGCTGGCTGAGCTCCTGTTTGAGTGCTGTAGTCAGTGAAATCACATTGAATCAAGTGATTATCTTGGTATTTTGTGAAGTACTGCAGTGTCAGCTGATAAAAAGTACAGTTTAGATTTGCCATAGTGTTGCATCCATGTCAGCTGTGAACCAGAAAAGTTACTTTTGAGCCCTGTTTCTTATGGGAAGTGTATTGCTTTCAGGGAGGTTGGGATGCTCTTTGCAGGGGATGGCAGCTTCTGTAGTTGTGCTGATATTGGAGGCAGGGGAATCTTGTCCTGTAATCAGCCTTCACTCCTGAATGCTGCACAGCCAACAGACTGCATCAAACCTGTGAAAAATTACTGAAACGTGAACAGGTGTTTAGTGAAACTAAAGAAAAGTGAGTTGAGAACATAGCTTTTGTCTTTTAGACCATAAGAATGGCAATGTCATGGAGCTGTTGTGTCCAATCCCTGCAGGTTTCTGACCGCCAGACTTACCTGGTGATTTCTCTGGTTCTCTGCCTCATCCTGGGCTTGGTGCTTTTTGTGCAGCGCTGCAGGAGCCCTTCTCAGTTCTGTCAAGATTACCTCTCAAAAATTCCCAAAAGCAATCACTACCCTAGCCCCAAAAGGTAATGTATTTATATTTGAAACTTAATTGTTCTTGCAGCTTTTTTTAATGTTTTCTAAGTCTGCTGGTACTGGCACATCTGCTTTAATTCTGAGTTTTCTTCCTGCACACTCAGAATTGATAGCAAAGGGCTCTCTATGATAACACTCTCCTAGGAGCATTTTGGGGCTCCTGTACTTGAAAAACATGCCTTGATAACTTGTAGCAAACACAGCAGTGTGTCTGATAGCCAGGCTTTGTTGGGCACTTCAGCAGACAGTTCTTTCTGCCAAGAATTATTTTAATGAAGAAATGTACTGAGAAAAATGTGTTAAAAAAGCTTTCTGGAATTTCCTAGGTGTTTCTCCTCCTATGATGATATGAATTTGAAAAGAAGAACTTCCCTTCCACTGGTCAGATCCCAGTCTTTTCAGCTAGCTGGTAAAGAAGGTATTATTGATATCATACATCTGGTCTGTGCTGTTGCTCTGAGTGCTGCACAGTGTGTGTGTGTTCATGTATGTGTTCTGTCACATAAGGTGGTTTGTGAACAAGGTACCAGATACTCACAGAACTCTGCTGAATTATGCTAAAACCTTACATGCAGTTTTTGCTACAGATCTATTTTGCCCTGCAGATGGTTTTTTAGGGTTAGGAGCAATCAGTGCAGGCACTCAGGTCTGCAAAGCTGTGAAGCTTGCAGAAAGTAGCTTTTCTTTTCCCTTGGAAATGCCAGACGTGGGAAGTCTGAGTGTCCTACTTTCCTGAAGTCCTGATAGCCTATGTTTGAAACTTGGCAGGTATTTAAGATTCAAATTTAGCAACTTCAGGAAGAAAACTTAGACCATTTATCTTGGCTTGGGTATGAGGAATGATCTGAATCTTTGCAGTATTCATGGTAGATTTGGGACAGCTGACTTTTGATTTCTTAGGCCATGAGTGTCATGCAAAAGCAAGTGTTGCACATGATAGTAACTAGCAAGTGTGCTGCTGACACAGCTCTTCTGGGTGCAGCAAACTGGCCTCACAGGTTTGTTCTGTGAATAAAACTCCAGTGAAACTCTGGAGCTGGCAGTGTGATGCCACGAACACTAACTAAGGTCTAGACTGGTTTTTTTTTTTTCAAAACAACACTTGTCCCAAATTCTCCCTGCTGCTCTCAGGTCAGTGTGAACATCTGCCTTGTTGGTGTTCTGAGTGTGTCAGGCTGCACATGGCACACTCTTACACTGGGAGCAGTTTGCTTGCCTAGATTGCAACACTCTCTGACTCCTCCTTTCCCCCAAAGGATGTTCTTTGCACCTCTCCCATGGCCAAAACTGTGAGAAGGCCAGGGCTTCTCAGGTGTGTGTCACTGAGAGCTGCCATGACAGCACAGGGGAATTTCTCTGTGTGCTGACTTTACTTACAGTGCTTGTGTTGTGGCCCCTCAACTTACAAAGGGAATGTGCCTGCTCAGGGGAATATTTTGTCATGCTGTGTTTAGCTGGGACTGTGTTGCTCTAGAGCTGGCAGAGTCAGCAGTGCTGAGTGTCTGTTCTCTCCTGCAGTGGATCCAGAGGATCTGTACATTGTGGAGCCCCTGAAGTTTTCCCCAGAGAAGAAGGTACAGTCTCACCCTGTGGGGAGGGAGCTGCTGGGGTGTGGAATTAGGGAAGACATGAGAATCTTGACTCCATGTTTCAGAAGGCTGATTTATTATTTTATGATATATTAAAAATGGTGCACTACAGAATAGAGAGATGATACAGACAGAAGGCTGGACAAGAATAGAATAGAATGATAACAAAAGCTTGTGACTGCTCACAGCCTTGACACAGCTGGCTGTCTTTGGTCATTAAGTAAAAACAATTCACATGAGACCAGTCATAGATGCACTTGTTGGTAAACCATCTCCAGACCACATTCCACAGCCATCAGATAGAAAATAAATGTGAACAATAACTGAGACATTTCAGCAGAAAATCCTAACGTAAGGATTTTCATAAAACATCACAGTGACACTGGGGCTGAGGTGTTTGTGCTGGCAGGTGCTGCCTGTCTCAGCTGCTCTCCCTGCTGGTTCCTAGGCTTGCCTTGCATGCTCTGCTTGCCTCCCAGAACCTCACCATTAATTTCTTTTCCGCTTGCGGTTTCAGAAAAAGCGTTGCAAGTACAAAAGCGAAAAACCAGAGACTATTAAGCCAACAACAGAGCCCCTGCAGCCCATAGCCAACGGGGACATCAAAGGAAGGAAGCCCTTCACGAACCAGAGGGACTTCTCTAACATTGGGGAGGTTTATCACTCTTCCTACAAGGGCCCTCCCTCGGAAGGGAGCTCCGAGACGTCGTCGCAGTCGGACGAGTCCTATTTCTGTGGCATCTCAGCCTGCACCAGCCTGTGCAACGGGCAGACCCAAAAGACAAAGACTGAGAAGAGAGCTGTCAAGAGGAGGCGGTCGAAAGTTTCAGACCAAGGGAAGCTCATAAAAACTCTGATACAGACTAAGTCGGGGTCGATGCCAAGCCTGCATGACATAATCAAAGGAAACAAAGATATAACAGTGGGAACACTCGGTGTCACGACAGTCTCTGGACACATCTAGACCTAGCTGAGCTTCTCAAACAGGAGAGTGTTTGTTCGTTTGAGAACAGTCCGTGGTATCCTGGGGGAGGATAGTGGGAGACGAAGAGCTCGACTCATTGGAAAGGATTCAGAAATTTGGTTTCTGCCTTTTTAAATAGATGGGATTGTGTCAATCTTGGCTATAAGCTGCAGCTTTACAAGGCTGATAATTTCCTATGAGAACAGCGTGGGGGGAGGGAGGGCAGGGTTCATTTTATAAAGGTTTTTTTTCACAGTTCCTGGGGCAGAAATTTTTTGAAACCCAGTTTGTTGGGTGGAATAGGGATAAAAGCCTAATCCTCTTCCTTTAGCTTTGTTCCTATTTCTTGCACCTTCCCATATTTATGTGCCTTTTGTCTATTTATAATGCCACTGGAAGAGGGGAGATACAATTGTTTGTCATTTGATTTATTTTGTAATTTCTCTAGCTTTTTTTGAAGATGCAACACTACAGTGCTGTAAAGGGACATGTTGGCCTTCAGCTGGACTCAGTAATGTGGACTGGATACTGTAAAAATACCAAGAGATGGACTTGCCTGACTAGATTCTTGTTTTGCAAACTCTGTTGAGGAAAATCTCTCACCAGGGATGGCAGTTGTGTTTACTTGCACCTTCAGTCACAATCGGAGCTTACTCTGATGTGCAGAATCAGTGACGGTGGCTCTTGAGGATTTCCTGCTGGTGATGGAGGCTGAGGAATGCATTTGTCACCTGAATGGCCTGCTGCAGCTCTCTGGAGGAGGTGGATGAGGAATGCTCACTGCTGTTGTGCTGAGGAATGTGAGGGTGCATTCTGTCTGCAGTCTGAGCCTTGGGGCTGGCTCACAGCAGGTGTTTCATAACGTTTGCTTTTGTATTGGCTAACAAATGTGCAGTGTTGGTATGGCTGGTGTTTCATACTCAAGTGTTTTTTATTTTGACTGTGACTGTGTACTTGGATACTATAGGATGTGTGCTTGCTGAGCTGTTGAGTGTGGTTCTGAGTGAGTGGAACAAAAGGTTTTTCTTTTGACAGGTGTTACAGGTTCACATTGTACAAAATAAGTTAATTTATTGAGCACTTTTAGTGGTACCCTTTTTAACAGATCTGATGCCTTTCCGAGGTATTGTATGTAATGTGACTTATTTAAAGCCTTTGTTTTTTTGCTGCTTTCTTGTTAGTTTATGAGTACTTTAAAGTGATGTACTTTCAGAGTGATCTGCACAATTAGCCAGTCAGAGCACATGAACCAGATGTGTTGAACATGAATTCAGAAGGATGTCAAACCTGGATGAAGAAAATTCATACCACCAGAGTGCAGCATCCAATGTTGTGGAGCAAGAGTATGTAACTACAGAGCTGTAGTGCCATTAGAAACTGTGAATTTCCAAATAAATCTGAACACTTTGTCTTTCATTTGCTGGCATTTTTTCCTTTGAGAATGAGACTTGTGGCTTACATTCTTAGAGAAGGACTGGTCTTAAAATTCCAGTCCAGGGCTACAACATGGGATCCTTTGGGCTGTAGTAAGGAGTTCATAAACTTGTCAGCCTAGATGTGTTTTTCTGTTTCAATAAAGAAAAGTGTAGGGGGGAGGATTCTGAGGGCTGAGTAGTGCTTTGTCTGAAGGGTCAGGAATTGTGGCCCTGTGAACCTGCTGGAGAGGTTTCACACCTTGCCCTGGGGGATCCCTGCCTGTGGTGGCTTTCTGTGAGAAGAACTGCATGAAATGACCTCTTGCTGCTCAGAGCTAAGGCTTGTGAAGGATGGTACAAAAGGCCCTGAAAGGAAAGTTAGAGTTATTATCTCAAACCAGAGTTTTCAGCTTGAAGTTTGCCCCTTAGTGGTTGCTCCCCCTCTGACTTATTTCTGCCAAGCCCAGCAGGACTTGGGCAGCCAAATGCCAAGTTCACAGAGACCTCCCCAGCACTGAGTTTCCACTGCAGTGTGTGTCTCAGGACTCTGCTTCATCACAGAACTATGATTTAAAAATAAAACTGAGTGTGGAACTTGCTGAGAGAGGAGAGTGCTGGGTGGTTTGTGGGGGGAAGTGTGGGTTCCTTTTATTTACTCCTTCCTCTTTATGTCACTTGTTAGAAGCACGTGTACCTTTATTGCCCAGGCAGCCACTGGGTTTTCCAGAAGAATCACCTGAAGCTGGATGTGACTGAATTCTGAAAACAGACACTGGCTATGAACCAAATGACTCCCAGCTCTGTCCTGTGCTGATAAATGAGGCTGCATGTTGAAATCCCAAGCACACATTCAGATTTCCAAGTTAACAATTGCAGATGTAAGACCAAATGTGTTCTAATCTGCTCCCCTAATACTGGGCCTGACTTAGGTCTGAGGAGTTGATGCATTTGTGGAAAAATATCAGTGCTAAAGCCTGTCCTGTAATGAGCACATGGGAAGTGTGCCATGGGAATAAAGCATCTGAAGGAACCTACAGGGCCAGTTATGGTTTTGCAGACTTCAGAGTGCGTTCTGCTAAGAGACTGGAGACTGAACCACAGCCTCCACCTGCTACTGACACCCTGCTTTTAGTTATCTGTAACCACTGCTAAAAAAAATAATTCTCTTACCATCAGGTTATTATTGCCTAATGTTTTCCTTTCATGTGGGCTCTTGAGTAATTTTTTACTTTCAATTTTATTAACGTCATGCAATGTAGCTTTCAAAATTTGGCTCTTTGGAATCAAGTCTCTTAAATTGGTTATAGACTTTATGATAATGGTTTCTAATGAGAATTTTTACATCTCAAATTCCTGTGTGACAGTCTCATGGTATTGCAAGCTCAGGTAGGACAGCTGTTGGTGTAAGGATGGTGTCCCTCAGTCTCTGGACAGGTCCTGAGCCCAGGGTCAAAAAAATCTTTAATGTGAAGGTTTCCATGTGAGGGTGGATGGGTGCAAGCACACCTTGTGTAAGTGCATGCTGTGTTTGCCAAGGTGTTGAGGTTCTATACATTAACTATCAGTGGAAATCAGGCTTTTTTAAAGCTGCACACTCTACCAGCTGTGTGGTGATGTAAGCAGAAAACTCAGCTCTAAGGTGGTGTGTGGCTTCTGCTTTTGCCCAGTGAGAGCAGGAGGTGGAACAGCTTAGCAGGTTTTGCCTGATGAGGTACAAACATGTTCCACTTCTTTTGGAACAGAGAAGCCCCTGCCCATGGAGTGCTGCGGGCTGTCTCATCTCCTGGAAACCCTGAGTGTCCCTCTGCAGCTGCTGCTGGCCTTTGTGACAGCCCCACAGGTCAAAGTGCTGAAACTCCCTTTGCCCTTCTCTGATTTAAGCAGGATGGATTTGGAAGAAGCTTCCAAGGAGCTGCTGCTGCCTCGCTGCTGTCTGACCCTGCCACAGCTGGCCCTGGCTGTGCTGCTTTCCATTGAGTCACCAGGAGCTCCCCGGCTCAGGGCAGCTCTTGGGAGGCAATGCAGAGGAGCTGAGCTCTGCCCCTGGTGGACCTAGAGATGCAAAGGAGGCGTTTGCCACCTCGGGGCCTGTTTTTCTGCCCTGTTTTTCTGCCCTGTCAGATGTGGTTGGAGCCTCGTCCAGCTGTGGTGCCCTCGGTGAGCTCGCAGCAAACAGCAGTCCCTGGCTGCTGTTTCTCTTTTCCCAGAAAAATAACTGAAAGCAGCAGCTACTGAAGCTTCTGTGAGTTGTGATGACACAGTTACAGTTTGTTTGCCTTGAGTGGGCTGAGACTGGCTGCTCCCAAGAAGAAATTAAACTGTCAAGCACTGAGCAGGCATCCCTGGCCAGCAGAGCCAGGGCTGGGCCTGCCTTTGTGCCCAGAGGCTGGGGCAGGGCACAGACCCTGCAGAAGGGCTTGGAAATGAGACCCTTGGGAATATCCTGTTCTCCCTTCACCTGAGGGGACAGGAACCCAACACCTGCATGTTCTCTTGGTCAGCTGGCCCCAGCACCTCGTTCTGTTTTGTCCTGTGGCACCATGGAATGACCCTGCTGCTCTGTTCTCAGAATAGATCCCTTCACCTCACAGCCACCCCACCTCATTTCCCTGCCCTTACCACAGGCACAAAAGAAATGAAAGCAGCAGAGTAATGTTTTAGTTACTCTTTTTCTCATCTGCTTTGGCTCCTTGGGTTCTCTCTCAGCTCAGAGCCCTCTTCTGCTGAATCCAGGGCTGCTGGCTTTTTGTTGGAATCAGGGGGAAGGAGAGGACAGAGCACCTTGCTCCATGGAAGAGAGATGTGTTAAGCACTGTAATGCCAGGCCAGGGCTGTTAAAAGTGGGCTTTAAAATCTGTTTTTGTGTGTGAACATCTGAATGTCCTTGCCATGGCTTACATGTGCAACAAATGCTCCCAGCAAGAAGAGCAGTTGTGGAGGAAATGTGAGAAACCAAACTGTTAATAAACACGTAATAGAGAAAACAACATGAAGATGTTGGTGCTAGCTGCAAAGGCTGGGTGGGTTCTGGTGCCTTCCACACCCCTCTGAGGCTTCAGCAGGTGGAGCCCCACTGCCTTTGGAGGCAGCTCTCACAAGCATCCATAGCAGTCTTCACTCAAAAATCCATTTTTTTGTTCAAACTCCTTCAGATTTGGCTCACAACGAGTGGCTCCTTGGGAGGCTTTTTATTCTGTGAGATTTAAGAGCTCTCTGCTGCTGGAAATCATCCCTTTCTTCACAGGTTTTCCACACACTGTCCATCCCTCCCTGCCAATCTGCTCTTGAACAGACAGATTTGAACCTCCTGTCTGTCCAACTTCTTCCAGAGCCTCTCTGGAATTGAGCAAAGCCTTGTGGAAAGTTCCAGGAGTGTTTGCCCTATAGATCCCCTGTGCCCCATGGATCCTGTCTGCCCCATAGGTTCCAGGGGATCTCTAGGGTAGGATCCATGCCCAGAGCTGTGTGTGAGCTGTGTGTGCAGCCTGTGGGCTTTCCCTGCTGCAAGCTCATGTCCAGCTGAGGAGCCTCTCAGCTTCAGACTTGTTTTCTTTCTAGCACATTGTTTTCTACCCAAAGAGCTTGATCTGCAGCCTCTGTTTCTTGCCTTGTTTTATTCTGATTCAATTCCCTGTGCTCATGATGTTGAATCCTTATTGTGTTCTTGAATGTGAATGATTCTCAGCTTTCTCAGTTGCTCTTGGGTGTAATTCCTGCAGCCCTGTTGGCTTTCAAGAGCTGCTTTTTAACATTTCCACTAGTCATTAGTGTAATAGGAAATATTTGTTAATTGCTTCCAGAGAGACTCTGTCCAAAACACGGTGAGAGCCTCTCCTACAGAGAGGTTCACACTTCAGTTTTTGTTTTGAGTTTCAGGGTTTGTTTTCTGTCAAGTATTAGATCTGGATCATTGTTCAAGTCCTGCTTGCTTTGGGTTGTTTCAGACAGGTCCCTAAGTCCTGCTGATACAAACTCTTGGCTGATTCTCTGCCATCAATTTTAACATAATTATCTGTCTTGTTAATAAGAGCTCTCACCTCTCTGTGAGTGAACTGGGGAAGGAGAGTGTTCTTCTGAGCAAATCCTCTTTTACAGCCTGTGTAAAGTTTTTTTTGTTTGGTAAAGGGGAACAATTCTCTGCTGAGGGCTGTGGAAGGTGTTTCCATTGGAAAATATTCCTTCCTGATCAAATGACATAACAGGGCTGCTGGAAACAGGGTGTGCAGACTGTTCAAAAGGGAGATAGGGTGGTGGAGGCAAATCTGACACCCCTTCTGTCCTTCTCATGCCCTGCTTTCCTGCCCAGCTGTCCTTGTTAGGAGGCCTCAGCCTTGTGTAAATTGTGGTTCTAGGCCTTGTGGCAAAATCCACCTGGCTGCAGTGCCCACCTGCAGCAAATTGTCCTGCCATGATTTCAGCAGTCCTGTTCCTATCCTGTGTCATTTGAGCACAGGGAGCCAGTAGAACACAGGGCCTGCAGGCACCACTACCTGCTTTTGTTTGGACTGGAGGATCTCCAGGGTTCCCTTGCAGCCCCAGGCTCTGTGATCCTGGTGTGCTGTGCAGACACAGCCCTGCCTGGCACCATCTCCCAGTCAGTGCCTGGCATCTTGTGGTGTCTGAAGGGGGTGGCAGGAAAGCAGAGGGTGACAGCAGGAGAGCAGAGGGAGAGGTCTCTGGAAGCATGCTATGCACTGAGCTTTTTTGATGGTAAAATAGCCCCAACCTTTGGTTTGCCTCCCCATGGAGTATTAGCAGGGCATCCAAAAAAGCAGGCGCAGCTGAGATGGCTTCAGTTGGTTCCCTTGTCTCTCCCTCTCTGCCACCCTTTAAAAAGCATCTTTGTGAAAGCGGGAAGCAGTGGGTGTGGAGTAAGAACACTTGTGACATTTAAGGGAAGCTGCTACTCTCTCCTCAGTCCCACCTCAGCAAGCTGTTGGCATTAACACAGTGTCAAAAATGTGGAAGTGGATCCTCTCCAGGCAAAGCCACCGTGTTACCCTCTCTGTAGTGGCTGTGGGAGGGGATGGGGACCTGTCCTGGGGTGGCTGCTCTGGGACAGACAGGGGGACTGAGCCAGGCCAGGATTGACCAAGCTTGACCTTGTCAGAGTTGGATTTTTGTTGCTTTTGTGTCTCTTAAACCCTGCAGTGTGAGGGAGAGCCAGGTGGGGTTGTTGAAACCTGTGCTGTGGATTGCTGCTCAAGCAAAGGGCTGGTGAGTGTCTTCAAAGAGTCTGGTGGTGCCAGGCTTTGTCAGCATGTCTGATTTATTGGTGTGGTTGCAGGCAAAGCTGAGCCCTTGCTTCGGAGAAACAAGTGCACAAAGGTTCAAATGTGCCCTTTTCAGATCCCAGTTTTGATGTTCAAGATCAAAGCCTGTGTATTGTGATTGCTTCCTGCAACCACAGGAGACTAATCTCTGGTTTGCTCTTGTGTCAAGCATTTCCTTTTCTTAACACTACCCCATAGAAATACACATTTCAACACGTGTCTGTGAAGTGAAAAAAAAAGTATTCCTAATACATTTTCTTAATTTTTTTTTTTTATTAATTCTTATTTTCCTAATACTTTTACGTGTAGAAATCTGTGGGGAAATCTCACTGTCCCCACTTAGAAATCTGCAGTACATGAGGAATGGAAATTGAAAAATGGAAATATCCCTGTCTCTCCTCATTAGGATATTGTAATGGGCTCTTAACAGTGCAGCATGGTCTGGACTCTGTGTTTTTCCTTGGAAGGTAGGAGGGCAGTCCTGGAGCTGGCTGTGCCCAGGCTGTGCCCAGGCTGTGCCCTGCAGAGTGGGGAAAGGCAGTATGAAAAACGCCAATCACTTGTTTTTAAAATTGTAAAAGTTAAATAGCAATAAAATGGCTATAAAATAGTTATACAATTAGAGTAATAATAATTTGTACAGTTTGAATTAGGACAATAAGAGACAACAAATACAAAGAGTTACAGACAGTCTGGGTACCTTTTTCTGGGCAGCGAAAGCCCGAAAAAGGACCCACGTTAACAGAGGATTAACCCTTAAAAGCAACAGCCTGTTGCATATTCATACACCTCATACATGGTGCATAAATTCCATTCAAACACAGGATTCTGTCTGGGCAGTGTCAGCTTCTTCCTCTGAATCTTAACAGTGCCTTTGAGGCGGGAAAAAGTTCATTTCTCCTGATAATGGAGCAATAAATTCTCTTTCTCTGACAGATTCAGGTGTCCTGTGGCTGCTCTCTCATTGCAAGTCCTTTCTTTAAAAAAAGTATCCTACACAGCATCGTTTCTATTTTAACACTTTTTATAACCCAAAACTATATTTACCACGGTACTTAAGAGAATTAATACAGCATCACTTCCTAACACAACACACATAGCATTCATTTTAATATTTGCGAAAAGCCAATCATAAAACACACGCATTTTTCACAGGCAGGGAGGGATGCTCGGGGAGCGGGGACGGAGCGATCCCTCATCCCTAATTCCTCATCCCACGGGCTCCGTACCACATCCCCTGCCGGGGAGGGCTCTGTCTGAGCCTTGAGTGCAGGATGCCGGGGGGTTTGTCCTCCCTGGGCTCCGTCTGTCCCCTGAGTGCAGGATGCCGGGCGGTTTGTCCTCCCTGCAGCTCCCCAGCCCTGCGGGGGCAGCAGCTTGTGGGCAGCGGCTGCGGGAGCCCCCGGAGCGGGGCTGTGGGAGGAGGGTGGGTCCTGCGGGGCCGGAAAGGGCTCTGCTGCTGATGCTCGGAGCCTCTCGAAGCCGCAGCATCCTCGCACAGCATCCTGCCCTCGCAGCGCACGGATGCAGCCGCAGCGGGGCAGAGCCGCGGGGCTCGGCTGCCGCGGCGGGGACGAGCTGCCCCCCGTGCAGCAGAACCTCCGTTATTACCCGCACATCTTCTGGGTGGATGGATGTGCCGAGACAGCGGCTCCCTGTGCCCCCGCTGTCCCCTCGGCTCCCTTCCCACCGCCCGTGCCCGACCGGAGCAGAAAACCGCGGAATGAAGGAAGGGAACGCGGGGAAAGGAGCAGCGCCGGCTTCCTCGTGATGTTCCTGCTGATCCTGGTGGCCTTCACCGGAGTGGGGCTGAGCATATTTAAGATTTTTCACCTGGAGAAGGAGGTGGATGAACTCAGGGAGGTGAGGTTTGCCTGGCTGGGCGCAGGGAAAGGGGGAAAGGAACGCTTGGAATGGGCTGGGATGCTCCCGGGGGGCACCAAGGTGGCATTTCAGTGGCTGCTGGCACAGAGGAACAGGGTGCTTGTTCCCCTGTCAGGATATCTGTGCTCCTTCCAGCTCTCTCTCTGTGTATTTCCCAGCACTTTGCAGCTCCCCATGGAGATAATCCCTGATTTAAGCACTGCCAAAGGTTGCTCACAACTCTAAACCAATGTTCCTCTTCTCTCTTGCCAGTCTGCCAGCGCTGAGCTCATCCCTCCTGCATCCTCTCAGAAACTCACAGGTGAGTCCGCGGCTGCAGGAGGAACCCAGCAACATTGAAACTTTCCACACCACAAGAACCTGCCGGTTTTCCTAGATTTCATTTAGATGGTTTTGATTTACCCCCCCAAAAAAGTTTCAATTTGGGTGGAACAATTTAAAAACTGTGGTTTGAAATCCCAAACTGTTGCTTTTCTTTTGCCTTCCATGTTAATCTTATAAGTGAGGATATCCTTTTCAAAAGTGGCCAAGTCAGAAAGAAATTTTCACTCCTCTAGATGGTTTTTTTCTAGCTCTGAAAAGTTTAAATTTGTTCCCCCTTGAGAATTTTATTAATTAGAAAATTTATTTTCAAATTTGTTCTGATATTGAATTAAAAAAAATAACAAAATTATTGGGAAAGGGAAGTCCTGGTTCTTATCAACTCCTCTAGCAATAAATTTTGCCCTTTAGGGGAAGGGGAGCTCATTTGAACTGGATGCTCAGTGCTCTGATCACAGCTTCTTTAGCAGAGGCTGAACATAAATAATAAACATTAATTTCTTGAGGGAGCTGGATAAAGAAATAGAAACAGGGGAATAGTGTAAAGGAGGAGGGGGAGCAGAGAGGAAAATTTAATAGGCTTGAGAAAAGAAAAGAAAAGGATGATTCTGAAATTAGAGATGATGAAGTAGATGTTGGGGAAAATGAAGGGATGGAGTGGATGGGCTCCAAACACCGGGTCACTGGAATGGCCCCTTCTTCCCAGAGAAAACTGAGGGCAGGCAGAGCTTCCCCAGCTGTGCTGTCCCACCCTAAGGGCAGCTCCAGCTCCTGCCTGGACAGGGGCATGGTGTCTCAGGTGTCCCCTGCCCTCTGGGCTGGCACCTCCATGGAGCTCATGGCCAATGTTCCCTCTCTTTGTGCAGGGCACAGGAAGGAGGTCAGGAGGGCAGCCCATGTCACAGGTACGTGCTGGGGGCAGGGCTGGCACCTGGGGTGGGGGCAGAGGGTACCATGGAACCTGGGATGGGGCCAGATGACACCTGAGAGGGGGGCAGAGGGTGCCATGGCAGCTGGGGTGGGGTCAGGGGACGCCACGGCTGGAGTTCTGAGGAGCCCATCCCACGCAGGCTCTGCTGCTCTCCTCAGGTGACACATCTGCTCTGACAGTGGAAATCTGCTCCACAGACAAAACGTCCCCCTCACTTGTGCCTCTCAGTGAGGCTGGGTTTGGCTTGGTTTTTGTGGTGTGCAGGGCACGAGTGGCACTGGGGCTGGCACTGCTGAGGGGTGAGGCCCAGGAGGACTTTGCATACTGCAGACAAAGCTTGGAGAATATTGGAATTAAATCCCAATATAGCTGGATGGGATGTGCCTGGACTGGTCTGGCCTTGCTGCTTGACCAAAGGCGGCAGCTGTGGTGGTTTCACCTCAGAGACACCTTTGGCTGGCTGGGTGTGTGGTGATTTCACCTCAGAGACACCTTTGGCTGGCTGGGTGTGTGGGGTTTCACCTCAGAGACACCTTTGGCTGGATGGATGTGTGGTGATTTCACCTCAGAGACACCTTTGGCTGGATGGATGTGTGGGGTTTTACCTCAGAGACACCTTTGGCTGGCTGGGTGTGTGGTGATTTCACCTCAGAGACACCTTTGGCTCGCTGCGTGTGTGGGGTTTCACCTCAGAGACACCTTTATCTGGCTGGATGTGTGGGGTTTCACCTCACGGACACCTTTAGCTGGCTGGATGTTGCAGCTGGCACATGGGACAAGTGCAGGCATGCAGGAGCTCAGGTTTAGCTCTGGTGGAATAGCTTTAAGCCGATGGTGAAGGAAAGGAGTTGGTTCTGATGGAGGGTTTGGATCCAGATCTTTATTCTAGCCCACAGGCCTCTGAATCCAGCACCAGCTCTAACAGAACTTCTTGAAATGTGTCTTTTAACCCCAGGGAGAGGGGCAGGGAAGGGGTAGGGAGCCATCAACCAGGAAAGGGTGGGGAAGTCTCAGAGGAAAAATGACATCTGGACGGTCCCTCAAGGGGTGTAAGGCATCTTTTGAACTCTGCCAATCTCTCGAGGCCCTTCTGGAATGCCAAGATTGAAGGACAGCACTCAGCAGGGACAAGGGAAGGGGAAGGGAGAGGTTGTTGGCACACCTGGGGAAGGAACTGGGATAGCTGAGACAGGCTATTCCATCACACCGCAACAGGAGAACCCTGCCTTGTGCTGTGGGGCGTGACCCGACCAAGCCCACCCAACCAAACCCACTTCCCAACCTTTTCTTTGGCCTTGTTTCATCTTCCAGGCAACCCAGCGCAGCAGGGGCTGCCGCTGGAGTGGGAGCCCAGCTCTGGCCATGCCTACACCAGCGGGGTGCAGTACGAGGCGCGGGGGCTGCGGGTCAGCGAGCCGGGGCTGTACTTCGTGTACTCGCGGGTGCTGTTCCGGGGCACGACCTGCGACAGCCCGCTGCTGCTGGCACACGTGGTGTACAAGAGGAACCCGGCCTCCCCGGGCAGTCTGGTGCTCATGGAGGACAAGGCCGCCAACTTCTGCTCGGGCCAGAGGATGTGGGCCCGCAGCAGCTACCTGGGCGCTCTCTTCAGGCTCAGGAGGATGGACAGCCTGCACGTCAACGTCTCCAAAATCGCCCTGGTCAACTTTGAGGAGTCCAAGACTTTCTTTGGTTTGTTTAAGCTTTGAAGTGGAGTGTGGCTGGCAGGCCCTTCACACACACACACACACACACACACACACACCCCCACATGGATGTGTGAGGGCTGGGAGCGGCCTGGGCACCACCACACCCACCAGAAACCATGTTTGGGCTTCAGCACGAGGGGATCCAAGCAATGGGAAAGCACCAGGGCTGTGTTGCATCAGCCTGAACAGAATTGCATGTGTTCTCCTTGCAAAAACCCAACAAACTCAGGATGTGGCGTGCTGCAGACCCTGCTGGAACTCACTACCTGCTGCCTGAGAAGATGGTGGGACCTGCCGCTCCCTGTGTGGCACAGACTGCTGGGGACAGCTGGGGGTGTTCAGGAGGTGCCTGGGTGATGCCATGACACCACAGTGGTGTGGGATGAGCAGTGTGAATGACTGCTCCTCCTGAGACATGGCTGGCACTGCCCAGCACTGGCACTGCCCAGCACTGGCACTGCTGTCCCTCCTGCCAGCTGGGCTGGGACAGGGGCTCTGCTCATCCTCTGTAAGCTATGGACCGTTCCCAGCCCAGGAAATGCTCCTCAACCTCTTTATTTAACTCATCCCAAGTGCCTTGCAAGGAAGGTGCCAGGAGCAGCAGTGCCCTGGGGGGTGTCCTAGACGTGGCAGTGTGAGCAACCATGGTGTGGGGGTGCTGGGGTGCCCATGGGCTCTGCAGGGCACTGGGAGCAGCACCTCAAGCTCTCTCCTGCCCCTTCAGCACATGAGGGCTCCCCATGGGGCTGCTCTGCCACCCCAGTCCTGGTGACACTGGCACTGTCAGTGCATGGCTTTGCCGTGGGATGTTCCTACCTGAGAAAAACACAGATGGTAAATATATATTTTTCTAGTGAGTGGTGCTGTCCTCTCCTCATTTGGTGCTGGGCTATGGGAAGGCCTCTGTGATCAGGGCTCAGGGCCCCATTCCTTCTCCAGCATGGCAGAAACCTGGGAGCCTCTTCCTGTGGTGTTTGTGGGGTCCCCAGGATGAGGTGAGAGATGAGAATCTGACTCCATGTTCTCAGGAGGCTTAGTTATTTTATGATATGATATAATATGATATGATATGATATGATATTATAGAATGCTATACTAGAACTATACTGAAGAAAGAGAGGGATACAGACAGAAGGTTTAACAAGAATATGACAATGAAAGCTCTGACTGACTCCTCAGAGCCCAACATAGCTGTTGGTGATTGGTCATTAATTAAAAACAGTTCACATGTTGGATAATCTCCAGAGCAGCAAACACAGGAGAAGCAAACAGATAATTATTGTTTTCATTTTTCTCTGAGGCTTCTCGACTTCCCAGGAGAAGAAATCCTGGCAAAGGGATTTTCCAGAAAATATTACAGTGCCATCATCCCTCTTTGCTGCCTGCTTGGCACTGCACAGGGCCCTCTCAATGAGGTTTTGGAGCTCAGGAAACATCAGGATCTGGGGCCTGGGGAGGTGTGGGGTGGGCAGCACAGAGCAGGCAGCCCCAGCCCAACAGGAAGGGGCTGATCTCAATGCACAGTTTGGAGCTGGGCACTGGTGGCTGAGCAGAATTGCTGCTGTCTGTCCCCAAAGGCTCCACCTGAGTGAGCTCTGGCCCCAGAAGCACTTTCACAGAGTGGTCAGAAGGGCAAAGAAACAAAGTGGTGTAAATTAACCCCAAACCCCATTTGCTCACCCTGGTGTCAGCTCCACGGGGTTCTGACCCTGGGGCTGTCACTGTCACTGTCACAGGCAGGACACAGAGGTTGCCCTGGTCCCTCTGCAGCTCTGCTGCTGCTCTCAGTGCCTGGGGCTCCTCAGCAGCCCCAGCATTTGTTTCCTTTGCCCTGTGCTGCTCTCAGCTCGCTGTGGTTTGTGTTATCTGCTTCAGGGAAGTTTATTTCTTTGAAACCTCTCAGTGGTCTGGCTACTGCTGTGGCCAGTGGGAGGGGAAAACTGCAGCCCTGCTGACATTGCTGATGTTTCCACTGCATTTCTCAGGGTGGAAAGTATCTCAAAAGGACGAAGTTCAGGGGTCTTCTGGCTTGACTTTCTCTCTGCACGTATCAGAGGGTGAAACTGCACAGCACAGGGATGGAGCTGCTGCATCCAGAGCTTTCCAGGAAAGGCTGGGAATTGCTGTCCTCCTCTGCTTGCTCTTTGGGCTGTGCTGCTCTCCTGGTGATGGGACATCCCCGTGGGGAGTGGGAAGCTCTTGGGTTGGCTGTTGATATTTGCTGCCCTGAGATGTGCAGGATGTCTCTGCTTCAGCCCAAGCAACTGAAGAACGAGTCTGGGCTCTTCACTGTTCGGTCTTGAGGTTGTTTATTAATTCTTATCTATAAAATTTTCTTTCTGCCCAGCCGAGATCTGCTCAGCAGGGCAGCCACAGGCACTCTGACGGCCCCCAAGGCAGTCTTGTCTTTTTATACTACAAACTGCATATAACATATTTACACTTAATTCCCAATACCTATCACCCATGTTAGACAGTGAGCTTCTACTCTAAACCAATCCCAAAGTGCCAACATCACAGCAGAAAATGGAGAACAAGAACAAGAAAGAAGGACAAGACACGCTCAGATTCCTCCATCTTGTCCCCATAACCCCCATACCAAAAACCCTAAAATCTACATTTTCACCCTGTGATCATTTTGTTATTACACTATTCAAACCTGTGTGACTTTCAGGTCCTCATACAAAGCTGGCAACTTGCTCCAAGGGTCAAAATCACATCCCCAGGTGCTCTGGGCAGCATGCCAGGGTCCCTAAGCCCCCCGACAAGGTTCTCAGCAACTCTGGACATTCAAAGGGATGTGCTGAGCTCCCACAGGAAGCTCTTTGTGCAGCTGCAGCCAAACCAGCTGAGCACACCAGGGGCTTCCCTTGTTACTGGGAGCAGCCTGGAAAGAGGCAGGGCATCTGGGGACGACAGGGAACCTGCCCTGAGGCTCCTCTGCCTGCTGGCACGGGGCTGGAAGGGCTGGGAGGATCCCAAAGGGCTCTCTGGGTCACCCCACAGTGCCCATGCAGGCTGTGGCTGCAGCCAGCTCCGGGGCAGGATGAGGGCGTGATGGTGTTCACAGGGGCTCTTGGATGAGGGAAGAGATGAGGATCTGACTCCATGTTTCACAAGGCTGATTTATTATTTTATGATATATATTAAATTAAAACTATACTAAAAGAATAGAAGAAATGGTTTCATCAGAAGGCTAGCTAAGAATAGAATAGCAAAGAATTAATAACAAAAGCTTGTGTGTCAGACAGAGAGTCTGAGCCAGCTGACTGTGATTGGCCATTAATTAGAAACAACCACATGAGACCAATCACAGATGCACCTGTTGCATTCCACAGCAGCAGATAATCAATGTTTACATTTTGTTCCTGAGGCCTGTCAGCTTCTCAGGAGGAAAAATCCTAAGGAAAGGATTTTTCATAAAAGATGTCTGTGACAACGAGGGGAGCCCTTGGGAGGGGACGAGATCTGTCCTTACCTGAAGTGCCAAGGGCACCCCAGAGCTGCCACTATCAGAGCCAGGGGCACAGGGGGGTGGTCAGTGCTGTTACGAACAGTTCTGGGCCTCCTGAGGAGGGCAGAGCTGCTGCAGGGCCAGGCTGGGGCTCCCAGGTTTGCTCCTGGCCAGGGGCACAGCACCCAGTGGGATGTGGGACTGGCTCTGCTCTGTGATCCCTCCCTCAAACATCCCTGCATGGCCAGAGCAAAGCCATGCTGAGCTCCTGGGCTCTGCCTGCAGCCTGGGAGTGAGCTCAGGGCAGGATTGGACCTTCTCAATTCACAGGCTGCTTGTGCCACACCGACTTTGATAAAGTCAACCCCCAATCTAGCAAATTAGCTGCTCATTGAAAGACATTTTTGCTAATTGTTACCATTCAATACTCAATGAGTGTTTAATGCTGACATTGGGCTCTCTCAAGCTGAGGGAGTTGGGGTTATTCAGCCTGGAGAATTTTCCAGAGAGGCCTCAGAGCCCCTTCCAGTGCCAGAGAGCTGGGAAGGGACTCCTGACAAGAGCATGGAGTGACAGGAAAAGGGGAAGGGCTTTAAACTGAAAGGGAGCAGGTTTAGATGGGGCATTGGGAAGAAATTCCTCCCTCTGAGGGTGGTGAGGCCCTGGCAGTGCCCAGAGAAGCTGTGGGTGCCCCATCCCTGGAAGTGCCCTGGTGTGATGGGACTTTGAACAAGCAGGAGGAGTCCCTGCCATAAACTGGGGGTGTTGGAGCCAACTTTAGTCCAAACCACTCTGTGATTTTAATAGCTCTTGGGTTTTACTTAAAATTTTTAAAATAGAAATAAATTATTGAAATTTAATTGGAACTTTCCAAGCATTCTGTTCTCTCCCCAGCAAGGGAAGGGTGTGTGCATGAGAAAGGCAATCCCAGGTGCACCAGCAGGGTGAGCATTGGGATGTTTGGGATGTTTGGGTTCTCTTTGCCCTGCTTGCAGTGCTCTGAGCTGACATCCTCTCCCCTGATGGAGCAGCCTGGCTCGGGTGTGGAGGTGCCTCAGGGGTTCCAGCACCAGATGTTTACACAGATTTACAGGCTCCAGAGACCCCTCTCTGCAGAGAAATAGGCTGTAAATAGGCTCCATCCCCCTCTGGAGAGAAATAGGCTGACAGGAGGTGAGGAGCCCAGAACATCTCCTGATCAGAGTTCTCTGGTCTGCTCCCCTCTGCCTGGCATACTGAGAGCTCCCGTGGGCAGCTGTTTGGGTGGAACAATTTAAAAACTGTGGTTTGAAATCCCAAACTGTTGCTTTTCTTTTGCATTCCATGCTAATGTCATAAAGTGAGGATATCCTTTTCAAAAGTGGCCAAGTCAGAAAGAAATTTTCACTCCTCTTGACAGTTTTTCCTAGCTCTGAAAAGTTTAAATTTGTTCCCCCTTGAGAATTTTATTAATTAGAAAACTTATTTTAAAATTTGTTCTGATGCTGAATAAAAAAAAAAAAAACAAACAAAATTATTGGGAAAGGGTTGTCATCAACTCCTCTAGCAATAAATTTTGCCCTTTAGGGGAAGGGGAGCTCATTTGAACTGGATGCTCAGTGCTCTGATCACAGCTTCTTTAGCAGAGGCTGAACATAAATAATAAACCTGAATTTCTTGAGGGAGCTGGATAAAGAAATAGAAACAGGGGAATAGTGTAAAGGAGGAGGGGGAGCAGAGAGGAAAATTTGGCTGCCCAAACTGGGACTCTGCAAATATTTATGGCAAATATTTATGGCAAATATTTATTGTTTGCTCAGCACAGGGAGCTGCTTGGCAGGGATTTGGCCTCTCTTGGGTCTGATGTGCATTAGATGCTGTATCCCATTTATCTGAGACCAGGTCCCGTTGCCTTGCAAACCTTGTGTAGGCTTGGGATGGGTTGTAACCAAGGGGTTACATCACAGATTTATTTTTTAATCTCTTTTTACCTCCTTTTTTTCCCCCTGAAGCCAGCCCTGGGCTCTCTGAGTTTCTGTCACAATGTCCTGTGTGGGGTCACTTCCAGCGCCAGGAGCTGCACAGACTTTGGCACATTTTTACCAGGTTGGGAAGGAGTTTGTCTGGTGGTTAGAGACAGGGGAACGGAAAGAGGGGCACATTCAGATATTGCTTTCATTCTCCCAGTGCTCTGACACATTTATTACATCATGGTTACAGAAGTGGAATTTTAGGCATGACTAAGTGGCTGAGGTTCAGCACAGCAGAGAGGAGGAGATGAGTAAAGACAGAGTAATTCTGCTGCTAGGTGAGACACGTTGCATGTGAATTTCTGGTTGATTATAATGACTGGGAAAAAAAAAGGAAATGAGGAAGAAGAAAACTTGACAGCTTGCTGCTGATTGATCTCTGGGGGTGATGAGAAGAGCCTGGTGCTCTCTTCCTGCACATGGCCTGTCCCAGCAGCTGGGGAACAGCACAAAGGCTTTCTGCTCTGGGAACTCCCAGGTTTGATTGGAAATGAGCTGCTCATTCCTCTGGGCAGCAAAGAGACTCAAAGCTGCAGGTGGAACTCCAAATCACAACATGCTTTCCTCTCCCTCAGCTGCCTCCCCATTCCCCATGGGCTGTGAGAGAATCACCTTCTCTACCCCCTTACAAACCACCACATATATTTTATTTTAACTCTCCCTCTCTCTTCTCCCCACATTCCACAACCAGCTTCCTTCAACAACAGCTGAAAAACTCTCCCTGTCCAGATTTCCTTTGTTGTTGGGGATTCCTCTGGTTCCCCTTGGTCAGGTCATTCCAGGGAGCTGAAAGCTGGTCACCTAATTCCCTGGGGAATTTATTTATATTTATATAATTTATTTATATAATAATAATATGTATAGAATTTATTTATATAATTCACCTTGGGCAGCTGCTGGGCTTTTGGGCCACCTGAATGGCTCCCAGGACTGGGCTGCATGTTCTCCTCAGCTCTGGGCTGGGCACATCCATTTCCCCTGGTGCTTCTCTCTCCTCACTCCTGTGAGGTTTATGTCAACACAGAGGCAAAATATGTCAGAGGAAAAGGCAGCAGAGGGGAGCACCTGTGCCTCCTGATGGGATTCCTGCATGAAGAACAGGTATCTGAGATTTAACTTTCATTACAGTCCTGAAGGAGAAATCCTGTGGTGGTGTTCGCAGGGGTCCCAGGACGAGGGAAGAGATGAGAATCTGACTCCATGTTTCAGAAGGCTGATTTATTATTTTATGATACATATTATATTAAAAGAAAATTATATACTAAAACTATACTAAAAGAAGAAAGGATTTCATCAGAAAGCTAGAAAGGAAAGGAATGGAATGATAATAAAATCTTGTGACTGACCAGAGAGTCTGAGACAGCCAGACTGTGATCGGCCATTAATTAAAAACAACCACATGAGACCAATCAAAGATGCACCTGTTGCATTCCACAGCAGCAGATAATTATTGTGTTTCTTTTCCTCTGAGGCTTCTCAGGAGAAATAATCCTAGCAAAAGGATTTTTCATAAAATATCATGGCTGCAAAATCCAAACCACAGAAGACCAAGAATGCACAAAGGAGAATGCCATTTTCTCAGGTTGCCTGCTTGATACCAGCAGTGAAGGAGCAGGAGGATTTCAGGAGGAAATCCTGAACCAGGAGGATTCCAGCACATTCAGCAGTTAAATCCCATTGCTGCACTTGGTTTGAACCAGGGTGCCTTGGCTGACTGTTCTGTTTCCTTAAGCAACAGAAATAAATTATCATTTTGTTTGAAATCCCCTCTCACATCCTGTGCAGACCCTGATGCTGTGCTGGGGAGGTGACTCAGGTAAGGCTCAGATGGAAAGAATAGGATGATAATTTCCAATTCCAGTCTGAACCATCATGAGGTCCTGTCTCCTTGAAGGGTTTATTTTGTCACCACATGCATTTTATTCTGCACAGGGGGATGTTAGTGACGGGACAGGCTGAGATCCATCTGCCAGCTGAAGCATCCATATCTCCAGAGCACTCCAAGGCAGAGATTAAACACATTCTGTCACCATCACATTTCCTGAAAAATCCCTTTGCCCAGGATTCTTCTCCTGAGAATCTGAGAAGCCTCAGAGAAAAAGGAAAAACAATATTATCTCATTTGCTTCTCCTGTGTTTTGCTGCTTTGGAATGTGGTTTGGACATTGTTTATCCAACAGGTGGTTGTTTGATTGGTTTCATGTGAATTGTTTGGACTTATTGGCCAATCAGGGGCCAAGCTGTGCCAGATTCTGGAGGAGAGAGTCATGAGTTTTTCTTTAGTATCTTCTAGCCTTCTATAAGTATCCTTTCTGCATAATATATAATAAACATAATATAATATAATATAATATAATATAATATAATATAATATAATATAATATAATATAATATAATATAATATAATATAATATAATATAATATAATATAATATAATATAATATAATATAATATAATATAATATAATATAATATAATATAATCAGCCCTCTAAGAACATGGAGTCAGATTCATCATTTCCTTCCAAGGACAGGGGTCACAGAAAATCCAACAACGTTCCAGAGCTGTGGGGTTGCAGTGGCACAGGACAAGTGCCAGGGCTGTGCACAGGATCCCTGCAAGGAGCAGAGCAGCACCTGCACAGGTCACTGCTGCCATCAGGGTCTTTGCTGTGGGCTGCTGGTGGCCATGACTGGCACTGGGAGCTTCTGCCTCTGTTGAGTTTTTTGCTTCTTTTTTGCCAGGGTAGGAATTAAATGCATGTAGATGGTATTTCTTGTTGGGACTCAGGTGTTTATTAGTTCTTATCTCTGTTACAGTCTCACAAACCCTGAGCTCTACAGCGCTTCACTCTAACACACTAAAAATGGAGCCCCATCTCTCTCTCTCTCTACAAGGCCTTTTAAGGACAAACTGTCCAATTAAGAAATGACACATGGATTATTTTTACTTTTAACCCAATAACCAACCACCCATGGCCTGCAATGGGGACTTTTTTATCCAATTACACAAAACCACCCAAATCCAGGGAGAAGAAGGTGAAGAAGAAGGAGAAGAAGGTGAAGAAGAAGGACCAGCCTCTGCCCTAAAACCTCCATCTTGCTTTACATATATTACTGTATTCTGAAACCTTAAACTCTTAAGTTTTCCACCTGTGATAATTGAACACTTCTACTCAAACTCCACAGCCACAATCCCAGTTCTGTCATTCCATTTTGGAAGCCTTCTCCACAGCCTCAGGTCAATGCAGTGTTCTCTTGGGGGTCAGTGCCTGTCAGCACAGAAAGTCTCAAATTCTCAGCAGCCAGGACTCCAACATGCATCCAAGTGCTGATTCCTCTCTCCTGCAGGACACTCCCTGAAAGTCCTGACCAGCATTTCAGCCAAAATTGTTCCACTCACTGTGATCCTTTATCTCCCTGCAGACAAAAGTCAGCAAAACCCCGGCCGTGGTGTAGAGATAAGGGATCTAGAAGTGGTGTGGAATCAAGAAGCAACTCAATATCAGGTGTGGATCTTGTTCGATTTATTACTGCTTGATAGGTTATTTTATACTATTGTTAGCTGTCTACGCAGCTTTAGCTTACATGTTATTGGTTACAAATATCTGTTCATATTGGTTACAAATATCTGTTCATGCAGTTTTACTGATGCTATGATTGGTGCCAGCCAGTGTTCATGCTCCTGCTTGCTTCTGCAATGGTTCTGCCTTGTGGTTTGCTGACAGTCTGCTAGCGGGCATGGAGGCTTTGTGTGACTGACCAACTTCTCTTTATGGCCTGGCCAAGGGCATTTCAAGGAGTGTCTGCTGCCTTCAGGCCTGGTGATGCACTCCTTGCAGATAACCGTGCCCTTTCTCCATCAGCCAAGCCTGTATGCTCTCTGCATTACAAGTCTCTAGACTCGCTTTACCCTGGTGTTTGAAGGTAGCTGGTCCAGCTACCCACAGAGCAGATGCCACTCACCTGTTACCCTTCTTCCTGTCACAGCTTCCCTCTTGGCCGTCCAACCAAGAATCAGAGGCTTTCTAAAACTGGGCACAATGCTAGGTCCCTGTTCGGGCGCCAGATGTAGAGATAAGGGATCTAGAAGGGATCTGGAATCAAGAAGCGACTCAATATGAGGTGTGCATCTTGTTTGATTTGTTACTGCTTGATAGGTTCTTTTATACTATTGTTAGCTGTCCACGCAGCTTTAGTTTACATTGTATTGGTTATAAATATCTGTTCATGCAGTTTTACTGATGCTATGATTGGTGCCAGCCAGTGTTCATGCTCCTGCTTGCTTCTGCAATGGTTCTGCCTTGCGGGCATGGAGGCTTTGTGTGACTGACCAACTTCTCTTTATGGCCTGGCCAAGGGCATCTCAAGGAGTGTCTGCCGCCCTCAGGCCTGGTGATGCACTCCTTACAGATGTGCTGTGAAAAATGCGTGTATTTTATGATAGGTTTTTCGCAAATATTCTATTTAACATTATATGCGTTGTGTTAGGAAGTAATGCTGTATTAATTCTCTTAAGTACTGTGTTAAATATAGTTTTAGGTTATAAAAATTGTTAAAATAGAAACGATGCTATGTAGGATACTTTTTTTTTTAAAGAAAGGACTCGCAGCGAGATAGCAGCCACAGGACACCTGAATCTTTCAGAGAAAGAGAATTTATTGCTCCATTATCAGGAGAAATGAACTTCTTCCCATCTCAAAGGTGCTATTAGGATTTGGAGGAAGAAGCTGACACTGACCAGACAGAATCCTGTGTTTGAATGGAATTTATGCATCATGGATGAGGTGTATGAATATGCAACAGGCTGTTGTTTTTAAGGGTTGATCCTCTGTTAACGTGGATCCTTTTTTGGGCTTGTGCTGCCCAGTAAAAGGTACCCGGACATCCATAACACTTTTTTTCTATTGTCTCATATTGTCCTAATTCAAATTGTCCAAATATTATTACTCTAATTGTATTGCTATTTTTCTAACCATTTTATTACTATTAAACTTTTAAAATCTTAAAAACAAGTGATTGGCATTTTTCACAGTGCCCTTTCTCCATCAGCCAGGCCTGTGTGCTCTCTGCACTACAAGTCTCTAGACTCTTTTCACTACCCTGGTGCTTGAAGGAAGCGGGAGGATGCACAGAGGGGACAAAGAGAACCTGGGGGCATGGTGGCAGCCACCAAGGCTGCCATGCTCAAGAGTGCTGGTAGGGGCACTGGGGCTGAACGCAGAGCTGCCAGCAGCCATACAACCACTGAACTCTTTGAAAAACCCCCAAACACTAAAAATGGCACTTGGCAGCAGCACTTTGGTCTCAGTTGCCTGCCTGGGAGCTCTGGGATTGCAGGCACTGGGTGTGGGAATGTGGCCCTCTCTTAACAGAGTGACAAAACTGTCTTTTGTCCCCTCAAAAAGGGAAGAAGCTCAGAAGTTTCTCTCCTCCTCCTCAAACTTAATGATAGTTAATTACACAAAAGCCAAAAAGTTCTGCCTGGGCAATTTAGTAGAAAAAGAAGAGAACAGAGAAACTAATGGCTTTTGTGAGGTGTTTTACCAAGAACAAAGACCTCCTGCACCCAGCTCAGTTTTTCTCTGTTTGTTATTTTGCTATTAAACTTTATTGTTTCCAACAGTGCAACAGCAGTGGTGACAAGGAGGAGTTTGTCCTCCCCACCAGCCCACAGCCACTGAGAGAGAGAGAATAATGTTCTAGGAATGATGTGGCTTAGAGAAAATAAATTCATGGTTTCTGCCTTAAACCCTTGTCTCTCCAGGAACACTTAGACAGCAATTGTTCCTTCTTTGTACAGCCTTCTTTGGAAGACTGACCTTTTCTTGTCACCAAACTGCTCTTCTTTGTTTTCATGCAGCTCTTTTCTAGTGGTTTGTGCCCTCTGTAATTCGGGTACCACTGTTGAACACTTTGCTCTTGCTCTCAGGGTGTGAAAACCTCTCGCAGAACCATTGAATCACCTGCAGGCAGAACCCATCACGTAACTGGTGTGGAAATTCAGCCTTTCTTTAACTGCTTTTTACACATCTCATTCTTTACTTCTGATTTCCTCTGTGACCAAAAAAAAAAAAAAAAAAAAGAAGACGATAGCTACCCCTCTCCTGAAGACCTACTTTTAAAAAGTGCTATTTCCTGTGGTCTCCAGGAGCACATTAACACAGAAATGTGAAGCATCGCTGTTCTTTCTGGCTGGGTGTGAAAGGGCTGGGCAGTGAGACTCTGTGGTAATTTCCAGTAAACCCTCAGCCTCACATGGAGCTGCTGGGGCAGATGGAAATGTTATTTTTCCCCTCTCAGCATCCAGGGCTGAGCCTGGTGTGATGCACTCAGAGTGTGCTATAGAACAGACACCTGCTGGCTGCACACACCTCTCTGTGCTTGAAATCTCAATATTGGGCTGACCCCAACCAGCTCCCCCACGGCCACCCAGCCACTGTCACTGCCCCTCCTGAATAGCACAGAAAATACACTGGAAAGGCTCATGGTAAATAAATGCAGGTACAGAACTTATCCTCACTGCCTAAACAGACTCAGCTGGGGAAACCAATTTATTGCCAGCTCAAAGAGGCTTGGATGGTGAGAAACAAAGACAAAGCAACGCCTTCCACACACATCCAGCCAATTTTTTCCCCTTTGTGCCTTCATTCCCAGCTCCTCTGCCTCTCCCAGCTGATAAAACAGCTCCCTGCCATTCCTCCCACTCCTGCACTCCCCTGCCATGGTGTGGATCCTGGAAGGGCTCTCATGGGAAGGGAGATGTGGGGTGGGCACCAGGAGGTGGCTGTGCAGGAGACAGGCAGGGCTGTGCTGGCACAGTGGGTGACGTGTGGCTGAGCTGCTAGAGGCTGTGGCAAACGGTCTGTGTGGAAAATGACACTCATTATTTGTTAATAAATGCTGTCATTGCCTGTAGGCAGGCATTTTCCTCCTCAAATGAAGCAGACCTACCCACAACACAACTTACAGCCAGCCAGGGCAGGCGAAATGTCAGCACTTCAGGCAGGACCCTTGAACTGTGCTGAACTTGGCAAGGACATGGAATGTAATTGTTCTGCAAATGATGTAATGCTTTGATTTCCATCTAAGTGAGTCCCCCAATTTCACTGAAGGCCTGCAGGAGTTCTATGGAATTTCTGTTTGATTTGTGGCTCTGGCTGGAGCCACCTGAGCTGCTGGAGGTGCACAAAGCTGAACCCTCAGGTGTGTGCTGAGGAGAGGGTGGTGGCCTGAATTCTGCCAAAAGTCAAATTTCTGTGCTACTGGCTGGAAGGGAAAGCCTGGATAGAAACTAAGAAATGCTTCTTAGGGCAAGGAGGGAGAACAAAACAGATATAAAATGTTTCCTTTCAGTGCCTGGTACTTTGAGGACACTGCTCTGATCTGACTCTCAGTGTGCCCTTTGTGAGTTATATTTTCAGCAGAAGGGTGATGCCTTAGGATTTTAGCTTTTATAATTTTCATATATTTGTAATTCTGCAGTTCTTTAGTGTATAGCTTTATCTCCATATAGAGTGTGAGCTGATGCTTTCCCATTTTGGTCAGACACAGCAATTCCTCTCCAGGCCTGGCAATCAAGGACACCTCACTGGGTCAGGCCCCGAGAAATGGAAACAAAAGTGAGTTGTGGGGAGCAAACTTAGGGTAAATGACTCCATTAGCTGAAGCTGTAATTGGAAGATTACCCCCAATATGGAAATGGACCAAACTTATAAAAGTGTGAAATCCATGACCTGTCATCCATTTTGGGTGTAATGGGGGGCTTTGTCTGCACTTGAAGTCCCTTCAATAAATGGAATAGCTTTTTATTCCCTTAATTTTTATTCCCCTGTTTTTAGGGATCCCCAAAAGGCACCCAGGGGAGCAGGACAGAGGTGTGGGCACAGGCACCAAGGCTGCAGCAAACCCAGGGGCTGTGAGGGGAGCCCCAGGATGGGCACAGCTTTGGCAAGGGCTCCATGCTGGCTGCAGGCTGTGCCAGCACATCCCTGGTGGCACAGGGAGAGCTGGGCAGCTCCCAGCTGGCACCCATCCCCGTGTGCCTGTGTCCTGCTGCTGCAGGAGCAGCTGTGGCAGCCCCTCAGCTGCAGGGCTGGTGTGACACTGTGACACAGGGGGCTCCAGGACAGCCTGGAGACACCGAGGCTGATTCATCAACATTTGCATCCTGCAAACCACTGGGGAGGGTGAGTCACAGCTGCTGCTGAGGGCTGGGGGACAGAGCCCATCCTCCTGTGGGGACAGAACCCAGCATCCCACAGGGACAGAGCCCATCCTCCTGTGGGGACAGAACCCAGCATCCCACAGGGACAGAGCCCATCCTCCTGTGGGGACAGAACCCAGCATCCCACAGGGACAGAGCCCATCCTCCTGTGGGGACAGAGTCCATTCTCCCATGGGGACAGAGCCCATCCTCCCACAGGGACAGAGCCCATCATCCCCTGGGGACAGAGCCCATCCTCCCATGGGGACAGAGCCCATCCTCCTGTGGGGACAGAGCCCATCCTCCCATGGGGACAGAGCCCATCCTCCCCTGGGGACAAGCTCCATCCTTCCATGGGGACATGCCCATCCTCCCATGGAGACAAGGTCCATCCTTCCACCAAGGCTGGACTGCTGGAGCCTTCCCTGCCCCAGGAGCTCTGGCTCCATGCCCTGTGCTGAGCCGAGGCCCTTTGGCAGCTCCTTCCTCCCTGATGCTGCAGCAGGGCCATTCCCTGTGAGCAGGGCTGGTGCTGAGGGTGTCCAGCCCCCTCCATGCAGTGTGTTCCCTGGCCTGGAGAGCTCCACGTGTCCTGCAGGGCTGTGGTGACAACCCTTGCTGCTCCCTGGAGGGTGGGAGGTGACAATCAGAGGCTTCCGTGTCACCTGGTGGTGGCAGGGGCAGGAGCTCCGGGGTGGGATGGCACCTGGCAGCACTCTGCTCTGCTTGCCAGCCCTGCCTGGCACAGAAGGCTGGGCAGTGTGAAAAATGCATGTATTTTATTATTGGCTTTTTGCAAATATTAAAATGAATATTATACGTGTTGTGTTAGAAAGTAATGTTGGATTAATTCTCTTACGTAGTGTGTTAAATATAGTTTTAGGTTATAAAAATTGTTAAAATAGAAACGATGCTATGTAGGATACTTTTTTAAAAGAAAAGAGTGGCAGTGAGGTAACAGCCACAGGACACCTGAATCTTCCAGAGAAAGAGAATTTATTGCTCCATTATCAGGAGAAATGAACTTCTTCCTGCCTCAAAGGCGCTGTCAGGATTCAGAGGAAGAAGCTGACACTGTCCAGACAGAATCCTGTGTTTGAATGGAATTTGTGCATCATGGATGAGGTGTATGAATATGCAACAGGCTGTTGTTTTTAAGGGTTAATCCTCTGTTAACGTGGGTCCTTTTTCAGGCTCGTGCTGCCCAGAAAAAGGCACCTGGACCGTCTGTAACTCTTTGTATTTGTTGTCTCATATTGTCCTAATTCAAATTGTCCAAATTTTTATTACTCTGATTGTATTACTATTTTTCTAACCATTTTATTACTATTAAACTTTTAAAATTTTAAAAGCAAGCGATTGGCGTTTTTCACAGGCAGGGACTCCCCAGAGAGCCTCTGTCACCTCCTGATGCCATGGCTCAGGGCCAGGTCCCAGCCAGAACTGGAACTGTCCCTCTCTGTCTGTGCCCTCAGGGTGATGCTGCCCGGCAGGGAAAGGCTCCTGCAGCAGCCAGGGCGGAGGAGGGATGTGCAGGAGGGGATGAACAGCTGCAGACACCTCTGGGGTGACAGACTTCTTCCAGCTGCAGGTGCTCCCACAGTGACGCCTCTCTGCCACCCGAGAGGGACAAAATCAGCAGCAGGGGTGACAAACAGCTCAGGGGCTGATGGCACAGCAAACGTCTCTTTGTTGGGTGGAAAGGCAGCTACAGGAAACCAAGGCACGGTGGGCAGGAAGCAGAGGTTACTGAGGGCAGGACAGCCAGTGGGGGATGTGAGCTGGCTGCTGAAAATTTGAGAATTTCTGTGTCGCCATGATATTTTCTGAAAAATCCTCTTTGCCCGGGACTTTTTTCTGGGAAGATGAGAGGTCTCAGAAAAGAATGTTATAATAATATATATTAATGTTAAATATATATATATATACAAAAAGATTAGAATATATATTATAATCTTATATATATAATATATAATATTCTTATATATATATTTATCTTATATATATGATTATATATCTTATATATATGATATATATCTTATACATATATCGTATATAAGAATGTTATAATTATATATTATATATATAAGAATGTTATAATAATGATGTTATAATATGATAATAATTATCTGACTGCTTGGGAATGTGCTCTGGAGGTTGCTCACCAACAGGTGAATCTTTGATTGGTTTCATATGAATTGTTTTTACTCAATGACCAATCACCATCAGCTGTGTCAGACTCTGAGGAGTCAGTCACAAGCTTCCATTATCATTCTTTTCTGATGCATTCTATTTCTTTAGTATAGTTTTAGTATATAATATAAATAATATCATAATAAATCAGCCTTCTGAGAACCTGGAGTCAAATTCTCATCTCTCACCTCATCCTGGGGACCCCTCAATGCCACATTTCTGTGTCGACAGACTGTAACCCCCAAGAGAACACTGCATTAACCTGAGGCCATGGAGAAGGCCTCCAAAATGGAATGACAGAACTGGGATTGTGGCTGTGGAGTTTGAATAGAAGTGTGTAATATCGCAGGGTGGAAAACTTAGAGTTTAAGGTTTTAGAATACAGTAATATATATAAAGCAAGATGAAGGTTTTAGGGCAATGGCTGGTCCTTCTTCTTCACCTACTTCTCCATGAGTTTGGGTGGTTTTGTATAATTGGGTAAAAAAGTCCCCATTGCAGGCCATGGGTGGTTGGTTATTGGGTTAAAAGTAAAAATAATCCACGTGTCATTTCTTAATTGGACAGTTTGTCCTTAAAGCCCTTGTAGAGAGAGAGATGGGGTTCCATTTTTAGTGTGTTAGAGTGAAGCACTGTAGAGCTCAGGGTTTGTGAGACTGTAACAGAGATAAGAACTAATAAACACCCGAGTCCCAACAAGAAATACCATCTACATGCATTTAATCCCAGGCCTGGTAAGGAGAAGATAAAGACTAAACACTTTGTCAGGAAACAGCTCTGCAGGGAAGAATCTCCATGATCAAAAACCATGGAGGCCTTGAAGGCTGAGGAAAGGAGGCTCAAAGGGCACTGTTAAAATGAACACCTTTTACACATGCAAGCCTGCAGACCTGTTGAGATGCGACCACACCAAAGTGGGTTCGGACAGCTCTTTTGAAGATTTATCACATCATCCTCTTGGGAGCAGTGTGGGTTGGGTTGATATGAAGTGTATAAAACTGAAAGTTCTAGGTCTGTTCATCAGCAAAGTGATGGGAAGGCAAAGGGCTCAAGCACACAGAAGATAAATCCTTCAACACCTGGATGGGTTTTAGCCTTCCCTTGCTCTTCCTCTGCTGTTGATAACCCATTTAACTGAGAAGCCCTTACTAAGAAATCATTGCTCTCTTCACAGCCCAGCATGCAAAAATTGTCCTAAAAATGGTCTGAGATTTGTAACACAACTATCACAGCCTTGGAAGGGACTATATTTTGGGGGGAAGCAGCAAAAGCAGGAAGATGTAAGAGGAATTTATTGCATTTTCTAGTTCAAAATTAACCATTCTTGGGAAAAAAAATAGACAAAGCTCTTACCCTTACTAGAGAAAGGTCACTGGTGAAAAACAGCCTGGTGTGGGTGAGAAATGAAACACCTGGTGATTAAGTAGCCTGAGGAACTCTGATTTGCTCATTCTCCACACCTGTGTGGAGAACAAGGCACAGCAAAGCTTAATTTGCCTTAATTTGCCCTGACTGGGCAAATTACTGAGGTGGGGGAAGGTGGGTGGGAGCCTGGTCAGGGCTGCTGTGCTGGTGGGAGGTGAGGCTGTGTGCCTTTCTCCTTTTTGCTTTAAATTCTGCGATTTAGTGCTCCTGCCAGGGTCAGTGAGTGGATTTAAGTTTGCTGTGGGTGTTTGAAAGCGTCCTGGCTTTGTGCTAATTCACCTCTGGCTGCTGATGCAGTGCTCCAAAAGGAGCCTTGGAGTTTCAATAATGCACCAGATATCTGTTTGTGACCCAGAGCTGTGTGGATATCTCAGTGTCACCCCTTGGAACCACATCTCCAGAGCTCTTTGGGACAGCTCCTGGGTCTGGACAAACTCCAAAGGCAGGAATAGAATCCCAGCCCACAAGGAGAGCTTTGTTTATCTCTGTGGTGACACCTGGAGTGCAGAGGGACTGGGGCACTTTGCCTCTAAAATCTGCAGCTCTGTCGAGGCTGCCCAGCTGCAAAAGCAGTGAAAGCTGTGTCTCTGTGCCCCTGGCTGCTGTGCAGCTCCACAGTGCCCTGTTTGCAGGTTTGGGGGCTGCAAGGCTCTCAGGACTGCAGGCACACAGAGGTTTCTCTGCGGTCGCGAGCCTGAAATCTCGCAGGGGAGCGAATGAGGCGAGGCCCAGCAGCGCTCACCAGGGATCAAACAGTGTTTACAACAGAGGAAGCCACCTAAGAAATCACCCTTGGTTACTTTACCTGATCAGAGAGCTCTGCTGGAGCTCTGTCACTCTCCCAGGCTGGCACACAGGAGCTAAAGGGGATGTAGGAGGCTGCACCCCAAAACGGGCACCTCAAGGGAGCATTCCCAGCTCTGATGCCACCAACCCACCGGAACAGCATTCCCAGCTCTGCCACCAACCAACCCACTGGAACAGGGACAACTCCCAGCTCTGGTGCCACCAACCCACTGGGAACAGGGAGCATTCCCAGCTCTGCTGCCATCAATCTACTGGATCAGTATTCCCAGTCCTGCTGCCATCAACCCACTGGGAACACGGTGCATTCCCAGCTCTGCCACCAGCCAACCCCCTGGAACAGGGTGCATTCCCAGTTCTGCTGCCACCAACCCACTGGGAACAAGGAGGATTCCCAGCTGTGATACCATCAACCCACTGGAACAGAATGCTCTCTGTTGATGGCTCTGCTGCCATCAACCAACCCACTGGAACAGCATTCCTATCTCTGCTGGCATCAACCCACTGGGAACAGGGAGCATTCCCAGCCCTGCTGCCACCATCCCACTGGGAACTGGCTGACCTGCGCCTGGCTGGAGCAGAGGCAGTGATGGAGCTGGCTGTGGGCACTGCTGAGCGAGGTAAGGGCAGAGAGGGGCTCTGCTCCAGGGAGGGGTTGGCTGCTGTGCCTGCTGTGTTCTGGGCCCAGCAGTGGTGTTGGGGGACGCCTGTGTGCGCCTCCAGCTCCCCAGCACTGCTTGATCAGAGGCAGTGCAAGTGCTTCCCCTGTGAAAGCTGATCTGGGGAGATAAGAGACCAGGCAGGCATTTCCATGAGACATAAAACAACCTCTTTTCCACCTCCACCGCGTTTGTTCTGTGCCCTGGTGGGAGGAGAAGAGGAGGCTGAGCGGGCTGAGCTGAAGGCCAGGGAGCTCTGGGGGAGCTCTGTAGCTGCATGGGACATGGGGCAGGAGTCACAAGGAGTGGCTGTCCCAGCGCTGTTTGTCAGCAGCCCCTGCAGAAATGGGTCCTTGAACTCACCCTGTGCCTGGTCCTGCCCTGCTGTGCCTCAGCTGAGCGTGCTTCTGTCCTTCCCTTCTGGAAAAAGGCAAAGAAGCTCTGTGTGTCTGCTGAGGAGCTGTGGGGCATTGAAAAAGCCCTCTCCATCACTCACTTTGAAATTTTTATTTATTTTTTTTAAACTATTGTGTTCTCCTTTTGGTTCCTTTGCATGTCAGACGCTGAGCATCTCCTTGGCAGGGAGCTCAGGGCTGTGCCCAGCGCCAGGCTGTGCTGCCACAGAGGGTCAATGTGCCTGTCCAGGGCTGATGAAAGTGCACAGTGAGAGCTCCCTTCCCCTAAGGGCCACCTTGGGAAGGTTTTTGCAAGGCTTTGAGTGAGGAAGGCTCACTCCTTGCAGTGCTTTCACCTATATTGCCTGACGCTCTCACCCATGCTGAGGTGGTTTCTGCCACTCCTGAGGTGCAGAATTTTGTTTCAGGGCTGTTATTTTTATGCATGAAATCAGCTGACTTAAAATAACCAGGAGAAATGCCATTTTTCTTTCCAAAGCCCTGTTCTCCTGCTCTGAAACTCCCTGCTTGGCTAAAAGCATTGCAGCTGCCCAGGCTCAGTTATTTGCTCTGCTGCCAGAGGATGCACGTTTGCCACCAAGCGTGGGGGACAGCATCATGTTTATTTCCAAGATAACAGACAGCTCTTCATTTAAATATATGTTTGAAAACCACATTAGTGGCTTACTTTCCCACACTGGCTGGTAAAGGGAGTAATTTTTTCTTTAATCTGTTTCAAAATCCTCCACAAAGTTATAAAATTTTTGTTCTAGCTGGAGTTCTGCTGTAAGAACAGCAAGATCCTTGTGATGCTTTTTCCTTTGAGGTTTTGCACTGTTTCTGATTATATTATTATTTTTTTTTTTTACTGTGCTTATTTGTAATTCTGTGAACACTGCTCCTGGTGAAAATGCTGCTGGTGTCAGGGGTGTGGGGGAATGAATGAATGCAGGCACCTCATGTGGGTGGCATTTTTTGCTGTGCCCGAGGTGGCAGCTGGCATAAAGAAACCTGCTTCATTCCTGCTGCCCTGGGCTGCAGGCTGTGAAAAGGGATGCTGGACTCCCTGGAGGAACACTGGGAAGGGGCTCTCTGGACGCCAGGCAATCAGGGAGAAAGGGAAATGCAGGTGTAGAGAATAAGTAGCCTGAGAAATTCTGATTTGCTCAATCGCCAGGTGTTTCGTTTTTCACCAGTGACCTTTCTCTAGTTAGGGTAAAAGCTTTCTCTATCTTTTTTCCCACTAATGGTTAATTTTGAACTAGAATTTTGAACTAGAATTTTGAACTAGAATATAACTACCAGGGTTTTGCTACCTTGCTATGCAAATCCAATAAACTCCTCTCACTCCCCCCTGCTTTTGCTGCTTCCCCCCAATAATATAGTCCTCCCCAAGCAAGTTTTGTTGCAAGGAGCAGAGCCCAGAACCCCAAACCCTGAGAGGAGCCATTCACCAGTGCTGGCACAGGGGCAGGGAGAGGTGACAGCAGCTCTGCACGCTGAGCTGATGCCATCAGCCCTACAGACACCCTACAGATAAGCAGGGAAAAACCCCATCCTGGCGGTGATTCTGCCTCTCCGTAATCACCTCCAGCATCTCTGCATTGTTTTTGCCCTGCCCACGCTTTTTACATCTCGCAGTGCTGGTGACTCACAGGAAACCGAGCCAGCGCTCACCCAGCTGGGAGGGAGCGGCTCCTCCGAGAGATGCAGCAGCTCAGGGCATCCTCAAATCTCCACTTCCTCAAATCCCCCCCCTCCCCAAATCCTCCCTCTGACCGTGGTCACAGGGGTCTCGTGTTGAAGAAAGAGATGAGGATCTGACTCCGCGTTTCAGAAGGCTTGATTTATTATTTTATGATATATGTTACATTAAAACTATACTAAAAGAATAGAAGAAAAGGCTCTCACCAGCAGGCTGGCTAATAGAAAAAGAAAGAGTGATAACACAAAAGTTTGTGTCTCGGACAGAGAGTCCAAGCCAGCTGACTGTGATTGGCCATTAATTAGAAACAACCACATGAGACCAATCACAGATGCACCTGTTGCATCCCACAGCAGCAGATAATCAATGTTTACATTTTGTTCCTGAGGCCTGTCAGCTTCTCAGGAGGAAAAATCCTACGGAAAGGATTTTTCATAAAATGTGTCTGTCTGACATTCACTGCCCGTTGGTCATAAGAAAGAAACAAAGTTCTCAGTAGGTGAGCAAGGAGCCAGGTCACTCTGTGTGAGCCAGCTCGAGTCCGTATCTTTGAACTTTCCCTCTTCCATCACGTTGTCAAGGGAACAGCCTTGGTGTCTTCCTCAAGACAGATATGGGGCTTTCCTTATCTTCAGGAAGCCTTTGCTGGCTCACAAGAACAGCACAAAATGCCTTTCCTACACCCACCTCCCCAAATTCAAATGCTCTCAGGAGATGAAGGAGCCGCGCTCCTCCTCCGCAGGCGGGTCTGTCACTCTAGGACACGAAATAAAACCACACTGGAACCTCCAAGGGAAAAGAAGGGAAGTTTCATTTCTGACTACAACAATTATAGATTTTTCAAAAGTGACAGTGGGTTGGAGGGTGACAGTGCCGCCTCTCCAATGACACCGGGCAAACCAACAGTCCATCAAATTTCTCCTCCTCCATAAAAGAATGCAAAACAATAATTATTTACAGAAGTATGTGAGAAAATTTGTGACAAGAATGCAAAAGGCTCAGAAGAACTTAGAAGAACAGGGTGACAAGGGTCCCCTCTGTGGGGATTCCTCCTGGGGTGGCTTTTCTCTTCCCTGCTTTGAGCTGGGCTTTCTGAACCCTTTGAGGACTGTTCTGCCCTGTGCTCCAGCCCTTTCCTCTGTGGGAGCCATGTCTAAAAATAATGTAGGTGTCATTTCTTAATTGGACAGTTTATCCTTGTGAAAAATGCATATTTTGTGATTGGTTTTTTCACAAATATTAAAATGAATATTATATGTGATGTTAAAAGGTTATGCTGTATTAATTTTCTTAAGTAGTGTGTTAAAATATTGTTTTAGGTTATAACACAAGGTTAAAATAGAAACTATGCTATGTAGGATACTTTTTTTAAAGAAAGGACTCACAGTGAGATAGCAGCCACAGGACACCTGAATCTTCCAGAGAAAGAGAATTTATTGCTCCATTATCAGAAGAAATTAACTTCTTCCTGCCTTGCTCAGCCATGATGACACCATTAGGATTCAGAGGAAGAACCTGAGACTGCCCAGACAGAATGGAATTTATGCATCATGGATGAGGTGTATGAATATGCGACAGGCTGTTGCTTTTAAGGGTTAATCCTCTGTTAACGTGGGTCCTTTTTCAGGCTTATTTTGCCCAGAAAAGGTACCTGGATGTCCGTAACTCTTTGTTTCTATTGTCTCATATTGTCCTAATCCAAATTGTCTAAATTATCATTACTCTAATTATATCGCCATTTTTCTAACCATTTTATTACTATTAAACTTTTAAAATTTTCAAAACAAGTGATTGGCATTTTTCACATCCTTAAAAGCCCTTGGAGAGAGAGAGAGAGAGAGAGAGAGAGATGGGGCTCCATTTTTTGTTTGTTAGAGTGAAGTGCTGTAGAGCTCAGGGTTTGTGAGACTGTAACATGGATAGGAGCTAATAAACACCTGAGTCCCAACAAGAAATGCCATCTCACACAGTCACAACTGGGAGGTGTCACTGTCACACAGTCACAATTGGGAGGTGTCACTGTCACACAGTCACAATTGGGATGTTTCTGTGCACAGCAAGGCGAGGATGCCCTGGGGAAAAGCCCGATGGGGAGATCCAGAGCAGGGTGGGAAGGCTGTCTCTATTTTGGGATTACAGTCACTCTAAATAACTGCAGAAAGCCCAGGCAGGCTGTGGGTGCAGAGGCTGCTGTGCACACACAGCTCCCAGGGCAGTTCTCATGCTTTGCTTTTTCACTTGAGATTTTTGCTTTGGCAAAAGAGGGGGAGTTCAGGATTTCTCTGGTCTCTCCTGGTGGTGCTGACCCGTGGTGTTTGATTGTAAACTCGGTGTGAACCCTCAGCCATTGCCTTCTGCTGCCCCCACCACCCTGTGGAAATGACTGAAACAAGGCTGAGTTTGCTGGGGGAAATAGGCTGTCCTCACTGGATCACTGAGTGATGCCTGTGGTGGTGTTCACAGGGGTCCCAGGACGAGGGAAGAGATGAGAATCTTGACTCCATGTTTCAGAAGGCTGATTTATTATTTTATTATCTATATTATATTAAAAGAAAATGGTATATTAAAGCTATACTAAAGAATAGAAGAAAGGATTTCATCAGAAGGCTTGAAAGGAAAGGAATGGAATGATAATAATATCTTGTGACTGCTCACAGCCTCGACACAGGTGGCTGTCGTTGGTCATCAAGCAAAAACAATTTCACATGCTGGGTAAACAATTCTCCAAATCACATTCCAAAGCAGCAAAACATGGAGAAGCTGAAGCTTCCCAGCTTCTCGGGAGAAAAGATCCTGGCAAAATAATTTTTCAGAAAATATGTCTGTGACAGATGCCTTCAGTGCTGCCACCCTGGGGGCTGTGCTTGCTGAGATCTCCCATTTTGGGGTTTCCTGTGCTTTCTATTTTGGGCTGGCAGGTTTGGTGTTATCAGGGCAGTGCCCTCTGTTGCCTTTCCTGTGTGCAGGGATGCACAAATGTTTATCAGATGTGCATCACACAGCCTGTGTGCTCCCTCCTCTTGCTGTAAAAACTGAGCTCTCAAAAACATCACATTTGAAATAATTTGTGATTGATGTGCTTGGAGCACCCTGCTCAGTCTGGGATCTTGTAACAAAATCAACATTTGCTTAACAGGTTTGAAACTTGGTAGCTACAAGGCTGAGGAACCTTTCCGTGGATTTTATGACTACAAATGCACACAACGTGTCTCTGATTTTTATCTCTAAATTATATGAGCGGCATAACCAGTTCTTTTACTCGTATGGTGTTCATTGGTAAGTGTGAACTCTGAAGGTACTTCTGGGTGGCCTGTGCGCCTGTATCTTCATTATAAAATGTGAATATAAAGATTAATATTGCCAGATAAACTTGGTTCCACAACAATCTCAGAAATCGAAATACTTTATATATATGTGTATGTGCTTCCCAGGTGAAGTACTCTCCTGTGCAAATATGGTTATTTCCATATACCTCTGAACTACTATGCTAAATCTCCTCAGTGATCTCTTACTCTCATCTTCCTCATCATGCTGACTTCTGTCCTCTGTCTGTTCAGCAGTGGGAGACATTTAGTGGATGCTCTTCAAGCTCACAAACTCTGACTCAATTTGATTCTAACATTGCACCAGCTGACCCTGTGTAAGTCAATCACTTAGCTTGCTTGCTTGAAATTAATTTTATTGACACTGAATTTCCATTAATTGTATTTACCCGTTATGCATGATTCCATGGACATCAATTCCAGCATGGGGTGGAAACACAAAGGAGGGGCAGTGAAGGAGGGGGTCCTGCAGCATGGAGGGGATGCTGCATGGCCAGGAGGTTTATATTATATTATATTATATTATATTATATTATATTATATTATATTATATTAATCTAAAACGATACTGAAGAAAAAGAAAAGATACATCAGAAGGCTAAACAAGAATGATAATAAAAACTTGTGACTGACTCCTCAGAGTACAATACAGCTGGCTGTGATTGGTCATTAATTAAAAACAATTCACGTGGAATCGATCAATGATGCACCTGTTGGTGAGCAACCTCCAGAGCACATTCCAAGCAATCAGATAATTATTGTTTTCATTCTTTTCTGAGGCCTTTCAGCTTCCCAGGAGAAGAAACCCTGGCGAAGGGATTTTTCAGAAAATATCACGGTGACAGGAGGTGGCTCACAGGAGCCTGGGGCTGGGTTAATGCCATCGTTTCACAGTGCTCTAGTGATTGCCACACTGCTCAGAACTCCAGCAAGGAGCTCCTGCAGCTGCAGTGGAATTCCCAGAATCACTGGGTTGGGAGACACCTCCAGGATCATCGAGCCCAACCCAGCCCCAACAGCTCACCCAAACCCTGGCACCCAGTGTCACATCCAGGCTTTGTTAAACACACCCAGGGATGGGGACTCCACCACCTCCCTGGGCAGAACATTCCAGAACTTCATCACTCTTTCCATGAAAAACTTTTCGCCGATACCAGCCTGTATTTCCCTTGGTGCAGCTTGGGGCTGTGTGCTGTGGTTCTGTCAGTTCCTGGAGAAAGAGCCTCCTCTTCTTCTTGTTTTGTTGAATGGCAGGAGAGGCCTGAATTCAGTGGATTCTTCCAGCTGCAGGCTTGGCCCCACCTCAGTCTCTGCTGAGAGGGGTTTGGTGCAGCTCTGCTCTCCCAGGGGACAAGATGCTCTCCCAGTGTCCCTGAGGCGGGCATTAAGGTGTGTGTGGAGCACTTTGAGAGCTCTGGGCCTCAAAGGAAATGCAAAGCTCCAGGTTCAGGTGGTTCAGGAAGGTCATGGTGGTGAGAAGGAGCCCTGCTCCCATTCCCTCACTCAGAGAGCAGCTCCCTGCTCTCCAGCTTTTCCAGAGGGGCTGGGACCTGTGTCCCTGCCCGAGCAGCTCTGTGCCAGCCCACTGTGAGGGAGAGGAGGAGGAGGAAGGGGCACTCCCAGGGCTTCTCCTTGTGAAAAACGCATAATTTATGATTGGCTTTTTGCTAATATTCAAATGAGTATTATATGTGTTGTGTTAGAAAGTTATGCTGTGTTAATTTTCTTAAGTACTGTGGTAAATAGAATTTTAGGTTATAGCAAAATGTTAAAATAGAAACGATGCTATGTAGGATACTTTTTTTAAAGAAAGGACTCGCAGCGAGATGGCAGCCACTGGACACCTGAATCTTCCAGAGAAAGAGAATTTATTGCTCCATTATCAGAAGAAATGAACTTCTCCCTGCCTGGCTTGGGCAGGATGACCCCATCAGGATTCAGAGGAAGTAGCTGACGATGACCAGACAGAATCCTGTGTTTGAATGGAATTTATGCATCATGGATGAGGTGTGTGAATATGCAACAGGCTGTTGCTTTTAAGGGTTAATCCTCTGTTAACGTGGGTCCTTTTTGGGGCTTATTTTGCCCAGAAAGAGGTACCTAGACTGTCCTTAACTCTTTGTTTCTATTGTCACATATTGTCCTAATCCAAATTGTCCAAATTATTATTACTCTAATTATATTGCTGTTTTTATAACCATTTTATTACTATTAAACTTTTAAAAATTTTAAAAACAAGTGATCGGCGTTTTTCACATCCTCCCGCACAATCCCTCCGCACCCACTAGAGGGCAGGGAGGCTCCACGGAGGAGCAGAGTGAGCGAGCCCGGCCATCCACCCATCCATCCATCCATCCATCCATCCATCATCCATCCATCCATCCATCCATCCATCCATCCATCCATCCATCCATCCATCATCCATCCATCCATCATCCATCCATCCATCCATCCATCCATCATCCATCCATCCATCCATCCATCCATCATCCATCCATCCATCCATCCATCATCCATCCATCCATCCATCCATCCATCCATCCATCCATCCATCATCCGTCCATCCATCCGTCCATCATCCATCCATCCATCATCCATCCATCCATCCATCCATCCATCCATCCATCCATCATCCATCCATCCATCCATCCATCATCCATCCATCCATCCATCCATCCATCCATCCATCATCCATCCATCCATCCATCATCCATCCATCCATCCATCCATCCATCCATCCATCCATCATCCGTCCATCCATCCATCATCCATCCATCCATCATCCATCCGTCCGTCCATCCATCCATCCGTCCATCCATCCATCATCCATCCGTCCATCCATCCATCCATCCATCCATCCATCCATCCATCCATCCATCATCCATCCATCTGTCCATCCCTGCGGAGGATCCCACAGCTCCTGAGCACTCCTGGCTGTGCTGCAGCCTGGGCTGGGGCAGGAGCAATCCCTCCCAAATTCCATCTTCTCCCTCTCTGCTCCGCTGACACCGCCTCTCATCCACTGAGACTTTTCCTGTTCTGCTCCATCGTGCCCCCATCCCCGTGTTCCCGGGGTCTCCCATCCCCATCCCTGTGTTCCCGATGCTCCCATCCCCTTTTCCCGGTGCTCCCATCCCAGTTCCATCCCCCAGCAGCCCGGGCTGGAGCACTGTGTGCTGTGGAGAGCAGAGGGGGGACCAGCATCCCCTGAGCTCGGATCTCTGCTGCTCCATGTTCCTGGGATGTGGAAACCCAGGGCACAGGGAATATTTCTGTGTCTGCTCTGGGGTGCCCTGACCCCAGGGAAGCTCTGACTCTGACCCTCATTCATGGAGAAAGTTTCCCGGACTTCAAGATAGACTGGAACCCACAAAAGTGTGAAATAGATTATAGAGAGCAGTGTAGGTGAATCACTTGGTGAGAAATTTAGGGTTTGGGATTTTCAGTGTGCTGTGGATGGAAGCAGATGGAGGGCACAGGGTGTTGTCTTGGGTTTCTTCTTCATGCTTCTTCTTCTCCATGGGTTTGGGTGGCATTTTGTAATTGGGCAGAAAAGTCCCCATTGCAGCTCTTTGGGATCAGTTATTGGGTTAAAAGGGAAAATAATCCAGGCGTCAGCTCTTAATTGGATAGTTTAGTCTTAGGAGACCTTGGAACAAGAGATTGTTGGCCATTTTGTGCCTTGCTGCAGAACTCACAGTAATGAGACTGTTTTACTGATAAGAAATAATAAACACTTGAGTCTGAACATGAAATACTATCTCAAGTGCCTTCCATCCAGACCCAGAGAAACCCACAATTGGTATCCCCACACTGGGGAGCTGTCAGAGCCCAGGGAGAGGCAGCTCAGGCAGGAGGATGAGCCCCAGGGAATTGGCACTGGAGCCATAGCAGGGCTGCTGATGAGGAAAGGGGTTCCTGGACAGAGCTGACCCCATCTCCCACCCTTCCCAAAAAGCACATTTTGCAGGGGAAGGGCTTTCAGGAAGATCCTGCCCACAGCTGTCTGTGCCCCATTAGGGTATTACTCAATGGGGCTTGTCAGGGCCAGCGTTTGTGAAGTGTGGAGCAGACCCTGTGTCTCCTGGGGATCCTCTCTTGTTGTGTTTTTTCTTTAATTCCAGTCAGCAAGGCATTCTCTCAAAAGTTTGGACAGATAGCTTCCAAATGAGTTGTTTAAATCAGGGCATTGGACAACCTCTGGTGTACCCTTTGAGGAAACCAAACAATCCCTGCTTGCTCCTGCGTGCCCATCACTGCTGCACCTCATTTTGGATCCAGAAAATGCATTTGCCAGCTGCTGTGGGAAAGTGTGAAGGGAAGGGACTGCATTTCTGTCCTGGGAAATAAATTTTGAGCCCTTGCCTTTGTGACACAGCTGGGAACAGAGCATGGAGCCCGTGGAGGCAGGGCTGGGCCAAACTGGAACTTTGTTAGCATCCTGTGCCCATGGCATGGATGTGTGTATCCATCCTCAGGCAGGCTGGTCACACAGACAGGTTTTTTATAACACAGAGGGGTTTTTTTTAAAATAACTTTAAAGCTCTACAGGTTGACCAGAGGGTCACCAGTTGTTGCAGTGTTGTGGTGAGGGTCCCAAGGACGAGGTGAGAGATGAGAATTGACTCCAAGTTCTCAGAAAGCTGACATTATTATATGATATGATATGATATGATATTATTTTTAATTTTTTTTATATTTTAATATTTTGGTGTATAATCATCAGGTTTTTAACTCTCTAAGCCCTGGGTTTACCCCCAAGCCAAGCTGCTGTATTGCTAACACTGTTTGTGCTTTCTGGGAGTACTGGAGCACTTTCTGTATCCAAACTAAGCAGCAGGAAAATGGCACCACCTTTTGCTGCAGTCTCCTCAGGGGCAGGAATAGATTGCAGCTGGATGCAGAAGAACTGTGTGAACAGGAGAAGCCTCCTCAAGGCAGATGAGGCAGAAAATACTTTGTTTTTGTGGGTGCTCTGGGACAGGATGCCTCTTCCACCACTGGGATCAGAGTGCTGAGCAAGCTGTGATTTGTTTCTTGCTGAGCAGAGGAGTCACACAACACCAGAGGAGCTCAGAACTTGCAATCCTTTCCTAGGTGCCATCTCCTTTTTCCTCTATCCTTTTGAGCTTTCCTCTTGTGGAAACCTCTTTGCCCAGCACCTCAGCCAGTGCTGTGCTCCCTGTGCCGTGTCTGGCTGCACCTCCAGCTTGTGAAGGAGCAGGGAGAGCCCAGAGAGGAAACACAGGCAGCCAGGAGCACCAGGAGCACAAAGAAATCTGTTCTGTGGGTGCTCAGAGCTGCATTTTCTGACTCCCAGCTGAGGAGGTTTTTCGGTAATTCCTGAATTGACGAGCTGTGGTACCCTGGGGATTGGGCACAGGTTTGACAGCAGCAGGGCCTGGGGTGCAATCCTTGAGCAATGTTTGCAGCTGTGGCTTCTGCTGGGTTTCAAATTCATGATTAATTTCCCAGCCCTGGGTTGGGGGTCCCATCTCAGCACCTCTCCCTGTTTTGTTGTATTTGTTCTGTCATTTTGGCTGCTGCCTCTGGCCTGTTGGTCCCCAACAAGCAAATCCTGGCAGGGTTGTAGCCAGGTGGGACCTGTTTTTGTGGTCTGCTCATTACTGCTGGGCTGGCATTGTCCTTGGGAGTGTTGGAAGAGGACTTGAGGCCACCCAGGGACCTGCTGTAAGCCCAGCCTTGCTGTGCCACGTGTGGGTGAGGTGTTTGGAGATGATGGTGACAAGGAAAAATGTCACAGACATATTTTCATGTAAAATCCTTTCCTTAGGATCTTTTTTCCTCCTGAGAAGCTGGGAGGCCTCAGGAACAAAATGTTATCTAACATTATCTATAACAATGGTTATCTGCTGCTGTGGAATGCAACAGGTGCATCTGTGATTGGTCTCATGTGGATGTTTGGAATTAATGGCCAATCACAGTCAGCTGGCTCGGACTCTCTGTCTGACACACAAGCTTTTGTTATTAATTCTTTGCTATTCTATGCTTAGCTAGCCTTCTAAGAACCTTTTCTTCTATTCTTTTAGTATAGTTTTACTGTAATATATATAATAAAATAATAAATCAAGCCTTCTGAAACATGGAGTCAGATCCTCGTCTCTTCCCTCAACCTGAGACCCCTGTGAACACCATCACAGAAAAATCCTTCCTGGGGGTTTAAGGTGAGGTCAGGAGCTGGAAGATCTGCACCCACCAGACCTTGTGAGCCCTTCCCAGCTGTGTCCCCAGCTGTGTCACTGGGTAACCACCCCAGCCCTGCCAGGGTTTGTTTCACAGCACAGGGGATGCAGGGTTGGAGCCAGCCATGGGTGTGCAAACCCAAACTATGCCAGGGCAATGAGCCAAACCCTTCCACACCCAGTGCCCTGCACTCAGTGCCTCTGGCATCCCTGAAGTGTGGTGCTGAGCAAGGCTGGATGGCTCCCACCTGAAGGCAGCTCTGACATCTTTCTGTTGGCAAGCTTGGAACCTTCATCCTGTAAAAGTCTAAGGGAGAACCAGCTGCCATCCCCCATTGTAGCCATCTCTTGGTCAGTCTGGTGGGTTCACCCTTGCTCTTCACAGAGTTCTTTCAGTGTCTAAAGATGCTTTAATGCCTCTGAGCATGCCTCAGGCAGGCTGAGAGCTGCAGCCTGTCCCAGCAGCTGAGCTGGCTCTGATGTGGTTTGTGGTTACGTGGAACATTGCTCATGTGGCCCTCCTGTGCTTTTGATTTTCTGAATCACCAGAGTGCACTTTCACAGGCAGGTGTGAGCCCTGCTCAGATGCTGTGTGTGAACACGCTGGGGAGCCCCTGGGAGCCTCAGCTTCCCCCTGGAGCCCCACCTGAGGGGTCCCTGCGCCCGCAGGTGAGGGTGTGTGGCTGCTGCAGCCCCAGGGACACCCACCCAGCCACCCTCCAGGCTGGGTCAGCTGGTAGCCAGTCTCGTTCCCCACTTGCCAAATTCCCACCTCTTCACTGCCAAGTTGCTGCAAAGCTTGAATTTTGACAGCTTCAAAGAGTCCTGGTGTTGACCTGCCACAGGATGGGAGCTGTGGTCACCAATGGTTGTGGTGTTGTTGTGAGGGTCCCCAGGATGAGGTGAGAGATGAGAATTGACTCCAAGTTCTCAGAAGGTTGATTTATTATATTACATTATATTACATTATATTACAACATATTACAATATATTACAATATATTACAATATATTACAATATATTACAATATAATATAATGTAATATAATACATGTTATTATATTAAAATATAATATACTACATTATATTACATTTTATTTTATTATAATTATATTCTAAAACTATACTAAAGAAAGAGAAAGGAGACATCAGAAGGCCAGACAATAATGATAATAAAATCTCGTGACTGACCAGAGAGTCCGACACAGCTGGACTGGGATTGGCCATTAATTAAAAACAATTCACATGGAATCAATCAAAGATGCACCTGTTGGTGAGCAACCTCCAGAGCACATTCCAAGCAATCAGATAATTATTGTTTACATTTCTTTTCTGAGGCTTCTCAGCTTCTCAGGAGGAAAATCCTAGCGAAGGGATTTTTCAGAAAATATCACGGTGACAGAGAGCTTTGAAGGTGTTTGCTCTGCTGGTGGTTTTTCTGTGTGCATTAGGTGACTGAAAGGCAGGCACTGGTGTCCCAGCCCGCCAAACCAGCCGTGGCACAGCAGTGACAGGGCCAGGCACGATGGGACACGCTGTGAACATCTCTGTCACTGTCACAGCAGTCACGGCACAAAGCAGAGAGCACAAGGCAGTCTCAGGTGGCAACTCTTCATTATCAAACACGACCTTTTATACACTTTCTAATTGTTTATACTTCTCCTACCCCAACCATTGGCCACAATAAATCAACATAACACCATTGGTGAAAAGTTACAGTGGCTTCAGCTAACTTTCTAAAAATACTTCATCCAGCCGCAAAGTTCTCCCTTATCTTTCTTCAATTCCTCACTTCTCTTGGTCTCCTTGGTTACAGCCTTGGGGAGAGCTCCTTATCAGCTTCTTCTTGCTTCTCAGCTTCTTCTCACTCCTTTAACTAACAGGCCTGCTGTTAGCCCCTTCCACACTTTTGTGCCTTTTCTGCTGGAACATGGCAAAGCAAACAGCGGGCACAAACCTGGCAGGAGCCCTGGTTTCTCTGAATGTGCAGGTCAGTCACAGCTGTGTCAGGGCATGTGCAGAGAAGGACCATGAACCACACAGGCCCAGGAGGGGCCTCTCTTGGTTAGCAGGGTGGTTATGAAAAGTGTGTCATAATCACTTCGATATGAAAATGTGATATGGACAAGTTGGTGAAGGAAGATGCTGATCAGAGGAGAAGGTACCCAAGAACAGGGGCTGGAGCACAACAGGGCCCTCCCAGCACACTTCAGCTTGTAGCCTGTCTGACTCTTGTGCTCTTATCTGCATCTTCACCTGGTACTATCACATCTTTTGAAATATTTTTTGTCCAGGATTCTTCTTCTGGGAAGCTGAGAAGACTCAGAGAAAAAGGAAAACAACATTATCTCATTTGCTTCTCCTGTGTTTTGCTGCTTTGAAATGTGATTTGGAGATTGTTTATCAAAACAATATTATCTCATTTGCTTCTGTGTTTTGCTGCTTTGGAGATTGCTTATCCAACAGGTGGGTGTTTGATTGGTTTCATGTGAATTGTTTTAACTTAATGACCAATCAAAATCCAGCTGTGTCAGGACTCTGGAGAAAGTAATGAGTCTTTAATTAGTATCTTGTTAAGCCTTCTGTAAGTATCCTTTCTATAATAAATATAATATAATATAATATAATATAATATAATATAATATAATATAATATAATATAATATAATATAATATAATATAATATAATATAATATAATATAATATAATTCTAAAAACATAAAGTCAAATTCATCTTTCCTCCCCACGATGGGGGACCCCAAAAATGCCACATTCACCCCTCTGAGTTTTTAGCAGCAAGTTGGCAGAGCCAGTTAAAGCAGCAAAAGGACCCCTTGAATCAGTGATGGAAGTTCCTCTTGCCTCTGCTGAACAGTAGCCAGAGGGACAGGATGTTATTTTGGCAATGTTATTTTATGTTATTTTGGCAAGGGCCAAATATGTGCAGGGTGTCTGAGTGGTAGTGGGAGGATGATAGGAAAAAGGGTGCCCTAGATGAGAAGGGGATTGCAGCTCTGCTCCAAAATAGCACACAAAGGAACAAAAATTGGTCAGTGAGAGGCACAAACAGAAGGAATTTGTGCAGCTGGGGGTGAGAAATAGAAACTGGTGGTTGAAGTCACCCAGAATCGAGACTCAATCTGAGAAGAGATTTCATATGAAAACAGGAATACAATTAAAGCCTTTTTTTAGAAAGGTGAGTGTTCTACTTTGTAAAGATCCTGAGAGATTTCCCATAAAACTGTGGCTTGGGGAAGAGGTGATGTCAGTATTAAAACCTGGTTTCTGATCCCACCCTGACAGGAGAGAATCTAACCAGGGAATTCTGGGAGCATCCTCTTGAACTGAAGGGTCTCTTTGGCTCTTTCAGAAAGGAAATTATGTTTTTCCATGGTGTTTTCCTCCTGCCATTGAGTTCATATTCCTCTGCTGCCTCCTTTGAAGAGGAGGGAAAAAAAGACATATGAAGCAAATTAGCCAAATATCTGTAGCATATTTAGGGGCCGGACTACTCAGTTTGCCAAGGTTTTCCTGCAATGTTTTCTTTTATTTTGCTTAGGTCAAACCCTTATGAGCCCCTTAGAAATAGAAATGTCTATGTTTGTGTTTGCCTTTCTGCCTTGTGGGTAGGTGCCCTGTGCTCTATTGGCAAATTTGATTTGGCAGTGCAGGGAGTTTGCACCACTGTGGGTTTGGTTGTTGAGACCTCTGGCCTGAGCAGTGCTCAGCTCCATCTCCCAGAGCCTGGCCCATTTCCTTTTGTTGTGTTGTGCAATAATTGCATTTAGCCTCCAATGTCAGAGGCTGGCAGCGCTCTGCAGCTCTCTGAGAAAGGTCACCGAAAGTCAGAGGAGTTTCACAAAAAACACAGATGAAAAGTTGACTCAGATTCACTGAAATGAACAAAACTCTTTCCTCTTTTTCTTTTAGAATTGTCTGTTTTTTGTGAAACTCGCTGGTTTTGCTGTGACCTTTATCTCTTACTCACTCGCAAGAGGCTTTGTTTTGGCAGGCCCGGGGGGGAAGGACTCCACTTCAGAGTTTGCTTGATGCTGAGGGATGGATTGAGATTTCCTGTGGCAATTAATCCTGTGAGATTTCCTGTCACCAATTAACAGCTCCTGCTCTTGCTGGTGCCATGTGGGCTCTGATCTTATCCAGAATCCTTCCCTCAGCCATGCGGGTGCTGAGGAGGGGCCTCTCCTGTGATGGTTTTCCCATCCCACCAGATTTTCTTGCCTGCCCCTGACAGATAAAGCTCCTGGAAGTTGAGAGCTGTGGCCTCAGTGTGAATTGCAGCATTTGGGGCCTGAATTTAAGGATTTCCTGGCCCCCAGCTGCAGTGCCAGGCACACACATTGCTTGTTTGGCCCCTGCATCCTTTCCTCATTTCATTTTATCTTTTCTGTGTGTAACCCAGCAGTGGTATCTGATGAGGTACCAAGAAGGCGCCAGTGCAGAACAGAGAGCGCTAGAAGGTTCTGATGGTGTGGATATTTTTGGGGAGGGATGATATTTGAGGTAAGAAGTCCCAGCCTCAGGTGATTTTGGGTGCTATTAACAGCCTGTCAAGCACAGCAGCTGATGGCCCCTGTGTGGGCTGGTGGCTCTGAGGACACCACTGAAAGCAGTGCCCTTGCCTTGCCACTGCCACCTCAAGGGGTTGGGTGCTGTGTTTTGCCTTCCCTTTTCCTCTGTCCAGGCCAGGATTGAAGGAATTTGAGAGGATAGTTTGTATTCAGACTCAAATGTTTATTTTTTCTTATCTATGTTACAGCCTCACAAGCAGTGAGTTCTGCAGTATTCCAATAACAAGCTACAAAAATGGCTAACATTCCTTCTCTACAAGGCCTTTTAAGGATAAACTATCCAATTAAGAAATGACACCTAAATTATTTTCACTTTTAACCCAATAACTGATCCCTCCAAGCCTGCACTGTGGACTTTTCTCTCCAAATACAAAATCCCACCCAAACCCATGGAGAAGAAGGTGAAGAAGGACCTGTCCTAAACCCTCCATCTTGCCCCATATATATTGCTATATTCCAAAACCTTCAACTCTAAGTTTTCCACCATGTGATACTACACACTTCCAATCAAACTACACATCTATAATCCCACTTCTATCATTCAATTTTTTTCTCCATAGCCTCAGGTCAAATGCTGTTCTGAGGGCTGGAGATGAGTGAACTCCCTGGTTTCACCTGTCCTAGCCCAGGAGGGTTTTGCCCATGGGGATGAGTTGATTTTTGACTGCCAGGGTTCCAAGCCCTTTGTGTGCTGCAGCCATTCCCATCCCTGCAGGAGCTGCTGTGCCTCACCATGGCCATGGAAAAGGAAGGGGGCTGCCTAAGGCACTTGGGTCACTGCGCCATCAACTTTGCATTTAGTTGCATCAATTTTGCATTTAGATGCAAAATCCTAAATTGTCTAATTAAGAAATGATACTTAAATTATTTTTACTTTTAACTTCATGACTAACTACTTGTGGTTTGTAATGTGGACTTTATTTAATTACACAATACTACTTCAACCTGTGAAGAAGAAGGACTAGTCTCTGTTTTAAAACTTTTATCTTGTTTTATAGATATTATATTCTAAAACTTTAAGATTTTCACTACGTGATTGTATTTGTTTTGGTTTAGGGCAAATTTGGGAGAGGACTTTTAAAGGGGTTGTTTTAGGAAAGCAGATTTAATTGGCTCCTCCTCCCCTATTTTTGTAGCTTGGTTTACTTGCTTATTGTTTTGATGGTTTTTATTAGGGATTTTTGGGGATGTGGGCATTTATTTTTGGGGATATGAGCATTTATATGGTGGATTCTTACAGGTAGATTTTTTACTTTGGTAGTGATGTTTTTTTATTTTTTAGTTATTTAAACGGGAGTTTTTAATGCTGTTAATTAGCTTTTAAAACTCTAGCTATTTTTATAGAGCATTGGTTATTATTTATGAATTAGTGTAGAGGTAGCGTTTGGTTATTATTTGGTTGTGTGTGGTTTTATACAGTTGTTTTTTATTTTTGTTTTATTTTTACAATGCAGCAGGGATTATTAGCAAAAAGAGTGTAGCGTGTTTTTTCTGCTGGTAATTGGTTATATGGTGGCTTTTTTTAGCACTTGTTATTTTGGTTTTTTTTATTAGCAAGATTAAAGATTTTATTTTTGGTTAGTTTGTAATTATTTCTAGAATCTTAGACTGATTTAGTTTTTTAATACGGGGGTCATATAGTTAACCCAGGACAGTGATATTACAGACTTTAATTTAAATTACACACTTGAAATCTTAGTTCTATCATTCAGTTTTGGAAGTTTTCTCTACGGCCTCAGATCAAATGCAGTGTTCCCTTGGGGGTCAGTGCCTGTTAGTACAGAAAGTCTGAAATTCTCAGTAAGCAGAGTTCTGAACAAAATCCCTCAGGGATGGTCACCAGTCTGACACAGCCCAGCCAACCTGCTCAGTGGGGCTGGGTCTAAATGCACATGAGCTCCATCTGTGTTTTGTGCAGCTTTGAAACCAGATGGGAACCTGGGAGGAGAAATGTGACCTCGATAAAAATGTGGCTTTGAGAGCCTCTGGAAATATCTTCCAAAGGCTGGAGAAAAAATGCAGCCTAAATTCTGAAGTAAATCCAGAGGAAGTCTCTTTGAAGCTGTCCCTTCTGTCTCAGCTTCAGGAACAGCAGCTGTATTCCTGCCTTATTTGGAGGGGTGATGTTGCCTGGGTCTCTGGGATGTGTATTCAGATGTTTCCTTGGCTCCATGCCATGTCTTTCCCATCTGCCAAGGCAGAGGATTCATCCTCAGGGCAAGTCCTGACTGTGAGAACACAAGGCTGGCCCTCAGTGAGCTGACCAGCTGATGGGATGAGGTGTTCTGTGGGTTGGAACAGGGATCCATGTGTAGCTAAACAAGGAAGAAAGTTGCCTGGATTTAATTAAAGCTGTGATTAAAATTTTTACCAATCAAACTGGGGTAGAACCCTGTCTTGGTTTAGAGCAAATTTGGGAGAGAATTGTCAAAGGAACCCTCAGGATTTGGGGATGCAGTTGGTTTAGGATGCCTTTAGGATTTGCTGAGCAGCAGGAAATGTGTGTTTGGCCACCTTTGACCATGTGGGAACTGCACTGGGTGCAAGTGATGCCTTGAGAGGCTCCCTGGAGCAGAGGCTGGGCAGAGTTAAAGGAATAAAGTAGGGATTTGATAATGGAATGAGGTAGGGATTTATTAAAGGAATAAAGTAGGGATTTATTAAAGGCCTTCACAGGATCCACCTTGGGAAGTACAAGGTGGCTCCACCCAAGATGGACGACAAGTCACAAGTTTTCACACTTTTATAAGTTCTGGTTATATATTTCCATCTTGGGGTTAATTGCCCAATTCCAGCTCCAGGTTCTGCAGTCCCATCCTCCCAGTTTGCTCTTCTCCATTCCCTGTTGTTTGCACTTTTTGGGCCTTTTGGATCTTTTTGTGGTTTGCACTTTTTAGGCCTGAAGCTGCAGTGGTGCCCTTGGTTGTGGGGCTGGAAAAGGATTGTTCTGTGTGACTGAGCTGTGAGGAGAGCCTGCCAGCACTTTCTATGGAGTTCAGAGCTATAAACAAATGCAGCACAGAATCTGGAAAATATGAAAGCTCAAATTTAAGGCATCACAAGCAGGTCATGCCTCTCCCCACTGATGCGTGGACACGCTTGTGCCTCAGATGATTTGCAAACCCCCAGAGGTTTTCCTGTCAGGCAGTGGCTCCAGGTCTGCTGTGAGCTGGTTTCAGCCCATTAGGAGTCATTTAAAGCTGACAGGAGATGGCCAATTCCCTAAATGAGAATGAGCATTTAGAGTTTTTGTGCCTGTTCAGCTTCAGCAGATGCAGCTCCCAGCTCAAACTTCCCCAGCACAGCTCACTGTGCCCCTTCACCCGCTGGGCAGCATTCCAGGAGGGAAAACAGGAAAACAGCTCCTAGTGAGAGAAGACAGGGATTGCTGAAAGGTACTACAGGAGTTGCTCCATTAGGAGACAGCTACAGCAAAATGGGGTCCTGGCATGGCTGGAGGTGAGGGATGCTCCTCCTTAGGGCTCAACCTCAGCCACTGCTTTCCTTAATTCCCCTGGTGCTGGTTAAAATGTGCCTTGGATAGAAGTTAGGAAACAGCTTCAGCATGGAAAGGAGCTTGAACATGGTACCAGGAATGCTGAGACCAGAAGAAACGGGTGAAACTCAGCAGTGACTAATAATGAAAAACTGCTCTTTAGCAGGAGCCTGATCAGTTAGAAAATACTGAGAAGGAGAGGAGATGTCAGGGCAGTGGCTGCTCACAGGATGACTAGGAACCATCCATTCTGTGTTCTGGTGAAAAAGGCAAATTGAGTGTGAGGATCCAGCAGGTGAGTTATGGCCAGCCATGGTTCCCTGCATGGTGCAGCTGTGAGGAATGAGGCTGGACATGTCTGCATGGTTATTACATAGGAAATGATGGAAATGTTGGAAATAAGCCTAGAGGAGACATCCACGTGCAGCTGGAGTGGTGAGAAGTCACAGCCAGTGTGAGCTGATGTTCTTCCAGCCCCAATCCCGTGTCCCTGCCATGGAGATTGCTCTTACACAAAGCAGGCATCCACTGCTTTGCCCAGCCCAGGCTGGCATCTGCATTCCTGTGGGGTCAGGCCACTGGTCACTCATCCCTGGGGACATTCACCTTGCAACCCAAAGAACTTGTTCCAAAGCTGGTGTCTAGCTGGCCCTTAGTGTTGGGAAAGATGAAAGTTTGACAAGAAGGTCTCACAGATATGTACGTGCTTAGCAGAAAGATTTTTGAATGTAGAACGAACCTAAAGAAGGAATAGAGATGGAAGCAAGTTTTGATATGGAAGAAAAGAATTGCTGAGCCAGTCTTACTGGATAACCAAGGAGGCAAAGGGTGTGTTAGTTAGAAGGGGTTTTTATGGCTCAGAGCAAAGGATAAACCCACCCCAAACAAGAAGATGTTTTTACCAAGCAGAAAGCACAGGCAAACAAGCCTGCAATGTTGCAAGTAGAAAAAAGGTCTCAGAATTTTCCACTGCAAGAAAACTGAAAAACATCTAGCTTAAACTGTAATGTACTAACTTTTAGTGCTTGGAGAACAGTAACATGAACATGGTAATTATAGCAGTTATGATAGGCTATAGATAAAAGTTAAGGTATAGATTGGTTCTACTGTATTAAGATGCTCAGCAAAGAAAAGTCTATAATGCAATGTAACCAAGAGAAAAGTATATAATGCATTGTAACCAAAAGAAAAGTCTATAATGCATTGTAACCTAAACTAAGGGTCTCCAGGCCTGCCTGCAGCTGGAGCTGTAGGCACAGGCTCTGTCACCCATGACCCTGGACTGCTGTAACCTCTTGGATGGAATAAACTGTATTTTGAAGAGCCACCTGGAGTCCCACATCCCTCATTCAGGCTCTTACACCTTAACAAACCCAGCTTTTAAATATTTTTTTTTTAAATCATCATCTTTCCATGTGAATTCTGCTTGTTCTGAGAATTGCTCCAAACTCCCTGGCAGGGGCTCATTCTCATATTGCTGCTTTCTGCTGAGTTTATTTCCCATGGGTGCCTTTTCCAGCCCCCTGTGGCTGCCCTCAGAGCCAGGGGGTCCTGCTGAAGCAGTTCTGCTGTCCCCACAGTTCTGTTTGCTGCTAAAGGAGCTCTGGGCAGCTGTGCATGGCTCATTCCTTGCCTTGCTCAGGCAGGACAAAGGGGCAGCTGCTGGAGCAGTGTGGGAGCACCTGATCTGTGCCCTTGATGTTAACAGCAGTGGGAAGCAGTGGCTACCCAGCCCTTGTTTCTCTCTGTGTTGTTTGGAGGGGCTGGAAAAGGCTGATCTGGGCAGGGCTGGGGGGAAGTGAGCTGGGTTTGGGATGTAGCACCAGAGGTGTATTCTGCCTGGAGCTTGACAGGCACATATCAGTGCCTCAGTGCTGGATGGGTCACTCAGAAATGGCTTTTAAACAGAAATTCTCATTTGGGGAAGTCTCCTTGTGGGCTTGATTCTTTTCCCACCTTTACATCCTCCTTTCTGAGGTGTAACTTTGCTTATTAATTCATTGGAGTTATTTTAAACCCCCTCAATGTGAGTGAAATCAGGAGCAGCTCTTGTATTTTGAAATGCAGCTCTCTGTGTGTAGCAACTGCCAAATATCAAGCTTACTCCTAAAGCCACTGGTTTTAAAAGAACCACTGGAGAGTTTGGGATTTCACTTTGACTAAGGCTGTTTTTCTTTTTGTGGGAACACCCCAAAGACTCTCCTGTTTTGGTACACCTTTGAGCCAGCAGGCGCTGGGATAGCCCCTTTTAGAAGCAGTCTGTTTGTTTAAATTCCTGTGAAATTCAGGCTCCGGGGTGAAATGGTTAATGGCACATTTGTTTGTTTTTGTTTCAGGGCTGTGTTTATAAGCCAAAGTGCATGTTCGAGCTTGTTGTTTTCGTGGTCCAGGCAGTGAAATCATCCAGATAGCTGGCTTACCACGACTGACTTTCTAGTAAGAGTTTGTTGTTGAAGCTTCCTGAAAATTGAGTGCAGGAAAGTCTTTGGGTCAGAAAAGGTTGAGATTTTTTCTACAGTAAAGTCTAAACAGGTCAAGCTTTCTTTAGCAGCAGAATATGAATTATTCAGCGTTTCACTTAGCAAAGCAGAGGCTCTTTTTTCATAGCTGCTAGTCAGACAGTGAAAAATTACAGATAAACTGGCAAAGCGGCATGATAAACTGTCGTGGTATGAAACCAAACAGCACCACTAATAAATTCCTTGTGGCTTGGTGTGTATTAATGATGTGGTCTATCTTATTACAGTTAAAGAAATTGAACTGGGTGTGATTTTAATATAAAACCAAGAAACACACTGAAACTTGGACTTTATCAGCAGACAATTAAACTGTCATCTTTATTTACTGTAAGCCTTCTATATTTTCTTTTCTGGCAAAAAGGAAGAAGACTTAGACTGTCAGCACTTGCTCATGTACATATTTATCTGGAAATAATTGCAAGCTTCAGCTGGGGAATTCTGATTCTGGAGGTGTTTTGGGCCAGCAGCACTGAGGGTTTGGGTGGATGAGCCTGAACTAACTGCAAAGCTTTTCAGGGTGGCCACCATGACCTCTCCCAGCCATTTCAGCCTGACTTGGCACTGGGAGCCTAATTTTAACCAAAATCTTGTGCTGAGAGCTGTAGCCCTGAGCTCAGGTGCCTCTTTGTGGTATTCACATTCACTGAACAGAGACAGACATAATTCTCTCTCCCAGGATTTTTCCTGGAGAAAGCAGCGAGAGAGCTCAGAGAGAGAAGAAGGAAAACAATTGTTATTTCTGTTTGATGCTCCTGTTGTTTGGCACATGTGGAATGTGTTATGGAGATTGTTTACCAAGAATGATTTATTAATTGGACCAACTGGTGATGGTTGTTTGGATTGATTGACCAATTAGGTCAGAGCTGTGTTGTGACTGTCTGGAAACAGTCACAGGTTTTTCTGTAGTATCTCTTTAGTATAGTTATAATATAGTATTATAATACAAGTTATAGTATTATAACTATTATATTATATTATATTATATTATATTATATTATATTATATTATTTACAAACATTATTATTTATAAACATATTATTTATATTATTTATAATATATTATATTATTAATATAATATATAAATATTATATATAATTTTTAAAACACTATATATAATACAATATTTATATTATTCTATTAATATATTAAATTTTTAAAATAGTAATAATATTTATATATTATTATAGTATTATAACTATATATCTAAGTATATATATTATTATGAGTGTATATGTTATTATAATATAAGTATATATATGATACAAGTATAATTAATGCTAGTATTATATACAGTTATAATATAGTATAGTATTAGTGTAATATAGTTTTTGTTCAGTATTTGTTCAGCCTTCTGAAACCATGGAGCCAGAGCACATTATTCACATCATTCCCTGCCTGGGAGTGCCCTGCATTGATACCTCTTTGTGTCTGCTCCTGAGAGAAGAGCAATTCCTTCACTATTTTGTGGGAGCTCAGCGAGTGCAGCACAAATCTGGTACCCTCAGTGTCCTAGGAGGCAGGGACAGGAAAGTTTACCTTCCTACAAACACCTATGTGAGGGTGAACTTGGAGAAAAACAGTGGTTGAGAAACGTCTGTAGGTTCTACCCCTGCCATTCCATGCAAATCAACTCAGTTGCTGCTCTGCATGGGCTTTGTGTCATTTTTGTGCCTAAATTGACAATCCATGCGCTTGTTTTGAATTGCTCATTCCAGAGTTGCATTTGTTTCCCTCGCACAAGAACCGCGGGCACTTTTACAGATTTAATCTGCCTCTCATAACTGCTGACAGCTTGCTGAGCTCTTTGTGGCCCCTTTTGTGGTCCCATTTGTAGCTCAAAGCCCCTGGCTCTGCCTCTGGAGCCCTCCTGGGTGGCACTGAGGACACAGCACTGGAGGAAGGGGTTTGCTGCTGCCAGGAGGAAAGGGCTCAGATGGGCTGAAGGTGATGAATTCAGTCCTCACACAGGGCACCACTAAATGCCAGTTCTTGGCTTCTTTTCTCTGTCCAGGTTGGGACTGAAGGCACTTGAGAGGATATTTCATGTTCAGACTCAAATGTTTATTCTTTCTTATCGATGTTACAGTCTCACAGTTCTGCAGTATTCCACTAACAAGCCACAAAATGGCTAACTATCCTTCTCTACAAGGTCTTTTAAGGCTAAACTATCCAATTAAGAAATGACATCCAAATTATTTTTATTTTTAACACAATAACTGATCCCTCAAAGTCCACAATGTGGACTTTTCTGTCCAGTTACAAAATACCACCCAAACCCATGGAGAAGAAGGAAAAAGGACCAGCCACTGCCCTAAAACCTCTATCTTGCTCTCTATATATTACTTTAATATATACAATATACTAATAGAATGTACTAAATGTATAATATATAATATAATATAATATAATATAATATAATATAATATAATATAATATAATATAATATAATATAATATAATATAATATAAGTAGTATATAATAATATATATAGTGTACTAATATAATATATTATAATATACTAATATGTTACTGTATTCTAAAACCTTAAACTCTAAGTTTTCCACCCTGTGATATTGCACACTTCTACTCAAACTCCACACCCGCAATCCCAGTTCTGTCATTCCATTTTGGAAGCCTTCTCCATGGCCTCAGGTCAATGCAGTGTTCTCTTGGGGGTCGGTGCCTGTCAGCACAGAAAGTCTCAAATTCTCAGCAGCCAGGACTCCCCCAGCCTGGGTCTGCAGTGGGTGGGACACACAGACTGACCCCCAAACTGGGGGTGGCAGCATCAAACAGAAATTCTGGCTGCTGCACAATGGAAAGAGGATCTGGCCTCCCTCCAGATGCAGATCTGCCTTCTTGCCCAAGCAATAGATGACTTTTCAATTAATTCCTGCCATTTATCAGTTTTGTTTGGTGAGGTCATGAAGTGCCTGTCAGCGTAGGGGAAGCTTAACTCTGGTTTCCCAGGCTGTGGAACATTTTGTGGGAAAGCATTGCTTCCTGAGAGCCGCTCCTGACTGAGGCACCACTTTGTTATGCACCCTTTGAGGGATGTGAGACCTGACAGCTCTGCCCCCACCTGCTATTTCAATTTATCTGTATTTTTAACTCCATGTTTGTAAATTAAATTAAATATTCTGCCTATAGAGATGGATCTTTGCTTCCCCACATGTATTTATCTGCAAATGCCAAGGGCTGCTTGTGTCCTTTGCAGGGCCCCATTGTGCCCCTGGCAGAAGGGCAGGCTGGTGCTAGGTACAACAGGAGGCTGGTTTATCCCTCTTCCTCCTCTCAGGCTGGGCTCAGGCACAGCTGGACACATCTGCCTGGGTGGGGCAGGCAGATCCTGCATGCCAGCCGGCACAGCTGTGGTATCTGCTGAGCTGAGAGGGATGCTGCAGCTGCTGGGGCCCTCCTGGCTCTGCCCACAGGGCTTGCAGCACTCCTCAGTGCTCCCCTGGCTCGGGTTTTGCTCTGGCGTTTTGCAGATCACTCAGAGGCAACCTTCCTGTCCCAAACACGTGCTCTGTGTGGGCAGCACTTCCCCTCTGTGCCTGGGGCAGCCACACTGAGGTGCTGGTGTGGTTCATGACGTTGGGACTTTTGACCCTGAGAGTGGTTGGATTTCAAAGTGTGGCAAGAGCAAATACTCCTGCAGTGATCTGTGATTCTGGGGCTGCAGTTGTGGCTGGGCTGGGTTGTGCTGCTGCTCCCCAAGGCCATCTGGGGCTGCAAGTCAGGCAGAGCTGAGCCAGAAGCAGTGTCCTGAAATATCTCAGTAACTACGAGGGAAGCATTGGTGGCTTTGCCAAAACCAGCACACACCACCTTTAAATGAAAATCAGCTGATGAGCCAAATTACTTTTTAAAGCAGGAAGCTCCCTCCAGATTTATTGCCTTTGTTTAAATGTTTATGATTTAACTTCCTTCTGCACCACATTAATCTTCTTCTGTACAGTTGCAGCCCCCTTGATTTCTTGCAGATACCAAAAATGACTGTGACAACTGTGTTGCTGCCTCTGTAGGATTTCCTGACTAATTCTTAACTGATTGAGCAGGAAAGGGAATGGGGTGTTTTTTCTTGTTGGGTTTTTTGTTGTTTTTTTTTCTTTTTTCTTTTTTTTTTTTAACCAACTTGGATACTACACTCTCTTCCCACGTGCAGTTCCTTGGAAAAAACTCATCTTGTTGTTTTAGTTTGCCAGTGCCTGGAGACCAGTTCTACTGCACCAGGGCTGTGCTGCTCCCCATCCTAAACACACACACACACACACACATGAACTTTGCTGTTTGCCAAGCCTGCTGCCTTCTGTGATGGGGAAATAAATGCTGACTCTGACACATCAGAGTCCTTGCTGGTGTTACCTGCTTGGGTTTCTTCCCGTGGCATCTCAGGGCAGAGATATTTTCTGTGTGGGTGAGAAAACCCCCTGGGTCTTCCTGGATTCTTCATTTGCAGCCCAAATGATTTGCAGAGACCTTGGCAGGATGGTGCTGGCACTGGCAGGTGAAAAAGCGGAGCCCAACAGGATTGTCAGGGTTGGGCTGATTGTCTGATTGTCAGATTGCTGGTGGTGATGCCTTGGAGTGGCCACCCAGAACAGAGGCTAGACCAGATTAAGAGGATAAAAGGAGGTATTTATTAAAAGTGTTCAATAGGCACAGCTTGGGCAGCCAGAAGCCTCTGGGGGGCTACACTCAAATGGACAATGCTCATGAGTTTTTCAGACAATTTAAAGTTTGGTCCATTTATATATCAGGGGTTAATCCTCCAATTACAGCTTTAGGTAATGAAGACATTTACCCCCAGTTTGCTCCCTCCCAACTCACTTTATTTTATACTTTTCAGGGACTGAGGCAGTAAGGTATCCTTGAGTTTCAGGCCCAGGGAGAGGAACTGTTTTGTCTGAATAAAATAAAATGGAAAGACAGTAACTAACAGGCTATGGAGCTTTAGAGTTATACACTAAAGCAGTACAGGATCTGAAAAACATAAAAGCCAAATCCTGAGGCATCAATGAGGGGCACACTCTGATGCTGCCCCCCATCCCACAGGGCTGGCCAGGCCTCTCCAGCCCTGGGAGCACTCAAGGCAGCCTGGCAGTCAGTGCTGGGGGCTGCAGGCAGTGCTCAGCTATTGTATTGGCAGGGAGGAATGATGAATCTGACTCCGTGTTCTCTGAAGGCTTAGTTATTACTTTATTAGAATATATTATATTAAAGTTATTAAATTAAAATTAAATATATTCACAATATATTATATAATAATATTGTTATATATATTATACTAAACTATACTAAAGAATACAGAAAGGATACTTAATGAATGCTAAAAAGATAATAATGAAAACTTGTGACTCCTTCCAGAGTCCTGCCACAGCTTGGCAGTGATTGGCCAAAGAGTGAAAACAACTCACAGCAGAATCCAATGGAACAATCACCTGTGGGTAAACAGTCTCCAAACACATTCCATGTGAGCAAAACACAGGAGAAGCAAATCAGATGATTATTGTTTTCCTTTTCTCTGAGGCTTCTCAGCTGCCCAGGAGAGAGATCCTGGGCAAGAGGATTTTTCAGAGAATGTGAATGCCACACTTATCCACGTGGCTTGGCTGTGAGCAGGAAGCTTCAGCAGCGAGCTGGGTGTCACAGCTGTTTCTGCAGGAGCAGGGATGCCCACTGGCACATGAGCTGATAAAAGATGCCCACAATTGGCACCACAGGGCAGCAGGAGGGCGAGCTCAGTGCCTGAAATGCTGCTCCTTGTCCTCCTTCAGAGCAGAAGCTCATGAACAGCACCAGGGGAATGGCTGGAGGAATGCAGGATGCTGGAATGCCAGGAGGCTCCAGCTGGGCAGGGTTTTTAGACCTTGTTTCTGCCAGGGCTATTGCAGAGAGTGTGGTGTCCTTGCTATTTCCATCCCTGGGCAGGAAAGGGAGACTCCTTGTGTCTCCACTCCTGTGTCAGAACCTGCAGAGGGAAGCTGAGCTCTCTAACCAGGAGCAGCTGGAAGCTGGTGGCTGTGGGAATCCTTGAAATCAGAGGGTTTTGGGAAACCTGCAAAAGGCAGGCCTCAGAGACAGCAGAACTGTGATTAGAGCTAAGCAGCAGCCATGAGATTGGGCAGCAGAAAAATTATGTAAGAAGTACAAAAGTGAGGACAAATAGAACAATGGTCTGTGTATTAATGCTTGTCTAGAATAACTCCCTAAGCTACAGAAAAGTTTATCTAGCGAGATATTAGGAAGTTTGAAGCTTAATAATGGAGCTCTGTGCATTGTGTTTTAAGGCTTACAAGCAGGCATTGTATTCAAAATAAGCAAGCATTGTTTAACCAAAGGTACCTGTGCTTATAGTGCTTGGATGGAACTACTGTCAATGTGCTTTGTCTTTGTGTGATTGGTCAAAAAACTCTTAAAGTGAGTTGTAACATTGAGTTCTTTGTCTGCTGCCAGGGATGTGAGCTGCTGGCATCTTCCCATTGTCATAACCATGTAATGAGAGTGATGCTGGAAAGTAAAACAGCTCAAGGCATGTTCCTAGCTGTTGGGAAAGATGAAAGTTTGACAAGAAAGTCTCACAGATATGTGTGCTTGGCAGAAAGATTTTTGAATGTAAGATCTGAAAAAGGAATAGAGATGGAAGCAAGTTTTGATATAGAAGAAAAGAATTGCCGAGCCAGTCTTGCTGTATAACCAAGGAGGCAAAGGGTGTGTTAGTTAGAAGGGGTTTTTATGGCTCAGAGCAAAGGATAAACCCACCCCAAACAAGAAGATGTTTTTACCAAGCAGAAAGACAGCACAAGCAAACAAGGCAGCAAGTGTTGCAGCAAAAAGATCTCAGAATTTTCCGCTGCAAGAAAACTGAAAAACAACTTCTAGCTTAAACTGTAATGCACTAACTTTTAGTGACTGGAGAACAGTAACATGAATATGGTAATTATGGCAGTTATGATAGGCTACAGATAAAAGTTAAGGTATAGATTGGTTCTGCTGTATTAAGATGCTCAGCAAAGAAAAGTCTATAATGAATTGTAACCAAGAGAAAAGTATATAATGCATTGTAACATAAACTAAGGGTCTCCAGACCTGCCTGCAGCTGGAGCTGACAGCTGTGGGCACAGCTCTGTCACCCATGACCCTGGGCTGCTGTAACATCTTGGATGTAATAAACTGCATTTTGGAGAGCCCCTGGAGTCCCACATCCCTCATTTCAGCTGTTACCCCCAGCAGTCCTGTCCTGTTTGTGATTGGTACACAGCCCCAGCAGCAATAGCTGGCCTGGACCCTGGGGACTTTCCTGTCCTGGTTTTGGGTGCTGGTGGAGCCCTTGGGTTCCTGAGTGTGGGTATTACACTTTGCCCCTCTCATGGCTGATTTTTTGACATGGAGTGACATTCAGAGGGTGATGTTTAAAATCCTGGGGATCTGGCTAGAGGAGCACAGGTGCCACACGCCAGGGAGGAGTGGAAAGCTTTGCCCACGCACACCCTTGCACCTCAGGGCAGGGTGGAAATCCTTCACAGTTAGCTCTGGGCTGTGGTTTGGATTTAATTATGTTTATTCATTAGCTATTGATACTGTTTGCTCCTCTTTAGGCTGCCTGAAAATAGGAATGAAAAGGAATTTGGTAATAGTGAAGTTAGGAAATAAGTTTGTGAGGGTTTAGCCTGTTTAAAGTATTTACCACCACTGCTATCTACTAACAAAAATGTGGGTTTTTCCTAACACAACATCTTCCTTGGAAATGAGTAACAAAACACAAAACACCAGAAATATTTGCAAAACAAAGGCAGTTGCATCAGTCTGTCCATTAACAGAGAGGGTGCTGGGGTGTCACAAAATCCATGTGACTGGATGAGAATACAGCAAATGGAGTTTGTTACCAATCACTGAAAAGCAGTGGGCATGGGGAACAAGGGCTTGATTTAGGCACATAAAAATTAACATTGCAATTGCTTCTTTCCTCTCTGGAAGGCAGCTGGAATCACATATCCTGCTGAAAACCTCACTGCAGCTCTCAGTGGGAGCAAACAGGGAGAATTTGGTGCAAAGATAAATATAAATCCATATTTAATATAAATACAAAGTATTAATTTCAAGTGAAATAGAAACCCAAACATCTGCAATGCTGGTGGCAGTTCCAGCATGAGAAACTGCAGTGCAGAGGGGTAGGAAATGCAGAGGTTTCAGCTGGGGTGGTGAAATTTCATGTGCAAGGTAAGCTCACAAAGCTTGTTGTGTGGAAAGAGGCGGTTTTGGGGGAGAAGGAGGCAATTTGAAGAAGCAAGAGGCAGTTTTGGGGAGAGGTGCACTTATCCACAGGGAATTGAAATGTGCTACGAGCAGTCACAGGTGAAACACAAGTGCAGAGGCACAGGGTGAAATGGTTCAGCTGCAGGTTAACCCAAAGAAGTGGGGTTTTCCCAACACCCCATCCAAGTGCAGAAATGTGCCTGGTCACAGGGGTTAGCTCCATTTCTGGAAAGTAGATCTGTGACTGACTTAAATTTCTCAGTTTGGGAACTCAGCAAGTTTTGCTTGCTGGGATGGATGAAGCAGGGTCCTGCAATATGCACACATCTTTTTATACTCTGCAAATCCCTTTTTAGCAGTGTCATAAAGGGGCTGTTGGGTTAGACAGGGCAGCTGTCCTGGCTGAGGGCCATGGGGTGGTCAGGGACATGTGGACAGCTTGGAAGGGAGGTCTTGGTTTGTTGGGAGATGTTTAATCACAATACCCCGGTGCTCCCTTTCCTCTGCAGGCACTTTGTACTGTGAGCAGGGAAATATTAACAAAGATTGCACAAGCTCTACCTGGAATTGTTAGGGGAAAATCAAGCCAACAGTCTTGCATTAATGTGCTTTATCAGTCTGAGGGCTCCAGGGAAAAAGAGGAGTTGGTTTTCCAACCTGCTGCCCATTCTTGGCATGGAACATAAGCCCTGAGATGCAGAGGATCCTGTGGGAGAGTAACTGAGGAGAGCTGAGCATGTGCTCAGAACAAACCACCAGAACTTCAGCAATTACCTGCTCACCAGCCTGCAACTGCCCTAAAATCTGCTGTTTTACAGAGATTTCTCTCTGAGAGGACCCCTCTAATGCTCAGCTGTGCTCTGTTCATTGCTCTCAGGCTTGGATTGCATAGGATGTGTGTGGGCAGAATGAAAGGAAGAGGAAGGAAGGAGAAGCTTCACATAATTTTTGTGGTTTCACCCACAAGAGAAGCCAGATTTCCCTTGTTTGCATGATCTCCTCCTCTCTTTGGGATAATTGCTGCCCTTTGTGAGTGTGGTGGGTGTTCTCTGGTCCCAGGAGCTTTCCCCTCAGACCCTGCATCATCTCTCAGAAGGCAGACTCAGTGTTCTGCTAATTTTCCATATATTTATGACTTATGGAGAGTGTGGGCATTTGGTTGAGTAAGGTTCCTAAAAAAGGGCTGAAGATCTCTCAGGAACCTGTGACTGACCTGTGATTTCATTGCCTCAGTGTGTTGCTGTAGAACACCAAGAAATGGATCTCCCATGTGGACCCTGGCATCATTTCCTGCTAGACAAAGCACAACAGCAGTTTGATATTTGAGCTCCGATCCACAGAAGGATGTAGGTGTATCCTCACAGTGGTATTCCTCCTAAAGCACTTGCTGGATGAGGTCAATGAGATTTCTCATCCCAGCGACCCTTGACTGCCTGATCCTGTGCACAGATGCAGAGACACAGCTTTCATCAGTGAATATTTGCCTGCAAATCCACTTTATGTCCCCTTCCCGTGTCCTGCAGGAAGCTGAGATGTGCCTGGCACAGCAGTGGAGGTCTCCAGTGCAGAGATTCTTGGATCTGCCCTTCCCAAGCTGGTCTGCTTCAGTCAGTCCTGCACTTGTGCTCCATGTGTAACCCACTGCCTGCTCTGAAGGGACCTTCCAGGAGTTCCTCACCCTCAGAGGTGTTTCTTGTCACTTGGACTGCTGCAATCACGGTGAAAATGGGTGTGATGTTCCCCTTCTGCCCACCAAGAAGCTGCTCACAAATTGCAGGGTCTGTGGCTCTCACAGAGCCGGATGGAACAGCACAGGGAGACAGGAAAGCTCCACAGAAGATGCAAAGTTCTATTCCAAGCTGAAATCTCTGAGTTGCAAGGGCTGGAAAGCACAGCTGTGCAGAAAAGCTGCTTAGGTTTTAGCAAAATGATCGTATAAGAAGTGAAGGGTTCTGTTGGGGGTTTGCACAAAGGGGACAGGACTGCTGGGGTACACAAATGGGGTTTGCACAAATGGGGTGTGCACAGATGGTTCAGGACTGCTGGGGTGCACTAATGGGGTTTGCACAGCTGGCACAGGACTGCTGGGGTGCATAAATGGCGTTTACACAAATGGGGTTCGCATAAATGGGGTTTGTACAAATGGGGTAGGACTGCTGGGGCAAATTCTTTGATCTTTATTGTAGCCATCACATGGCTGACACAATTGAAAGATGGCAACAGCTTATGTACAGCCAGCAGCAGCCAGAGATTTCTTTGTTACGGAGCATTTAACAAACTTTCTAGCCAACAGCACATTGCTAAAGCTTACAGACAATTGTTCTAGTCAGCCACTAAAAGCCCCCACACACCTGCTTCTCACAAGGCTTGCTTGTCTTCTCTCTATGAACAATCCACAATACTTCATTATTAAGCTTAAAACCTTCTGCTATCTTGTTAGGCATATTTTCCTGCAGCCTTAAAATCTATCTTAGCCAAGCCTAAAACACAAACTGTAGTTTCATGTCCTTGCTTGCTGTACCACTGTAACTTTTCTGCTTCCAGACTCTGCAGCTGCAGCTAGCTCTGAGTGCTCTGCTCTTTCTGTTTCTGTGCTTTCACAGCTTTCTGAAAGCCTTCTTGCCCTTTCTGTTTTTCCCTCAGAGGGTGATGTGTAGCCTCACACACTCTTCAGAGGATGGTGTGAAGATCTGTTGCCTCCTAAATCTGCACAAATGCCCTGAATGTGACTGATGGAGTGCCTTGCACAGATCTGCTCCTTGCCATGCAAATAATTCCTGCAATGACATTGAGGAGGACAGGGGGAGGACTTGGCTTCCTCATCTCACCTGGCTGCTGAAATCTGGGGAGCTGGGGTGTTGTCTTTGTCCTTTCCAGTCTCCCTACACTGGAAATTTGCAATATGAGGGAAAAGGCTTCTGTTTTATCATCTTTGCTCTTCATTGCTTAGCATTCCCACCTAAACAAAAAGCTGTCAAGTTAGAAGTAAGAAAGCTGGTGATAATAAAATCTCTCTGGGAGGACAGCAGGGTGCTGACCCATTCCAGAGGGAATCTGACCTTTTATTAGTTATTTCCTGATGTTTGAGCCTGTACTTGGGTATTACGCTTGGGTTAAAAATCCAGCTGGCTCAGATGCTTGTGCGATGACTTCTGCTTCCCACTTCTGCTATAAAAATGCTCCCCTCTGGAGTTTATAGGGGTGAATTAAGGAACTGAGCTGGGAAATCTTCATCCTTTATACATATGTGAGTATTTATTTACATGGCTTGCATGCAGCCACCAGCTCAGCTTTTTGTGTAATCAGCGATTGGTTCTTGGCCTTACCCTTACACACAAGACCATCTTCTGTGCAATTGTTCAACACTGGAGTGTCCCTCATCCTGCTGATGTGATGACTGTCACGCTTCTGCTCTGACTGTTGGGTTCAAAACGGCTTTTGGGAGGAGTATGTGTAAATATTTCTGGCCTAAAGTAGAAAATGCAAATTGGCACAGCGTGTGTTGGAGAACAAATGGATAAATGGATGGCATTAGACCAGAGGAGGGGGGAAAATAAGATAACCTGAGAGAAGCTAGGTCAGCCTGACTGGTCCTTTTTGCTCTGATTTGAGTGACGGACACATCCACTGGAAACATTGAGAGAAATATCTCAGGAATGAAAGAGCTGAGATTAAATTGAACTCTTGTGAGGCAAACACAAGGCTAAGCCCTCACCAGTGTGTGATCAATGTGCTTCACCTACTGCAGGATCAATTCCCTGGTGCACAGGGTACAAGAGCCACCTCTGAAATCCCCTTCTCTAATGGGTTTATCCTGGGGAGAGGAGTGGTGTGGCTGAGATCCAGTTAGGCCAGGAGTTGTTATTCTACTCCAGCCAAAACTGGTGCCCTTCTGCCTGTTGTCACCTTGTGACCTGATCCTTCTCCTCCTTTACTTTTCCATCTTTGCAGTTTGATTTTCTGTTTCAGCAGCATTGGCTGACTGGAGAGAGGCACTAACAGTTATTTCTTGTGGGTTTGTTCTTCTCACTGGTGTTGCCAGCACAAACATTTACAGTATTTGTCATCCATTGCTGCACATGCAGACACTGCTCTTTGAGAGTCACTTCTGCCTTCCTTTCATGTTTCTCTTTTCTCCTGATGCTGTCAGGCAGTCAGACACTGATCCTGTGACAGATTTAACCTTGTGGCTTTCCATCCAGACCCCTCCTGGCCCTGAGGTTTGGGCTTTGGGTGCTGTGTAGCACCTGGACAAGTGTCCTTAGCACCAGGTGTGTGACCTGACTGCAGTGACACTGCCCTGGCACCACTGTGCTGGCTCTGCTCCTCCTTTACAGATCTGTGCCATTCACATTCTCTGAAAAAATCCCTTCACCCGGGGTTTTCTCCTGGGAAGCTGAAAGGCAGTGAGAAACCTCAGAGAAAAGGAAAACAATTCTTATCTCATTTGCTTCTCCTGTGTTGTGCTCATGTGGAATGTGTTTGGAGATTGTTTACCCACAGGTGATTGTTCCATTGGATTCTGCTGTGAGTTGTTTTGACTCTTTGGCCAATCAAGGCCAAGCTGTGTTGGGATTCTGGAAAGAGTCACGAGTTTTCATTATTATCATTTTAGCATTCGGTAAGTATCCTTTCTGTATTCTTTAGTATAGTTTACTATAGTATTCTTTAATATATATAATAAAGTAAGATATATTAATATAACAATTATATACTATACATAATAAAGTATAAGAAAGTAATAAATGAGCCTTCTGATAAGACGGAGTCAGATACATCATTCCATGGGGCTCACTGTGCATTTACAATAGAGATCTGCTGTGCTTCATATTCCAGGGAAATTGTGCTTAACTGCACAACAGCTGTGGCAGTGTTGGAAAATGTCCTGTCACTGAGCAGAAATCCTGTCTGATATTCCTACTCTCTAAATAAATGAAAATAACTGAAAAGAAACCTGTAAAAGAAAGACATTGAAAAGAAACCCTTTTCCTTCCTGTGTCATCCTCCCACTGCTGAGATCTGATGCCTCTTGGTGCTTTCCTTTTCCACCTGAATTTCTGGTGGAGCATTTCAGAGCAGTCTGTGTCAGCAGAACTTTGGCACTGTTTTAATTTCATACTCTTTGAATTTCAAAGAAGTTTTGTCACAGAAAGGCAGGTGAGATGGCACAGCTCAAATAAAGGAGGTGCTCTGGTCTCCCAGGCATGGATCACTTCTGATTTCCTCATCCAAGGTAAATTAATGCCTTCTTTAATAAATAAATTAATGAGAACAGGCACTGGGTTGATAAACTGTGCTTCCCCATAGGATAGACCTGCTGGTGCCCCCAATCTCTCCTTAAACAGGAGTGGGAATCACACTGCAGAACGTACTGCAGAGGCTTCATTGATAAAAAAATAAATTCTACCCTCTTCCCATGGCAAATGGGAATGTTTAAAGATACCCATTTTTGTCCTGGACTGAGTAGAAGCAATCTCAGAACTCTTTGTGGAGATGGGATATCAACAGTTACTTGAAAATTGCCTTTTCCTCAAGAAAAATTGTCATCCTGTTATCTCCCAGCTGGAGCCTTTTCTCACCACTGGCTCCAGGGAATGTGCTGTGGGGAAATTTGCATTTAGGAAAAGTTCCTGTAAAGTCTCATCCAGTGCTACTGGAGAGGAGCTGGGGTGCATTTTGGGAGCTCATAAAAATGAACAAATAAAACCCTTGGATGACAGCCCTGGCGTTTCATCCAGGCCTTTCAAGTTGATATATGTGAATGGAAAATAGGGCTTGAATAAAAACACTTCAAAAAACTCTTACTTTTCTGTCATGGAAAACCTAACCAGGAGCAACATTTGATGTTTCTAGAATTAAAAAAAAAAGAAGAAGAAGGAAAAAAAGGTGAATTTTATAGGGAAAATGGTGCGTTTTATATTTTTCCTGAAGAAAAATGTTCCCTGTGAGCATTTTCCCAGGCCTAAACCTGCATTTACCAGGGGGAAGTAGAAGAGAGAACCTGTGAAGGATATGTTTTTATAAATATTGTCCAGTTCCTTGGATCCTGACAAAGTCACAAAGTCTGGGTGGCTGAAAGCTTCTCCATGAACTGTCCACAACTGGTAGGGAAACACAAAACCTTTGCCTGCCTTTGGTGGAAGGAGGAACGTGCTGCTTGGAGGCTCTGAGGATGAGCAGCAGGGTTGGAGCTCTCTGGTGTGTGGACAGAACAGCTCATCACCCACAATAACGTTGGAATTTTGCTGTGGAATGTTGCATTTCATTTTTTTAGAGTGTCAGTCCAGCTGAGCAGGGAGATGGTATGTCTACCAGTCCTGGGGACATAGTGATAAGGTGAAGTAATTCCTCATTTTTTTAGGGACTGAGCACCCTGAATTCAGCTTGCCAGAATCACTAAAGGATATTTCTGCAGATGGGAGCCTTGCTTTCCCAGGTGGAGATGGTTTCATTGCACAGGAACTATTTCAGTCTTGGTTTTGATAAAGTTCCTTTTACTTTCAGTGGCTTTCAACCAGCATAAATGTGGTTTAGCTTTTCTCATGAATGATAAATGTTTCTCATGAATGATCAATTGGTTTTTTGGGATGATAATTAAAATCTCTGAGCATTCTTTAGGCTCTGCAGAGCACCCTGGTGATGCTTACCTGGAGTGAAGGTGTGGCTAAGTTGCCCCTAAAGGGTATCAGTGGTCAATCCTCAGGACAGCTGATGCTCTTGGGATCACAGAATCATTTAGTTTGGGAAACACCTTTGAGATGGAGTCCAGCTGCTGCCCTAACACTGCCAGAGGGAATCATGGAGCCCTAAAAGGTGGGAAGTCAGCAGCAGCATCTTTGTAGGTATCCTCTTGTCTGGGCACTGAAGTTCAGATACAAACTACTCAGGCAATCAGAGATTAATTAATCAAGAGAATCAATTTTCCTTAGCGCATTTTTGTGTATGCTTTGATGTCTGTGCAACAGCAAGGGAAGAGTGCAAGGCTTCATCAGGGCTTTGGAATGTCTTCTGGAATTAGCAGCAAAGGGGAATGATTAATGATTAATGTGATCTCTGCCACCTCCTGCTTCCCATGCTGGGTTGCTTTTGGGAAATGGTGTTTGCTGTAAGATAGAGGCTAAGAAGAAATAGCTTTTTCTGCACAGCAACAGATTCATGTCACTGTCATATTTTCTGGAAAAATCCCTTTGCCAGGATTCTTCTCCTGGGAAGCTGAGAAGCCTCAGAGAAAAAGGAAAAACAATGTTATCTCATTTTTCTCTCCTGTGTTTTGCTGCTTTGGAATGTGGTTTGGAGATTGTTTATCCAACAGGTGGCTGTTTGATTGGTTTCACGTGAATTGTTTTTACTTAATGACCAATCACAGCCAGCTGTGTCAGGGCTCTGGAAGGGGTCACAAATTTTCAGTATCATTTTCGGTATCATTCTTTGCAACCTTCTGTCTGTATCTTTTCTCTACTCTTTGGCATAGTTTTGGTATAATATAATATAATATAATATAATATAATATAATATAATATAATATAAGCCTTCTAAGAACATGGAGTCAGATTCTCAATTCCTCCTTCATCCTGGGGACCCAGCAAATACCACAAGTGCATGTTACAGATCCTCAGCTGATTCCATGTCAAATGTCAAGGCAGAACTGAGCTGGGCGTCTCTGACAGACTCTGTCAGGGAAACTCAAAGGAGAAAAGTCACTTACTGTACAAGAGAATTGCTTCAAACTCAAAGTGTGTCCATCCTCACTTGTTTTGAATGCATTCTTGGTAAAAGTAGGAAGGACACTGAGGTGGCATTCACATTGTCTGAATGTGATTCCTTCACCCACAGTTTTTTCCTGGGAATCTGAGAAGCCTCAGAGAAAAGGAAAACAATTCTTATCTCATTTGTTTCTCCTGTGTTGTGCTCATGTGGAATGTGTTTGGAGATTGTTTACCCACAGGTGATTGTTCCATTGGATTCTGCTGGGAGTTGTTTTCACTCTTTGGCCAATCAGTGCCAAGCTGTGTTGGGACTCTGGAAAGAGTCACAAGTTTCATTATTATCTTTTTAGCTTTCTGTAAGTATCTTTTTGTTGGGAAGGATGAAAGTTTGACAAGAAAGTCTCACAGATATGTGTGCTTAGCAGAAAGATTTTTGAATGTAGAACCTGAAGAAGGAATAGAGATGGAAGCAAGTTTTGATATAGAAGAAAAGAATTGCTGAGCCAGTCTTACTGGATAACCAAGGAGGCAAAGGGTGTGTTAGTTAGAAGGGGTTTTTATGGCTTAGAGCAAAGGATAAACCCACCCCAAACAAGAAGATGATTTTACCAAGCAGAAAGATAGCACAGGCAAACAAGGCAGCAAAGCTGTAAGTAGAAAAAAGGTCTCAGAATTTTCCACTGCAAGAAAACTGAAAAACAACTTCTAGCTTAAACTGTAATGTACTAACTTCTAGTGATTGGAGAATAGTAACATGAATATGGTAATTATAGCAGTTATGACAGGCTGTAGATAAAAGTTAAGGTATAGATTGGCTCTACTGTATTAAGCAAATAAAAGTATATAATGCATTGTAACCTAAACTAAGGGTGTCCAGGCCTGCCTGCAGCTGTAAGCACGGGCTCTGTCACCCATAACCCTGGACTGCTGTGACCTCTTGGATGGAATAAACTGCATCTTGGAGAGCTGCCTGGAGTCCCACATCCCTCATTTATGCTCTTAGTATAGCACAGTATTCTTTAAGATAATATAGTATAATAAAATAATAAATCAGCCTTCTGATAAGATGGAGTCAGCTGCATCATTCTCTCCCCTCGTTGGTGGCCCTGCATTTACAATCCATTGCTTCCCAGTAGTTTGGCTTCTTGGAAAGAGGTAGAGGTGCAGATGGTTATTTTGTAATGAAACAGCTGATGGCTCAGCCCGGAACAATGTATGCTTTCATTTTTTAAAACCGGGACCATCTTAACATCTGTGCTGAAAATCAGTGCTGTGAGTTGTCCTCAGGCAGAATTTCCCCAGGAAACCAAGATCAAGCAGGTTGTGTGCAGGCCTTTCTGGATTTTATGGACAACAGGGGCCAAAGCAGACCTGTCCAAAGGCTAAAGGGATGGGATCCCAGCCAGGGTGTTCCTGAACTCTTGCACGGGACAGGGTTGTTTGGGGTTGTGGTGCCTTGAGATCTGCATGGTGGGGCCCATATTTTGTTCTGGGTGGGGCTGCCTGCAGCCTAATCCTTGCTCCTGTCAGGACTTTCCCAAAAAATCATGCTCTGGCTGGTTTTGGACAATCCAGCTGTGCCACCTCTGCCCTGTCCATCCCAGGCTGTCCTGTCCCCCCTGCTCCTATTTCTGTGCACAGCTCACAGTGCTGCAAAGCTCTCTGCTCTGTACAGACAATTATAGCAAGTTCTCTGAGAAGAGAAGCAATTACTCCCTTTTAGTGGAAGTTTTGAAGAGTCTTAAATCAGAGGAAGTTGTCAGTGGTTTTAAATAAGATCAGGGTTGTGTAGTGAACAATGAGGAGATGACAAATGACAACTAACACTCAGCAAATGATCTTCTGGCTGTTCTGTGTGCAGTGATGATTAGGGAAAACCACTATTTTTAGGGGTAATTGGAAGGTACACCATGAGTGTTTGAAGCTTAATTCAGGTGTTTCCTGAATCTTGACTTGCTAATAATTAGCTTCCCATGTGCTTTTATTTTTGTTCACTTCCTAAGTGGAGCTGTCTGCTAAGTCCTTCTTATTTTTTAAAGAAAGATAACCTTGTAAGAAACGTGTTCTAGTGGCAAGAATAGTCCCTGTGTTTTGTGTTACTTTATCCAGTTTATTAGCAAAGCAGTAGGGCTCTAAATAAGGATCATGGTTCTGAAATGAGCCTCTTCCTGCTCTGAATGCCAAAGAAAAGGAGGATTTTTGGAGCAGGCTTAGATGGGCAGTGTCCAGCTGTCCTCCTACCTGTCACTCTGCATTTTCACATCACCTCTGTGCTTCCTTCTGCCCAGCAGCACAGGGTTCCCCCAGCTGGGAGATGAGGAGCTTTTCATCTTGGGCAGTGCTCAGCCTGTGCTGCTTCAATCTTTGCAAAGCACTGCCACTTAAATGAGTTTTGACAAACAGGAGCATCCTTGATGGAAATTCCCTCTTTCCATTTGAGTGACACCAAGAAATCCCCTTTCCCTACTTGTGTTTGATAATTCTGGGGTTCACACTTTCTCTGGCTGTCCTGTGATGCCTGCAGAAGCAGCAGCATCTCTGCCATTTATATACATTTTACCCTTTTTCCTCCTGAGTCACAAGTCCTTTTCCACTCAGAGAGCAGCAACCCCTGTCCAAAGGCACTGCATTAATGGGATGCTTCTATCATTATCATAATTATTATCATTATTATTATCATTACATCATTATATTTATTATCATTATTATTCTCTTTATTATTACTATTATTATTTTTTTTTCTTCTTTCTTCTTCTTCTTCCTTCTTGCTCTTCTTCTTTCTTCTTTCTTCTTCTTTCTTCTTCTCTATTATACATTATTATTCTCTTATTACTTCTATAAAGAATTAAAAATTGCTTTGTAACTTAGCCTAGGCAAGATAATATTTCCTGCTGAGCTTTAGGAGATCACCCCACTTCAACACATTTAGGGGCTGAGAATCCCTGACAGCCACACAACAGCCATGGGATTTTCTCTGGTCCAGGGCTGACAAGAATTTTTAGAATTTATTTGGAAATGATGGTGATGATGACTGCTCATTTTGGCTATTTGTGATTAATGCTGCTTGTCATATCTTAGACAAAGGATGTTGGCTGTGATGTCTTTTCCTGTTGCAATGTTTTTGATACCAGGGTGTTTTATAAATGTCATCTTCTAAATATGTTGTATTCTAAATAGAAACCCAAATATTTGGTAATGGCTTTCTTATGTTAAGGTCACAGGGGTGAGAATATTTTAATAATGCAGTCATGAATTATTTACTTTAGGTTAAATAAAAAAAACATTGCCCATGGAACTGGGCAATGAACCCCTCCCTAAGTTGAAAAGTTTTGTGGATTTTGGCTTCCTGTTGGTCTTTTGTCAACAAACAGAAAATTGTTCTCTAGTTCCTTCTGGACGGACCAATAGGATTTTTAAGATAGCAGGAAACAAACCTGCCCACCACATGTAAACATTTTAACCTGCTTTTGATGTAGTTTCTTCTGTAACTTTTTCAGAATTTTTCAGAATTTCTTGCTAAGAATTTTGTAGCTTAAATATTAAAATATCTAACAAAAAATAGTTTGAAGAAGAGATTGGGAGACATTGTTTTATTAGAGAGCAGGTAATAATGGAGGCAATTAACCTAGAAATGAGCTTTGTTGTGATTTAGGATATTTTTCTAGAAGAAAAGCTTAAATTAAGCCATAAAACTAGAGCCCAATGAAACAATTAACCAGTCTGTGGTTATACAAAGTTAATTGAGGTAACACCGTCCAAGGTAATGTCTTTAAATTCACCTGCTGGTAAATGAAAAGATTTCTTCTAATAAACATTTAAGCAACCACATTTTCCAGCCTCAGTGGTTTGGGAGCATCACCTGTCTGTGCATTCCTCCTGCCTGTGTGCTTTGCCCTCTTGTCTTTGCCTGCATTTCAGGTGCCACTCACTCAGCATGGACAGGAGCAGCTCTTGCTCGTTTGAATTCCTCACCACAAGGACTTCAAGAGCTGTGGTTTGTGCTTGGCAGGGCCCTGCTGGCAGCCTGAACACAATCCCCAGTCATTCTGGGAGCTGGGTGCTTCCTCCTCCCTGAAGCAAGAAGACAATTCTGTGTTCCTTTGAGGCTCAGTTATGGGGTAGAGCTTCTGTCACCTGCCTTGGGTGGAGTCTGTGCTGTCTTGTGTTTCCCTGGGAGCTGATTTATCAGCGACTCTCGAGATGAAGCCACAGCAAGCAGGGCACCCAGAAATGGGCAGGCTTGCTTCTGATCTAGCAGCCAGTGTTTAGGAGATGGATTTCAGATTCCTACAGAACTGTTGTGAACAGGATTTTCATGGATCCCCTTCTGTGGTGTGTGGGGAGCCTGCCAAGGCACTCATGTATTGTAAATGCAGGCAACCCCAATGGGGGGAGAGAATGATGAGGAGGACTCCATCTTATCAGGAGGCTAATTTATTACTTTATTATACTATACTATATTAAAGAATACTATACTATGCTATACTAAATCTCGGGTTTCTGTGGTTGAGATGGTCTCCAAGGTATCAGAAAGTCCTTTTTGTTCCCAGCCCCATGACCAAAAACGAAGTGGAGATTTGTCAGTTCTGCTTTTCAGGGGTGTTTATTTTCTCTTATCTATAACATTCTCTCTCTGACCTGCTGAGATCTGTCCAGCAGGTCAGGTTGTGGCACAGTCCCTGCCCTTGGGGTGGTGTTAAATTTTTATACTAAGAATTACATGTACTTTATTTACAATAATTTTCCAATATCTATCACCTATGTTAGACAGTCTGTCTCTACTTTAAACCAATACAGAAGTGTCACCATCACAGCAGAAGATGGAGGACAAGAAGAAGGAGGAGAAAGGCTGGACATGCTAGATTCCTCCATCTTGCCTCTTGAACCCCCATTCTAAATCCCCAAAATTCTACTTTTTCACCCTGTGACAAATTCACTATCATTCTACTCAAACTCTTGTGGCTTGTAAATCTTCACACAAGGTTGGTAATTGTTTCCATGGGCTAAAATGAAAGGCACAGGTGTTTGTGACTCTGTGCCAAGGTCTCTGAGCCCCCTGCCAGGGTCTGGAATCACCCACGGCAGCCAGAGGAATGTCCTGGGTCCTGACAACTAAAGAATACAGAAAGGATACTTACTGAATGCTAAAAAGATAATAATAAAAACTTGTGACTCTTTCCAGAATCCCAACACAGCTTGGCCACAATTGGCCAAAGAGTGAAAACAGCTCACAGCAGAATCCAATGAAACAATCACCTGGGGGTAAACAGTCTCCAAACACATTCCACATGAGCAAACACAGGAGAAGCAAATGAGATAAGAATTGTTTTCCTTTTCTCTGAAGCCTCTCAGCTTCCCAGGAGAAAAACCCTGGGTGAAGGGATTGTTCAGAGAATGTGAATGCCACACTCGTGCACAGATACATCTAGCTGAGTGTCTGAATTTCAGATTTCCCTGCTGTTGCCACAGCATTTGTGGTTCCTTGAACCAGAACAAGGGTTTCCCAGAGGCCGCTACCAAAACTGGTGAAACATTAACAGAACTGGTAACTGCAGCTTTCAGTAGTGACCACAGCACTCAGCTTTAACGTGGCCATTGGAAAGAGTTCATTTACAATTCTGTGTTCAACCCCCCACCATCAGAGTCTTTCCTCTTCTCCATGGTCAGGTTTTATCCTTTTCCTTCTCTTTATTGCCTTATAGCTGTGGGGCACTGCAGACACAGCCAACAACAAACAAGTCTGGTAAATAGAGCAGCAGCTTTGTGGCAGCTACAATTGACAGGGAGCCCCCATTTCCCTGTGACAATGAGCAGATTGGGTTGATTTGTCCTGGCTTTGATCCAAGCAAGGTGAGAGCTGCTTCTCTTGTCCAAATTGGCCAAAGCTAACCCACTGAAACAGAAATAGTTAGAATTCTTTTCTGTAGCAATCTGTTACCTAAACTACAAACTCCTCAGCTTAGAACTACTACTTCTTTTACTTTTGCATATTATTTTGGCATTATTTTTAGGCATCCCTAGGCCTTGGACCAGTACTTCTTTCAGTTTTAGCAGCTGCCAAATTCAACACAGAATTTGCCACTGCCATCTACTAATGCAGATAGCATCAAATATGGCTTTTAATCTGTGCTAGACCTGTGCTTGCTGAGGTGCTACATGGGAGAGCAATGAAGTGGGATGGAGGAAAAAGGAAAAAAAAATTATGTGAGCAGTAATGTTTGACCTGTGTCAGGGTAATCTTTCCAACCAAATTGTTTACTTACTGAACTGTCTTCAGGGCTCTGTGAAATCCCCATTTATGCCCCCAGCTGTAACGCTCTCCCTTCAGCTGCCTCTGTGACAAATAGATTTGTGTCCTGCTCCAGCAGTGGGGATTTCTCCTGCTGTGATGTGGGATTGCTGTGATTCAGCAGGAGAGCCAGTGCAGCTGCATCAGCTCTGCAGCATGGCCAGCCTGGCAGTGCAAAGCATTCCTTGCTCTCGCAGAATTTTGGGGGAGCAGCATCACCTGGCAGTGTCAGCAGTGACCAAAGGCTTGCAAGGGCTGGAATCAGGGAGATGTTCCAGGTGTTGCTGTAGTGTGAGGAGGTCAGGGACACCCACCCATTTATTCACAGGTATGTATGCCCATGAGGGATGCACTGTGTGCTGGCCCCCAAGTCTGAGCATCTTAAGCTGACTTCAAACAAATGAAGCTCTGCTCATTGCCTGTTTCCCTGTAGTTTTGCCAGTAGGTCTGGACCAAGTAATTTTTCCCTCTCTCTTTCAATTTCTCGGGGCTAAAATATCTTTATTCTACCAGACAGGGCTCATGGGCTCATTACAAACTTGTAATGCATTTTTTTAGATTTTTGGCTGGAAGATGAAAAGCAGTGGGAAATATTTTGGCAATTAGCTCATTGTGAGAGCAGAGGAAGCAGTGGAAGCAAGCTCTGTGTGTATCAAGATGTCTTTCTGGGGTGAATCAAGCACATGGTTAATCTACCCCAGGTCACCATTTTCATCAATGGCCTAAGAGAAAAGGGGAGGAAACCTTAGAAGTTCTTCTGCAGGGAAATTGGTTTTTGTTTTTTGTTGTTGTTGTCCTGGAGTTAAATTCTTCATTGCTGGTGACTATGGAAGCCAACAGCTGGGAACTTTGGGGCAACCTGCTCAGAGGAATATCAGTGTTTTACATGCTTATCTTCTTCAGTGTAGTCACAGGAGACACTGTGCTCCCTCCCAGAAGCAGGGAGCTCTGCTGGAGCTGAACCTGAGGCAGAAAGAATTTACTCTGGATCTGGATTGGGGGTACCACAGGGAGGGACTGTGGTTTACTTTGAAATGAGCAAGGTTTCCTGGAAAGCCCCCTTTGGTGTGTAAGCTGTAGTTCTCTTTGGGATTGCTTAGAGGCTCAGGGCCTGTGTGCTCAGCTCTGGAAGAGGTGCAGTGGTGATTTTCTGGCTTTCCATGTGTGCCTGCCTGTGCCAAGAAAAGGAATTTCACTTCTTCTCTGTGTTTTTTCATCTTGCAGAGGGATGGAAAGAAAATAGCATTTTTGCTTCTTAATGCTGGTAGCATTATTTGCATTCAAATGAGATGAAACCAGTGGTAAACAGCAGAAAAATTCTGGCTGTGTTAAGCAGAGTACAAGACTAAGACAGGATAATGATAATTTTGGGGCACATTTCTTGTTGCATTGGATGATGACACAGCAGTTTAGCCAGACAGCTAAGTCTGTGCTTAACTGCAAATGTGCAAAATTGTGTGTGCAAAACAGTGTTTGGGGCTGTCCTTCTCATGCTTGGTTTTCCTGGGCCTGTGCTATTTCCTCATCTTTATGGCAGTGATGGAGGAAGGGCTTTTTAGCCACACCTGATGATGAGTGCCCAGGTGAAATGGAGCTCACTGAGTGGTGGAGCCTTAGAAAATCAGCTTCACTCTGGGGTCACCAGCAGACACAAGTGGAGATTGGAACATTCACACGTGCTGATGACTTTGGAAAATGCTACCAGAGCATTTGCTGTAGCCAAGGGTGATTCCAAGGGAAATCCCAGAAATCTGGGAAACTTCTTAGAGGTTGAGAGGCAGCGAGTGTTGCTTGCACCTTGCCTGATGGGTTGCTTTGAAGCTGGATATGTGGCTGCTGCACTGTAAATCTGCATGGACTCTTGGCTGGTGGCACATAATCCAAATAGGCTCAGGCTATTTTATAACCAATCCCTCCCTTCCCTGAACAACATTTGTTTTTATGTTATGACCTGCAGAGTGGTCATTTTTTTAATCTCTGATGAGCTTGACGTGTCTCACAAGACTGCAGAGCAGGATATTATTGTGGCTTTAGGTTTCATGGTACCTGGTGCTACCAAGCTTTCCCTTCTGGGATGTTCTTTCTTCTGGTAGGTGCCTGTGATGAGACAGGAGCAGATAGGGATGCATCAGCTCTTCCTGCCCTTCCTGTATCAGGTGATAAATGGCTGATCTTCCTTCCTCTTCCTTGAAAGCAAGGGAGTGCTTTGAGCAGGTTGACAGCCCCACCTCTCTGTTTATGAGCTGTTAATTGCATGTTGTCACCTGTGGTTAGTATGGTTTAGGAGAGGGACTCCTTCCATCCTTGCCACAGCACTTTCTCTTCAGAGAGATTCTCAGAAGAGAGGTAAAAAAAAATCCCCCTAACCTTGGAAACTCCCATTACTGAACCTTTCCTCTCCCAGCCAGGACCTCCCCCAGTTCTGTGAACTAAAAACTCTCCACCTGAGAGTCAGCCTGAGCAAATGCTGCTTCTTGAAACCAACCCCAAGGCCATGAAAAAACTGCCTTTCTTCTGTGACCCTGTCAAACTTCTTGAAAAAGAGACAATCTCTTGATGAGAAGAGCAAAATTATTTTTTTGTCTTCACTTCCCTTATTCCTCCATTAGTTTACCATACCCTCTTTAAAACCCCACTTTTGCTTGGCACAAACCACTTCTGTGTGGGAGTTATCTTGATTTCTGATTTTTCATTCCAAATTATTGCTTCCTTCTGCTTATCCCACTCTTTCCTTGGTCAGTGCATTCACTGTTGCATGACACAAACCACTCCTGTGTAGGAGTTATCTTATGATTTTTCATTCCAAGTTATTGCTTCCTCCTATTTATCCCACTCTTTCTGTGGTCAGAGCATGCATTTCATGTCATCTGTGTGGCAGAATCTCTGGGTCAAGCTCTGGTGTCGTTGTAAATTGCTGGGTTTGTGCTGGTACCTCCCTGTGTTTGTCCTGCTGTTGCCTCCTCCTGCAGACTGAGATGGTGCCAGGGAATCTGTGCCTCACTGCTGGTGGCAGCACCTCTCTTGGCTCCTGCCCTGTGCCTGGAAAATGAAAAGAGATGTCCCCATTATTGGGGAAGATGAAACAGGAAAGCCTTATAAATATGATTGCCTGGCAAAAGATTTTGAGAATATGGAAACTATAAGTGAGACTGAAATGAAAGCAAGCTTTGTTACTGAACAACTGGAAAATGATGGTGTGGCCAACTGAAGGTGATCCCCTGTTGATGGAACAACACCCTCTGTTTGCAGACAGGCCCAAGGGTCAGAGCAGACCCTGCCAGCTTGGCAGAAAAGGGTCCAAAGAGGAGTTTTTAGGATTTAAAATGTAACACGGATGGTAATGTAGTGATTCTTACAAGGCTGTATGTACATGTTATAGGATTTGTATATTGTACTAGATTGGTTAGTGAGAATCAGAATATTCAACACAGAAGAAGATTTATAGTATTGTAATGGGAACTTCACTCTCTCTCTTTACCACACTCCTGCCTTCTCTCTTTCCCACTATCTTTTCCTCTCTCTCCCTCTTTGGGGCCTGCTCTGAGCTGGGGCTGGCAGCTCCCAGCAGGGCCTGCTACAGGGCAGAGAGCAGAGGAGGGCCCAAGCCTTGCTCTCCTGTGATGTTCAACAGGCAAAACAGTTGATTTACAGCTGAATCCTGAATGAAGGTGGGTTTATAAGTACATTTGGTTGTAGTTTACAGTCCTCCTTTCTGCCCAGCCACCGCAGTGTGATGAAAATGCCGGGGCAGACCAAGGACCCCCCCTTTTGAAGCAAATCTCTTCCTCTCAGTGTTTTCAGTGTGTGCTGTGTCCATCCTGGACTGACCTCCTGATTTTGGGGTTTTTTTGGCAGCCTCTCCTTCAGTCTTCCCTGCTGTGCTTTCAGGAAAAGCTCTCAGAACCAGGACAGTGTTTGCTTTTGTGCATCTGAGTTTCACTGACACTGCTGTACCCCACACCCAATCTTCCTGCCATGATATTTGTGCTCTGTTTTGAGGGGAAACCTGAGAGATAAAGGCAACATTGACGTGCAGTGGTGATTCCCAATTGACTTTAAGATACAAGCAATATCTGCTCAAATAGGCCAGGCTGCTCTGCCAGCCCTGAGGAGTTTCCCACTGTGGTATAGGGCAGTTTCAAAATGACTTGGAGCTGAGCTGGTGCTGGAGTCACAGTGAAACCTGTGTGGTCTTGTTACTTCTATCCACCACTGCCTTGGTTAATTCTCTCTGATGTCCCTGGTCCCTTGGCAAATGTTGCCTTTGAGGGAGGGGGCAAATAGGCACCACTGCTGGGTGCAGAGGGTCCCTCTGTGCTCATTCTCTCTCTGTCCCCTCTGCAGACCTGTGGAGCTGGAAGAGCTCACCCAGGGCACCTGAAGAAGTGCCAGTAACACCTTATCTCTTCAAGTCAATGCAGAAAATAGGTTTAGTCTGGTTTATAACTCTGTATGCATTTCAGTTGAGTGCTTCTAAGTCATGTTTTGAGACAAATAGCTGTCACCTGGGCTGAGCAGATCTCTAATAAGAAATAATATGTCAGATTGGTCTGTTTTCATTGTTGGAGAAAGGACACCCTCTTCATTCTGAAATCCTCACATTGCAAACTACGCTGGTCCCCCGTGGATCAGGCAAATACTTCTGCAATTTAATTGTAAGGTTATGTAGGAGTAGACACTGAAATATCTTAATCCAAACATCATTCTAAAATCACAAATGTGGAGACAAAGCCCAGGGCAAAGCTCTTCCTTGTTGGTTGTCAATGTAATTTGGAAGTGGACAGTAAAGGACTAAATTCTGAGCTGAGGGAAAATTGAAGGTTTGCTTGCACATCTTCCTTTTGGCAAGCTCCATTCATTTGCAGAATTTTTGCTTTGTATCTTTGTATCCAAGCTTTAGCCCGAATATTGGAGAGCAGAAGCCACTCTCAGGAGCACACAGTGAACAGGGAAGTGCTTGCATTGACCTTGGGCCTCTCCTCAGCTGGCCCTGAAGAGCTGGTCACAGCCATTGCAAAAATCAGTGCTCAGATAAGAAAGGGCTGCTGACCATGTGTTGTCACTTTATAAAATGGCCACTTCTACAGCTGCAGCCAAAGGCAAAACCTCTTGGATCTGAATTGTCTTGTGTAATTTGATCCCCTCAGGTTCTGAATTAACTTGGAGGACAATTCCAGGTTGCTCTCAAAGGGCTGTCACAGGATCAAAGGAAGCCACTGGATGTGTGGTACTGGATGTTCCTATCTCAGAATAGAAAACAGCCTAAAATGCCTGCTGAAGTGACTCCACTTTGCAAATATTTGTTAATTTGGTGGCCTGCTCAAGTGGGTGAGTGGAAGCTCTGGAGTCCAACATTGAGAACTTGTCCTGGTCAGTGGTGAGCATTTTCAGTTCTAAGATTAAGGCTGCCAGCCTGTGCCCTGCTGTCAGCATGAAGGATCTACTGGCACAACCTGCAGACAGGAGCAGATGTGTATAAGTTTGTGAGGAAAAATAAAATAAGCCTTGAGTTAGGCTGAAGAAATCAACTGCAAGGTTCAGTCAGAGGGAAACCAGTCGTGCTGGAGGTAATTCCATTCAGTGGCCACTTTAGCTCAAGAAAGGAATCATTTGTAAGAGGTTTGGCACACACAGCTGATTCCAGGCTTTTGGAGGAAGGGAGAATTGCTGTCCAGGGTGATGGATCCCATGGCTTGTTCATGGGAAAGAGCTGTGGTGGCTTTTTATAACCTAACGCTGTGTGAACAAACCTTTGTAAGGAGGTGGTTCTGCACAGGAGCTGCAAACCCCTGTCTCTCTGTGGTGTCTGGGCCAGAGCCCTCAGATCCTGTGGGGTCGAAATAAGGAGCAGAGTCCAAGCTGGGATCACTGTTCTGCTGTGGAGAGTCAGCTAAATGCTGCCCTGTTGTTGTCCTGGTCCAGGGGGAGAAGCCTAAAGGATGCAGGAATCAGGGCCCTGAGCTGCAGTCTGCTCTCACTTTGCTTTACAGGAAGAAGGGGCTGGGAGGAATGGTGTGACATTGTTGTGGTCACATTCAAATGTGAGGTTTGCAGTTTAATGGCAGCAGGAACTTTACTGGGCTGACTCATAATGCCGAAAAACCCACTCTCATTTCTCCATGTATCCCTGCACAAAGGAAGAGGAGGTGGTGCTGCAATTATCACAGCACATGGGGAACGTGCTCCTCTCTTCCTTCTGGGTGCCTGGAAACACCCAGGCTTTTGCCTTCCTGAGATCTGAGCTGATGAGAAATGTGAGGAATCGGAGATGGTGACCTTGCTGGGAAGCTCCACAGACAGGATTTCTCACTTGATTTTTGCAGTCTAGTTTTACTTGCCCAGGCAGTTTGTCCCTAAGCCAAGCACAGCATCTGAAAGGAGTCATGTTTTGTGTCCCTTTCTTCCTGGGGTCAGGAGTTTCCAGGTCTTTGCCTCGCAAATCCTTTCCAGCAGTTTTAGGCCTTGCATTTATTCCATCCCTCTTACTGCCCTGTTGTTTGGAAGTGGACTAGTTGAAATGGACTTTGTTTCATCTCATTTGATTGCAAATAATGATACCAGCATTAAGAAGCAAAAATATTATTTTAATATATCACTTTCCACTTGTGTCTGCTGGTGACCCCAGAGTGAAGCTGATTTTCTAAGGCTCCACCACTCAGTGAGCTCCATTTCACCTGGGCACTCATCATCAGGTGTGGCTAAAAAGCCCTTCCTCCATCACTGCCATAAAGATGAGGAAATAGCACAGGCCCAGGAAAACCAAGCATGAGAAGGACAGCCCCAAACACTGTTTTGCACACACAATTTTGCACATTTGCAGTTAAGCACAGACTTAGCTGTCTGGCTAAACTGCTGTGTCATCATCCAATGCAACAAGAAATGTGCCCCAAAATTATCATTATCCTGTCTTAGTCTTGTACTCTGCTTAACACAGCCAGAATTTTTCTGCTGTTTACCACTGGTTTCATCTCATTTGAATGCAAATAATGCTACCAGCATTAAGAAGCAAAAATGCTATTTTCTTTCCATCCCTCTGCAAGATGAAAAAACACAGAGAAGAAGTGAAATTCCTTTTCTTGGCACAGGCAGGCACACATGGAAAGCCAGAAAATCACTATTGGACAGCAGAAGTTACTGGAGGGTTGTGAATGACCTTGTGTGGTGAAAACAAGGATCCCAAGCCTGTGGCAGCTTAAATACCTTGTGACTGTAGGAGAGGCTGGGTGGGATGGTTGGAGAGGGACTAAGGAGTTAACCTGGAATCAATCCTGGGCCTGAGAGTCATGGACTAACCTGGAATCAATCCTGGGCCTGAGAGTCATGGACTAACCTGGAATCAATCCTGGGCCTGATAGTCATGGATTTACCTGGAATCAGTCCTGGGCCTGAGAATCATGGACTAGCCTGGAATCAATCCTGGGCCTGAGAGTCATGGACTAACCTGGAATCAATCCTGGGCCTGAGAGTCATGGACTAACCTGGAATCAATCCTGGGCCTGAGAGTCATGGACTAACCTGGAATCAATCCTGGGCCTGAGAGTCATGGACTAACCTGGAATCAATCCTGGGCCTAAGAGTCATGGATTAACCTGGAATCAATCCTGGGCCTGAGAGTCATGGACTAACCTGGAATCAATCCTGGGCCTAAGAGTCATGGATTAACCTGGAATCAATCCTGGGCCTGAGAGTCATGGACTAACCTGGAATCAATCCTGGGCCTAAGAGTCATGGACTAACCTAGAATCAATTCTGGGCCTAAGAGTCATGGACTAACCTGGAATCAATCCTGGGCCTGGGAGCCTCAGAAGGCCACACCAAATGTGTGGGCCCTGCAGCTCATGACCTGGTTTCCCAGAAGAGTAACCCATGGCAGATGCCTTGTGTGAGGTTTTGTTGATGAGAAGCCTTCTACAAGCTGAGCACAGCTCCTCCATGGGCTGAGCAGGACCATGGTGCTCCTGTGGGCAAGGCCTTATGGCTGAGGCAGGAGTGGGATTTGTCTGCTTGGGCACATCTGGGGGTGCAGAAGCTCCTGGGGTGAGCCTACAGGAGCCAAGGAAGGTTGATTTGAGCCTGTGTTAGTAGTTCAACCAGCCAGACAGCATTTCTGGGCAGAAAGAGACCTTGTAAATACAGTGTGTGATCCCCCCAAACTCCAAAATGTCTGCTCTGAAAGTTAAAGATGGGTAAGGCCCATTTGGAAGCAGAGGGCTGCCATAACCATTGCACAATCTGTGCTGTCATTTCTCTTTCCCTGTTTCCAGCTTCTGGTAAAAGTTCTCACTATTGAGCCATACAGTTATCTGGACTTAATTTTCTTTCCACACAGGCCTCCTGAAGCCGGGCTGCTGTGTAGTTCCTCTAGTAGACGAGGTGCTGCTCTGTAAAACAGTGTTGAGCTGGTGGTGGACACAAGTTTTGCCTCACCCACAGTTCTGCAAAAAAGGAAAACACAGAACATCTTTAAGGCTCTGCTCTGCCTGGTGCAGGTGGCAGGAGAGTGGGGCTTTTGGGGGTGCTCAGCTCTTTGGTCCAGCGTGATGGCATCTCTAGGGGGGACTCTGGGGACACTTCTCCATCTCCAGCTGTCACTGTTGATGTGCATTGAGCCCTGGTGCTGGCACCAGGGTGAGTGTAAAGGCTTTTAACAATGCTGAGCTGCCTGCCCATTGATAGTTATCCATCTGGTGCCAGCCGACAGAGGATGTCCCCTGCAGGCCCTGGTGAATGGCAATGTAGGAGAAAGCCACAGCAGTGTCACCTGTGGTGACGCTGGTGTGCTGCGAGTGCCGCAGGCAGGCACAGGGGCAGTGTCACAGGGACAGTGTCACAGCCTGGGGCTGCTTAGTGCTGTGCTCTGGATCCCCAAATTCTCCTCCGGAGAATTTGTGGATGTGACTGGGGCTTTCCCACTAGAGGGCAGTTTGATCATGCCTGCGCTTCCAGGTGGTGCTGATCCCAAAGCTTTTAACACCCGCAGAAATTCAGCTGAAAGCTGTCATCAACATTTAATTAGTCCACCAAATGGCTAATGAAAGATAAAGCCATTGGTTTGGAAATATACTACTGGAGCTAAAGGAGGTTTCAAGGTACAGGTTTTGGGGGGAGCACACAGCAGGTGTGTCACAGGCACATGGAAATGAGTGTGGCAGAGCAAAGTGTCCTGCACGGAGAGCAGGCACACAGCTCCTCGTGGAGCTGCTGAAAGTGGAGGTAGAGCAGGTTTGTATCATGGAATTTGAATGTAGTAGTCATATATATATAAAACTATAAATATAGTCATAGATATAAAAATATATAGATATGAATATATATATATTTATATATGTATAAATATAAACATTATATTTATATATATATATAAATAGAGAGAGAGAGATATCAATCTATATACATATTCTGGAACATTACAAAGAAAAATAAAAGGCCCTAAATATTAATGGAAAAGACAAAAGTTCCTTACTAAGACATCAGCAGACCTGGAGGTTTTGCCTCTCAGGTGAGCAGTGATGTACTAATAGACCCTAATACATTGCAAAGCCAAGAGAGGAAAGCCATGATTTCAGGCTTGCTCAATAAAGCAGACCTCAGGGGCAGGCTGAGGAGATGTCTGCTCTCTGGGGTGTGGCTGTGTTGGGAATATCCCACTCAGTTCTCCCCATGACATGTGAGAGGATGGGAACTGAGTTTCTCAGTGAGGAGCACAGGATCAGTTATGATCTTGTCCTGTAAGCCAAATTTGGGCATATTCTGATACAACGTTTTTCCCAAACACTGAATTTGGGCTTGTTTGCTTCTGCTGCTCCTCAGCTATGCATGCACTGCACATGGGGAACGTGCTCCTCTCTTCCTTCTGGATGCCTGGAAACCTCCAGGCTTTTGCCTTCCTGAGATCTGAGCTGATGAGAAATGTCAGGAATCAGAGATGGTGACCTTGCTGGGAAGCTCCACAGACAAGATTTCTTGCTTGTTTTATGCAGTCTAGTTTTACTTGCCCAGGCAGTTTGTCCCTAAGCCAGGCACAGCATCTGGAAGGAGTGGCTGAAGTCATGTTTTGTGTCCCTTTCTTCCTGGGGTCAGGAGTTTCTAGGGCTTTGTCTAACAAATCCTTTCCAGCAAAGCCTGACCCAGACACTGTTACTGACATATTTGTAAGTGTGTGTTGCCCTTTCCCCCTCTCCATTTGTGAAGTGGGTTCCCCAGGGCGCAGGGTCTGAATTCTGGTCAGTGCCTGGCCTGCCTCCAGTCCCTCACTCTCCTCACTTTAAGGAGACAGCAGTGCCTTTGGCTCACAGATTTCCTCTCAGCCCTGCTGCAAGTGCCTGACCCCACCAGAAGCCAACACTGTTGGGTCGTGGCACCAGGGCTGGACAAATGTATAAATCTGTGATTTGCCTGAATCTTGCTCATATTGGCAACTCTGGTTGTGATGTCCCTGCCAGAGTTTGTCTTTCCTATTCATTCTTACTTTTCTACTTCTTACATAATTTTTCTGCTGCCCAATCTCATGGCTACTGCTTATCTCTAATCACAGTTCTGCTGTCTCTGAGGCCTGCCTTTTGCAACTTTCCCAAAACCCTCTGATTTTATGGATTCCCACAATCTCTATGTGACCCATCCCTCCAGGAGAGCTAGAGGAAGTTTTCAGTTGTCAGGACAGAGGGATGGCCCTGGGTGGCCTCTGTGGGGCTCAGCCCATGCAGAGCTGAGCAAAGCTCTTGTCCTCAAACTTTGCCTCATAAGGCTCCAGTTCCATCTGTGGCCTCCTCAGTTCCATCCCCTTCTGGTCTTGCTTTTATAGGACTATTTTAGGAGCAGCAAGGAATTGAGTCACCCTTAGCTCACAGAGCTGCTGAGCTGTGCTGAGGCTGCTCTGGAGAGTGCAAGATGTGTGGGATGGGCCTGGGGGAACAATTGCCTCACTCACCCTGTGTTAAACACTGAGTACACACCTTGGTCATATCAGAGGTTGATTGTAATTATCCTGGATTAGTCTGGATTTAAGCTCATACCATGCAGCTTTTTCCTGACTTTAATTATTCTTCCGGAACACAAGAAGCACGCAGAAAAAAAGGATACATGGTGACTGCATCACCTCCCTGAAATTCATCTGCTTTTCCCTAGGATGTGAAGAAACAGGGAAGGCAGCAAAGCAGAAAAAGGAGCATAAAAAGCAGGAGATGCAGCTCTGCTCATTCATGAGTGTGTCCCTCTTCTGGCAGTGCCAGGACAGAGAACCCCAGGCCTGTGCTGCAGGCTCTGAATGTGGCCCTGGTGGCTCTTGCTCTCTCTTTTTTCTCCCTTGCTCAAGGGACATTTCCAAACTCTTCCCTGTGACCCTTGTCCCCAGGAGAAAGCACAGCTCTGTCCTGATCCCTTCCACCCTGGTGGAGTTGATCCAGCACGGTTCTGTGACAAGCTTCTCACGTTGTTTGGGGATCTCATGCTGCTTGTTTGTTTTTCTAACTGTTTCATTTTCTAAATGTTTCCAGACAAACTGTAGGCTGCTTCCTGTTAACTAGACAACCCTCTGTTCTCCTCATCTACCTCTCCTTTTTCTCAAGTTTCCCATGAGAAGTTGTATTGCTCTTGTTCTTCTTTATTGTCTTTTTGTCCAAGAAGTTTTTTCTGTGCAAGTCTCTGTCCAGTCCTTCCTTTCTCTGCAGTGCTAAAGCTGCACTGACCCAGGCCTTAGGAAAATTATATTAGCAGCTTTCTGCCTTCTTCAACAATTAGGAGCAAAATCTGTGGTTTTATTTTTCCGTGAGGTTTGACTAGAAGTGTATGGGTGAAATCATATTTAAATACCATCTTGTGGTTGCTCTGATGAAAAGTGGCTTTTGATGATATTTCTTGATGACTTGCCTCTGGTTCATAACTTTGTTTCTGCTAACCACCAGTCTTAAAGACAATAGTAGAAAACAGAGTTAGTTCTGCTTGTCTCTGGGAGATGTGCTGGAGCTGCCTCTTTCTGCCATGCTCTGCTCAGTTAAACCCAGCTCCTGCTCTTGCCACTTGAAATTACAGCTGCTCATCCTTTAGAATCTTTAGGGCTACTATTGTATGATACTAGGATCTGAGAGGATTTTCTTGGGCAGGATGATTTCCTTAGGAGTGTCCTTTGTCTGGTCCTGCATGTGGGTTCCAGGCTGTCTCCAAAATAGAGCTGGAGCTCACCAGGCTGGCAAGTGTTGGCAGAAAGAGCTCTGTTGGGTGGTACAACCTACACTTCACCTCTGTGCTCTTATTCCAGTGTTTATGTTCTGTTGCTAGTTGGGGCTTTTTATTCAGTTTCTTCAGAACACAAAAATAATGAACTATGTTTTATTTCAACATAGAGCAGTACAGGCTGCTATATTTTTTGTTTGTTTTTGAACAAGTGATTGGGCAGAGGCACAGTGACTCATTCTGACTCAACTGAGGTTTTTCAGAAGAGGTAAGGCAGGATGAGGCCTGAAACCTATCTCACCTTCTCATTGGCGTGTGTGGCAGATCAAGGGACTGTATTGATGTATTCTGAGAACTCTTTCTGTGAAGCCCAGCATCCCAAAATATCAAGTGTAGCCTCAAACTCCCCATTCCAGCTAGCATTGTCTTCTGCCAGCCTGGCTTTCCAGAGCAAGGAGCTGCAGGAGCTGCCTGGGATGGCTACAGGGCCCAAGTCCTGAGCTGGATAACTCTGCCTTGGGATGGAAGGAATTTTTTTAGTATCACAAGGTTTTTTATTCTCTCTTCCCCTCCTGTACCCCTGTTGAGTTGTTGTCTTTGCCAAGATGACCCAGAGCTTTGCCACCCACAGGCTCCTGGTTCTGGGAGAGTGGCAAATGGGACACATCATCTCCCATCACAGCTTATCACTTGTTTCCTGTGTTCAGCCCCAGCACCATGGAAAATGACGCAGGTGATGCAAGGGGGAGAAACTTTATCTTCTGGTTTGCGCACCAAGAAGCTCTGGAAATAGCCTGGAAGTTACTGATTTCTGTTTTGCAGTGAACTTTCCTAATGGCTGTATGTACAAGACATTCTTTGATTCAGGTGTTGCCCATCTCATATAAACATCTTTAACTAGAGTGAAACTATTTAATTCTTCTGACTCAGGAGTTTTCATTTGTTAGAAGACAATTTCCAGTGATATTTCCACTTATCTGGAAGACTAAGGGAGTAAGGAGAATAACTTGTGTCTAATTTCACTTGCTGGCTCTTCTGCTATCACATATTCCTCTCTCATTGCCTGAGCACTCATAGTGAGGGGTTTCCCTGGGATCGGGTTTGAGATTTGTCACTTTGGTGATCTAACAGTGACCTACCCCCAAGCTGTCCCACAGAACAAGGGCAGTGTTGCTGTTCTGTTCTCCCTTTAGTCTTTGATTCTTGTGCCTTTGCCCAAAGCAAAGTCACTGTCAGGTGACTGTTGGCTTTAAAGATTCTACTATTTTCTCAAAAAGATAAAATGGAAATGCTAAGAGTAAAAAGTACTGGCAGTCTTTAATTATACAACTCAGCATTCTGGTGGGTTTTAGTCTAAATAAATCTAAATAAATCTAAATAAGGCTGCAGGGCTGTGTGGTGGTTTGGGAAGAGTTGCCAGTGATTTATCAGAAGAGGACAGGGAAGCTGCTGGTAAGGTGGATTTGCAGAGCAGAAAGTTGTTTTCTTCTCAGCCATCACATGTTGCTTCTCTTAAGCATAGCATTCCCCTCTCCACTAATAATTCTTACACTTCCTGCCGTGCTAGGGTAAATATGTCCCAGAAATAAATATGGGGAAAATAAGTCCCAGATTCTATTGAGAAAGATAATCTGTTGATTGCCTTGATACAGTAAATATGTTGGCCTCAGGAGAGACTTCTTGTTCCTCTTCCCAAGACATAGATCAGGGAGGTCCAGGTGGGTTCAAAGAGGGTCATGCCTTGTTTGGGTTATGTCTGTTGCCCATTGCAAAATCACCAAAGAAGCTGATCAAAATTCTGAATTTCCACATCAAGTCAAAAACTCTGAAGTGTTAGACTGAAGCGTGTCTGGAAAAACTGGTGTGTTTTAAATTGCTGAGCTATTTTGGCATTTCTCCAGAGGAAAACAGTTTTGGTTTAAAAATCTGAGTCAGGCTTGTGTATTTTCTCGTAGCTCAGTATTAGGTACAGTTTTTCTGGGAGCCTCTTAGCTCATGAGTTGCAGGCTGTGATTAGGTTGCTGCCATTCTAATCTTTATTACAGTTTTGTCTATGGGGGTTTTGGCTCCTGCAGCAGGATACACAGCTTGAGTAAATTAAAAATTGTACAAGACATACAGTCCTCTAATGAGCCTAGGAAGAGTAATTTCTTCCAGACTGCAAGGAAAGTGTATCCCTGTATTATCTAATATTGCCTGGAAATGAAATAGCTGCAGCACAGATCAGCAAAGTGAAATATTAGAAAGGAGTGATCTGACCAAAATTTCACTTTATCATTTTCTTCCCAGAAATTCAAACCAAAATTTAAAGATAAAAAGGGGGAGGGGGCAATTTGATTTTTGTGGAAATTTCAGTTTTCCTGTGAGAAAACTGTGTTGCCAATATGTTCTATTCAATCTTAAGAGGGAACCCATCAGTTCTCTTTTGAAGAAACCTATGCAAAGCAAACCACAAATTTTAAATGCTTAGTGCAGTGTTGAATTGCTACAACTCATGCATCATCTGAATATCTGCCAATTACCTGCTTTCCTACTGTCTTCTTCTGTAATTTTTCTGTAATCCTGGCCCTACACAGGTCAATGCCAAAGCTTTCACTAATTTCCTTTGAGAGAAGGGACTTCACCTGCTTTCTGTTTCAGTAGTGGTGAGTAGAATGCATCTTAGGCATCACAAAACTTCTCTGCAGTGCTTTTCAGTTCCTTCTAACTCTGGTTTCAGTCCTGCCATGTTTTACTGGTTCTGAGAGAGAAAGTCTCTAAGGAATCCCAAGAGTAAATCTGAGACTTGTTCTGTATTTTATACAGTAAATTCTAACTTCTATTGGAGTTGTGTTGAGGAACTCCAAATCCCATGGGGGGCTGCCCTATTCAGAGGGAAATTTTTGTTGCATTTTAGCATTTCTGGTAGGAGTTCTGGAGATTTGGTGTTAGGGAATTGCTGTGAGTTTGACAATTTAATGTCCTAAAGTCAGACAGATCCCCAGCTGCATGAGCTAAGCTTAACATGGTGACAGACCTGGCAATGGGGATGTGATATCACCCATGGAGAGCCTAAGTGAAATTTTCACTTTTCTACTCACTTATTTTACTAACATATGTTTTTTTTGGAATCTTCCTTCCACACAAATTCTGTTCTGTAGTTTGAGACTTTGCCCAAACCCTTGCTGCTGTAAAAAACAGGAAATGGGAAATCGGGGGCTCCACCTTGCTTGGGAGACTTTCTTCTGCCATTGTGAATGCCTCACATCAATCCCTCTCCAAACCACCAAGAATATCTCCACATTGTTAGGAGAACACAAACAACCAAGGCTTGTCAATTGTTTTGGGCTCCTTAAGACCTCAAGAGTAACCAAAACACAAATTCTTGCCTTTGGAGGCTCCCAGGGTGCTGAAATTGGAGCAGCGTGAGGAACAACCTCTGCAGAGTGGGCAGCAAGGCACGCTTGTTGTTAATCCCCCTTCTCAACTGTTGAAGTTTCCTCTAATTTTCTGTTACCTGGGAGTTGTTTTGAGGTTCAAATGCTGCTTGAGATTGAACAATTTTGCAAAACCCATGTGAATTCTATAACTTCTTTTTGTGCCTCTGTCAAGGTCAGGATTGAAGCACTCAAGGTGGTGTTTCTTGTTGGGAATTAGGTGTTTATTATCTCTTATCTATATCACAGTCTTACAAGTCATGAGTTCTACAGCATTCTACTGACAAGCTACAAAAATATCTGTCTCTCTCTACAAGGTCTTTTAAGGCTAAACTGTCGAATTAAGAAATGACACCTAAACTATTTTTACTTTTACTACAATAACTAATCCCTCATATCCTGCAATGGGGATTTTTCTGTCCAACTAAAAAACACCACCCAAAGCCATGGAAAACAAGGTGAAGAAGAAGGACCAGCCTCTGCTCTAAAACCTCCATCTTGCTTTATAGATATGGTTATATTCTAAACCTTGAACTCTAAGTTTTCCACCCTGTGATATTGCACACTTCTCTTCAAACTCCACACCCACAATCCCAGTTCTGTTATTCCATTTTGGAAGCCTTCTCCACAGCCTCAGGTCAATGCAGTGTTCTCTTGGGGGTCAGTGCCTGTCAGCACAGAAAGTCTCAAATTCTCAGCAGCCAGGACTCCAACAAAGCCATATCCTGAAAAATATTCCAGCTTCATTCACAGAAAATTAGCCTTTTGCTCATGATTGTTCAGCTCCTGGTGTCTCTCTTTACCTGCTCTTCTGTCTCCTTGTTCTTCTCTCTTTGGGAACTGATTTGTGAAATACAGGCCATTAGAACACCCTACAGTCCCTGCTCTCCTCCCCAGGTAAGAGGTGGTGTTAACTTTCCACTGGGAACCTTGGAAATTGGTGTTCAGGTATCAGCCAGAGCTTTCAGAAATCCCAAAGGCATTTTCTAGTGGAAGTAGCTCTTTTCAGGGAAATAGGTTTATATTGGCACAGGTATAAAAAGAGCCACTTTCTTTCCTGGGAGATAGGTGCTTTGTCTTACCACAATATAATCACAAGGAAGTGAAAATTCAAGCTGGGTGAATAACTGTGCTTACTAAAAGAAAGAGAATTTATTTACCAAATCTGGAAAAATATGGAAATGTCCAGTGCTGAGGAAGAGGGCTCTCCTGCAAGCCTACAACCCACACAGCATCCCAGCATCCTGCCCTTCTGCATGGGGGGATGCTCTCAGAGGACAGCAGCATATGTACTCTTTCACTTTCTGGTTTACAGCACATTGCATCATTTTTATCAGCACAATGTTTATGGATTTTAGGAGATTGCATGATGATGTAAATGATTTTGTAAACCAGCTTTTATTTTTAGCCCCTGCAGTTTCCCATGGGAGCTCACACAGTCTGTGTAGAATTATACAGTAAAGCAAGAAAAATTCGTTTTGTGTCTTATAAATCTATTCCCTGGAAAAGTCATTGTCTGCCCTTCGATTTTGTGCAATGAGGAATCTTCTTGTCACTTATATGTCTGTCTACTCTTCTTCCTATAGTAAAGTTTTCCAAACTGAAAAATCCTTTTTTGTGTAATCCTTATTCAGCTTCTAAGCCTTTTTGTTTTTTCACTTGCCCCTCTCTTTGCCTGACTCCAGTGTATCTTGCAGAAGGGTAATTTCTGAGGCTCTGTTACCTCTCAGGAGTCATTAATTTGCCCTCAGGGCTCTGTATAAAGACATTGGGTTCCCCTTCCAGATTAATTCAGCAACTGTTGGCATGCATGTGCACTGCCAGGTTTTCTCTCCCAGCTGTGTTACACAGCATTTACTGACACTGAGTTTTGTCTGCTGGTTTTCTGCTCGCTTACCCTGGCCCACAAGAGCCCTCTGTGACCATTAAATTCACCTTCAGGTTTCACTATTATGAATATTTGAGCAAAATTTATTGTCTCATCCATCACCCTGAATTCCATTGATCTGCAACGTGAGGAGCACACATTTCACCTGTTGAAATTAGAATATTGAAACAACTTGAAAACCTCTGGGGGAAAAAACATTTTTAACCTTCAGCCCCTGATGTCTTCTTTTCTTGTCAGTGTCTTTTCAGAGTTTTCAGAGTTATCCACAATGAAATCTCAAACTAACTTTTGGTAAGGGTAGGTGTATTTCAAGCATTCATAAACCCTTCCTCTTATCTGTCAGTTGTAAAGACTTTTAAGAGTTTTTCTTAGTTTGAGAACTGTGTGTGCACACATCAAATTTCCAGTATTAGTAGGTGATTAGCACAATTACTACACTTTTTCCTGGAATTTCATCTCCTGCTGGGAAGCAATGTGAAATGGGAATACTTTCCAATTAAATGCTGGGTTTAGCAAGTTGTCAGTCTGCCAGACTTATGGACACAAGCTGCCACTGTGCAGCTCTGCCCAGGAGAGAACAACCTGCTCCCTCTGCAGCTCCTGTGCTGACCAGGCCTTTCCTTCTGCCCCTCAAATGCTCACTGGAATTTGGCAGAATTACCCTGTGCACACTTTTGTAAGTAAAGCAGAAATTAAAGGCAGCCAGATTGAGAGGATTTGTCTGCATCTCCTCAGCAGTTCCTGTTTGGCAGCCAGGAGTCTGGCTCCTGTGCTGACCAGGCCTTTCCTTCTGCCCCTCAAATGCTCACTGGAATTTGGCAGAATTACCCTGTGCACACTTTTGTAAGTAAAGCAGAAATTAAAGGCAGCCAGATTGAGAGGATTTGTCTGCATCTCCTCAGCAGTTCCTGTTTGGCAGCCAGGAGTCTGTGTCTGAAGGGAGTCTGTCTCCACACATCTGGACTGTGGTTTTACCATGTAATTTCTCTTCTGCATCAAGCAATTTTCCTTTTGATAGGCTCAAGGGCAAAGAGGTTGCCTTAGAGTCTCAATGCTGCCAGCTTTTCCCCCCTTAGAGAGGGGGAAATCCTATAGAGGCAAGTAGGATAAGATGCAGAGTAGAGGGGAAGTGTGGGGATGTGGAAGAGCTGGGGTGGGTGTGGATCTGGGAGAGGGAGCTGGTGCTGCCAGTGGGGCTTCTGAGGAGCACTGTGGGGTATGGAGGGTGTCAGGGCTGTGCAGGAGAAAGCCAGGAGTCAGGAAGAGCTGGCTGTGACATGTAGCAATGGAGAGCTGTCCAACCTTTGGGATACACAGACTGTTTAGTGGCAGAATTTTCTGTCTGATCAGAAGACGTTCCTTTGCTGACAGATGTCCCCTGAGCAGCTGTTTGAGTTGAGCTTTCAGGAACAATCCACCTGCATTTTTTTTCTGAGTGGTGTTAGCAATTCAGGACCCAGAAATAGCAGAAAGAAGCATAAATAAATTCCTTCTAATTGCTTTTTTTTTTCCTATTTGTCAACAACACAAATGTTTCCGTTTCCACAAATGTACCTGCCTGACGCAGATCCTGCAAAGAGGAATGAATTTGGGTTTCCATGTTTATTCTGTCTTTACCTTCAGATCAAAAATGTTTAATTTGAAGGGAGGAACTTCTTAGCTACTAACTTAATTTTAAGAGCCTGAGCTTCTGTCATGTTATCACTAGAAATAAAGGCTGCGCCTCACAAACTCAGCCTGACAATTCTTGATTCTGATGTGGAACAGGAGCTTGCTTGTTCTTCCATGGAGGTCTTAAATATGTGCTTTTGTAGCTCAAATTTACCTGGCACTACTTCATGTGAGAAAAGAAGGATGAGTAGGAGTATTGATGCAGGATGACCCCCAGCCAGGGAATAACATGCAATGGCTCCATGATTCAGAAGGCTGAACAACTGCTTATTAAGTTATACCATATTACACTACATACTATACTAATAATATACTAATATTATACTAAAGAAAAACCTGTGACCCTTTCAGACAGTCACAACACAGCTCTGACCTAACAGGTCAATCAACACAAAACAACCATCACCAGTGGCCAATTAAGAAATCCCTTCTTCAGTACACAATCTCTATAACGCATTCACCATGTGCCAAACAACAGGAGCAGCAAGTAGAGATAAGAATTGTTTATCATTGCCTTCCCCAGGAGAAATCCTGGGCAGGTTGTGCCTGCTGCTCTCTGTGACAAGAGCTGCAGCCACAATTCACCCTTTTTACTACAATAAAAAAGAAAGGAAAAGGAGATGCGTTTGCAATTCTTCTGCTGGGCCCTTGCAGAAGAGAGAGCAAACACAGCTGAGAAGTTCCCTTAGCAATTTGCTGGTTGTCAAGCAGAACCTCAATCAGATGCTGACGTAGAATGATCAGGGAGACTCTTTACCTGTAGAATATCTACTTCTATCATATCACTAAAACAAAGTTTAAATTTAAGAAACCAAACAACAATGCAAATAATGCTCATTGTTTCAAGTCCAAAGAGCTGAGTTTCAGGAGAAAGTCCATCGGCTGGACATGTTGATCTTTGACATCACTGAATGTCCTTCTTGGTCCTGAAACACAGAACTGCTGAAGAAGGTTACTAACAACTATTAGAAATCCATCACATGACATTATATACTTATCAGGCACTATTGAGAAAATCTCTGGAATGCCATGGCCATAGCCTTTAATACAACCACTTGGGCTGAGGCTGGCCTGTGGCTTTCCAGTACTTTGAGCTGGTAGCTCTTTTCCACCTTTTTTTTTCTTTCTTTTTTTTTTTTTTTTTTTTTTTTTTTTTCCCCAGAAAGGCCAACAGTGGGTCTTAGGACCCAAACCTGATGGACAGGGCAGGGGACATGAACCTGGTGGGCAGGCCAAGGGACCCAAACCCGATGGATGGGGTGAGGGACCTGGACCTGGTGGGCAGGCCAAGATACCCAAACCCTATGGACAGGCCAAGGGACCCAAACTTGATGGGTGGGCCAAGGGACCCAAACCCAATCTGCAGAGTGGGGTCTTTTTTTTCACCTCCCGTCCCCACCATGCTGCCAACATCTCTGCAATTCCCGCGGACCAGAGCGAACATGCGAGGTGCCCCAGGGCACAGCAGTGAAGGTGCTGTCAGAGGAATGTTGGTTCTCAGCTTTGCAGTGTGAGGTGCCGCAGGGCACAGCAGTGAAGGTGCTGCCAGAGGAATGTTGGGCACAGCAGTGAAGGTGCTGTCAGAGGAATGTTGGTTCTCAGATTTCACAGTGCGAGGTGCCCCAGGGCACAGCAGTGAAGGTGCTGCCAGAGGAATGTTGGTTCTCATTTCGCAGTGCGAGGTGCCCCAGGGCACAGCAGTGAAGGTGCTGCCAGAGGAATGTCGGTTCTCAGATTTCACAGTGCGAGGTGCCCCAGGGCACAGCAGTGAAGGTGCTGTCAGAGGAATGTTGGTTCTCATTTCGCAGTGCGAGGTGCCCCAGGGCACAGCAGTGAAGGTGCTGTCAGAGGAATGTTGGTTCTCATTTCGCAGTGCGAGGTGCCCCAGGGCACAGCAGTGAAGGTGCTGTCAGAGACACGCCGGTTCTCATTTCGCAGCGCGGTCGGGCCGGCACTGAGCGGTGGAAGCACGCCCTTGCTCGGGGACAGGCCGCTGCCGCTCGCTGCCGCTGTCAGCGTTGTCTGGCAACCTGAGGGAAACAGTGGGCGGGGCGGCCGCCGGCAGCGGTGGAGGCGGCGGAACCAGCGGGACCGGGGGGGGAAGTCCCCGGCCGGCGCTGCAGGCGCCGATATCGATAAATCAATTGTGCAAGAAGGCTGGATGTGCTGTCCAGCGCCGGGCTGGCGGCCGCTGTCGCGGAACCAGCTGCTTCTCTTGTCGGTGGCGGGGGCAGCCCTGCACCCTCATGGGGCGCAGCGGGGGAGAGCCCAGCGGCGGGGCTGACCCACACGGCCCATGGGGAGGAGGAGGAGGGGTTGGAGGTGGCGAAGGTCTCTCCTGCTCTTCTGAGACAGAAGAGAAGTGCCGTGGTTCATCGTGGGCAAAGCTGCTCCCCTTGCTCCGTGCCGGGGGGGAACCAGCAGAGACTGTCCTTGAGCGGATCGATCCCCGTCCCGCTGTGGGGAGCGGGCTAATGGCCGCCCGCCCGGAGTGAGGCGAGGCGCTCCTCCACGTCCAAGTCAGACGTGCCCACCGAAACGGACCTGCTTTACAACAAGGTTTCCCCCCTCACAGTGTCAGAAAGTGCCATCCAGATCGGCACTTCAGGCCTCGTACCTCTCCTGAGCTTCCCTGTAAGGTAGAGACCCAGGGAATCCCAGGCCCATAAATCCAGGGAGGATTCCACATGCATGGGGAAACCATGAGCTTCTGCCCATCTGAAAAACCTGTAGAGAGTCTCTTCCGACACAGGAATTCTGTTTTGATGAGACAGAAATTTCCACACTCCAAAGGGGACTTGCTCCACCAGAGAAAATTGGATGCCTAATTCTTCAGGCATCTCATTCCAGCTGCAAGCCCACCCCAGGTTGGTGACAGTGCTATTGCCGGGAGATCTGTCCCCAGTCCCAGCCTTTAAGCTACAGGCCCAAAACACAGTCTCAAGGGATAAATCTTCAAGAAAACACGGAGATAGATCACAGTTACCTCTCTAGGAGGGTAGAAGGTGTCCAATCCATGTTGCAGGTGTTATAAATGATCAATTGTGAGCCAAATTATCAAAAATTTTGAAAAGATTTATTAATCTTTCTGCGCGACCGAATTTCAGTCTCTGAAACCACCACAGCCAAAGAGGCAGCGTCGAGCCCAGGATTGGCACTGGGTGAACCTGGATCCAACCTGTATCGTGTCAGAATCTCCCTCGTTCACAAATGCTGCTTCTTGTTTTATACAATTTATTGTGCCTGAGGCAAAGGAGTCCCGATTTCTTTTGTAACTCTTGACATTCATGGCTGTTCCTTTCAGTGTGCAGACTGGACAAAGATCGGCTCCAGGTTCATAGCGTTGATGGGCTCCAGGGAAGCCGTGTATTCAGATGTATAATTCTGGGGTGCAGGCCATCTTGATTGATGCAATGGGCAGGGCGATGATCGCTCTTAGGCGGTTTCCGATGACTTGAGATACCGGTGATCGTGTCCTGGAAGCGTCCATTCTTATGGTAAAGCATAGATTGTTATCTTAGCCATTTCTGGGAATTCGTTGGAATCTGAATAGACATCTGCTCTTGGGCCATATGTGGTCAGAGACACATTTCAGATTTTACAATCTTTATAACGTACATCCTTTAATGGCATGATTTATTTCTACCATATATTACACAGGGAATGCTGGAGGTCAGCCTGAGTTCCTCTGAAAGAGAGATCCAGTTGGTCTCCAGTTGGTGCCAGACGCATGGCTGGGTTCAGTAATAGCCACCCCAGTCTCTCTGTGCCCTCAAAGGGGTCAGCAGTGTCAGGCTGGTGTTCGGACACACTTCAGAGGAGCCAGCAGAACCCAAGGCAGAGTGTTCACCCACACAAGGAATCACCACTTACCGATGCAGGGCGACCCCTGACATGGGGATAGACTCCATGATTCAGAAGGCTGAACAATTGCTTTATTAAATTGTGCTATATTACGCTAGATACTACACTAATAATATACTAATATTATACTAAAGAGCAACCTGTGACCCTTTCCAGACACAGCTTTGACCTAACTGGTCAATCAATACAAAACAACCATCACCAGTGGCCAATTAAGAAATCCCTTCTTCAGTACACAATCTCTATAACGCATTCACCATGTGCCAAACAACAGGAGCAGCAAGTAGAGATAAGAATTGTTTATCATTGCCTTCCCCAGGAGAAATCCTGGGAAGGTTGTTCCTGCTGTTCTCTGTTAAAAGAGCTACAGCCTCATTGGGGTAGAACACTATTCAAACAAGCAAATAACCCCATGCAGGAAAGTAAATTATTCTCCAGATCCTTTGCGAGTGGGGAAGAAAGGTAGTGAGCTGGAGGAGATGTGTCCCAGTGGTAAGGATGGTGAGGCACTGTCATCAGGCATCCATGGCAGCTGCTGAGGCTCCAAAGTCACAGCTTTTCTGGACAAGTGCAGTGCTTGTAGATGTAGTTGTAGGCAGATGTTCTCATTAGCACGTAAAAGTACACCTGCAGTCTCATCCCTTCAGCCTCTCAAAGGCAGAACGCCCATTTTGCACTGATTTCACTCCATTAGGAAGTTCTGGGTTGCTTGGTTTCTCTTGTGCAAGACTTTCTCCTTTGTCACAAACTCCCCTGGATTCCTCGTGCCCTGGCATCCTGGTGCATGCTTGTGTGAACCTGTGCTGCTGCTCTTTCTGTTTCAACTTTTGTTGCTATTTCAGCACGGAAAAAAGGCCCTGAGTCAACAGAACACTTCCCCTGCAGCTGCTGGGCTAGGCCTGTGCAGGTGTGCACACATGCCCTCCCTTTATTTGTTGCCAAATAAACTGAGAGGTGACAAGTGCAGCGTCAGATCCTGGCTGAGTGAGAGCGCCAAAAAAGCTCCTGTGTCCTTTGCCAGCCTGTCCTGAGCTTTTCTGGTGCCTTGGTGCTGTTATCAAGTATTTAGTCATGTGGGAAACAGGAGTGTGGAGGGAAAGAGATAATGAAAGTATCCCTGTGCAGGGGAAGTGGAACTGCCCCAGTGTAAGCTAAGTACCTGGAAATGAGGTGTTCTGAGCCCCCAGGGATAGGTGCTCAGGCACTTTGGAAAGAAAAGTTCTTTGCAATATTGCAACATTCTTTTGAGGCTGCTTTTATACACAGGCTGCAGCATGGAATGAGCTGGAGGAGCTCCTGTGTCCATGAGCTCAGAATTCCTTCCGGGCTTTGGCGGAGTGCTGAAAGAAAGGTCTGGAAACAAACGTGGGAAAGGGCCACTTCCACCTTTGTCCAAACATCCACTGGCTCCTGCAGCCACAACTGACTGTGCCTGTGAATCACCACAGCTCCTGAATAGGTTTCTTCTTCTCGGATTTGCCCTTCTTAACCCTTCTGCCACATCAGGAATTAACCCAGATTTCCCCCATCAAATGCTTCACCTTTCATTGTCACAAGAGTCAGGTAATGCTCCAGTTGTTAAACGTGGAATTGCTCTGGAGGTTTGCCCACCCCTGATTATCTGATTGCAAGCTGAGCTTGATGGCTGATGGTCTTTGAACCGATTATCACAGAGAACCACAGAGCAGCCAATTCATCTCAGCTCCAAGGATAAAGCATCAGAATTTTAACAGCATAGCTGAGGCTGTACTGGCCACACAATAGTAAGGGCTGTAATTTTGAAGGTGGATCCAGTTTTCCCAGGTGATCAGTGATGAAATTCTGCCCTAATTTCAGGCATTGTGTGATAATGTCATGTGGATAAGATGTTCTGGAGGTCACAAACATGATCCACTGACATGGCCACTAACACAGCCAGTCCTGAGCTATTTGGGAATACCTCTGAGGAAGGCCTGTTCTTCAGAGATATGGCCAAAGTGGTTCAGACATCAAAGGAGTTAGTGAAAACAAGCTTTTGGTGTGCTCAGCTCAAAAAACTAAAAGTGTGTGTGATTTTTCCTGGTTTTATTTACAGGAGATATTTTATTTGCTAGATAATGTACTAGTCTCGGGTCTCCTCTGACATCTGTGAAAAAAAGAAATGTCTTTCAGTTTCAGAGTTGTGATTTGGCAATGAAGTGAGTGGGAGAGGGTTCCTGTGTTCTGCTGTTTTCAGTGACTGTGATGCTTTGCAGACAAGAGCTGAGCAGTGCTTGGGGGTGGATATTCTGGCTCTAAGCTTCTATTAATTCCTTGTTTTGTTTACCTTTTTTGATTTCTGTCTATTTCATTAAGTGTCCTGCTGCTGTCTGTGCCTGTATTCTTTACCTTTGTAATAATATAATCACTTTCTAGTGTATAACATCCAGTTCATCGTGAATCCTTTTTCTTTCTGACATTTTGGGAAGGCTTGGGGGTGGTGTCACTGTAAGAACACTCAGGCAGGGAGAACCTCTGCCACAGGGAAGGACCAAGGGGACTTGAGCCAAAGCAGGAGGCTCCTCACGTAAGAATTAAAGGCAGAGTTGTGCAGGACACCCTGCAGGGAGCCCTCTCCCAGGCTAGGCAGAAATGGGAGCAGTGCCACTCTGCAGTATTTGATGTGGCTTTCTATTTCTTTAACAACCTCCTAGCTCGTTTTACCCTGCCCTCACTTCAGCATTAATGATTTTATCTCTGCAAATTGTCTTGAGAATTGTTAAGTCAAATGCTACTGTGTGAGGATTGCCTGCAGAGCAAAAATCTGATTAAATCTGATCTCCAGCATTGCCCGAAACCAATTCATTTGCCTTGGTGTTATTGTTTTTGTTTCAGAATAGATTTTAACATGTTCTTGTTAAAATTTGGCAATCTGTTTCAAGTCCTGCTGAATTGTCCTTTCTGCTGTGTGCTACATCAGCTGCTTATTTATCCTGCTAATATTTCCTTACCATTGCCCATGTTTGAAGATGCACTCTGTCTGCAGCGTGTCCTCTTTGACACTGACAGAAAGAATAACTTTCCTCTTTTTCCATGCCAGTAATAATAATTACATAAAGGGCCTTCTCAGTTTTCCACATGCTTGGCGTTTCGGTTTCTATTTTCGTTCCATTTCTGGATTTGATGCATCTTTTTGCAACGATTGCAGAAAGGGATAGCTGCAAATATGACGTGTCCATGCTGAAATTCACCTGTGAGTCACAGAAAATTTCTGGCTTTGTTGTTTGCAGTCAACGTTGGCACAAATGTACCTTGGTCTTTGGTGTTCAGACTCCTTTGGATCTAAAAAAAAAGGATCTGAATGAATCTTGGGATTTTAGCATAATTAGCTGTTTACTCTGTAACACTTTGAGTGGGGATTTTAATTGCCCCTCGTGACAAAATGTTGCCCAGCTGAAGAGGAGGTCGGTGATCAAAACCAGAGTATTTTGGTATTAAATGGGATTGTTGGAAACACATAGCTCATGCTTTTATTAATCAAGTATTTGCTGGGTACACCAGTCTTGAATGAAGAAGCACTAAGTCGACTATTCATCACCTTCCCCAGTAAGCTGTTCCAGGAGTTTAAAATTTTCTCCAAAACACATCAAGGTTGTGATCAGCACCAAAGGACCCAGTAACTGATAAGAAACTGATTGAAAATCTTCCCAGTTCTGAGCAGTGACCCCTTGACCAGGCTGGTGATTTCCAAGCATCTCCGTATCCATCCCACAAGCTTCCCTGCACCCACCAGGCTTTGGTCTCATCATGGAGAAGTGAGGGTGGAAAATGTTGAAGTCAGCATAAAAACGTTTTTGTGTTGGTGGCAAAATTGCGTCAGTGTGTGGGTGGTTCATAATGCTGCATTTCTCCAAATGTCCACTCTGCCAGAGCAGGCATTCCCGTTCCTGTGTGACCAGGAAGGAGGTCTGGCAGTGGGAAGTGGGAGTGCTTCTGTTTTCTACCATTTCTCCCTATTTGTGCCTTGGTTGTTAAGCTGGGCCCAGCAGCAGCTCTGTGCTGCCACGTTCAGAGGTTGGACCACACTCTCCAGGTACAACCCTGGGCAGGACTGCAGGGAAATGGGGACACGTTGTGGCACTGGGGACACCAGTCCTGTCCCAAACTCACATGCAGCCCAGCACTGCTTGTGCCAAGGAAATGTAAGCTTTGTCCTGAGCTTTTCAGTCACAAACACCTGGCCTGGGAAATGAGGGGATGGGGCTGTTCTGCCCAACCCTTCTGTTTGCTTTTCCATCCATCTCCTCTGGGCTCAAAGAGAGCCAAGGAAGGCTGGTGGCTCATCACACCAGCTGGGCTCAGATCCATGAGTGAACAGGATGGTATTTAGAGCTTCACTCTCAGACACCGAGCCAAGCTGGTTGTGCCAAGTATCCTGTACCTGATGTCTGCCATGATCATCTTGTAGTGGGCTAGTGGAGCATTTATGTCCTACATTCCTTGGGCTTGGATGCTTTTTTCCCATTATCTATCTTCAGTTCATAAAGACTTCAAGTCCTTACACTGCAGAAGCTGAGGAAAGCAATACTGAACTTCCCATCTGAGGACCACATTCCTTCTGCTTCTGGAAGGGTAGCTGTGCTTTAGCAATGCAGGCAGTGGAAGCCAAGTGAATAGAAGGGAGTCAGGAGACTGGAGAAGTTGTCTTTGTTTTGCAGCATTCTGCCAAGGGATTTCCCTCAGATGTTGTAAGAACAGCAGGCCTTGGGGTTACAGATGGTGATGTCGTCCCGAATCACTTTTCTAGGCAAAACTTTTTGGGCTGAATTCTTGCCGTTTCAGCCTTCCCTTTTCCCTGAGATGTTTCCCAGGACTAAATAACAGCAGAAACATGTACTGTTGGGTTGATGCAAAGAATTCCCAGGGAACAAGGGACCTTACCCCCTGATCAATGCTGTGTGTGCAGCCTGGGGTGACAAAGCACAGCTGCAGTGACATTAGGGACAAAACTTATTGGAGAATGACCCCTCCTTTCCAAATGGATTTATCTGTGTCTATCTTCTCTGTGCTGTCTGCATTCATGTGCTCAGTTGTTCACTCTCCTGGCACAAATGGCAGCATTTATCTCTGATTAGGTCAGTGAATCTGGAGATGTCACAGTTGCCCTTTGAAAAGAGAGTGGCAGGAGCATGATTATGAGTTGGTGGCTCCACGGTGCTTTGTCATTAGGTGGAGATCAAAAGGGATGGAAAGGAGACAAGAGAAATGGCAAGGGTGAATATCTCAAAGGAGATAAGAGAAGCTAGGGAGGGAAAGCAGCAGTTTTAGGGACAAGTGCAGTGAAATGAATTCATGGGCAATACAGCAAGAGAGAAAATCATCCAGGTCTGAACTGCTGGAACCTTGGCACCCTATTAACACTTCTCTGAATGCCCTTGGGACCTGAGCTCCATGGCTGGCCCTCACTGTGTGGCCAAGGCTAAAAAAGGAGTAATGCTAAGGAGAATTTTACCAGCAGCACTCAAGCTACAGTGATGCCAGGATGCCTTGGCTGAGGGTGGGACCTTGTGTGAGATGTGTTCCGGGTGTAAAGTGCCCAGAAGTTGTGAGCACATCTGAGTCCCCATGGGTGGGGGCACAACTGGCATGGAGCAGTTGAAGATGAGCAGCTGCCATGGGGCCAGGCTGAGGGTGTCAATGTGTGTCTTTGGAGCACAGAGCTGCTGTGATGCGTGAAAGGCAGGTGTGCAGAAATCAGCAAGGTGAATGAAGGAAAAGAGAAAAGTCTTGGTCTTCTTTGGGGTGGTTTCTGTCTGACCCTCTTTGTGAAAGAGCCAGCTTCAGGGGTTCCATCTAGAAACTTCCACTTTCCAACTTTCCTGATTGCCAAAGCCAGAATGAGAGAGTCTCAAAACTATTGCCTTCCTGTGGGTTTATTCCTCCTTCTGAAGCTGCTGCCAAAATTCTTCCATTTGTGTGTTCTTGACTGGAATGCTATGGACGTGACTTAAATCTTCCCAAGGTTTTTTCACATCCCTTTTTTTTTTTGGCATCAGCCTGCAGGACAGGAGGAAACATGCAACACTTTCTTTCCCACAAGAGAGGTATTTCTAATACTCTGCTCTCCATGAAGCATTTTTGTACCTTTGTAATATCTGAGCACTGCAGAGACCCATGACTTCTGAGACCATGTCAGCAGACACCATCTGGGCTTGGATGCCCAAGGGGGAGTGTGTGCAATGCTGTGCCACACCCCGCCTGGGCTGATCAGCCTGAGGTCTTTGATCCTCTCTGCTGAGATCTGTGCTGTAACTGGGGAAATAAATGCAGCTAAACTTCCTGAAGTTGTATTGTAAAAGTGAGTGTTTCATCAGTTTGGCCTTTCAGGTGAGACAGGGGGAGCTGGGTGACTTGTGCATGGCTGCAGCAGAAGCAGCTTGGATCTGTTTCAAGACCACCAAGCCCAGAAAGATATGAGGAGTGTAAAGGAGACAAAAAGTGCTTTGTGGTTGATCATTTTGTTTGCTAAAAATGGGCTGCAAAATTATCCTTATCAATTATTTTGGAATAATGTTAGGGAGGAATCACAAATTCAAGGATAACACAATTCAAGAAAGTCAAGATGAGTCCTGATTAGAGAGATTAATTTCAGCAAGCAAGTGCCAAGCCCAAACTGGTTTTGTATCCAAATATGCCTTTAGTCTCTGTAATATGAGCAGCGTGGGTTCTTTCGGATGTATTAAAATGAAAACCAGACCTGCTCCTCCAGAAGGGATTGATGCTGTTTTACACTTGTGGGAGAGAGCTGTTGGCCTTAGTGAGAGAATTGCTTGCTGGGAATAGCCATGGTGAGGTTAATACTGCTTTGGTCCATCACAACAAGTTTAATCTTGATGCCTTGTGCAGGCTGACCTAGAACAGAGGCCAGACAGAGCTAAAGTAGGGATTTATTAGGAGGCCTACATGGATCCACCTTGGGCAGCACAAGAGCCCAGCCAGGGCTGCACCCAAGGTGAACCCAAAATGGTCACAAAATGCACGACTGCTCACAGGGTCTCTCACTTTTATAAGTTCTGCTCCAGTGGCATATTGGAGTTAATTGTCCAATTCCAGCTTTAGCCCATGCAGTCCCATCCTGCTTGTTTTTCTCTCTCCAGCCCATGGTGTTTGTGCTCTTGGGCCTGAGATTTGGATCATTTGTCCTTGGTCCCCAGCCAGAGCAGGAATTGTTTTGTCTCCCTGCTCTGTGCACAGAGCTCACCATCCCCTCATACGGAGCCCAGACCCCCACACTAAAGCAGCACAGAACCTGAAAAGTATAAAAGCTCAAACCTGAGGCATCAATCTAACTAGAAAGACTGTGGATGCTGGCCCTTACATGGAGATGGCAGGTGGAGATTAAAACCCTGGCACAAATAGGTACTGTCAGTTCTAAAGGTAGGCTGGGATAGCACACAGAAACATCTGGCTGAGCTTAAACTGAAGTGGGAGTATCAGACTCTGGGCATAGAATTTCAGCCAAAATCACAAAGCTTCAGCTTCATTTCCATGAAGTAAGAAGGTGCCATGAAGAACAGTGATGTGTCACCCTGATTTCTAAAGATTTTCTAAGCCTTCTGATGTTGACATTCTTGTAACAAACTTCTCACACACTTTCTGTAAATAACTTATTGTTTTGCATTCTTTTCTGGAAGAGGAGAAATTTGATGGGCTGTTGGTTTGTCCAGTGTCATTGGAGAGATGGCACTTTCACCCTCCAGTCCACTGTCACTTTTGGAAATGTATAAATGTTGGAGTCAGAAAATAAAAAGTCCCTTTTTTTACCTTGGAAAGAGCAGGAAGTCCACATTGTGTTGTGTCCTGTGGTGCCAGTGATGGACCTCCCAAGCTGAGCAAACACCCCAAGCAAGGGGAATCTCCATGGACAGCAAGCACAGAATGAATATGCAAGGACCACACAGGTTCAGACTAGTCATGGATAATAAATTGAAATTATACATTGTGTTGTGTCCTATGGTGCCAGTGATGGACCTCCCAAGCTGAGCAAACACCCCAAGCAAGGGGAATCTCCATGGACAGCAAGCACAGAATGAATGTCCAAGGACCACACAGGTTCAGACTAGTCATGGATAATAAATTGAAATTATACATGAAAAAAGAAATATGAGTAATGGAAGGAAAAAAGCTGTTGGCCTGATAAACTGAAAGAGAACAGCTGTGGAGGAAGTAAAGCTGATGGACTTGAAGAAGGTGGTGTAGGATGAGGTATGGCCCAAATCCTGAATTAATGCCTTGATTCATATTTCAGTAAGTTAATGTTAGAGTCAGTAGTGAAAATGTAAGTGTGGTAAGGTAAATTTAACATCTGGAATGGAAGCAAAATTTAGGCTAATTGCTATGAAAATATGATGGTCCCTGAGTGAGCTCTTTCATGGCTACAGAAAAAAAAATGGCACTTGAAACTGCAGATGGATTTGAAGAGATTTTTTTTTTTAATTAATCTGTAAATTTGGGAACAGAGAAGTAGCAGATATGGTGCCTATCTTCAAAATTGGAAAACTCTCTTCCCCTGAAATTGATACATTTCCTAATTTTCTGCTAAATGTATTAACTCTTGACATGGAAGAGGAAGAATGACTGAGGGTAGGAAGGCAGTGGAAGGGGATAAGGAAAAACATCTTCACGCAGGTACACACAAGGGCAGTCATTTCAGAGCTAATTTATTATATTCTGCAGAAAGATTACTAACTTCTTAAAGGGTGATGCTATGGACTTAACCAAGAGTCAAGCAAAACTCTGATCTGTAACCTCCCTAAGGATCTTCTCTTCAGTGGCAGAAATAATCATGGAAATTACAAGGCAAAGATGGACCAAGTTAGGATTGAAGCTAGGGCTGACCTTATTTGTTATATTCTTTGCATATGGATTAGGCCAAATTAGAAATTTGGTCACGAAGTTTGCAGATGACACAGCTGGGATTAATGCCATTACTGTGGAAGACTGCTTTTTTAGAAAATTCAGTTTCAGTTTTCTAAACTGAGTTGTTCCTTTGATCTGAGGATTGAAGGCAACAACAAGGGTCCAAGTTGCTTTTTTAGGATAAAAGGAGAAACAACTTTTGCAATATCGTGAGAAGTTGTTCCTGAGAGAGGGTGGAGTAGAAGAGAAAAAGATGGATTGCCTTAATGACTCAAATGTAAGAAGCCCTTACAAGACTTTAAACTCTTAGTAAAGACAAATCTCAAATATTAGTATAATTGTAGAAGCTGTCTGAAGACCCTATTTGAAGTACTGTATACAGTTTGAATCCCTGATATTTAAAAGAAATTAAATAACTAAATTACCTGGAATGGTGCAGAAGGATTCTTAGGATGGCCAGGTCAGCCTTCAGAGGTTCATTTCCAATAAATAAAAAAGAGTGGGGAGTTTTTGTTGTTTAAACCTAGCCAGATGGTAATTTACAAAGCATGCCAAGTTACTCTATAAACACATAAAGAAGGTGCTTTCTTCAGTTTAAGTTTAATTCTGAGACCAAAACTAATAGCTCATTAACAGATGAAGCTGAAAATTGCCAAAACTTTTGTAACCATTCTGAACAACTTTCTGCGAAACTTGTGAGGTTGCTCCTTAAAAGAGGAGATAAACTGAGGTTAATATTAGAATGAGGGCTGGAAATTTTAATGGCACCAATTCTGGGATTCCCAGGAGAGCTGGTCATGGTAAGGAAGGGATGCAGGGTGCTTCACAGGTGTTAATCTTTGCTAACACTGATATTCTGCTCTGGGATTTGTCAGTCCCCCACTGAAGTCAGGGGGCTCCTGATTTCTGGGTCTGGTGCTGGTGTGAGACTTGGGTGTGCTGGTTCTTTTGCTGGAATCAGAGGCTCTGATGCTCAGGGATCTGCCTTACTCATGTCCTTCTGACTTGGCAGATGGCTGTATTGCAGAAAAAAGGGGAATTTTTTCCTCTGAGACTGATGTCGACTGCAGTGTGGAGCACAGACACATCCCAGCCACAAGCAGGGAGTTCCACCTGAAAAATTTCCTTCTCTAGCCAAGCAAATAGCGAACATTTTTTGTCTCTAAGCATCTCTTAACCTGGTCACTGGAGGCCTCTCCTGTGCTTAATACTAAGAATGGCGGATGTTTCTTGGAAAATCATCATCTGGAAAGGGTGGGAAAGAGGACGACTTGAGTCTGGTAAAAATTTGCAAAGGAAGCACATTCAGCCTGTGGCTTCATCACATGCAGCCTTTCCATTTGAAAGATTTCTTACTTTTCCTTTCTTACTCTCTATTTTCTGAGGAAAAGAAAGGGATGCTGAAACAAACTATGCATTCCTGCTTTGTAAACCCCTGTGTGAGTTGCTTCCTTTCTTTTCCAACCATGGAAAATAAGGAATTAAACTATACCCTGAGGAATGTTGTCACTATCCTGGAGGCTTTGGTTTGTACTCAGTGTTTCCCCATTGCTAACCTGCAAATACAGGTTTGAAGTGAAAAGCAGAATTTCAAGAAGAAAGAAGGGCTCCTCAGCCTCACTTATCTAAGCAGATGATGAAATTATGAAGGATGTAATTATTGTCCTCATGTCTTATTGCACATAATTATGAGGCAGCCTGGCTTCCATGTGCCTTCCTATGACTGATGCTTACTACAATGTGTGAAAGAGTTGGCACAGGATCCAAATAACCACAACAAATTGCACAGGACAGTTGTGCAATAATGCACAAAGACATGGACAGCCACAGATAATTTCAGCTCTTTTATTGAGATGCTCCTGAGACTTCTAAACACGTATTTTTTACTCTCTCATCCCTGTTGGGTGTGACCTTTTCATACCCTGAAATCAAAGAGAAGTGTCTGACAGAAATGAAACAAAAATGGAGAGAGCATGATTCCCATGTGACTCAAATTATCTCATTGTTCAGATGAGGGAGAACTCTGCTGTTCTTTTTTGAGATTTATGTGCATTTTGCTGTTCTGGTGGGTTAAACATGCCAGTCTGCCAGATGCCCATCTGGCATGCTCTCTCTCCCTCCTCAACAGGACATGGGGAGTAAATAAGATGGGTTAAGATAAGAACAGGGAGATCACCCATTACCATCACATAAAAACCAGATTTGACATCAGAATGATTCAGTTAATTTACTTTTTTTGGTTAATAAATTTAATTTCATTAATTTTATTGCCATTTGATTACAGAATGAGGTAGTGAGAAATAAAATTTTAAAAATTCTTCCTCCCACCCCCACTTTTCCCAGGCTCAGCTTCACTCTTGACTCTTCTCTGCCCAGGACAGGGACAGCTCCTGATCTCTTCTATCAAAGGCTCTCTCACTCCTGAATCCCTCCCTAAGGCCCACCACAGTGCCTGCAGCAAGAGACATGAGGTTTAGACTCCCTTTGGCAATGGCAGGGCCCTGATCTGAGCTGCTGTTACAGTTTTGATCTGCACAAACCTTTCTGGGATCTCTGGGATGTGCTGTGTTGCAGCTGTAACAGATTGCTAACCACTCTCAAAGACAGGCAATTCCTTAACCTTCATTTCTAAAACCTAAAAGCTTTAAACCCAAAATCTGATGAGCTGTGCCCTTAGGAGGGCCCTTGCAAACTGCAGCGCAGCTCAGCTTTCCCTTCTCTGCAGGGCAGCACCCATGAAGGGGTCCCACGTTTGCTCCTTGCAGAGAAGGCCAGGAATGGTGCAGGGCTGGAAATGCGGCAGAAATAGAAAATAAAAAAGTCTGCAACCAGAATATCCCTGAGCAACCTTCAGCTGCAGGGCAGGATGATTCCCTGCATTCATTCTCCTGGCAGCTTTCTAAATGGAGCAGTTGTCAGCCTGTGGAAGGTATCACAGCTCTGCTGAGGCTGTTGCAAGAGGACCTGGCCTTGCAGGTTAAAAACTGTGGGGTTTTTTAATAGAATTTTTCTGTCTTGGGAAGTGCTGTTCTCAAAGGAAATGAGGGGGTTTTGCACCGTCTGATGGATGGCTCCACATCAAATAATCCCTCTGCAGCTAACAATACTGGGAAAAAAAGCTGTGACACCCACAGAAGGCAGAGACTGATTAACATCTCCTGGCACAGATTCTTTGTTGATTCACAGGCCAGCTCTAGGCCTGGGGGAAATTCAGTTGTAGGGATGCATAAAACAGTTACTGCTTCACCAGGATCTGCCATAATTTCCTTGATAATCCCTTTGTTGCTACCCAAAATGGGATTTCAGGATAATGCCTTGGCACTATTTCAAATACCCCATGCCTAAAAGTGGTTAAAATCTTAGATGAGTACATGTAAAATTTAACAGTTGTAATTAGTACATGATGGATTTGAGCCATAAAAGGCAAGGTGAAACTGAGAATTTGGTCACGTCTCCTATTGTTTCAGAGCCACCATCCTTTTTAAAAATAAACCCCAATGAATGCTCTGAAAAGGCTTAAAAGTACAAGGTGATTTCCAATTTCAGTTGGCTTTTTTTATTCCACCTCTTTTATGTGCTGTCCTGCAATCCTAGCCTTAGTCATTACATTACAGGGTGTGAAGTATTTCATGTTTTCATGTTGAATAAACCCAAGACCTGAGATTTAAACACAGAAAGCTGCTGTGTTTGAAGTGAGGTGTGTTTTTCTCTTTCAGTACTGTTTGGGAGTCTCACCATCACTTGTGCTGTTTGATGCTGTTATCTATTTTGGTCACAAACTTTCATAAGCCAAAGGAGCCGATAATTTGTGAAGTTTTGGTGGCCCCCAATTCTCACGTGTAGTTCAGAGAAGCCATGAGATGGTGAAGGGAGGAACGTAAGGAATCTCATCAGGATCTGAAAGGGGAACTACTCAGGGTATCTTGCTGAAGTTGCTGATTTTTCTCTGTGCCCTAAGCAGCAAATCTCTTCTCGGAAGAAGAACTTTGTGTAAATTAAATGCAGACAACTCAAAGGACACCTATGCTAACTTGGATGCAAATGGTGAGCTGTAAGCAAGTGCCTCCCCACAGGAGTAACTCTTGCTGGCCTTTGCACTGTTTCCCCTCTAGGTGAGACCCTGCAGGGATCCCAAACCCATCCTGCTGCCATTAGCAGTTGTCACCCCAAAGTTATCCCTGTTGGCACTGCGGTACTATGTCTGTGATTCATGTCTGTCCTACTTTTGGGTAGTACACCCACAAGTAATTGTTTCAATCTGCTGTGGGCTTGCTTTATTGAGGAAAGAGAACATTGAGTCCCAGCTTGTCCTGGTGTAAAGATCTAACAGGTTTTTTTTGTTTTTGTTTTTGTTGGTTTTTTTTTGTTTTTTCTTTTTTTATATTCTTTGAATTGATCCCTGTACAGCTGGATCAGGGAAGGAGGGAGGTGAAATTTTGACATCTGGCTCTGCAAGTGGCTCGAGGAGGAAGGATTCTGCTTGATCAGGGACTGGTGGGTTTTGGGGAGGCATATTCCTATGCCAATAGGCCAGACTCCATTCAAAGAACAAGTGAAACAGGTAGCTGCCACTTCACATCTAGAAAGGTGTCAGCAGTGCCTGGGTGTGACATTGCGGTTTGGGGTTTGAGTGGGATGCGGAGGTGGCATTAAGTACTTTGATTTAAAACTCAGTCTAACTTTAGGTGCCCAAGGATCAGCCTAGCAGAAGGTAGGCTCTAAGGCTGTGTCTTTACTGTGAGTGTGTGAATTGCTGTCTGTAAGTAGAGCTGAGGTGACAGAGCACAGGTGTGGCTGTTCCAAATCAGAGACCATTCTTCTCCTGTTTGTCTATGCTGAGTAAGCAGCTCTTTGTGCACAAGAAGAATCTGTGGCAAATTAATTTTGGTACTAGGAATGCTACAAAAAACCTGAAAATTAAAACTAGCAGTGGCCACTGTCCATGCATCAAATTCAAAGCAGAAATCTCTGTTGAATACCTCAGACTGCACCTGTGTGTTAAACTGCTGTGAAGGCCAATGGGTCGAGCATCCACAAATTGGGAAACACAGCCTTGGAGCTGCCCATGCATCTTTGCAAACTTTTATTCACTGGTCATATTCAAATCAGGGTAAAGTTTTATTCACTGGTCATATTCTTGCTCTGTTTGCATGCTCTGGGACCTTACTGCCTTCAGGGCAAGGGTGAGGATGGCCCTTAATTTTATTTTATTTTATTTGTCAAATATGTGCAAATGACCTTTTCATCTAACCTGCAGCTATGGATCCATGTGGCTGTAAAAATAAGAGGCATCTCAGAGAATGAGGAATACACCATTAACAGCCACTTTTAAGAGGTTTTGGTTTTGTTATTTGCTCAGCAACACATAAAAATGCTGTTTATGGAGGGATAAAATGAAATGATCCAACTGTCCTGAAGTCATCTGTGAGTGTGCTGTCTGTCAGCTTGCAGTCCTCTGCTCTGTGCCCCAGCTATGGTCCAGCTTCTGTGGCAATTGCACACAGACTGGATCTCCCTTTCTTATTGGATCAGATCCGTCCCTAATGGATGATATTTTCTGTGCAGCAAATGAGTCCTGGTGTCCTAAGCATGTGTGGTTCATCTGCACACAGATAACTAGAATTATACTTAGCATTTGCAAAGCAGTTTGCATTCTATTACCTCAACTTTGAATAGTCCAGCCACTGACATGAAAATACTCTCTTTTAAAATGTTTCTGTTGTACCCCTGTATTATTAGCACTATGTCAAGATGTGACACTGGCCAAATCCAGGAGATCTTTGCATCTCCCACGGATCTCTGAATCCCCATGGATCCTCACGGGCTGAGGGTGAATCTCTGCAATCCCCATGGATCTCAGCATCCTCCATGGATCTCAACATCCCCTATGAATCCTTATGGGCTGTGAATGGATCTCTGCATTCCCTACTGATCTCTGCATTCCCCATGGATCCCCATGGGCTGTGAGTTGATCTTTGCATTCCCCACTGATCTCTGCATTCCCCATGGATCTCTGCATCCCCTATGGATCTTTGCGTTCCCCGTGAATCCCCATGGCCTGTGGATGAATCTCTGCATCCCCCATGGATCTCTGCATCCCCTATGGATCCCCACGGGCTGCAGGGGCACAGTTGCCTCACCATGGTCTCAACACAGCCTGCAGAGGAATCTCAGCTCTGGCACCTGGAGCACCTCCTGTCCCTCCTTCTCCTTGGTGTCTCCTGCCCTTCCTTCTCCTTGGTGTCTCTGTGTTGTTCCCTCACAAGTTCTCATCTCCTCCTCTTCTCTGACCAGAAGGAAAAACAAATTTGTATGTGCCCACTTTGTTTTGATTTTCTTCTTAAACCTGTTATCACAGAGGCATTACCAACCCCCCTACCTGGCCCAGCCTTGGCCAGCAGCATGTCCATCCTCAGAGCAGCAGGGACTGGCCATGCTGGCCATGGTGGGAGCTCCCAGCAGCTCCCCACAGAAGCCACCTCTGTGCCCCCCCTGCTACCAAAAACCAGGTTGAGCAAACCCAACAGGCACTGCAGGAGAAGCAAACAGGACTGGCAGTGCTGGGTGGAGGAGGAGCTGCCTGCTGCCCCTCTTTATCCAGCAGACATTTCCAGGATCTTCAGAGGAGAACATTTTGGCCAAGTGGAGAGCCAGAAGGTGACTGCCTGTAGTTAAAGAGCAGAGACTCTCTGTGGCTGTCAGCTCCACCCTGGGAAGGGCAGAAGGAGAGCAGGAAAGCCCCAGGAAGGCACAGCTCCAGCCTTTTCCCCACCTGTGGATATCTCTTGCTGATGTGGAACAGCTGCAGGCACTCAGAAGAAATTGTTGTCTGTTTTAAACTTCTTTCCTAGGAAATTGTAGGATAAGAGGTAGACTTACAGAGTCCCCTGTTTGTTATGCATTGCTCATCTAGTTCATCCAAGTGGGAACAGACACACTGAAGTGTAGGGAGGAAAAACTGGGAAACTTTGAGTCCTTCCAGACACACAGCCCCAAGAGATCATGCACAAAGGGAAATAATGACAATGCATTAAATGAGAGGGAAAGGAGACCAAGCACTGCCTTGAAGGGAAAAATCGTGTGAATGTCTTTACTGCAAGACACTTGCAAAGCAGCTTGAAATTCCTGGTCTGCCAGTTTATGAGGAAGGCCATCCTCTGTGGAGGATGTGGTCTGTGTTGCTCAGTATTACTCAAAATTAATGGCTAGGCCGGATGCAGGGTGCTGCAGGGATCACATCTTCCTGCTGCACCTGAAAATCAAACATTCATCTTTGTGTGTCCCCATATTTTTTCCTCTGTCTCCAGGCAAGTGAGATGAAGCTCTGTGAGGGACAGTGGGTAAGCAGCCATCACCCTGTCACTGAAGTCCTGGCTCAGGAATCAAGGCAGATGTGCTATAATTCCAGATCTGTTTCAGCTCATCTGACTTCATGCTCATCACTTCAGCACTTTTGTTTCCCTACAAGCTGGAATGTGAATTCCCCTTTTCTGTACTTAGGACAGAAGGCTTTTTGGGCAGGGAGTCCATGATGGTGCAGCCCTACTTACCACAGCCCTCTCACTGAAACTGCAGCAGTGAAGAACAAGTGCCAGAGTAGGGAAAAGGCTGCCCCCAAGGCTGGGAGCCCTTCAGGCACATCAGGAGCTGTCCCACCAGTGGCATGAGCAGACCTGACCAGGTGAGACTTGAGTTACCTGCTTAGTCCCACAGGCAGAACTCAGATGAAGTCTGCGGGTGAATTCCAGCAGTTCTGGAATTCAGTTCCAATTTCTGAGCACCCTTTGTAGAAATGGTTCCTGCTCTCAGTTCTGATCTTATGTTCATAGCACTGGTCCAAGTTCATCTCAGAAGAGGCAGGACAGCTCCATTTTGGGCTGCAGTACTCCAGTGGGATTCCAGGAAAAAATCACTGAAGTAATGATGGGAACCATATCCTTATTGCATTTCTTTGCACATCTAATTAAAAGTATCAACTAATTGAGAGTATCAACTAATTAAGAGTAACAACTGAACGAGTATTAAAAGCTACTAGTAAAAATTCATCTTGTCTCTGCCTTTGAAGGCATACTTAAATTCCTTTGAAGGCAGACTTAAATTCCTGCTCCTTTTAAAGTTACCCAGACAAGCTGTCAACACAAAGCTAAGGATGAGCACTGCTGAGGGCAGGGCAGTGCCCTCAGTCCCCACATATTAAAAGGCCACATGGTTAAGATGATGTTACTGGGCTGCATGGATGTCCTGTCTCCCCCCCATTTACGTAGGACTTACTATAAACAGTGAGAGATAAATTGTTTATATGGATTTCCCCAGCAAGTAATATTAGTGTATAACCCAGCTTGTGTTTTCAGTGACTGTTGTGAAACTGTCTGAATTTCAGCACACAAACAAATATCATATTTTAAAAACATACATATAAACATGTTAGTGGCCTGGAAAGTATTTTCTCATAGATCTTCATCAACAGTGAAAACAAATTGGTTCACTTAGACTGGTGATAAGTGGTATGTACACTATTACATGTTTTGATTCCTTGATATCTTCCCTCTCCTTGCCAGTAACCCAGCTGTGTATTGGGCTGAGGTCTGCACTTGGCTGGCTCCAGCCCAGCAGGGTTTGAATGTCCATCCAAACCTCCAGGCCAGGTTTGGATGTCCTCCCTGTGGTTGGAACCTGAAAGTCTTGGAAGCATAAAGCACCTCATGCATTCTCCTGTTCAGAATGAACAAAATCCAGGGTGATTTGGATCAAAATCTGATGTTAAATGTGGTCCCTAGGATGTTTTTTTTTTCAGTGCTTTCTCAAAATGTCCTTGTTGCCTCCGCTGTTTCTGTCTTGGAGGTAGAGGCTCTGTCCCAGGGAGGGGATGAGCAGCACTGAATTCCTTCTGAGGCTCATCTAAGGGCTTGCACCTCTGTTGTCTGAGGCAGCAGCTCCATCTGAGCCCATCCTTTGTGGAACCCCTCAAATGGGTGGGGGAGGAGAATAAAAAATTCTTATCTCTGAAGAAATTCTTATCTCTGAACATTGGTGGTTTCCTTCAGGGAGGATGGGAGCCTTTCACTGGGTACCTGCTGCAGCTGCCAGGCCACAGCAGAACATGCCATGGGCAGCCCTGAGAGCCTCCAGGTGGCAGAGAAACAAGGTCTGCTCTTTATCCAGTGCCAGGAAGAGCACAGGGCACAGGGTTTTCTGTTCTTTGCCCCAGTCTGACCTCTGGCTTCATGCTTGTCTAGACAATTGTTTGCAGAGGGAGGAAAGGGAAGCTGGCTGTGAGCTGGCTGACCTGGCTCTGGCTCTGGTGCCTTCATCAGCAAGCTGAGCAGCTCTTCAGTGCCTCTGGCACAAAGGAGGAGCAGCTCCTCTGTTAGGGTAGGAAATACACATATTAATGAATGAACACAAAGGGAACATAAATATGAGAGCGTATTAATGTGATTGTAAGTGGCAGGGCTGGGGCAGAGTGGCTGCAAGTCATTTTGTTGGAACCCAGGGCACAGGGAATAGTTCCCTTTCTGTCCTGAAAAGTCCTGATTCCCAGGAGAACACTGCTTTTAACCTTCATCCATGGAGAAAGCTTCCAAGACTTTAGGATTAATTGGAATCTACAAGTGTGTGAAATAAACAGTAGTGTAGTTTATCACATGGTGAAAAACATTTGGGTTTTTAGTATGGAGGTAGATAGGAGACAAGATGGAGGATTTGGGGCATTGTCTGATCTCCCTCTTGTTCTTCATCTCTTCCATTTTCTGCAGTGTTGGTGGCACAGGGTGATTGGTTAGAAAGAGCCACAATGCAGATGTTATGTGAACAGAAAAATAATTATTTATTGGTAGAAAGGTAGAAATCAAATATGTTCTAAGAGTTAATTGGACAAAATAGCTTTAAAAGACCTTGGACCTGTGTGTCTTGTGACTTTTGGTGCCTTCTCTTTGTATGTTTTCTGGTGTACAGACATCATGCAGAACTTCTGATGAGAGAAAAATAAACAACCTGAAGACCAAAAAACCCAAAGTCCTGGTTGTCTCTCAATCCTGGCACAGAATTTTTTAGGGGTCTCCCCATCAGGGGAACCTCAGGGGGTGGCAGGTTTCACATATTTGAAGTCTTCGCAGCCACACAGAGCTTCTCCAGAGGGGTAAGATGATGATTCCCTGCAGGGTTTTTGGGGCAGCTACAGGAAAACCAAAGGAATCATTCTGAAATCCATGTGAATATTATTATTAACATTCACCATTCAGTCTGTAATGCAGGTTTCAGAGAGCAGTGTGTTTAACAATACAGAAGGAAATTCCTGCTGCCACTGTCAGGGGATCAGTAGGTGGCTGAGCAGCAGATTTTGGTGCATGTTCCTCCAGATCCCCAAATATTTGATCTCATGATGTGTTTCTTCACACTCGACTAAGCTGCTGTAAATTGTCATCTTCTCCACATAAAGGGGAACCTCAGATCAAAAGGCACATGTGTGCTGAGAACAGAAAGCTTATTAAAGTGTCAAATTTCCAGAGAGGATGTCAACATCAGTTACATGAAAGAGCTGTATATTCCTCAGGGGTACAAAGAGTCTGGCTTTAGGCTGTTTCTCTGCATGTGTCTCTGTACCCTCTGCACTGACCACAATCCACCTATTTTACACAGCTGGTATCAGCCCAGTTGAAAGGAGAATCATCCCAAATTGCTGTAGTTTTGGCACAGCAGGGCTGATGAGTACAAGACAGAGCTCAGCTGAAATCCACTGATAGGACAGTGCAAGCTCCAAGTTCTGGAGGGCTCCTCTCAGAGCTGTATCTATTTTCAGCACCAGATCCCAGCTTTGCCAAAGCTTTTCCACTATGCCCAAGGGGCAAAGGATTAAGCCATCTCTAATTTTTTATTGTGCACTGCAAGATTTTCCAGCTTTTTCTCCAAAAGAGTTGTGCCAAACAAGACTTAACTGTTACAGGTTCACCCCTGGTTCCCAACCCCACTAGCTTTTCTGTAGGCCCTTTTCTTAAAAGTATTTAAACACATCCCCAAATTTCAGTACTGCTGCTCAGGCAGGTGTTTAAATGACTGGTCAGATCATGAGGTGCTGCTCAGGTGTTTCCTCTCCCTCATGTGAGAAATGACCTGTCCCTGCTTCACTTCTCATGGGTATAGACTTACTGGATGTGAAGGGAATACTCACGAGAGAAGAATGGGAAGAATTTGCATGACCTTTTAGGAGAAGGGCTGCACATACAATTAACTTGATCTGCAAATATGTATTTAAAATTTAATCTGATGAGGATCAAAAGCCAGTGGTATTACTCACTCTGGCCTAAAATGCAAGTTCCTGGATTAGCTTTAGATATGGAATTTGAAAGATCTTCCCATCATTCAGCTCCAGCTATGCAGTCATGACACATATTTGAAGGAATCTGTTTCTTTTTTCCTGACTGGCATTCTTTTCAAGACACCCCCTCAGTAAATTCCTGGGCTACTGAGATCGGCACAAAAATAGCTAAAATTGGATCTTGCTCTTGTATTCCTCTCTTCACCACATCTTGCAACACCTTCCATGCATCTCAAAAGTTTGTAAAAGTTTTTCAAAGTTAAATCTCATAATGAGGTCCATAGCAGGGAACAATTAAGTGCTTACATAATATTGCTATTATTCTTATATGGTTTACTTGATCTTCTCTTATTGCTAATCTCAAATATTCAAAAATTTTGATAAAGGCCTCAAATACTGTGAAAGCAGGTATACAACCTGGAGCCTATCAGAAGAAGAATACTTCATTTCTGCTGTCTTGGAATCTCTTGATACCTTCCTCGTTTTCCTTTTATTTTTTCATTTTCCTCCAAAGCCTCTCAGGGAAAGAGCAAACCCTTTAACTAGCATTGCTGGTAGCTGGAGCTGTGAGAAATCAGTGGCAAGGCTGCTTAAAATGTTGTGGCACTGTTTGAGGAGAGGTGGCAGTGAGCTGTCACCATTCCAGGAGTGTTTAGGAGTACTGGGAGCAGAAGTCTTGTTCTGCATCAACCAGCCCTCTCCTGGAAGTGTTTGAAGGGCTGGAAGGACCAAAAGCCAGTTCCCTCCAGGGAACCTACAAGGATGGAGCTGGGGGAAGGTGTTACCTTGTGACAGCAAGAAGTGAGCTGGGGGCTGCAGGATGGAGGAGCATCCAGCTGACCCCTCTGCCAGTATGGTGTAATGGAATCCTTGGTCTGATTTTTATACTGGGAGTGAGTCATACCCCTGTGACTTCCCTTCTGTGGCTCTTCTGTGAATTGTTTACCCTGCAAGGACAGGATGTGTTGCCTCCAAATCCTTTCTTCTTCTTGAGAAGTTTGCCATAAGAGGAGGCAGCTTGTTGGCCGTGTCAGCAGATATCTTCTGCAGCAGCAGGGCCTCACCATGAAGCAGTTTCTCCCAAAACCAGTCTGGACCCCTTGTAGTGTTTATCAAAGAGTCCCAAAGCAGATGTGTTTTCTGCAATGTGCAGTAGAGGCTGTGGTAGCAGTACCCAGTGACAGCTGAGGTGCTCTGGGGAGGGATGCCCTGAAATCAGAATTTCTTCTTCACAGGTTGAAGTTGTATGGCAGAGGAAAGAAACGCTTTTGTGTGTTTCCATCTCAAATGAGATGAAACATGGGATTGGCCAAATTTGTGCTGGGAGAGCCATTCAGTGTGAAATCCTACTTCAAAAGACCTGGAACAGAAGTGGATTTTGCTCTTGAGCTTGAAAAGATCCAGGGATCCATAGCACAGGCAGGTGTCCAAGGAGGGCAGAAGTGGTGGGTGAGCCCTGTGCTGGCCAGCCTGGTGACACCACCCAGGGCTGCACCACAGTTGCGTTCCTGGCACTCTGGTCCATTCCTGGGATATTCTGAACAGGCACTTTTCTTCACAAGAAGGGAAAAAATTGATAATCGAGTCCATATGTGGCACTCTCTGGGTTATTTCCTCAGTGCTCTTATCACTGGTTATGGTCCATGCTGAGGGTGTTTGGTTACAAAATCTCAGAATCACAGGGTCAGTTTGGTTGGAGAAGACCTCTGAGATCAGCGAGCCCAGCCCGTGACCCGACACCCCCTTGTCACGCAGACCATGGCACTGGGGGCCGTGTCCAGTCCTTAAACACCTCCCAGGGCAGCCCATTCCAGTGTCCGGCCACCCTTTCTGTGTAGAAATTCCTGTGAATGTTCAACCTGAACCTCCCCTGGCACAGCTTGAGGCTGTGTCTTCTTGTCCTCTCAAAAATAACCTGGGAGAAGAGGCCAAAGCCCACCTGGTTACAATCTCCTTTCAGGCAGTGATAAGGTTACCCCTGAGCCTCCTTTTCTCCAGGCCAAACAACCCCAGCTCCCTCAGCCACTCCTCATCAGACTTGTGCTCCAAACCCTTCATCAGCCTTGTTGCCTTTCTCTGGACATGCTCCAGCATCTCAACATCCATCCTAAATTGAGGGGCCCTGAACTGGACCCAGAACTGGACCCAGAACTGGAGGTGTGGCCTCAGCAGGGCTGAGCACGGGGGAGGAATCACGTCCCTGCTCCTGCTGGCCGCACTGTTCCTGGTAACAGGCAAGGTCCCTTCCCCTGGGTCCTGTGGTTGGGTTTCATCTCTGCACTTCTGGTGACCCTAAGAAAATCATAGCATCTTGCTGTGACTTCCTTCCCTCTCTCTAAAGTGCTGATGATACTTTCATTCTCTCCATGAGGTGTTCTGCCTGTTAGACCAAAATCTGTGGGAGATTAGATAGCAGCATTCATGTAACTAGAGCTGGGAAAGTAACTTCTGTTAAGAAATCAGTTTCAAAATACTGTTTCTATTCTATCTATGAGCAGAAGTGCCAGATTTTCTAGACCAGTTGGAAGACTTAAAGAGCTTCCAACTTGAAGCTCTCGTGAGCTCTCTTCTACTGCAAGTAAAGGTGCTATGAACCCACAGAGCACAGAGAAACCTGGATGTGGCTGGTTCCTCACAAAGCATCTGCTCACCTCCCATGGTGAGGCAGCTTTTGGTGTGCCTGGGAGGTGGAGGAGCTGTGTGTGGTGCAAGCCCTTCTCTGATCTGGGAGGAGAGAGCAGAAATCCAAAGTGCCATGACTCAGCCTCCACTCAGCTGTGAAACAAAGACGTACTCCATTCACCTAAAGAGGATTTAGAGGATGGATAATTAAACAGGTAAAAGCTGTTGTCACTCTGCAGGATGGGGAATGACCGAGTTACATCTGCACTGGCTCTCTTGGCAGGCTGTTTCAGCAGTTTTGAGCTTTCCATGCACTTGTCTTTAGAGTTGAAATTAACAGTCCATAATTTGTGGTGCCAGACTGAATTCACTCCCTGGAAAAACCCCATTGGGACAGTTAATTTTTGCCCTGGAGGCACAGGCTGTATCATCGAAAGGAAAGGCTTTTCAGAGCAGCCATCATCCCTCCAGGACCAAAGCCAGATTTCTTAGCTACGATGTCCTCATCTGCCTCATTTTATTGCACTGAGCTGCAGAAGTCTTGAGCACTGGAAGTTAGAACCAAAATTAATGATAGTTCTGCTTACACAATAGAAGCTACTCTGTAAAAGTGGGTCCTCAGTAGTTTTCTTGAAGCAACCCAAATTAAAGGTTTTCATTTGCCTTTCCTCTGTGGTTGGGCTCATGGTTTGTGAGCAGAGGGGCAGCACCATCCACTCATTTCACTGACCCAGTGAAGTTTGCCTTGTTTTTGAGACCCAGGCAGAAACTACTGTGTCTTTAGGCAAGAACAGGGGCTGTTTCATCCCACCAGGCTTGGTGGGGTGACTTTGGGAGCAGCCTGAGAAGCCCCTGCAGGGAAAGTGTCCCCAACAAGGGAGGTCTGCACAGCATCATCAGAAATGTCTCTGTGTGGGAGATTAGGGCTCTTGGACAACTAACTAATGTGATTAAGTAGAAGCTACTTTGTTGTTTGCATTATTTTTATTTATATTTTCTAACACTACTGTACACGCTGATCACGCATTTCTTGATTGGTGTTTGTATCAGTTCACGTGGTTTGTATGTACTTCTCAGGAGATGTGATTGGTTACAGTTTAAGTGTTTCACTGTTCTCTTTTATTTAGTTCTTGTGGTCTTGGAATTTTGTTTTTTAGTTTCTTTTTTCTTAATTTAGTACAATGTATGTCTTAGTAACCTAGTCCTGGATTGTAAGATAAGTGTGTATTCTATTTGCCAGCTGTTAGAGGTGGAGCGGTTCTCTGCTGTTCATTGGGCAGTTTTCTTTATCTCTTCCACAATCAATCCTCCCTCCAGGAGTTCTTTTCTGTTCATGAGCCATTAATTATTAATTATCTTCTGTTAATGGGCCAGTGAGTGTCCTGCATACAATCCCATCATCCCATGGGGAGATGCTCCGCCCAGGGGAGGAGCCAAGCATTCCTGCCTGGATACAATCTGAGCCTGGCACAGCACAGCAGCCTTTGCCCACTGCATTGCCAGAGGAGCAGCTTTCTGCTGCCCTGCATGGCCAGAGGGAGCCCAGGCCCATCTGCAGCAGCCCTGGAGCTGCAGAGGAAAACTCCCCCCTTGTGCAGGATCCTGCTCCAGCAGAACCACAGCTGGCACTGCAGGAGGGCTGAGCCCCCATGGGATGGGGCTGGGACACCACCCTGACACACAGGGGGCAGGGACTGCTCTCACTCTGGCAGTGGTTTGTTCTCTTTTTTTGTACCTATTACATTTGTATTTTTAATTTTCCTATTAAAGAACTGTTGTTCCTGCTCCCATATCCTTGCCTGAGAGCCTCCCTTAATTTCAAAATTATAATAATTCAGAGGGAGGGGATTTACATTTTCCATTTCAAGGGAGGCTCATACCTTCCTTAGCAGACACCTGGCTTTTCAAACCAAGACATTTTCATGGATTCTAGAGGGCTCTGCTAAGAATTACTAAAAGTGGTTTGGCTGGAGCACACTGTGGTTTAAGCTGTCTAAATATATTGTTACATCTCTGTCTTCTGTGCTGTTTTTGATGTGCTTTGAGGCACTTTCTGGATGAACTTTCAGATCATCCTTGAACAACCTCCACTGACCCTGGAGAGAGCAAAGCACCAGGGTGTGAGGGTGATAGGTGACTGTGGCTGTTTGTTGAACAAAAAACCTGCTGATTATATTGTGGTTACTTGTATTCAAGTATTTATTTGTTTAAAAATCTGATTATTTCTTTTTTAGGACTACATTGTGGCTAACTTCTAAAGAGACTGAAATGTCTCCTTCAAGGGCCATTTGCATCTCTGATCCTGGGGAGGCTGTGCAGTGCAGTAAGCTTCTGACAGAGCAGAAAAATCCCCTAGCCCTGTTGAAAAAACCACCACACTTTTTTTCCATGGTTGAAGGCACATGACCATCTATTTATACACTCAATCTCATGATGTATTCATTTTCTTTGAAATTATACTTCCCATAGATTTGAAAGCACATTTAATTAAAATGCGTCATGACATAAAGAAATACACCACTTTTACACAACCATGCACCTTAGTGAAAAGGCTTTCCAGAGAGGCAAGTCTTCATTTCAAAATGTTGAAAAAAAGAGGAGTTTTCTTGTAAATTAATGATTTGACAGTTCTGCAGAGAGATTTTCTTTTAGGAAGGCAGCGTTTCCATCCTGAGGTGTGTGGGTAACACATCTTTTAGATCTGCTGTGCATTCCCAGATGCCAGGGGCAAGGAAAGGAGGAACATTTAAACATTGAAGGAATCCAAACACTGGCATTTGGTTGATGCTGGCATTGATTACTCCTAACGAAGGATAAGCAATTAGTTCTGGCACTCAATTGCTGCTCATCAGCCATAATCTGCCAATGTCCATCTGGCTTTTTCACTGCTCATTGGCCATAATCTGCCAATGTCCATCTGGCTTTTTCACTGCTCATTGGCCATAATCTGCCAATGTCCATCTGGATTTTTCACTGCTCATCAGCCATAATCTGCCAATGTCCATCTGGGTTTTCCACTGGTCATTGGCCATAATCTGCCAGTGTCCATCTGGCTTTTTCATTGGTCATTGGCCATAATCTTTCAATTTTCCCCTGCTCATCAGCCATAATCTGCCAGTGTCCATCTGGTTTTTCTTTTCCACTGCTCATCACCTATAATCTGCCATTGTCCATTTGGCTTTTTCACTGCTCATTGGCCATAATCTGCCAGTATCCATCTGACTTTTCCACTGGCCAGGCTGGAGAATGAGTGTGAGTGGGGGATGGCACCTCTGTCTTCCAAACCTGCTGCTGCTCTGCAGTGCCCAGCTGTGGGGCTGCTTGTAGCGTGGCTCTCAGGTTGGAAACCCTGGGGCCAGATCAGCTGTGAGCTCAGAGATCCCACTCCAGTCTGCAGCAGGATTTTGGTGCTGTGGGACAGCAATAATTTTTGAGTCAGACAGTGCTGCTCCATGGAGTGGATGTGCTGTAGTCTCTGGATTTCTTTTAAGGCCAGGATCAATCTCAAGCCAAGAGACCAGCAGTGCCAGGCTGGACTGTTCAGAATGGACAGGGGCAAGCAGGAACTCTCCACGTGTGCAGATTCCAATTTTGCAGCTGACACCTGATGCTGCCAGTGACAGAGAGGCTGTGGATGCTGCAGCATTCCCACATCTGCCCCTCTGCAGCCCTTCATCAATTTACCTTGGGGATATTTGTTTTAGCAGGGTGACCCATTGAGCACGTTCTGATGTCTCCTGCTGAAGTGCCAGGTTTAACATTTCCCTTTAACCAGGACAGATTGTTACAAATTCCCATTGTCAGCACTGTGCAATAAACCACTTTTACCTCGTGCTGGGAGAAGCCAGCAAGGCCTCACCGACACCAGCCTGGCGCTGAAAGCTGGGGCAGAGCTGGAAGCAGCTGATGGTGGCTGCCCAGCCCTGGGCACAAAGGCTGAGCCCCCGAGAGGGAGCTGGGGCTGCCAGGAATGGGACAGGGCTGTCACAGCTGCCAGGGTGCTGTGAGTGCGACACAAACAACCCTGGCACCCCCTGAGAGTGAACAGGGGGCAGAGGCCAAACTCCCCTTTGCCTCCTGCTCCAAAGAACCAGGGGAAGGCACAACAGTGAGCACCAAACTCTCTGGGGGTGGCAGCCCTGCCAGGCTCTGCTGCCTCCCCACATGCTGAAGGTGTCCTGACCTGCAGCTCCCGTCAGAGCAAAGTCACCTTTTGATGTCCCTTTCAAATCCTGGTGGTGAGAAATGGCACAAGGTACCTCAGTACCTCTCCAGAGTCTGTCTGGGGACATAGGACCCCAAAGGAAGCTTGGTGTGATATATTTATTATTCCCATAAAAGTGAATTTCTCAGGTTTATTGCCAGATGGCTCCTTTGATAAGAACCTGTTTGTTCACTGGGGTGGTCAGATCTGTGTCACTTCATACCCTGGGACAGAGAATGAGCTCTGCAGCAGCACTAATGCCATTATATCAGTTTGCCTGACCCTAGCAGCCACAGGGTGTGTTTGCTGTTTAAGAAGAGGTTTTTAATGTACTTTGCATGCTTTAGCATCATTAATGGCTTAATGAACAAGGCTAAGAATGACTTTTGAGCTGGATAGAGGCTTCCATACAGATGTTTAGCACCCTCCATGGGACTGAAAAGATGATTTCCCTTTCCCTTGAGGCGAGCTGGGAGAGGAGGAGATGCACAGTGTGAAAGGAGCTGGAGATGTGCTGCTGTGTCAGCAGCACTGGTGGGTCCTGGCTGTCCCCAGGAGAAATCTGCAGCTGATGGACCCCAGAACAGCAGGCTGCTGCTGCTCCAGGGAGGCACCAGGGATGGGGTTGCTGCCTTCTGGGAGGGAGAGGGAGAAAGGAAGAGATGTGGGGGTCCAGCAGGAGAAAAAATGCAGGAGACACAGCCTGGGACCGGGGGGCTGGGGAGAGCAGCTCTGGTGGCTTCAGGTCCTGCTGGAAGAGCACTTGGATAAAGCTGCATGCTCTGCACCAAGGCAGCTTCTGGAGCATTGAACCATTGACATCTGGCACAGCTGGCCACGGGCTGTGATCCAGAGCCACGGGCTGTGACCCAGAGCTGGGCAGGTTGGTGGCCCAGCAGCCATGGACTGTGAACCAGACCCAGCAGGTTGGTGGCCCTGCAGCCTGGGCTGTGACCCTGACCAGACCCTCCAGGTTGGTGACCAGACCCAGCAGGTTGGTGGCCCTGCAGCCTGGGCTGTGACCGTGACCAGACCCTCCAGGTTGGCGGCCCTGCAGCCTGGGCTGTGACCAGACCTCCAGGTTGGTGGCCCTGCAGCCTGGGCTGTCCTGTCCCTGCCAGAGCCCTCCAGGCGCATCTGTGAGCTCTGTCCCTGCAGAGCCTGCAGCTCCTGGCTGGGCTGTGGGCCCTGGGGTGCCCAGGGCTGTTCTGCCCCCAGGGAGGGCTCAGCTGCCTCTGCCTGCAAGCACAGGATGCTGCTGCCAGCCCTGCTGCCTGTGGGATCCTTTCCTCATGCAGTGAGGGAGAGGAGGAACCAGGCACTGCAAGGATTCTCCTCTCCTTAGGCTGAGCTGATCTTTGGGGTCTTGGAGCCAGATCTTCAGGCCAGCTGTTGCAGGGTCTGGATTTGGCTGGTCTGATGTGCAGAACAAAAAGTTCTTCATGCCCAGCAGACCTTTCTGGGCTTGCTTTGCCTCAGAAGAAACTGAGGAGGGTGAGGGGTGCATGGAGCTCCCCGTGGAAGATGGGGAGTTCTGCCCTGGGACTGTGCAGTGCAAACTGATCTCACTCTGTGCTGACACTGCCAGCCTCTCAGAGAAGGGGAGGTCCTTTAGTGAAAGCAGATAAAGGGTAGAGAAATGTGTCAGTCAGTTGTTTTTTCAGCCTGTGTCAAAGAACTGAGATACACTTGCGGTTTGTAAGGGTGTTTCTTGGTTTTTTTCTTTTTTTTTTTTTTTTAATTTTAAATTAAGGAATCAACAAAGCCATGTAAGAACCAAAGTATAATTTTAATTGGTAATAGATTGTATAAAACCAAACACAGGACTGCAGGCACAGCTGCAAAAACTTGACTTTACATTCTCTGAAGTTACAATACATAGAATATAAAATTATAAGAGCAAATAGCACTCCTAACTGCCTCAGTCCACCCCAAGCAATCATTTCTTTCCATCCAACTTCTCAGCTGCTTTGCTTTCCCGTGAAAATCCATGGTGGTGGGAGCAGGAAGGTCCATGGGAGCAGGTCCAGGTCCATGAAGGTCCAGGGGGCAGGAAAGCAAAAGCCAGAGCCCCTTGGAGAGCCTGCCCAGGCGAGGGAGAGGAGGAAGCAGGCTGTGAAACAGCCTTGTGAGAGCACTTGACCTTGCTGAGGTTCTGAGGTGTGCTGTGACCTGCAGGTGACCATTTGGGGTGACACAGCAGAGAGAGCCTGCAGTGAGCAGGGGAAGGGTGCCCTGCTTCCCTGCTGGCTCACATTATCCCTGCTGTGCTCCTGGCAGTGCTCTGTGCTGGATGGCAGAGCTGTGTCTGTGGGAAGGGGGGGATGCTCAGCCCTTCCCCATTTCATGGCATGGTGTCTGCCCTGCCCTGCCCTGCCCTGCCCACTACACAGCATGGGAGAGAAAACTCTGGGAACAGCTCTCCAAGCCTCCATCCTCTTGTCTCCCCTCTGTGCTCACTCTCCCCTACCATTAGCTCTCCTGCACAGCCTCAGCAGCTTTGTGCTGCCCAGCCAGCAGTGATCCATCCCCCTGGGCTGCATCCCAGGCTCCCTGTGCTGGGCTGTCTGCACCATGCCATGGAGCTGCCTTGGATTTCACTGGGAAGCTCCACTGGGAAGCTCCCTGTGCTCTGAACTGCCCATGGGGATGGAGTTTTCTTGGTGTGCTTCCCTTGCTAGTGGCAAGGCTGTGGAGAGGGCTGAGAAGCTTTTCCTGTGCCGTTTCTGAACCATTTTGTCCCTCTGCCGTGGACAGGTTGTTTCACTGGCAGCTTGTGCGGGAAGGATATAAAATATCTTGTCTTTATGTAGCACCTCTTGTTAAAAGGGACCCAGGGGACTGACCAAGTGAAATGCAGCCAGCTGCAGAGTAGAGCTCCTCCCCAGCTCAGAACAGGCTGAATATAGGCACTTGTTTTTCCAGGATCTCAGAGTCAACCCCACAAAGCATCCAGGGGTTTTCTCCCTCCATCTTTTGCTCGTGCTTTGTGTCCATCAGCAGCCATCCATCACCACCAAAGTTTGCTGTTCACTGTCACTGCAGGACACGAGCTTACTCCAGCAAGCTGAATTTCACCCAAAGAGACATTCCAGATTCCTCATCCACGACCTGAGGTTTCCTGGAGGAAATAAAGGAGGAGCTGACTCAGAGCAGTCCTGCTACATTTTAAACAGGCCCCAATAAGTCTGAGTCTCCAGCAGATTGTGGTAGTCCTCCTTGTTTTTCTTACAGTACAGTTGGTCTCCCTTCTTCAGGAGGAAGGGCCTTGCAAAGTGGACTGTGCCATTCTCAGGCCCCATAGCATTGTTGAGCAGGGTTGATGTTTTATTTTTGTAAAGCATCACTGAAAAAGGCGCCTTATGGGGCTCCTTGCGGAAGAGCTGAGCATAGATGAAGTATCTGCCACTCTCCTGGATGATGAGGTACTCCCCTTGGTCCTGCACAATCCCCTTGCAGTGGTGTAATTCCCACTTCCAGATCAAAACTGTTGGGTCTTGTGAAGAAGACTCGTTCACTGAGGAAAGCACAGACAGAATGGTGTGGTGAGCAATCATGTCAGAGTAATTCTGTCTCCTTGTTCTGTACATGAGCATGTTTTATCGCTGCCTCCCATTCTCTCACTCCCCATTCACTTCTTGACTTTCTAACAATTATTATTTACTTGTCATTCTACTTGCTGCTATTAGAATTATTACTGTTATCCTAATCATTAATAATATTTCTATTAATAAATACAATCATAATATAATATTATAATATAATTATTATATTATAATATAATTATGATGTAGTTATTATATAATTATAATATATAATCATTATTTATAATGTAATTATAATATTCCTATTAATAAATATATTATATTATAAACATAATAATATAGAATGTATTATTAGACATTATTATAATTATATAATTATTCTATTTATAGTTATTATAGAAATATAATAGTTATATTATTATGATTATAAATATTATAATTAGTATAGTAACAGCAAGTTACTATAATAATTATAACATTTATAATTATAATAATTGTAAATATTATAATAATTATAAATATTATAGTTATTAGAATAGCTTGGTGATATTATAATATTGAGTAATATTATAATATTCCTCAAAATCATTCCTTTTGAGTTTACTGACTTCTAAGAAGTGCTAGAAAGGAGTCTCAATCTGCCAGGAGAGGCTGTGAAGGACCTCTGTGGCCATGGGTGGCTCTCTGTCAGGACAGCTTAGCTATGGAAAGGACCTGGAGATGGGGGATTTTCAACACTGAGAGTTGGGTCTGAGCTGGTTTCTAATAACAAAAAATTCCTGGGTGGAATTTCAGCTGGATCTGAGCATGATGAGGATGACAGTAATCATGCTGCCTGCTGTGGTTACAGCCCTTCAGGAGGGGAACAGTCATTAGCTGAAATTCTGTGTGTGCAGAAGTTTTTCATTTAATTAATTAAACCTCTCTGAGGGTTTCAGCCACTCTACCGGGCATTACTTTAAAGCTGCCCTGAGGTTTGCTTGGAGAGCTGGTGATTAACACCCAGGAGCTGTAAAAGTGATGAGCCTTGAGAGGCTCCCTGGAGCAGAGGCTGGGCAGAGTTAAAGGAATAAAGTAGGGATTTCTTAAAGGAATGAAGTAGGGATTTATTAAAGAAATAAACTAGGGATTTATTAAAGGAATAAAGTAGGGATTTATTAAAGGCTTTCACAGTACCAGAGCCTGGCCAGGGCTACACCCAAGATGGACCCTGGGTCACGAGTTCTCACACTTTTATAACTTTTGGTCCATTTCATCTTGGGGTTAATTGTCCAATTCCAGCTCCAGGTTATGCAGTCCCATTTGCTCTCCTCCATTCCCTGTTGTTGGCACTTTTTGGGCCTGAAGCTGCAGTGGTGCCCTTGGTTGTGGGGCTGGAAAAGGATTGTTCTGTGTGACTGAGCTGTGAGGAGAGCCTGCCAACTCTTTATATGGAGTTCAGAGTTATAAACAAATGCAGAACAGAATCTGGAAAATATGAAGTCTCAAACTGAAGGCATCAGTGTGGGTTTCACAGGCCAATTTTGGGGAGGTGCAGGTGACTCACACAGACAGAGGCAGCTGCTGGCTGCCAGCCCGTTTGTCACAGTGCCCTGGGGGCTCTGTCACTGCTGACCCCTGTCCTTAAACAGCCCCAGGCCTGTGACACAGCCACCCTGTGGCACAGCATAAGGCAGAAAGCAGGTCTAGAATCTCTGTACTTACAAGATCCATGTGCCCAGCAGGCCCCCGGTGCCTGTGGAGAGAAGCAGGGCTTGGTCAGTGTTTTCTTCTGTGATTTTCCATTTATCAGTGAACTCAGTTAGAGGAGCATTATCATTACAAAAGCATTCTCCCAGGAAGAAAAGTTTTTTTTCCTACCCACTATTACAAACACAAGCCCTGTTTTGTTACGAAAAACCAGATGTTTGTTTTCCAACAAAGTTTTGAAATGTTTAAAATAGGTCCATTTTTTTCATATCCTTTTTGGTGGTATTTGCACAAAATTAAAAAAAAATAAAAAAGACAATCAATCAGCTGCGACCTGCAGCAGACCTGGTAAAAGTCCTACATTCCTCTTGGGTGACAGGATTTAATTCCATGCCTGGACCCAGCTCTTGTGGATGCTCACAAGCGATGGCTCTGTGGACGAGGACTTGACTTAAAGCCAGTGCAAAAACGTGAGAAGCTGCACAGCCTCGTGCTAATTCACCCTCATGAAACCCATGAACCCTCTGTGCAGAGTGTGGGGTGACTCAGGCAAATAAAATCATCACTGCCACCCCGGGCAGGCAGGGCAGGCAGCACAGCTGCTGGTTTGAAACCTTTTTCCCTGTAAGTGCTGAACTCAGGGCTACAGGCACAGGCCTTTCTGAGCCAGCAGTCAGTCCTGCAGTGCCTTTCCAGCCCAGGGTGTCTCCATGGATGGGAAACTCCATGGCAAGAGATTTCAGTCTGTCCCCATGACTCACAGCTTGGGCTTTGCTCGTGGAGCTCCTGCTCCTCCTGCACAGCAGCTCCGCTCTCCCTCTGGCAGAGCGCACAAAAAGCAGATTTGGGATCAGCTCACAGGCACAGGGACCTGCTTCTGCCTCACACCTCTCGCATCTTACTGAATGCAAGCTCAGAAATGCTTGAATTCGCTCTTGGAGCGCAACCTCATTCCTTCCTTAGGAAGTAGCTGTCCTGAGTGCTGGGGAGGCTGTTGGCTGCCTTGCAGGGAAAGGCTTCCACTGCCCTGTCCTGCTTTCCCCAGGACTGAACAGGACTGAAGGCAGTCCTTTCACTCACTAAAGAAACTTTCTCTTTACTAACAGAAAGTGAGTAAACAGAAAAACTTTCCTGAATAGAAGAAGGGAAGGAGTGGAATATGTGTGAACATCGATGTGCTCATTGCCATCAGGGGGATTCAGTTGTGGCTGCAGCTCACAGAGCTGGTGCTCCACACCTCCCAAATGGGTGATGGAAGCTGTGGGTTTGGGGCTAAAAATGGATTAAAAGCAAATAATTTATATTGGGGTTTTTTTATATTTTCCTGCTATAAGATGCAGAGAACGTTTCTCTCTTGTGGGAATTTAGCAGACTTTGTATTTTATTTTTTAAAATTCTCTGCCTTGTAGGATCAGTCCTCAGAGGGGTTCCTGGCATCATTATGCCCCAAGCAGCTCCCAGACCATGGGAACAAACTACCCTACCTCTTAACAGAAAGGGGCTTTTTCCTTGTGCCTTCCCCTGATGAACTGGAACCATAGGGAGGTACATTACAGCGGGATCAACCCGGCATCCCAAATGAGTTCTTGGCTCCTCCAGAACACAGATTCACAGTTTGGAAAGCAGAAAATAAGAAGCTGACTTGCAGCCCGTGAGTCACTTGGCTCACGAGTATTTCTGTTCAGTACTGCGTGTACAGTTAGGAAAAGCTCGTTGGGATTAGTTCATGAAACACGGAGCAAAACTTGATTCAATAACTGGTTTTTGTGCTAGATTGTAAAAACCAAGCATGAAAAGGCTTTGTGCCTGGGGAATTACCATGGATTCTCAGCCTCTCTGGTCCCCACAGAGCATCACCACTTGATATCACATTGGAACAGTGCACATCCAGTGCAGGAGAAGAAAAATCAGAGAAATAAAACCTGACTTTTTTTTTTAAGCTGAAGGAAACGAGAGGAAAACGCTGAAGACGTTGAGGAATTGGTGAGACAGTAAGGGATTGGTGCAAACATCCTCAGCTGAAATCTTGGAAATTAGCACTCTTCAAAGAGGAGAGAATTACTAGGTTGGAGTTAGCTTATAGCATCAACACATAACTTTTAATAATTATTAAATTATTAACTTAATAATTTAATAATTTTTAATAATTAGGAATAAACACTGTTAAAAATTAGGAATGAACACTGCAGAGTTAGGAGTTTTGCTTTGTCCTTACCTGCTGATAGAGCAAACAGAATCCGATGGGGACCAGGGTTGAGATAATAATCAACACAAAAATGAGAGCATGAAAAGCCACCTTCAGATACGTGGATCTCCTGTTCTCTGGAGCACTCTCATCCTCCAGCATGGCTGGTGGCTCCATGATGCCCGACATTGGTCCAGCTGGAGGGGAGGATGAGGATGCAAGCAGCACCAGGGCTGAGGAAGGCACTGCCAGGATTCCCGGGGTCCGTGTTGCCACGGCGGGACATGGACAGGATTTTATACTCGTGAATTCCCCATGCTAATGAGGCCAAGAGGAGGAGCCACAGGGTTTCATCATCAGCCCAGGCTCCAAGGCAGTGAGTTTGCACTTCCTCACGAAACTGAGGCAGGGAGCTTTCAGCTGGCTCCTGGCCCAGGAGGCCTGAAATGAAACCAGCGATGGGCTCCAAAAATTGGGATATCAGCGCAAGGGGTCAAAGTTAAAAACCCTGCAGGGAGCTCAGAGCTCACTGGATGAGGGATGGAGGGATGAGGTGCCAAGCACAGGAACCTCACCCTACCTGCTGCTGTCCCTGGAGCTGCCAGTGCCTGCTCTGTCCTGGCAGCAGGTGGGATCTGGTTCTCATTCTGACGCCAGATGACAGCCGGGCATTTTTCCAGCTCTCTGGGGACATGATTCACGCTACAGTAAAAGTGAAACCACCCTCACTCCAAACTGTGACGCCACAGCTGTCTTTGCAGCAAATGGGAACAGCAAATGGGATCCAAGAGCCAGCCCCAGCTTCCTCCTGGTGCCACTCAAGGACAAGGAAGAGTAGGAAGAGGGCTGGGGCTTTGGAGATGGCTTTCAACTTGCAGTTTGAAACGAGCTGGGTTTCAAGGTCTTCCTGAAATAAATTTTAGCTTTTCCTATGTTTTTTTTTCTTACCTGCTTTATTCAAGGATTTCCTGAAATAAATTTTAGCTTTTCCCATTCTATATTTTTTTTCTTACCTGCTTTTTGAGTTCTGTATTGTGGGAACCAAACTGTGATTAAAGCGTTGTGTGGAGAAGGCAAACAAAAAAAGTTTTAAAAAAGCAAATAGGATTGAGAAGTAAAAAACAAATGTAAACAAACAAAAAAAAAAAAACTAAAAGAAATATTTTAAGAGTCAACCTTGGAAGTAGGTTTAAGTAGTTTCTATTTTTACATCTTGCACATTCTTTTCTTTGAATGTGAAAAAGTGCTCTCCATTGATTTATTTAGAAAAGAAATTCTGATGTCACAGAGATGTCACTGAGAGATCTCTGCCAGCTCTTCTGCACTCCCTTTCTGGGGATGGAATGCACAAAAAATGAACTTTATAAACTTTACTCTTGGTTCTTCTCTGCATCTTCCCAGCCTGTAGGTGAAACCTCAGCTCTTCTGGCTGCATAAAGCCAAAATTAAATATCAGTGTGGAGCTGCCTGCTGTGGCAAAGGGGAGCCTCGGGGTGGCTTTCCTGTGTCACCCCCACAGCCTGAGGAGGTTTCCTGCCTGACACCGTGGTGATTTCACACGATTGATGTCAAGGACACAAGGTACTTTCCACAAACTCCTTCCAAAGGAAATCATTTAAGGACTTGGCCAGCATGGGGAGACCTTTTGACCAAACACAGAGCTATTATTGTGGCCACAGATAGAGCTCAGGGCAGAAAATGTCAGTTCTGGCATGCAGAATTTGCCAGTCACTTCAATAAATGCAGGGTTTAAATGGGAATGATCACACAAGGGCAGGGCCAAAAAGGATCTGGAGTTGAATGCTTCTGAATATTGAACAGGTTGGACTCTACCTTGAGTCCAGCTGGTATTACATTTATTTTATATCCATGATGTCATGGGACATTAAGCATGGATCCAGTTGCCCTACTGTTAAGGGGCAGCACTGGAGGGCAGTGGCCAGGGACTGTAAATCTGCCTTTTTATGGTGTTATTTGTAAATACACTGCCAGGGACTGTAAATCTGCCTTTTTGTGGTGTTATTTGTAAATACACTGCCAGTGACTGCAAATCTGCCTTTTTGTGGTGTTATTTCTAAATATACTGCCAGAGCTGTAAACCTGCCTTTCCTTGGTGTTATTTGTAAATACACTGCCAGGGAGTAAACAAAACAAAAAACCAACAACAACAATAAAAAGTTATTTGTAAACACACTGCAGCCCTGTGCCTGCATGCCAGTGTTGCCACAAGCCCTGTGCAGGGCTGGAGGAGCCCTGGCAGCAAGCAGCATTTCATTCTGCAGGTCCCACCAGCCTCAGCCAGGCTTGGGAGCAGTGAAATCACTGTTTAAATTAAGGCTCTCTCTCTCTACTTACAAGAATATTTATGGCTGCATCTCAATTGCATTTCGCCTACAGACCCCAGCAGTTTTTGTTCAGCCAGTGTTTAACCTTGTTGGTCTCAGTTAAAAAAGCAACAACAAAAAAAAAGAACTCAGGCTGAGCAGAGCAGAATATTCAATCACAACCAGATTTGGGCTCATTCTCTTCCTAATTTCTCACACTTCTCAAAAGCAGCCTCAGCTCTCAGAATGGGATTTTGCAACCAGTGTGTAAATTGGCAGGGCGCCCACTGTATGTTGTTGTCATGCTTCCTTTTCTTTTTTTTTTCCTCCATCCTCATAGTCTGTCAGGGAGGCATGGAAACAAATTTAGTGCCGAAGCAGTTGTGCTCTGCATGGAGGGACACAGGGACATGGTTCAGTTGTGGACCTGGCAGTGTTATATTCATGGTTGGACTCCAGGATGTTGGAGCTCTTTTCCAACCTAAATGGTTCTAAGGAACAGGGTGTGACTCTTACCTGCCTTTTTGCCCTTACTTCCCTTCTCTGGTATCTTTAGAACATGAGTATTTGGCAGGCTTCACACACTGGTAATGCCACAGCCCAAAATACACCAAGGTAATTTCTGCCTTTGAATTTCCATTGTGTCGGGGTGTGGAGGCGCAGGTGTTTGACTCCCTGCCAGCTTCTTAATCCAAAATATCTGTTCAAATGATTACAGGGACTATCATGTGCTTCACTGGGGACCTCACTTCCTCTGCCTGAGCCCAGCCCTGGGGACTTGTGGTAATGTCTCAGGCACAGACTGGAAGCAGCAGATTTGCTGCAGGCGTTTTCAGGCAGGAACTTTCCATGACTCTGCATGGCACTGTGACAACCCTCATTTGTCCCTGTGACAACCCTCGTTTTTCCCAGCCCCTCTGGGATTTGCGCCCTGTCCTCTGGGCAGCTGCTCTCCAAAGCCTCATACATATCTGCATTTTTCATCACCAATTAAGGCACCATTGGTATGAAGTTTGCTTTAATCCTCAGGTAGGTTTCTCAAGTCCTGACCAGCTTGTTTTCTGTCAAAACAAAGATTGCCCTGTCTTTACTTGTGGTGCAGGCTGCATTTCTGTGTTTTTGTGGGAAGGCTTGGCATGTTTCCACCTGCCACAGCTTTCCAGGAATATGAGAGAGGCGTAAGAAGCATAGAAAAGCCCTAGAGGAGTTTCGGCACCAGTCCACAGGGGCAGAGAAAGAGAATTATTGATTAATTTGAGTTTCAGTTCTCTCTGTTGTACCCTGTGTCTGGACACTCCTGCTGCCCCTGTTTCTCCCAAACTGAGTGATTTGGGGTTATGACAATATCAATGGGCAAAAATAGGAAAAAATTTGGGCTCCATGGTGGAAATGCCAGTAGGAAGCCAGGGCAGGATTCCTTCTGGTTCAGCCCCTGGGCTCCCTGAGTTCCCATCTCAGGGCCACAGGCTGTGCAGTGGCACAGTGCCAGAGGGGTGCTGACATTCAGGAACACACAATCACGGAATGATTACATGCAGATGCTTTTATAAAGAGCTCTGGGTGTCAGGGGTACAGACCCAAATCTGACCTGACATGTTTTCAAGCTGAACATGTGTCTTGGTTTGGAAATACAGGAGTCTGCTAAGGCAGGCAGGAGCCTCCCCTGAAATGGAGAATGTAAACCCTCCCAACCCCTCTGAATTGCTATAAATTTTAAATTAAGGGGCTCTCAGGCAAAAAATATGGGAGCAGGAAATAACAGTTCTTTAATAGGGAAGAAAAATAAAAGGATAAAATAAACAATGCAGTACACTAGAACAACACTGACAGAGTCAGAACCCAGCCTGACACCCTGTGGGTCAGGGTGTTGGTGGCAGTCCCATTGGAATTGTGGCTGCAGCCCTCCTGCAGTGTCAGGGGTGGTTCTGTTGGAGCAGGGATCCTGTAGAGAAGGATGTATTCTTTCTCTGAAGATCCAGTGGAAGGAGAGACAGCTGCTGTTCCTCTGGGGAATCCAGTGGAGAAGCCGTGCTGGTGTCTCAGAACCTCTGGATTATATCTGGGTAGCAATGTTTGAAACCTCAGATTGTATCCAGGTAGGAATGTTTGAAACCTCAGATTGTATCCAGGCAGGAATGTTTGAAACCTCAGATTGTATCCAGGTAGGAATGCTTGGCTCCTCCCTCTGGGCTCACATCTCCCAATGGGATGCTGTAGTTCTTATCAGCCATGCAGGGACATTCAATAGCTGTTATCAGCAATGTCCCCTCCCAAGGCAGGTGTGAATGTGGTCACTCAAAGAGAGAGATAAGGCAAACTGCCCACTTGACAAAGGTAATCTGCCATACAGATGGAAATGGAAAACATCTTGCATGGCAATCTTCAACAACATGTTTTATATTCTATAGTTGTATAACTTACATATTAATGATTAAACTTACATTGCTGTATTGTATACATTGATTTCATCCAATCATGGATTTCTCATGATCCCCCTCAACCCTCTAACATAGTTTCTCATGATTCTTTAAAAAATAATTATATCTAATCACGTCTAACAATTATATAATTTATCATATACTGACTACACAAGTGCAGTTTCACATGATCCAGCAAATACAAGGCCTAACATACCTTTAACATTTTCCCAGGCCCTACTAAGCCTAGTTTTTTCTAACTCCCCAAATTTTCTATGATTTTAAAACCTTTTACTATCATTGGTGAGTGCCCCAGTGGGAATCCTGGGAGTTAAGAGTGAAGGAAGTGATTGGAGCTCTCTGGCACCCTGTCCTGCCTGGTCTCTCATGCATTGCCTGCCCTTGTCTTCCATCTGTTTGTATGTCACTGTCATATTTTCTGAAAAACCCCTTTGTCAGGATTTCTTCTCCTGGGAAGCTGAGAAGCCTCAGAGAAAAATGAAAACAATAATTATCTGATTGCTTCTCCTGTGTTTTGCTGCTGTGGAATGTGGTCTGGAGATTGTTTATCCAACAGGTGAATTGTTTTTACTTAATGACCAATCACAGACAGCTGTGTCAGGACTCCAGAGAGTCATGGGTTTTTAATTAGTATCTTGTTAAGCCTTCTGAAAGTATCCTTTCTTTCTTCTTTGTATAGTTTTAGTATAGGATTATTTAATATAATATAATAACCTAAAATAATAAATTAGCCTTCTAAGAGCATGGAGTCAGATTCATCATTTCCTTCCTGCCACAGGGGACCCCAAAAATTCCACATTTGTATTCCAGTCAGCCCCTGGCTGCTGGGTGGGTGAGGTTTGTCTTGAATAGTGACAGAAGTGAGGGGTGGGTCTGTGTTCAATGGGATCCTGGAAATTTGCCATCTGGATATACCCACAAGGGCTGAGTGTCTTCATCAGCCTAATGAGAAAGAGTGAAACTCAGAGAAACTGGGGAGCAATGTTGTCTCTGGCTGTGTTTTCAGCATTGCTGGGGTCAGTCGCAGGTGAGGGCTGCCCTTTGGGCCAGGGATGCCAGTGGAGGGAGACCTGCTCCAGCCTCTTGGCAGTTCTTGTTTGGGTGAAGGATGTCAGGGCCATCTAAGCTGTCAGAGCTGCAGGGACAACACTCTGGCTCTCTTGTTGCAAGTGCAGACTTGTCAAAATTCAGATTGAGAGTCTCATTCCAATTGGCCAAGTCCTGCATTCAAACCAAAGCAGCAGCAAAGGACTTCAGAGAGGGAGCTCTGTCTGGCACCTTGGAGGAAAACAGTGATTTAGGTAGTTCAAAACTCTAAAAAAGTACTTCCTGATGTCTCAGACCTCGTCCCTGGGGCAGGAGGAAGAAGTGCAGCCTCTTCTCTGCTGCCTCTTGCTGCAGGAGTGGGGGAGCTGTGGCGTGAGAGTGGAAACTGTGTGAATGGGACAGGATGAAAAAGTGCTAATTATGGTCTTCCAAGGACACCAAATAGGGAAGTGGTTGTTCACATATTTGGCACTTCCCTCACCCACAGAGTACCAGTGGTCATGGCTAATCTGGAAAATCACAGTGGCTCTGCACCAGTCTCAGAAAATCTGTTAGATATTTGCAGATAGATGGGTGAGTTCATTTTACAGCTCTCAGCAGGGCTGTTGCAGAAACCTGATGTTTGTTCTCTCCTTCAGCTGCAAGCACCATGTGCCCAGGGAGGTCCTCTGCCCCCTCACCCCAGCCCAGCCCATGGCAGGAGCACCAGCTGCTTCTGCCATGGTACCTGAAAGGAATTTGTGCAACTAAAGACCCCAAAGAGTCCCACTGTTCCAGGTCTTCATTCTCCTTAACAATTTGGGACTTGTCATCAGTCTCCCTTGGGCTGCAAGGTTAAGCCTTGGCCCCTTCCCTGTGCACTGTGCTCAGGCTGTTACTTTCTCTCTGTATCATCATTTATGCACAAATCTTTCCAGCAGGACTCTTGGGAGATGTTTCCCACATCCCCACATATCCCAGTTTTCCTTGTGGTTATGTGTGACTGATTCATGCCCTTTCAGGAAAAGGGATACTTGGCTGTGGACTCAGCCCTCCCACAGACACCTTCCAGCTTCCATGTACAGAGTGATTCCTGCCTTTTCCAGCCAGTGTCACCTTCAGGACTCTGCAGCCCCCAGGGGCTTTTCTCACAAACTATTCACTCCTTATTGCATTTCTACTGCAGATCATTCCTGCCTGTGCAGAGGAGGGACTTGTACCTTCTCCTCCCTCAGTTGTGTCTCATTTTTTCAGGCACTCTCTCCAGACCATTTGAGTTTCACCCTGCCCTTCTGTGACACTCTTGCTCTCGTGCCCAGGTTTGAGACATTTGTACTTCTGTACCCATCCCTGCACACAGCCCATTCATCCAAATGGATTGCAGGAAAATGAGGGCTGCAGGAAAGGAGACGTGACCAACAGCTCAAGGGAAGGGGTTCTGGGGGGGGTTCTGCCCCTTCACCCTGCTGGGGTGAGGCCCCATCTGGGGTCTGCATCCAGCTCTGGGGCCCTCAGCTCAGGAAAGACAAGGATTTGTTGAAGTCAGTCCATAAGAGGGCCACAAAAACGATCAGGAGGATGGAGAACCTCTCCAGTGGAGAAAGATGAGAGAGCTGGGGTTGTTCAGCCTGAAGAACAGAAGGGTCCAGGGAAAGCTCACTGAGCCCTTTCAGTACTTATTGGGGGCTTATCAGAAAGGTGAGGACTGACATTCCAGACAGACAGGACAAGGGGTAATGGTTTTAAACCATTGCTTTAAGTGGTTTTAAAAGAAGGGCAGCTCAGATGAGATGGAAGAAATTGTTTACTATGAGGATGGTGGTGATGCTCTGGCATGGAACAAGTATGTAGCAATGTCTTTTCCAGTGTGAGAGGTTGTGTACAGAAGGATGGGGCTCGGTTTTTGTGTGGCATTTCTGAGCTCTTGGGTATGCTGTGGAGTGCAGGGGTGCCTGCATACCCAGGGCATGTTGTGGCAAGGAGCCCAGAGGGAGGAGTGGAGGAAAAGAGCAGTTGTTGCCTCATTTGGCTCTTTCACTGGCCTTACAAATTGCTTTAGGAAAGTGAAGTACTGTTTGTTTATTCACCCATCCTGCTCCTCCTCTGGCAGAGATCCCAGATTGCTGAGATGGGAAAGAAGAAATCCTTGAGAGAGCTGTGAAGCCTTGGCATGGTCCTTTCCCAGCTCAGGCTTTGCATCACCCACCCAGACGCTGACATTATTCTTCTTCTGATCTGTCAGAGACTTCGAGCTCAGAATGTCACATTGCATCAGCATCTGGCAGCCTGCCTCTCTCTGCTTGTGCCCTCCCTGGTGAAATGAAACTGCCCTGCTCTTGCTGTCACTCAGCTCAGAGCTGCTGAGCCCCACAGAAGCTCTTCTGACTTCTTTTTTGAAGCAACATGCTGCTTTTATAGTTTTACAAGTTTTTAGTTTAACAAACACACACATTGGTCATAAAGGAGAAAGAAAACTTTGTGGGCCAGCCTGCCAAGAAACCTGAAGCTCTGAAAGTGTTGGCTGAAACCTGGGTTGCCTTTTAGCTCAGCAATGTCAGGGTGCTGTGCAGTGTGAGCCAGGCACCTCCTGCCTCCCCCAGTGCCCCCCAAGGGGCACAGCCCAGCTTTGGGTGAGCCCCCATGGACCCTGAGCTGTCCCTGCTGCCCACAGCATTGCTCCAGGGTGGCTGTGCTAATTAAACCCTCTTCTCCTCCTACATGGATGTCTTTGTAGTTTCCCCCCTCTTGACTTTCTTCCCATTGCATCATCAGATGCTGCTTTTATTTCCTCCATGCATGTGAAGAGCCACTGCCTTCCGATGGAGCTGGGGCTGTGTCATCAGCACCTCCAGGGCTGCCTTGCACAACTCCCTGCCCTCAATCACATGAGCTTTGCAAGAGGGGATTTCTGCCCTGGCAGGGCAGCAGATGACGAGCGCTGACACAGGGACACGCAGCCCTGGCACGTGGCTGTGGGAAAGACACTTCTGTGCTACTCTTGGGAGCCAGCAAAGGCTGCTTCAGATAAGGAAAGCCTCATATCTCTCTCAAGGAATTTGCCAGTGCTATCACTGACAACTGGAGAAAGGAGAGAGAAAAGTGTAAGCAAAAGATCTGCACTTTGGTTGGCTCACACAGTGGCTCCTTTCACCTATTGAGAGTTTTGTTTCTCCTTTATGACCAATGCCTGTGTTTGTTAAACTAAAAACTTGTAAAACTATAAAAGCAACATGTTGCTTCAATAAAGAAGTCTGAAGAGCTTCTGACTGGTGCTTTGTGCCCTGTGGAGCTCAACAGGGCCACGTGGCATGGAGCTGCCCACGCTGGGCACAGCCAGCCTGGCCTGACACTGCTGTGGTTTGGCTACTCAGCTCTGGGAACCCAATTTTTGGAGTATTGCCCTTTCCGTTCAGGCTTGTGTAACCGTGGTTGAGCTGAGTGAGCTCAGAGGCCCATCCAGTGTGGATCCTGTCTTAGATACCAGGTCTGATGTGTATTCTGTTTCTGAGGAATTCCTTGTGTGTGAACTGGCTGCTTTCTGAGCCTGTCCCACCTTCCGCTTTCCTCTTATAGCAATGACTTCAGCAGGTTATTTTATATGGCCTATTGCATGAAAAGACTTCTGGAAGTCCTTGTTTTCCACTTAATCCTGCTATCTGTTCATTTAATGAGATGTTCCCTTCTGTGTGGGCTCATTTTGTAAGGAGCAGTCAGCACAGGTCCCATGTCACATCCTGATGCTCCATGCAGGGTCCTGCAGCTGCCAAGTTCCCCAGATTTGTGTTTCCTTGCACAGATTTCCCAGCATCTGGGAGATGTCCTGGACAGATCCTGTGGCTTGTATGAAAAGCCTCCCAGGGAGTGTGTGACTGACTGGTTTATGAGCTGAAAATTTATAAAGATCAAGAAGGAAAAGCATATGGTCTTCCTTCAGACAGAAATGTTACAAGGTCAGACGTAAGACGCAAAACATTTTGTTTTGCTCTTAAGGCTTTTATTTGTTTGTCTTTGAAAAAAACAGTGTTGTTTTTGAAATGAAGCCCTTTTTAAACATGAAACATAGACACAAACTTGAAAGGAATTAAGAGAAAATTACTGCCTGTGGGAATGCGTCTTTATTTGTATCAAAACTACGTTAACAGGATTCAGTCCAGTCCTTCAACTGATTTGTCCAATTACTGAATTGCATTCCTTGGAGGATTTGGCAGAAATTAAGGGATTTTAACCTAAATCAAGTCTGTTTCCTCTGATTAAGGACAGTCACCAGCCTTATCCTAGAATCTAACCTTCCAAAGGCACGATGCTTCAGAGACTGTGTCAAGAGCTGCCATTTGAGTGCTTTGTGCCCTCCCAACAACCCTTGCTCACTGACCTCTTCTCACCACTGGGATCATCTCTTTATTTGGGAGGTTTTACACCAGCCCTGCCTTCTGCCCTTAACAGGATGCAGGCACCAGTTCAGGAGTTTACCAGATGCTGCCTGGAGGGCGGAAAGGGAAAGCCAAACCTCTCTGATCATTCAGGTGCCTTCTCTATTTACTGTCAGAACAGAAAAGCTGATTGAGACTCGGTGTGAAAAACGCCAATCGCTTGTTTTTAGAATTTTTAAAAGTTTAATAGCAATAAAATGGTTATAAAAATGGTAATATAATTAGAGTAATAAAAATTTGGACAATTTAGATTAGGACAATATGAGACAATAGAAACAAAGAGTTAAGGACAGTCTAGGTATGTCTTTCTGGGCAAAATAAGCCCAAAAAAGGACCCATGATAACAGAGGATTAACCCTTAAAAACAATAACCTGTTGCATATTCATACATGTCGCAGACATTTCTCCACAGAAATCCTTTCTTTCAGATTTCTGCGTCTTTGGGAGGCCAGAGGCCTCCAAAGAGAAGGTAAACAATTATTATCAGATGCTGTGGAATGCAACAGGAACACCTTGATTGGCTCATTTTCTATGTTTATAATTAAGGGCCAATCACCAGTGCAAGCTAGGGGACTGAGTCCCTGGACACAACTTTGTTGTGGATTCTTTCTATTCTATTCTTAGCTTAGCTAGCAGCTCTGCAAACCTCTCTCTATATTCTATTAGTATAGTCTTAATGTATTATATATAATATCTTAATAAATATGCCTTCTGATCAAGATACAAGATTCACCGTCTCTCTCTCACCAGCTGCGACCCACTCAGGCGCGGTAATACATACACCTCATCCATGATGCATAAATTCCATTCAAACACAGGATTCTGTCTGGTCATCACCAACTTCTTCCCCAAAATCCTAATGGTGTCATCCTGCCCAAGCAAGGCAGGAAGAAGCTCGTTTCTCCTGATAATGGAGCAATAAATTCTCTTTCTCTGAAAGATTCAGGTGTCCTGTGGCTGCTATCTCGCTGCGAGTCCTGTCTCTAAAAAAAGTATCCTACAGAGAATTGTTTCTACTTTAACCTTATGTTATAACCTAAAACTATATTTAACACACTACTTAACTTTCTAACATAACACAAATAATATTCATTTGAATATTTGCCAAAAGCCAATCATAAAATACACATTTTTCACACTCGGGCAGAAGAAAAATGAAGATTTCAGTCAGTTTTGCAGCCACAGTGAGGTTTTCTGCCCAGCCCAGAAACTGATGAGCTGGCACTACCAAGCTGGGAGCTGTTGTATTTATTTAATTTTCAACCTCCTTCAGAAGCCCTTCCCATCAGTGCCCCCAGGCAAAAGAACTGAAACTTTTTCCGTGTGTTTCTGGTGAAGGGAGATGTCATTTATGGGCTCAGCAGTGGGACAGGCTGCTGACAGATGCCACTGCCCACACAGCACCTGCAGGGTGATCTCATGTGCTGCAGGGAGCTGCACCTCTCCTGGGGTGAGGCCACCAGAGGAGGGGCAGGCAGAGAAGGTGCAGCAGGAAAGGAGGAGTATTTTTTGTGATTGCAGGAATTCTGACCTCAGAGCATCCCAGGGAACTGCTTTGTGAAAAGTGCATATTATATGGCTCTACACAGATATTTACTATGTGCATTATGTTGTATGGATTGTATGTTATATGATTAGTAGTGTTGTATTAACAATTTAATAGTATGGTAAATGTAGTTTTGTAGCTGAAATGTACATTTGTGGTTAAATAAGATGTATATGGGATAAACTAAAATAAAATATGTATGTGGGATATTTTTTTTAAAGAAAGGAATGAGGTTCTCGCACCAGATGGCAGCCACAGGACACTTGAATCTTTCAGAGAAAGAGAATTTATTGCTCCATTATCAGAAGAAATGAACTTCTTCCTGCCTGGCTCAGCCATGAAGATGCAGTCAGGATTCAGAGGAAGAAGCCGACACTGCCCAGACAGAATCCTGTGTTTGAATGGAATTTATGCATCATGGATGAGGTGTATGAATATGCAACAGGCTGTTGTTTTTAAGGGTTAATCCTCTGTTAACGTGGGTCCTTTTTCGGGCTTATTTTGCCCAGAAAGAGGTACCCGGACTGTCTGTAACTCTTTGTTTCTGTTGTCTCATATTGTCCTAAATCCTAATTATCTAAATTTTCATTACCCTATTTATATTGCTATTTTTAATAACCATTTTATTACTATTAAACTTTTAAAATTTTAAAAACAATTGTTTGACGTTTTTCACATGCTACAAGAAAGGTCTTGTGGTGGCAGGGCTGTGACATTCCCTCTGTTCTGCTGTGCAGCAATCCCTTGGGAGCTCCCACCTCCAGTGCTGGTTCTGTTTACAAAGATCCAGATGTTCCCCCATGCATCCCAGCTCCCACTTCCCGTGTGTGCACCTCCTGCCAGCACATCAGGAGACATCCAGACCTCAGAACCTGAGGGACATCCCAGGCCTCTTTCCCCCCAAGGCTGCCCAAGCTCACTGCCATGCTCTGTAGTTAGAATTCTCTCTCTTGAGCCTGAAGCTCCCTGGTGTCAGAACTGCTGGCTCACTTCTCATAATTTAGAAAGGTTTATTAAACCTTACCAAAAATACAACAGAAGACTGAATAGAGAAAAAGGTCACAGTGCTGGAAGCAAAGAATTTTCCCACCATGTGCTCGCCCACACAATGGAGATTTCACCTTTTAACCCCTCCCAAAGTTCTGTCCTTTGCCTCTTCTTTGCTGTCCAGTGGTGGAGATCTCTTCCTCAGGTCCTGACTGGAGGGCAGGTGGTGCCACAGTGACAAGCTGACCCTCCAGGATGTCACAAACCCAGCTGTGCCTTGATAACCATGCAAGGGGGTAAAACGCAACTATAAATCTATACAACTTTTCTTAACATCTATACATGATATTTGTCTGTTAATTGTGAGAATCAATCATCACATTACACACCTGTCACACTGGGCAGCTCATTTTGTCACCCTGACACGATTCAGTGTGCCTGCTCTCAGCAATGCCGGGTTCTTCTCACCCTGCTCCAGTTCTGTGGCAATGTACATGGAGATGGGACATAACCTAAACCTTCCTTCCCAGGGAAACCTGAAAAATCAGGCAAAGACTGAATTCTGCCAGTGACATTGGTCTGCTTTTGCATGGGGGAAAAGATCCCAAGTGAAAGACAAGCAAGAGGCATCGTTCAGCCTCGTACCCATGATGGGGCCTCTCTCACTGCTCCATTGCAGCCACCTCAACCCTCCTGCTGAGCTTGTGTCACCCTGCAAAGGGCTGGGACAGCCAGAACAGCCACAGGGACCCCAACTCCACTTGCAGGGCTGTGATGGGTGCCACATCCTTCATGGATTTTGCTTCAGGGCCTGTGGTGGGGAAGCACCAAAACCAGGCCCAGGAGCAGAGAGCAGAGCTCCAGTCCTGCCCTGCCCTTTCTCTGCTTGGCTTGGGGGCTGCAGGCAGTGTGTGGGTGTGGGGGTGTGTGTGTCAGTGTGGGTGTCTGGGTGTGTGTGTGTGAGTGTGCGAGTGTGTGTGTGTGTGTGTGTGTGTGTGAGTGTGTGTGGGTGTGTGTGTGTAGGTGTGTGGGTGTGTGTGGGTGGGTGTGTGTGTGTGGGTGTGTGTGTGTGGGTGTGGGTGTGTGTGTGTGAGTGTGTGGGTGGGTGGGTGGGTGTGGGTGTGAGTGTGTGTATGTGTGTGTGTGTGTGTGGGTGTGTGTGTGTGAGTGGGGGGTTGTGTGTGTGTGGTGAGGGTGTGTGCGTGAGTGTGGGGGTGTGAGTGGGTGTGTGTGTGTGAGTGGGTGTGTGTGTGTGGGGGGTGTGTGTGTGTGTGTGTGTGTGTGTGTGTGTGTGAAGCCATGGCTGTGCTGGCTGCTCTCTGAGCTCTGTGTGTGGGGGTGTGGGTGTGTGGGTGTGTGTGTGTGTGTGTGAAGCCATGGCTGTGCTGGCTGCTCTCTGAGCTCTGTGCTGCATGGCCACCAGCCCTGAGCCCTGTCTGAGGCTGCCTCCTGCCCACTGCCTTCCTCTGTCACCTCCTGCTGTGTCCATCCCTCAGCCAGGGCCACAACAGTGGCCAGCAGAACTCTCCATTTTATCACTTCATTTATCATCCCCACAAACACCCCTCCAACAACCATTCCACTCTCCATTAAAATAACTGCCCTACTTGTAACAGCCCTAGGCATCGCTCTAGCCCTAGAAATCTCAAATATAGCCCAAACACTCATCCTCACAAAACAAACCCCTCTCTCAAACTTCTCCACATCTCTAGGGTATTTAACCCCTTCATCCACCACCTAAGCATGACTAACTTCCTGAACAAGAGGACAAAACATCTCTGAAGTGTGTCACAGAGATTCCTGCACCAGCCCAGGGGCCACTCTGATATTTCCAGCTGTGCAAAGCCACCACAGCCATTCAGGACCATTTCAAACCAAGCTGGGAGTCCAGGCCTGAGGTGCATTTTGCCCCCACATTTCTGAATTCATGCCCTGCTATTTGCTGTGCTTGGTCTCACAGGAGCTGGGAGGAAAATGTGGCACACACCTGGGATATCTGCACCTGTGTGAAGGGTGTTGTGAAAAACGCCAATCACTTGTTTTTAGAATTTTTAACATTTCATAGTAATAAAATGGTTATTAAAATAGTAATATAATTAGAGTAATAAAAATTTGGACAATTTGGATTAGGACAATATGTGGTAACAGAAACAAAGAGTTATGGACTGACAGGGTTCCTCTTTCTGGGCAAAATGAGCCCAAAAAAAGGGCCCATATTAACAGAGGATTAACCCTTAAAAGCAACAGCCTGTTGCATGTTCATATACGTCATACATGATTCATAATTTCCATTCAAACACAGGATTCTGTCTGGGCAGTGCCAAATTCTTCCTCGGAATCCTGATGGTGTCATCCTGCCCAAGTGCGGCAGGAAGAATTTAATTTCTTCTGATAATGGAGCAATAAATTCTCTTTCTCTGAAAGATTCAGGTGTCCTGTGGCTGCTATCTGGCTGTGAGTCCTTTCTTTAGAAAAAGTATCCTACATAGCATAGTTTCTATTTTAACATTGTGTTAAAACCTAAAACTCTATTTAACACACTACTTAAGAAAATTAATACAGCTTAAATTTCTAACACAACACATATCATATTCATTTGAATATCTGCAAAAAGCCAATCATAAAATACACATTTTCCCACCGGAAGGCTTCTGGGAAGCACACACAGGCTGGGACAGCTCCTGGCTTGACAGCTTGTGAGAAATACATATTATATGATAGGCTTTTTGCAAATATTGAAATTAATATTGTATGTGTTATGTTAGAAAGTTATACTGCATTAATCCTATTTTCAGTAGTGTGTTAAACATAGTTATAGGCTATTATATAATATTAAAATAGAAACTATGTGATGTAAGATACTTTTTCTAAAGTTTCTTACATGACATAGCTGAAGGAATTTTATGCACAGACCTAACAGCAACAAGACACCAAAACCACCAAGAGAAGAATTATTGCCTCCTTACTGGGAAAGACCAGACTTGGTAGGGACCAAGATGACTGATTTACATGATGAGGGGGGGAAAGTTGATAATAACCAGGCAACACCCTTTGTTCGAAAATAATTTTTGAATCCTGTATGAGATATGTGAATATGCAACAGCTTTTAAGAGTCATTTCTTTCTTAGTGAGCTGTGCTTTCAAGAGGAAAGCATCTGAACATTTGTAATTCTTTGCTTTTAATGTCCTTTATTTTCCCTACTCTGATTCTCCAAATTCTTATTGCTCTAATTTGTGTTATTATTTTTGTAACTATTTTAATACTCTCAAACTTATACAATTTTAAAACAAGTGATTGGCATTTTTCACAAGCTCCCCATGGCACAGGCCTAAATCACACACCATTGGGAGTCTGCACCACACACACCATCCCAAATGCATGGAAGGTCACCTTGTTTCAAACAAGAATTGTTGTGATTGAAAACCAAGCTAGCTTAGTCAGAGAACAGTCACAGTCATAAGGGAAGAAATCCTCTCAAGTAATGAAAAATGACCTTATCTGTTGAGGGCCCCCAGCTAGGCACATTGATTAAGGTGTTTTGCTCAGCACTGATGCCTATCAATGTCTCACTTCTTGTGAGTGTTTCCCTTGGGCCTAAGGCTGTGCTCTAACCCCAGCCTGAGGGAAACATTTTCTGGCCTTGTCCTTCTGGAGCATGGCTCGGAATGAGTGGCTTTGTCTACACCAGTTCTATCCTCAGAGCCAGCACTATGTGGTCACTGAGGCCCAAGAGCATGTGAGAGCAACTTGGTTTCTTTTCTTTGTCCTACTTCACACTCTCTGTCCCAAACTGAGCACAGTGAGTCAGACCTGGCGGCCTGAAACTCTGCTTTTCTCCTTGTCCTCCTGACCACGAGCATCAAAAGCATGAGTATGTTCAAATCCTTCAAAGGAAAGTACATTTGGTCTCATTCTTGCAACACTTTTGCACTTGCACTTTCTCCAAACCCAGGAAACTGCAACAACAAATTCTGACAGACTGAGCAGGGACTGCGGTTATGGTATTGTGTCACAAATATCTGAGGATTGCCCATCTCAGTTTGGGTATTTCTGAGGCTGTTCAGCAATGCTTGCAGACTGTGAAAAATGCATATTTTATGACTGGCTTTTCACAAATATTAAAATGAATATGATATGTGTTGTGTTAGAAAGTCATGCTGTATTACTTTTCTTTAGTAGTGGGTTAAATATAATTTTAGGTTATAACATAAGGTTAAAATAGAAACTATACTTGGAAGATACTTTTTTAAAAAGAGAGGAATGAGGTACTCCCACAAAGAAAGCAGCCACCTGAATCTTTCAGAGAAAGAGAATTTATTGCTCCATTATCAGAAGAAATGAAATTCTTCCCACCTCGCTCAGCTCTGAAGATGCAGTCAGGATTCAGAGGAAGAATTTGGCACTGCCCAGACAGAATCCTGTGTTTGAATGGAATTTATGCATCATGGATGAGGTGTATGAATATGCAACAGGCTGTTGCTTTTAAGGGTTAATCCTCTGTTAATGTGGGTCCTTTTTTGGGCTTATTTTGCCCAGAAAGAGGTACCTGGACTGTCTGCAACTCGTTGTTCTTATTGTCTCATATTGTCCTAACCAAATTGTCCAAAGTTTTATTACTCTAATTATATTACTATTTTAATAACAATTTTATTACTATGAAACTTTTAAAGTTTTAAAAACAAATTACTGGCGTTTTTCACGGAGGGCTAATCACAATGCTCCTTGTGGATATGGTCTGTGAGTGAGGTTTTCCCAGGATCCCAAACACACAGTCCTGGGGAGTTTGTGTGCAGGAGCTGCTCCCAGCTCACCTGCAGGTCTGGAGCTTGCACCCAGCACAGCTGGAGGAGCCCCTTGTCTCTCAGCAAAGCCATGCTCACAATCTGCTTGGAAAACCCCTCAGAGCTTTCTATGTTCACCCTTTTCCTTTCACCCTTTGGTGATTTTGCCTCTCTCTGCTTTTTTGCTCAGCTGTACTTGCAATGTGAAGCGTGGCAGGTGTTAATTGTGCAGCACCAGCTGTTTCCACTCTGGGTTTTGATCATGATTCAGCCTCTTCTCTGGTCTAACACAGCTTTCTTTACTCAGCATTGTTGTGCTGACCTCAAATCTTGGGATGTTAGTGGTGGGGTTGGTGTTCACCTCAGACCAACACTGTAAGAGCCTGAATGAGGGATGTGGGACTCCAGGCAGCTCTCCAAAATGCAGTTTATTCCATCCAAGAGGTCACAGCAGTCCAGAGCCTGTGCCCACAGCTGTCAGCTCCAGCTGCAGGCAGGCCTGGAGACCCTTAGTTTAGTTTACAATGCATTATATACTTTCCTTTGCTGAGCATCTTAATACAGAAAAACCAATCTATACCTTAACTATTATCTCTAGCCTATCATAACTGCTATAATTACCATTTTCATGTTACTGTTCTCCAATCACTAAAAGTTAGTACATTACAGTTTAAGCTAGAAGTTGGTTTACAGTTTTCTTGCAGTGGAAAATTCTGAGACCTTTTTTCTACTTGCAACATTGCAGGCTTGTTTGCCTGTGCTTTCTGCTTGGTAAAAACATCTTCTTGTTTGGGGTGGGTTTATCCTTTGCTCTGAGCCATAAAAACCCCTTCTAACCAACACACCCTTTGCCTCCTTGGTTATCCAGTAAGATTGGCTCAGCAATTCTTTTCTTCTGTATCAAAACTTGCTTTCATTTCTATTCCTTCTTTAGGTTCTACATTCAAAAATCTTTCTGCCAAGAACATACATATCTGTGAGACCTTCTTGTCAAACTTTCATCCTTCCCAACACAACACCTCCTGCAGACAGCTGGAACTTCTCTGGTCCAAACTCTGTAGATCCCTGTGGGAGTCTGCAGGGTCAGTGGAGGGTTCTGTCCCTCCATCTCTTTCTTTGCAGGTACTTTTGCAAACCCAGGCACAGGACACAGGTGTGTGTGACTGTACCCTGTGAAAAATGCGTATTTTATGATTGGCTTTTTGCAAATATTAAAATTCATATTATATGTGTTATGTTAGAAAGTTATACTGTGTTAATTTTCTCAAGTAGTGTGTTAAATATAGTTTTAGGTTATAACATAAGGTTAAAATAGAAACTGTGCTATGGAAGATACCATTTTTTAAAAGAGAGGAATGAGGTACTTGCACCAGATAGCAGCCACAGGACACCTGAATCTTTCAGAGAAAGAGAATTTATTGCTCCATTATCAGAAGAAATTAAATTCTTCCTGCCTTGCTCAGCCCTGAAGATGCAGTCAGGATTCAAAGGAAGAAGCTGACACTGCCCAGACAGAATCCTGTGTTTGAATGGAATTGATGCATCATGGATGAGGTGTATGAATATGCAACAGGCTGTTGTTTTTAAGGGTTAGTCCTCTGTTAATGTGGGTCCTTTTTTGGGCTTATTTTGCCCAGAAAGAGGTACCCGGACTGTCTGTAACTCTTTGTTTCTGTTGTCTCATATTTTCCTAATCCAAATTGTCCAAATTTTTACTACTCTAATTATATTACTATTTTAATAACCATTTTATTACTATTCAACTTTTAAAACTTTTAAAAACAAGTGATTGGTGTTTTCCACAACCACAACATCCAGGAGGGATCCTGGCTTTTCTGGGATGGGCCAGGTGAGGTTTCTGGCTGTGTTTGTGACAGCACAGGCAGTGCAAACATCAGGATCTGGCACATGGGCCATGAAGCACTGGCTCGGGAAGGCAGCACCCAGCCCTGCTTCTAGAAAGGGACATCTCTGGGAAAAGGATCAAGCAGAACACAAGGAGATGACTTGAGTTACTGAAACCAACTGGAAAGGCAGTGAGATTTTTCTCCTGCGAGCTGGAGCAAACCTTTTCTTGTAAAGTATGGATGCTGCTTGATAATCTGAGTCTTTTCAGAGTGGGTGAGCAGCCATCAGAGTAAGTTCTTCACATTTTCCAGGGTGGAACACACGGAACAACAGAACAGTTTAGGCTGGTGGTTTGAGAGGAAGTAGGTTTTCTGGGATATGCTGTGGTCACACCAGTGGGGTTCAGATTTGAATATTGGAAAAGGCTTTCAGACTATCAAGCCCAGATGTTATCCCAGCACATAGGAGGCATTAAAGAAGTTTCTTGCTGGGAGGTGTGTCAATGTCTCTGTGTCCTATGGAAAGTGACAAAGGCAGAAGCAGATCAACTAATGATTCAAAATGCTGCACGTAAACCCTAAAAAAGCCTGCAACCAAGTCTCATCTGTCTGTCCTCATTGGGTGGAGGCATTCTACTCACTTTTTGTGCTGGTGACAGTAAGCCAGATAAGCAGACACTGGCAGTAATGGAAACCTTGAATCAACAAAACGAGACAAAGGGAAGTGAGTCCTTTTAACTCCATGAGATAAAACCAGTGATGTCTCAGGCATGCATTTGGTGATGAAATCATGGGGCTGCTGTATCCTTTATGAATCAGATCCTATGCTGGATTAAACATTTGTCCTTGCAGTGGGATCACTTCCACCTTTTCTACATCAGAAATGAAACAGGTCCCTGAGTTGCCAGGAAATAGGTGCAACTTTTTCCTCAAAGCAAACAATGAAAGAAATTATTAGGAAAGTACATCTGTGCCCACATCAAGTTTTGACCTGCCCCAAACTTTGCCCTGTGCCTTGGCTGGCCACCAAAGAACAGCACGGACTCCAAACCCCTGTGACATGCAGAGGCAGCAGAAAGTGCAGCAATGGGAGTGCTCCCGTGCTTGTGAGCACCTGGGGCTCCTAAACCCCCTTGGGCACCAGGTGAGCAAGAGCACAGAGCTGTCCTGCTGAAAAGGTAATTGTGCAAGAGGAGGAAGCGGTTCTTTGAGGAGGCAGTGGCAGTGTTTAGGTGTTTGCAGAGGTTTGGTTTACTGGCAGTGAGCTTACAGGAGAAACACTGCTTTAGTCCTGCCTTCTGACTGTCCAACATTCCTAAAGTCCTAAGGACAGTCCGTCTATGGCCCCCTACCAGCTTCACATCTCTCCTGAGCTCGCCTGGGCTCTCTGCATAGTGTCCTTGCTCCCCTGGGACGGGTCAGCCAGCCCCACTGTCCTCTCCTGCCCTGGCCTGGGGCTTTTCTCATCCTCAGGCTCCTCCTTCCTGGTGCAGGGGGCACAGGGAGCCTGTCCCAGCCCAGCTTGTGGGGTGTGTTCTGCTCTGGGATGCTGAACAGCTGCCAGAAATTTGCCTTGCTGGCGTCTCCATGGGGAGATGTGCCCCCAGCCTCCACTCTGCTTGCTTGGCTCTATAGCCCTTAACAGATTTACTCATTTGCTTGGAGAACTGAGCCTTCAGCAGCCTTCCTCATTCCACTTGGAATATGAGCAAAGAGCCTCCAGATCCTCCCTGGCCTTAGAGCACAGAAGGCTGCAGATAAATCCTGCTACACTCACCACTGTTCTTTTCTGGCCTGTCACCAACTCCTCCCAGCCCTCAGTGTGTGTGTGTTGCTCAATTTGCTTATTTTGGTGGATTATTGCCCCATAGCTGGAAGCAAGCATCTCTAGGGCTGGTCTGGATCTCTTGGAAAACAGGAACCAACTGCCAGCTCAGAGATCAGCTCTGAAGTTAGAGATGGTGCTGAGAAAATTCTCATAAGTCAAACCCTCCCAATTAGTTGCTGCAGGAAGCTGCTCGAGTCTCTGTCATACTTTCCCATTTTGATTGTTGAGTAAGGAAATGAGATTCCTGTGCTTTCTGCTGCCTGAGCTGCACAGTGCTGGCTCCACAGCAGCAGCACCGGCTGCACTCTGCCAAGCACACCATGGCTTTCTCCTTCTCTGCAGTGCAGCTGACAGGCTGTGACTCACACTGGCTGATTAAACGTAAATGGCTCGTTAGCCATTATTACTGATAACCTACGTGGTAGAAAATGAGGTCATTGGCACACAGGTGGAAATGGACTGCGAATGTTTCCCCTCGTTTCTGGTGTGGGGAGAGGCAGCCTCCATCCCATCCTGCTCTGCCGCACCTTCCGCAGCTCCTTCTCCCCCAGGAGTGGCCGCGGCTCTCACATCGGCTGTGTCACCCTTAACGTCAGCCAGGAGAGATGGGAAATGTGAAAAATGCCCAGTTTATGATTGGCTTTTTGCAAATATTAAAATAAATATTATATGTGTTCTGTCAGAAAGTTGTGCTTAGTTAGTATAAAGTTAGTATTAATTTTCTAAAGTAGTGTGTTAAATATAGTTTTAGGTTACAACATAATGTAAAAATAGAAACGATGCTATGTAGGATTTTTTTTTAAAGAAAGGACTCACAGCAAGAAAGCAGCCACAGGACACCTGAATCTTTCAGAGAAAGAGAATTTATTGCTCCATTATCAGGAGAAACGAACTTCTTCCCACCTTGCTCGGGCAGGATGACACCGTCAGGATTCAGAGGAAGAAGCTGACACTGCCCAGACAGAATCCTGTGTCTGAATGGAATCTATGCATCATGGATGAGGTGTATGAATATGCAACAGGCTGTTGCTTTTAAGGGTTAATCCTCTGTTATTGTAGGTCTTTTTTTGGGCTTATTTTGCCCAGAAAAGATACCCGGACTGTCCATAACTCTTTGTTTTTATTTTCTCACATTATCCTAATCCAAATTGTCCAAATTTTTCTTACTCTAATTATATTACTATTTTAATAACAATTTCATTACTATTAAATTTTTAAAATTTTAAAAACAAGTGATTGGCATTTTTCACAAAAGGTTTATTAAACCTTATCAAAAATACAACAGAAGACCGAATAGAGAGAATATGACAGGATTTTTCCCACCATGTGCTCACCCTCACAATGGAGGTTTCGCCTTTTCACCCTTCAGCCCCTCCCAAAGTTCTGTCCATTGACCCCTTCTTTGCTGTCCAGTGGTGGAAATCAATTCCTTAAACCTTGACTGGAGGTCAGTTGCTGCCACAGTGACAAGATGTTCCTCCCAAACGTCCCAACTTCACCTGTCTCTTGATGACAACACAAGGGGCTAAAACAGAACTATGAATCTATAAAACTTTTCTTAACCTATAGACCTGATATTTGTCTGTTAATTGTATTACTCATCTATCACAGAGGACACACCACAAATCCCCTTTCCGTGACTGCAAGCACAGGAAAATGAATGTGCTGCCCCTCTGTAGTCAGGGATTGTCTCCAGGAGCTGCCCTGCACTTCCACAGCCCTGGCTTCAGGATGTCCTGGGGGCACTGGCCTGGCTGAGCAGAGCTGTAAGGTGGGACTCAAGCACCACCTGTGAACTCCTACAAGGTCCTAACAACCCCAGCAACAAAAATGGATGTTTCTCATATCAAAGAGTGTCAGAACCCAGGACATTGCTCTGGCTGCCCTGGAGGGCTTGAGACCCTGGCAGGGGGCTCAGAGACCTTGGCACGGAGTCACAAACACCTGTGCCTTTGATTTTAGCCCATGGAAACAATTAGCAACTTTGTGTGAAGAGTTACAAGGCACAAGAGTTTGAGTAGAATGACAGTGAATTTGTCACAGGGTGAAAAGGTGGAATTTTGGGGTTTTTAGAATGGGGGTTCAAGAGGCAAGATGGAAGAATCTAGGAGTGTCCTGTTCTTCTTCTCCTTGTCCTCCATCTTCTGCTGGGATGGTGACATTTTTTGATTGGTTTAGAGTAGAGACAGAGTATCTAACATAGGTGATAGGTATTGGAAAATTATTGTAAATAAAGCACACGTAGTTCTTAGTATAAAAAGCCAACACCACTCCAAGGGCAGGGACTGTGCCACAACCCGACCTGCTGGACAGATCTCAGCAGGTCAGAGAAAGAATGGAACAGATCAGAGAAAATAAACAACCTTGAAAACCAGAGCTGAGGAATCTCAACTTTTCCTTCAAGCGTGGGGCTGGGAAAAAAAGACTCTTTAACACCTCAGGAGCCATTTCAGCAACACAAATCCAACAAAAGAGACTTTTAACCTGGTGGAAGAAAGGGGTCTCTGGACACAAACAAAAGCTGAGGGCACGGAAACTTACTGATGAGGACAGCCAGTCCATCAAGCAATCAATGTTGGGAGTTGAATCATTCCAACCTTTATTTCAGGGCAAGTGCAGGTGTATGTATAGATGCAGGTCAGTGGGATCAGTGAGGGAAATGCCCTCTCCTGCTCTAAACAAGAAGAAAGAGTGCAGCCTTCCAGAGAACAAATCCATTTGTGCTCTCCAGGCTTCATCTTTCGTGCTGTGCTGTGCAGCCCTGCACACACCACCGGCATGGCCTGCCCTGTGTCAGCATCAGCCCTGCACACCCTCCTGGAGAGCTGAAACAAAAGCTGAACTGTAAAAAAAGGAAATATGTGAAAATTTCATACAGTTTCCATAGCACAGGAAGTGTCTGCTCAAACACTGAATGCATCATTCACCAGGCACTTCCAACCTCCTCCTCCCCCAGCCACCGCCTCCAAGGGGCACCACAAACCCAAATGTTGCAAAGGAAAAATTTATTATTTTTAGGAAGAGAAACACATTCTCAGTTCTGCTGGGGAGTGTGACAATCCCCAGCCTTGGGGCAGAGTGCAGATGCCTTCAGTCCCCGTGGTGGTGAGCGTGGCCAGTTAAAAACCCAAAATATCCCTTGATGATGAGCATCCTGTGGGTGCAAGTCAGCCACAGCTTCTCAGTGAGAGGAGAGAAGATGCTGCTTCTGGGCACTGCATGAGTTGAGTGCTTCAGCCAGTTTCCCCTGAGGCCCTGGCCTGGCCCAGGTGGGGAAGCTCCTTATCCTAAAGGCCAGGAAAGCTCTCCAAGGCCTGGAGCATGTCCTTAGCTGCCTGTGGCACCTGAGTCTGCTGGAGTGCTCAGCGACGAGTGTGTCAGTCCAGGTCTGGGTCTGCAAAGCAGGACCAGCCCAGAGCATTGGGAGCATTTTCAAAGAGGAGTTCAGTGCTGACAGCCTGGTCTGAGCCCTTCCCAGTGTTTCTAAGCAATCTGATGTAACATTCTTATGCCCATCATTTAAATACATAAATACTTCTAACAAAAGACTTTGGGGTGTGCAGCCAGCAGCGACACACTGAAATGTTGGTGGAGTTCTTTGGGAGACACAAGGTCAAAACCTGACAGGTGGTTAAAATCTGAGTTCTTTGGGAGACACAAAGTCAAAACCTGACAGGTGGTTAAAATCTGCCTTGCTGCAAGCAAAAACCCCCCAGGCTGGCTGTGCTGGGCTCAGGGGCTGCCTGCAGCATGGGCAGGACCTGTCTCAGCTGGATGAGCAGGGGTGAGCAGGGATGAGCAGCCCAGGGTCACTGAGGTGTGCCTGGTGCCCCGTGGAGGCTGTGCCTGGCAATCTCTGGTGCACACCTGTGGGACAAAGCCATGAGAACCATCAGGGTGCTCCCTGAGGAAAGGATGCTCACACCTGCAGCTTCCACCTGGTCTGTCAGAGACAGGTCACCACATCCAGCAGTCTTCATGTTTGCCCAAATTTTACGTGCCTGGATCACTTTTGGGTCAAGCCAGTGTGTGTGTGCGCTTGAAGGACATTTTCCTGTGAGGCCTTACAGCAGATATTCCTTGGGCTCAGGCTTCAGCAGCCTGCAGACAGCTGGAACAGCTCTGCTCTCAAAGGCTGCTCCCCAAAACTCCACAGTCAGTGCTCCTGCTGCCCAGGGCAGTCCTGTCAGCTCATTTCCACACTCCACCTTCTCTCACAGCCCTTCCTCTCATCTGGCTCACTCCAAAGGCATTCCCTGCTGCCTCTTCCCTGCTTCCATCTTGCCAGGCAGATTTGTGCTCCTCCTGCTCCAAGTGGCTTCAAGACACTTGAGGTATCTTCCTGACTCACCAGACTTTTGTTTGAGAAAAAAAAACAACACATTTCTACTATATACAGACCTTGTCAAGTAAATAGAGAATCCTGGGGTTTCTCTGAATATGAGCTAAGCTTGGGTGACTTTCTTTGGCTTTCATTTCTGTTCTTCTCAAGAGCTCCACGCATCCCTTTCCCCAGTGTTGGGAAGCTCCATCCTGGGTAGCAACTCAGCTGCACAGAGCTCCAAAGAGGCGAGTCTTGCACTAAATAAAGCCTGTGGTCCATCTGCATTCCCTGTGGTCCATCTGCACTCCCAGCCCAGGGAGGGCTCTAGAGCAGTCTGCCCACACAAGTCTCGGTGGGGAAGGCCGTGCTTTCCATGCTGCTCCAGCCCTGCAGCTAGAACTTGCTGTCAGCCACTAGCACCAGGCTGAGGGACAGGTCCCAGAGGGTGGCGTTGGAGCTGGTCCACAGCGCGATGCTGTTCTGCTCAAACAGGTAGAGCACCGTGGTGAGGTTCACTGTGCTCTCGCTGCCCTGCACAATCTGCTCCCACAGGATGCTGCTGCTGCCCTGCAGGGTCAGGTTCAGCCAGTTCTCCTCCTTCTCCAGGATGACGGTGCTCCTGAGGGACAGCAGGTAGAGGCCGTCACAAGGGACAAGGACGGAGCCGTTCCGGATCTGGATGGGCCCCGATTCCGCTGAGAGGTTCACGGCTGCTCCCCTGGTGGTCCTGCCTGAAATGCAAGGAGGCAGAGGTGATGCCCTGGGGACAAATGGCTGCTAGGAAATGGGCTGGTTTATGTGAAAAATGCGTATTTTATAATTGGCTTTTTGCAAATATCAAGATGAATATTATATGTGTTGTGTTAGAAAGTGATGCTGTATTAATTCTCTTAAGTAGTGTGTTAAATACAGTTTTAGGTTATAACAAAATGTTAAAATAGAAACTATGCTAAGGAAGATACTTTTTCTAAAGAAAGGACTCCCACCAAGATAGCAGCCACAGGACACCTGAATCTTTCAGAGAAAGAGAATTTATTGCTCCATTATCAGAAGAAACGAACTTCTTCCCACCTCGCTTGGGCAGGATGACACCATCAGGATTCAGAGGAAGAAGCTGACACTGCCCAGACAGAATCCTGTGTTTGAATGGAATTTATGCATCATGGATGAGGTGTATGAATATGCAACAGGCTGTTGTTTTTAAGGGTTAATCCTCTGTTAATGTGGGTCCTTTTTTGGGCTTATTTTGCCCAGATAGAGGTACCCAGACTGTCCTTAACTCTTTGCTCTTATTGTCTCATATTGTTTTAATCCAAATTGTCCAAAGTTTTATTACTCTATTTTTACTATTAAACTTTTAAAAATTTTAAAAACAAGTGATTGGCGTTTTTCACAGTTTACACCTCCTGACTGCAGGGAAGATTGAAAAATATAAAAAAAAAAGGGGAGAGTAAAATAGAGGAGAGTAAAATAGAGAACAGGGCATATCAATGTGAGAAATGGATTTGTAGAGAATTCTCAAAGCCTAACAAGAGACTCACATAGCATACATCTGCATACAAAGTCTGAAATAAAAAATACTAACTTAGGAATACCATAGAATAAGACAAACATTGTTGAGAAAGAAATAGAACTAGAAACAAGTTTCAAAAGACAGCCTTCCAAATAAGACTAAATGCTTTAGAGAAATAAAACAATGAAAAATACATGGTAGTAAAACCGGCAAAGAGTAATTTTAGATTATTAACTTTAAAGCATTTACAATATAGTGTAACAAAAACTAATAAACCAAGAAACATGTAATATATTGTAATTAAGAAATAATTAGGTTTTAATTATAATAACAGTAATTATAACGTCTGTATTGTCTCATCCTTCACATAAGACTAAAAATAAAATAAAAGTTTTTAAAACATCTCTCAGTTACTCCATCTCTAAGTCAAAAAAAAGCTTAATCCAACAGACCAGAGTTAAAATATTATCTACCATGGCCAGACATCATCCACCATGGAAATTTACAGCTGACCACTCTTGACTAAGCTGTGCCTTTTGGCACATGGTTTATGTGGATCGCTCCTCCAAATTTTTATTTATGCACAATTTACTTACTCTGTGTCTTAGAATACAGAAAAATACAGCAAGTAAAGCATCACTGTGAGTTTAAAAAGAACAGGTTCATAAAAATAACAGGAAAGTTAAGACAGTAAATAAGATGAGGAAAAGGCACCCAGAGCTGGATGACAAAAAGTGCTTTTTGTTGAGATGCTGGTAACATAAGCCTTTGTCTTAGGGTTTGTTGTGGGTTTTTGTTCTTTTGTTTGTTGTTTTTTTTTCTAGAAGACAAGAGGAAAGAGCAGCAAAGAGACAGAAGCAGAAGGAACTAAATAGTACAGAGCAGAAAAAGGAGAAATTATACAGGAACTTGTCAATGAAGGTTTTCAGGTGGAACGGAGCGCCGCGGTTCCCAGGCTCTGTGCTGCAGCCCTGTTCTCTCAGCACAGCAGCTGAAAACCCTGGGGCACCCAGGGGCTCTGCAGGCAGGGAGCACAGCACCTCTGGGCTGGGGACAAACTTCCAAAGCTTTTCCCCCAAAGGACATGAGTTTCTATTAGGTCGGGCTCCCTGCTGCCTCGCGCTTTTAACTGAAAGCCAAACCGTCGATAATATTTTCAGTATTATTTTAAAAGTTTTACCGATTGGCTTTATCTCTGAGGTGTGACACCAGACAAAGCTCCAGCGTAGCTGGCACGCAGAGCAGCACATCTGATATGGTGTGTGCTCTCACCCACTCCTCCTGAGGAAATCATTTACATTTTTCATAAATCAGGAAACCATTGACTTGCTTTAGAAAAGCCCAAGAGCGTGCCGCGTGCATTCAGCAAATTGTCAAAAATTACTTTCTTGTTCATTCACAGAGTGAAAGGGTGGTCTGGGAGGCAGGTGAGAGCTGCAGGGATCCATGCAGATTTTCAGCTTTTGTTGTCCTGCTCTGGGAAAACCCAACTGTTTGCAGCACTGGGGCGGGCTTGGCCCCTCTCCCCTGACAGCTCTCAGAGAAACAGCCAGCACTGTGGCACCTGAGAGCCATTTGGGTATTTTGGGGGCCACAGGATGCCAGGGAGGTCCCTGGGGACCGTGGGAGGGTGGGGATCCCTCCCAGTGTGCCGGGGATGTGGGTGCTGCACTGGGACCACCAAGGCTCCCCCAGGGTCCCCCCAACACCCACCTGAGTATCGGATGTGGGTCCACAGCGCTTTGTCACTCTGGGGCTGGAAAACAGAGCAGAAAAATCCTCGTTAGGGCACCGGGTGGCACCTCCCTGCTGCTGCTGCTGCTGCTGCCCTTCCATCGCCCTGCCAGGACCCTTCAGTCCCTGCAGGGGCAGAGCAGCGCCAAGGGCACGGCGGGAGCCTGGGCACAGAGCTGCTGCCAGCCAGCCCCCATGGGCTCGGGGTATGGCATTCACATGGAGTATTAGTTCAGCACTGTGGAATACTAGTTCATTATTGTAGGCTGTTACTTCATTGTTATGGAATATTAGTTCATTATTATGGAATACTAGTTCATTATTGTAGGCTGTTTCTTCATTGTTATGGAATATTAGTTCATTATTGCAGAATATTATTTCATTATTATAGAATATTAGTTCATTCTTATGGAATATAATTTCATTATTATAGAATAATTTTCCATTATTATGGAATATTAGTTCACTATTATACAATATTAGTTCATTATTACGGAATACTAGTTCATTATTATAGAATATTAGTTCGCTCTTATGGAATGCAATTTCAATATTATATAATTTTTATTTCATTATTATAAAATAGCATTTCATTATTATGGAATATCATTTCATTATTATAGAATAATTTTCCATTATTATGGAATATTAGTTCATTATTATAGAATATTATTTCATTATTACGGAATACTAGTTCATTATTATAGAATATTAGTTCACTCTTATGGAATACAATTTCAATATTATATAATTTTTATTTCATTATTATAGAATAGCATTTCATTATTATGGAATATCATTTCATTATTATAGAATAATTTTCCATTATTATGGAATATTAGTTCATTATTATACAATATTCGTTCATTATTACGGAATACTGGTTCATTTTTATAGAATATTAGTTCGTTCTTATGGAATACTATTTCAATATTATATAATTTCATTTCATTATTATAGAATAATTTTTCATTATTATGAAATATTAGTTCATTATTATAGAATAGCATTTCATTATTATGGAATATTATTTCATTATTATAGAATATTATTTCATTATTATGGAATACTATTTAATTATTATAGAATACTATTCCATTATTATATAATTTTATTTCATTATTATAGAATATTAGTTCAGTATTACGGAATACTATTTCAAAATTATATAATTTTATTTCATTATTATGGAATATTAGTTCATTATTATGGAATAGTATTTCATTATTATAGAATTTAATTATATTATAATTTATTATTATTATTATTATTATTATTATTATTATGTAATAAAAGAGCAAGCAGCAAGGAAAACATAAAAGATATTTCTCTACCTATCCTAAAATACCCTAATCCCAAAAAAACCCACTACTTTTAACCTTCATCCATTAAAAAAACTTCCAAAACTTTAAAATAAATTAAAATCTACAAATATATGAAGTAAATAATAATATAACTTATCACAAAATAAAAACCGTAAAATTAAATTTTAAAAATAAATAAATTATATAAAATATAAAAATATAAATTCTATAAAAATAAATATAAAAATTAAAATATATTAAATTAATAAATTATAGCTTAATGATTTATAATTTTACAAATTTGTTTATTAACTAATTATTTGTAAATTTTAACACATTAATAAATTAATGATTAATATATTAATGAATATTAAAATAAATATTAAAATAAATAAAGAACAAAATTTAAAATTTAAACATTATCTAATATCTCCTTCTTATTCTTCATCTACTCAATTTTTACAATATTAAAACCACAAAATAGTTAATTTTAAAAAACACAAAGAAATATTACATACATAAGCAAAATATTATTAATAAAAATTAAAATACATTCCAAAAATAAATTAAACAAAATAACTTTAAAAAAACTTATATCTCTATAAGGTTTTTATACATTTTATACATTTTTATACTTTCAATACATTCTCTTGATACACTAAATCTAAAATATAAACAACGTACAAAACTTCTAATTAAAAAAAAAAAAAAAAAACAAAAAATTAAAAAACCCAAATATGCCATCCATCTCTCATTCCTAACACAAAACTTTATAAAAATCTTCCCATTAAAAAAAAATAAAATCCATCAGGACCTTGGGGTGCAGAGTCCTTTCTGCCTGAGCCTGGCATGGAGCAGTGGCAGAGGGCAGAGCAGGGGCCAGGCTGCTGTGCCACCCCCCTGCAGGGCACCAGGACTTCGTACAGGAATGTGCCCTTTGTTAACAGAGTGACAAAACTGTCCTTTGTCCCCTCAGAAAGGAAATGAGCCTAAAAGTTTATTTCCTCAATTAGGTGAAAAGATATCTCATAGGACTTGGAGGGCTTCACTTCAAACTTAAGGATAGTAAATTGAATAGGAGCCAAAAAATCTTGCTTGAGCAAAAGAGAAAAAGAAGAGAATAAAGAAACTTTTGTGAGGTGTTTTAGCAGGGGCAAGGACCTCTTGCACCTGGCTCAGTTTTTCTCTGTAAAGAGTTTTGTTATTTTGCCTTTTACTGAAAACCTGTTTGTTTCCAACACTGCCACAGGAGCCATCCTGCTGATTTGATGCCTTCGGAAGTAGCTGAGCTATCTTGGGTGTGAAACTGATCTCCAGGAGCTCATGAGACCCCTGTTCCAGGTGGGCCTGCCTTTGGGGCTTGGTGCACTTTGGCTCAGGCCCTTACTGGATCTGTGGTTTAAAATGGACCGGAGCACCTTTGCTATGTGAAAGAGTTGGGGTTGTTCAGTGTGGAGAAGGAAAAGCTTTAGGGAGAGCCCAAAGCACCTTGGAGAACCTAAAGGGGCTACAAGAGAGTTGGAGAGAGAATTTGACAAGGGCTTGGAGTGATGATGGTTTTAAAATGACAGAGGGCAGGTTTAGGTTAGGTATTAGGAGGAAATTCTTCCTAATTTTGGTGGTGAGGCATTGGTGAGGGTGCCCAGAGAAGCTGTGAATGCTCCATCCCTGGAAGTGTCCAAGGCCAGGTTGGAAGGGACTTGGGGCACCCTGTGACAGTGGCAGGTGTCCCTCTCTGCTTATGGCAGAGGGTTGGAAAGACATTATCTTCATGGTGCCTTCCAGCCTAAATCATTCTGTGACCCTGTGATTTGTATTTTATGAATGTAACAGAGAAAGTGAATGCAAATATAGAAGTGTGTATCTTACTGCTCAGATATGCAAAACACCAAGTTTGTGCATTGCATTTTTAAATCTGAACTTGGCATCTCGAACTTGTCTCTCATAACCACAGGAGGCCCAAATCTGCAGTCTCTACACAACCACAAATCTTCAGCCTTTTGCCTGATTAAAGGGTGAATATTGGGCTCTGTGCTCTGTGATCTTCTCCTTACCCGTGCCAAAGGCTCCCTAAGGGAGAAGGTGTGATATGAGATGGGGATGGGGCTGGATTTGGGCTTGGTGGCACAGGGAGAAGGTGGGGACGGGGCTGGCTTCAATGGATTTGAGCTCAGTGTCACAGGGAGAAGGTGGGGACTGGGCTGGCTTCCATTAATTTCGGCTCAATGCCACAAAGGGAAGCTGTGCCCATGAGATGGGGATTGGGCTGGCTTCCCTGGATTCGGGCTCGGTGGCACAGGGGGACAGGGAAAGTGCAGGGTGTGAGCACAGAGTATGTGCAGGGTGTGAGCACAGGGTGTGTGCAGGGTGTGAGCAGGGTGTGAGCACAGGGTGTGTGCAGGGTGTGAGCACAGAGTGTGAGCACAGGGTGTGAGCACAGGGTGTGAGCACAGAGTGTGAGCACAAGGGTGAGCACAGGGTGTGAGCACAGGGTGTGAGCACAGGGTGTGTGTGCAGAGTGTGAGCACAGAGTGTGCACAGAGTGTGAGCACAAGGGTGTGTGCAGGGTGTAAGCACAGGGTGTGTGCAGGGTGTGAGCACAGGGTGTGAGCACAGGGTGTGTGTGCAGGGTGTGAGCACAGGGTGTGTGCAGGGTGTGAGCACAGGGTGTGTGTGCAGGGTGTGAGCACAGGGTGTGAGCACAGGGTGTGTGTGCAGGGTGCGAGCACACAACGTGAGCACAGAGTGTGAGCACAGATTCCCTGCACGGTGTGAGCACACAATGTGAGCGCAGCCTCTCCGCAGGCTCGGGGCAGGCAGGGGGAGGCTGCGGAGCTGGGAGCGCTCAGTGCCGGGCTGAGGAGGAGCCGGAGCTGGCAAAGCTGCTCTGGCACCCTCTAGTGCTGCCTCGGCTGCTGCTCCGTGCCCGCGGGGCTGGGGCCGCTGGCACACACAAGATTCATCGCCCGTGAGTGGCTGGAGCTGCCTCCCTTGGCATCACCGTCCCTTCCCACTGCCTCCGCTCCGGTCTCACGCCTGATCTCCCTCCTAAATGCACAAGCATTTCTCTCCTGCCTCACACAGCCGGGAATTCCAGGTAGTTTCTCAACAAGGCAAGAGCAAAGCACTGAGCACATGTCTGGGGTCACGCAAGGTCTGCCACCATCTGTGTGATCTGGCCACTGATGGACAGGGTGTAGCCAACAAAGACAAACTTGTTGCATTTATAACAATACCGACCCCATTGGCACTAAAGCAAATTGCCTGTTTTATGTATCTCTTGCAGTTACTGTGTGCTCTCAGAGCTCTGTGCAGCTGCCTGCTGGTAAATCCTGCTGAGGACACCACGTACTGGTGGCACTGTTATTGACCTCTGTTTCTCCACTCTGCCTTCGCAGGGCATGAGGAAATGTGCCAGGAGGGCTGAGGACACGGAGCTGCTTCTTCCTGAGAGCCTCAGGTTCCCCTGTGCCATTTACACACACCACAGACCTGCCCTGCCTGCTCTGGATCCCCAAACAGGGACTCTGCTGGCTGGGACACTGTCCAGGGCCATCCCACCTGGCACCAGCTTCAGGAATAAGCACAAACCTCAGGGGCTGGCTGAGGGCTGTGTCACACGTGGAGGTGTCCCACAGGTGGCAGGTGACACTGCCCTGGCAGTGGGGCTGCACCTTCTCCTCGCCATGATCAGGGATTTCACCTCCCAAGCAAGAGGAAAGCTGTGGCAAGAGAAGGCAATTCCAGCAGATGCAAAAGCAGATTATCAGTGACCTTTTTATTAACTTCCTCATTTGGAAATCTCAGCTGGGGTTTGTTCTCCTAGCAGCACCATGACAGAAATGAGATCACTGTCCCTTTTTGCTAAGCACAGTCCAGGCTGCAGATGCTGCCTGTGCTGAGGATGGGCCATGACATTATTCAGGCTCTGTTTTCACAGAACAGCCCAGGAGGGATTTTTTTAATAGCTGTGTTTCCACAAGGACTATGGAAAGGAATCAAATACAGTGTCTCTGTGAAAAAACACAGTTATTCCCTTGTAAATAAAGTTAGCATTGCCCTCTGCACCTTGGAGGGCAGGGAGAGCCCCTCATTCACCCCATGGGCAGCACCCCAAGCCTGCCTCTCTCACACTGCTGTGCCTTAATTTCACAAATATCCCTAAACTGCCCAAAAAGCCCAGTCAGATCCAAGCTGCTGCCTCTCCAGGAGATATTTGTGTGGCCAGTTCATGGTTATCCAGCTGAGCCCTGTGGCTGCACTGCAGTGAAATCTCCCCATGTGCCACTCCTGCACGGAGCAGGGCACTCCAAACAGGACACCAGGCTTGTCTGGTAAAACAACACAAATAATAGTCCTAACCCTGTGGTTAGCAAGTGTTTCAAACTGAAAAGGTCCTTTGGGGATTCTCAGGACCTGGATTTCTCATCTGTTGCCATTGCTGCTGCTGGAGCCCCTGTTTCAGTTATTTCTGTGGAGGAAGAGAAGCTCCAGAATGTTCTGTGTCCCCTGGGCTGCTGCTGCTCCCTTGGGCTTGCAAGGCTCCCAGGCAGCAATGCCAGGCCCTGCTCCCTTCCTCTGGAGCATTTTTACAGAGGAGCCAGAGGCTGGGAGATGCTCAGAGTGTGAGCTGGGAGAGGTTCCTGCGCCCTGAGCACTGGGATTGTGTGCCCTCCTCTGCTGCCTTGCAGTGCAATCCTCTCTCCCAAGGCACGGCAAGGAGCAGAGGGCTGACCTGAATGATAAGTGTTATCTTTCAGTGTTATCTGGGTGGTTGTTCTGCAGTTTAATCGCCCCTGTGAGCCTCGGGGCAGTGGCAGCTGTGCAGAGCACAGGGTTTCATTGAGCAGCATGAGGAGCAGGAGGCCATGGGTACGTGCCTGCCTTCCTTCTGTGCCCAGCCTGGGTGGGAGGAGAGCAGGAACTGGGCTAAAACAAAGCACAACAAGCTTTAAAGTGGCGCAGAGCTCCTGGAGAAGGAGTGGGAGGAGAAATTGCAGCTCTGAAGCAGCAGTGAGGGGTTGTTGACAATCCAGCAGCCTGTGAGCACGTGAGAGAGGCAAACCAACCCATCTTTGCTCAGCTTGTGTGGAGCACTGTGAGCCCCAAGCACTTCTGGCATTTGTCCTGCTTGCTCAGGTGCTTTGGGCACACAGAACTCTCCCTGCACACCCCAGCCCTGCTCAGGCAGGCACAGAAGGAGCTGCTGCTCCCAACCCAGGCTGAGAGCACCCAAAGGTGTCAGGAGGTCCTGCTAGAGCTGTCCCAAGGGTGACTTGCTTTCTCACACATCTGCTTGCCTTTTAGCACACTCTGCAAGTTCAGGAGGGGTTTATGAGCACACTGGGTTGTTATTCACACACTCAGTCTCATTCAGTTAAATGGAAATATGCACAAGTCACTGCAGAGAGGGGCAAGAGTGGGAGGGAGTGAGACCTCTCTCCCCAGGGGCAGTGTAAAAAGCATTATTGGAACAGCCACTCTGCTGGAAACTTGGGCCCAAACCCTGCACTGGGCAACACTGAATGTCATTTTGAAGGCAGGCAATTGAAATAAAAATAAAATAAATTTTAAAAAAAATATGCTATCATACAGAAGGGATTAAGAAGGGATAGGGATAGGGATGAACTTAGAAGGTTTTTTCTTTTCTTAAAACAAAAAAGAAGATAAGCCTATGGAAAGCCTTTGAGGGCAGCAGGCAGAGGCTGGAGCTGAGCTCTTACCTTGGAGGGCCGCAGGAAATGCACTCCCAGGTAGATGAGGCAGGCGAGCAGCAGAACCCACTGAGCCAGGGCAGAGATGAGGTGCAGGGAGCTTCTGGCCTGCCCTCCCTGCCAGAGCCTCCCCTCCTGCTCTGCTGCCTCCCTCGGCTGCTCCAGCTGCTGCCCCGGCTCAGCGTCCGTCCGTCCGTCCATGCCAGCCCCCCCTTCCATCCCAGGGGCCTGGCTGGGAGCAGGGCTGGGAGGGAGCTCCTGTCCCAGAGCAGAGATGAAGTGAAGGCAGAGCCTTCAGGAGATTGCTTTATGCACACAGAAGCAGGCGGGGGAACTTCTTTGTGACTAATCTAAATTTCCCCTTCCTTCCTTTCTTTCTTTCTTTCTTTTCTTTATTTTTTTTAATTTTTTTTTTTTTTTTTTTTTTGGTTTTCTGTGTGAATGTGGGGGCTGATTTATTGCATCCCAGTTCAGTTTTGAGCAAGGAGAGGTGTTTATGTCTTTCATAGCCTCAACTGTGGATGTGTTGATATGTGTTCTTTCCAATAATAACGAAGACTTGGGTGGACAGTGCTTGTCTTCTCTCAGACTTTTTTGAGTAAGACCTCTCACCTCTCTGCTCACCCTCAGGTAGAGTTTACAGGGCTGGCTCTCTGCTTTCTAGCATCCTGTATTGCTCCTGAAATCTCTTTTCTGTAAAGAAGCAATGATTAGGGAAGGATGTGGGACAGGTGGAGAGCATGAGGGATTGGAGAGAAAACATTCACTTCCCTTTTCACGATTTTCTTCTGCTTTTAAAACCTTGGGATGCTGTGCAAGAAAACTGAGAACTGTTTGAGAAAACTGAGAACTGTTGGAAATGTGTAGTCCCTAAGATGCCTCCAGAGGGGCATTTCCTGGCCGTGCAGGCTGCTCTCCTGGCAGAGACAGGGGACAAGGGACACCTTGGGATGCCTTTGGTTGGTCCCTTTGTGCCTTTTACAAGTGACACACAGAGCTGCCAAATGTCAATTTGGGTCCACCTCCCGTGCTTATTTTGGGTGGCAGACTTTGCATCTCTCTTTGGGGGCAGTCCAGCACTGCTCTTTCTGCTGCTCCTTTGTGCTGGACTTTTTTCTGCTGTAAATTACCAAATGTGACCAAAGTCAGGCGCTGCCTTTTCCTGGTGAGGAAGGAGCCCACTGGGAGTACAAATACCTGCCTGCCTTCTAGGGATGAGCTGGCAGAGAGTTTCCCTTCCCCAAAATGTGCCCTCTGAACCTGTCACGAGGCACATGTCCTGTCATGTCACCTGCAGGCAGAGCAGGCAGGAGCAATGGGCTCTGATGTGTTCTCCCATCCAGGCAAGGATGTTCCCTGTGAACGTGAACCAGATGAGGAGGGGAGGGCTGAGCTGGGTGGGAGCTGCTGTGAGGACACCCCAGGCTGGGCTGAGGGTGGGTGAGTCAGGAGCACACCCTGGTTTGGCTGCAGAACACGCCACAGGTAATGGAAGCTGAGTGAAGAAGGTTCAGCTTCCACATCTTCCCACTGGTACGGAAATCCTTGTTCCCTTCCCAGCTCTGGTCAGTGCTGGGAGTGCTGGAGCTCCTGCTGAGCCCCAGGAGCAGCCCTGAGCCCACTTCCTCCAGCAGGAGCACAGCAGGCAGGGCTGGGGCTGCCCCAGAGCAGCTCCTGGGGTGCAGAGCCTGAGTTTGGGGTTTGTGTCCCACAGCACCAAAGGGAACTCGGGCTGGGATGGGAGCCAGCCTTGGCCAGGCCCTGCAGAGGAGCGAAACACTGCCTTGGGGGCAGCAGGGGTGTGAGCAGGATTGTTTGCTTCATTGGATCTGCAATCATGTGTTGGCATGATGAGGAAAGATGCTCTGAGTGCTCCCAGCCTGCTCCCTCCATGAAAGGAAAGTTGGGCTCATTGCTCAGCTCCTGCACACACACCAGGAGGCTGAGCTGAGACACCCCAAACCCCATGCAAGGCTGGGATTCCCACATTTTACACACCTGCCTGGGAACCAGACACGAGCTCATCCCCATCTCCATCTCCTCTCCCCCTGATTTTAGATTCTGTACTGGTTTTCTTCCTAAAACCCTAAAAAAAACCAAAAAAACTCTCTGTGAAGGTTGTGCTTATGTATTTCTGGAATTGTCTCGTCATTTCTGCACTCCCCAGAGCAAGTGTGTCTGAGCCTGAGTTAGCAGCACTGGCAGCAGGAAAGCTGCACTTCGGGTGGTGTCCTTGGAACGGTATCCAGAACAGGAGAGAGGACAACACCTCTACAGGCACCACCAACACCTCCAGGGGCATCGCAAACACCTCCATGGGCATCACAAACACTTTCAGGGCATCACAAACACCTCCATGGGCATCACAAACACCTCCAGTGCATCACAAATGCCTTCAGGGGCATCACAAACGCCTTCAGGGGCATCACAAACACCTCCAGGGACATCACAAACACCTCCAGGGACATCATAAACACCTTCATGGGCATCACAAACACCTCCAGGAGAATCACAAACTCCTTCATGGCATCACAAACACACCCAGGGGCAGCACAAACAGCTTGCACAGGCTCTTGGTGGCTTTGGTTGCTCTCAGCTTCTCCTCCTGCCTTGCACATGCTGCCTGGAGGCTTTCAGAGGCTCTCCTCTCCCTCTGCATCCTCCCAGGCCTTTGGAATCCTGACACATCCCAGACGCACTGCACACAGCCAGCACTTCCCAAAATCTGCCTCGCTCATCAGAAGGGAATAATTTGGCAGAATTCATTTGGCTCCTCCTCCACAGAGGCCCTAAAGTTGGAGTTTTTGGGGTTTTGCCTGAACCTTTGGCAGCCAGCAGGTCACTGTGGTGAGCAGCAGGCTGGCATGGCTTTGGCCACGTGCTGCTGTGGCTGCCTTGTCATTATCGTCATTTTCCAAAGAAATTCCTCTGGGTGACACACACACTGGAGCTGCATTCCAGCAGGGACTGAGGGAAAGCAGGGCAGGTTGTTTGGGTTTGACAACAATCCAATCTCTCCCACATCAGTCCGTCATCTCTGGGCTTTCCCACACTGGGGAGCTGAGTGATTTAAACCTGTGCCTGAAGGGTGCTGGTTACACCAAGGCTAAATCCTGCAGTGCCCACAATTCTCAGGATCTCTGCGGCTCAGAAAGACCCCAAGATGTGTTAAAGTCTCTTTTCCCAGCCTGGTGATCGAAGAAGGGGTCAGAGCTCTTCAGTTCTTGTGATGGTGTTCACAGGGGTTGTTGCATGAAGGGAGAGACGAGGATCTGACTCCATGTTTCAGAAGGTTTGACTTATTATTTTATGATATATATTATATTAAAACTATACTAAAAGAATAGAAGAAGAGATTTTATTAGAAGGCTAGCTAAGAATAAAATAGAATAATAAAGAATGATAACAAAAGCTTCTGTCTCAGACAGAGAGTCCGAGCCAGCTGACTGTGATTGACCATTAATTAGAAACAACCACATGAGACCAATCCCAGATGCACCTGTTGCATTCCACAGCAGCAGATAATCAATGTTTACATTTTGTTCCTGAGGCCTGTCAGCTTCCCAGGAGGAAAAAATCCTAAGGAAAGGATTTTTCATGAAAGATGTCTGCAGCAAGTTCTCATTCTCAAGGTTGTTTATTGTTCCTTATCTATAAAATTCTTTCTCCTGCCCTGCCAAGGTCCGTCCAGCAGGAAAGACAGAGGCACTCTGCCTCCCCCAGGGCAATGTTATGTCTTTATACTAAAAACTATGTGTACAATATTTACAATTACTTCCCAATACCCATCACCTATGTTAGACTGTGAGCTTCTACTCTAAACCAATCCAAAAATTCCAACATCACCCAGAAGATGGAGGCCAAGAAGAAGAAGGAAAAAGGACAAGGCACGCCCAAATTCCTCCATCTTGGGATCCCAAGCCCCCATTCTGAAACCCTCAAAAATCTATTTTTCACCCCGTGACAAACTATTATTCTACTTAAACTCTTTTGACTTGCAGTTCTCTATATAAAGGTTGGTAATTGTTTTTTCCATGGGTGAAGATCAAAGGCTCAGGGGTTCTGGGCTCTGTGCCAAGGTCTCTGAGCCCCCTGGCAGGGTCTGGAATCCCCCAAGGCAGCCAGAGTGATTTCCTGGGCTCCCACACAAATCCCTGGGCAGGGGCACAGAGCAGAGCCCCTTGGGGACACTCGGGGTGTGACAGTGACAGAGCAAAGCCTCTAACCCACACTGGGCAGCCCTTACTGCTCCCACCTGAATTTAACCCCCATTTCTCAGGCAAAGTGCTCCCATCCCCTCAAAAAGGAGGAATTGGGGAGTTACAGAGTGTAGGAAAGAGATTTGTGGAGAGCTTTTAGGGTTTGATAGAAGGTTCACACAGTTTGTATTTGTGTGTAAACTTTAGGATCAGAAACACCTCTCAGCTGCCCCATCTCTGAGTCGGGAAAAGGGAATTGTCAGACAACACAGGAGAATTTAACAGCGCAGAAGAATGGAAAAACCAACTCAACTGTTTGCAAACAAGGAAAAAGGAAGTGGGTAGCAAGCAGTGTGGGCTTCCAGGAGCAAAACCAGGCGCTGCCTGTGGGGCAAGGAAAGCCCTTGGGCAGAGGAGCATCTGTGGGCGTGCACTGCATCTCCAGCAGGAGCCTTGCTTCTCTTTTTCATAATTACTGCGAAGCACGGGCTGTGTGAAACTGCTGCTCAGCAGCTGGGGAGTGATGGAGTGATTTTTAATTTTGTGTGATTAATTCTAAATAATTTTAATTTTAAGACAATTATAATAATTTTCAATATTTTATATAAATGTATATAATTTGTGTGTAATTAATTTTAAATTATTTTAATACAATTATTTTCTTTAAATTATAGAAATATTATATATAATATAATATTTATAAAATTTCATTAAAATTTATAATATATTATATATTAATACATACAACTATATATTATTTATATTATATTATATTATATTATATTATATTATATTATATTATATATTAATATATAAAACAATACATTATATAATATATTATACATTAATATATAATTTTATTATATACTATTATAATATATCAATATATAAAAATTTATATACATTTTATATAATATAAATTTTATATATAATTTTTATAAATTTTTATAATTTTTATAATTTTTTAATTTTATATAATTATATAATTTTAAATATAATTAATTTAAATTTGAATATAATTTAGATTTTAATTAAATATATAATTAAATATAATTTAAATTTAAATTAAAATGTAAATATAATTTCAATTTTAAATTATAATTTTTTTATAATTTATATAATTATTTTATATTAAAAATTCAATAAAAATTTATTTTTAACAGAATGGAAGGATGCACCCTGTCCCCCTGTAGCTGCCCCTTCTGCAGTGTGCCCTTTTCCTTGGGATGTGCTCACAGGTGGGATTTGGCCTCTCAGCTCCTGCTGGTAGCTTTTATCTATAATTTACCTTTTAGCAATAATTTCAGCTGCAGTCAAGCAGTAAAACTTACTCTGGATGCTGGGTTGTCCTACTGTGTGTGGGTGCCTGTCTTCCAGCAAGGAATAACTGTCTTGATTTAATAAATCAGTACAGAATAGCAAAGGAAACCTTTGAAGGGGAGAAAAGCAAGTTGTTACAAAGGCAAGGTTTTTGTGTGCCACAGAAAATGCTGTTTAATGTCTCTGTCCACTCCAGAAACAAAGTATTTTGTAATTAAGGCAGATTTGTTTGTCAAAGTCAAGGACTTTTGCCTAAAAGATTTGTGGAGTCCTGCTCCACTGTCTGAACCACATTAATTATTTGTCTCCCTTGATCATCAGAGCAAAAACCACCAATGTCTTTCACATTCAGCACATTAAGAATTAGGTTATTTCTGACTGATTTTAGTTGCTAAACTGGAAAAAAAAAATATTATATATGCTTCCTTTGCTAAAATAGATTATGAATCTGAGCTGAAAAGTTATTCTTGGTGGTGGCAGGTGGAGAGGCCCCTCTAAAAATTCAGGAGATGGACTAAACTATCCTTGTGGATCCCTTCCAGCTCATGATATTCCATGATTCTGTGATTAATTTCACCTCCACGTGGCTTCTCCTTGCTCCTTGCGTGCAGCCACCTTTTGGCTGATGTGTGCGTGTGTGTGTGCTGAGGGTTTCTGACAGCAAAGAACTGAGCCAGTGAGGAGGAGTCCATGTTGGTCAGGCCGGTTTGGAAACGCTGTGAAATCACAAATAAAAATCACAGAATCACACAGAATCACAGAAATTCAAGGCTGGAAGAGACCTATAAGATCATCAAGTCCAACCCATGTTCTAACAATTCAACTAGATCATGGCAGCAAGTGCCACATCCAGTCTTTTTTTGAACTCTTCGACATTTATGTGAATATTAGACATTTTGGGGATATCTCCAAAGGAAGAGGAGCACGAGCACCTCGCTGGGGTGAATCCCACCGTGAATCCCTGTGAATCCCAGGGAGACGAGCAGGGGATGGGCTCCCCAGGGCACACCTGCAGCAGATGCTGGGAGCAGAGACATTTTCCTGGCTGTCACAGTCCCTGGGCCAAGAGAAGGGACAACAGGACACAAATGCTGAGGTGCACTGTGTCACCGTGATGTTTTCTCAAAAATCCCTTCGCCAGGGTTTTCCTCCTGAGAAGCTGAGAAGCCTCAGAAAAGAAATGTAAACAATAATTATCTGGTTGCTTGGAATGTGCTCTGGAGGCTGCTCACCAACAGCTGCATCTTTGATTCGTTCCATGTGAATTGTTTTTAACTAATGACCAATCACAGCCAGCTGTGTCAGGCTCTCTGCATCTGTCACGAGTTTTTATTATTCATTCTTATCTGGCCTTCTGATGTCTCCTTTGTCTTTCTTTAGTATAGTTTTAGTATATGTAATGTAATGTAATATATAATATAATATAATATAATATAATATAATATAATATAATATAATATAATATAATATAATATAATATAATATAATATAATATAATATAATATAATATAAAATGTGATATGATATGATACAATATAATATAATATATAATATATAATATATAATATATAATATATAATATATAATATATAATATATAATATATAATATATAATATATAATATATAATATATAATATATAATATATAATATCAGCCTTAAAGGAATAAAGTAGGGATTTATTAAAGGAATAAAATAGGGATTTATTAAAGGAATAAAGCAGGGATTTATTAAAGGCCTTCACAGGATACACCTTGGGCAGTACCAGAGCCTGGCCAGGGTTACACCCAAAATGGAACCTGGGTCAGGAGTTCTTACATTTCTATAACTTTTGGTCCATTTCCATCTTGGGGTTAATTGTCCAATTCCAGCTCCGGGTTATGAAGTCCCATCTGCTCTCCTCAATTCCCTGTTTTTGCACTTTTTGGGCCTTTTGGACCTTTTTGTTGTTTGCACTTGCTGGGCCTGAAGCTGCAGTGGTGCCCTTGGTTGTGGGGCTGGAAAAGGATTGTTCTGTGTGACTGAGCTGTGAGAGAACCTGCCAGCACTTTCTGTGGAGTTCAGAGTTATACACAAATACAGAACAGAATCTGGAAAATACGAAAGCCACACCTTAAGGCACATAAGCATTCAGTGTGGCACCTCTGAAAGGTCGAGGTGAACTTAGTCACACACATCTTCCTTCCTTTGTCTTACACTGCTTCAGCCAGAAATCCCACCATAACTCGCTGTCCTGCTGCTAGGCATAGACAGAGAGAAACCAAATACATCTTTGACATTTTTCTGGTACAGACAGCAATCAATCTATGACAAGAAAAGAAAGAGTTCTAGGGCTGACATTCAGAAATGGAGCTCTGGCAGAGGTGTCTGGGTGGCCCAGCTCCATTCTCACTCATTCCTGTGGTGTCAGAAATCCCCGGGAGGGACATGAAGACCCTGATGCCCCAGATACAGCTCTGCTCTGGGGTAAGGAAGTGGTTTCTCCTCCTATCTGGCCCTGCCATCATTACCCTGACTGCTTCCCCAAATCACCCCCGTGGGAGGTTTTTGGCCAGCAAAGATGGTCTTGAAGTCATCCCTTCTGAAAATGAGGTTTTGGTGCAGCTCTTGGGTCTTCCTGTGTGTTTCTAACCTGTTCAGTTCTTTTAAACTTGAGAAGAATTGCAAGCAGGTTTTTGAGGAAGGATTTTCAGGCATGGGTGCTTCCTTTTTTCAGCCTTATTAATAGCTATTTTCAGCTAATTTTTAGCCTTAAATAGCTGAAGCATGAGCAGTCGGGTGGGCAGGTGGAGACTGCAGTAGGAAGAAAGGGAGTTAAGAGCTGGTGAATTTTCTGGGACAGAGGATGGAGAATGCAGCAGCTCTCTCTGCAAATCCCAGCCTCTGTTTTGGGGTGATTTGTGCTTTTTAAGCAGTGGTGATGGCCCAGAGTGTTGCATTGCAGAGGTGGAGAAGGGTTAGATGTTATTCCTAGCCCAGCAAGAAAGACCCCAGCGCCATTTCCTGCCTAAGACACCTCACCCCTTTTGTGCCAGTGTTTTGTTGGGGTGATGTTTGAGCATCCTTTGCTGGTCAGGATGCATGCAGCAGCACTTCACCTGCCTCTCACCATCAGCCTCACCAGCAAAGGTTAATCCACTCACTGGGGAACTTCAGAGACTGAGTCAGGATCTGGTGTCAATAAAAACACACTGATTAGAGCAATGCTGCACCTTCATGAACACTGTGAACTCTTTCCTTTTCTGTTTTCTCAGCATTGTTTTCTCATTTTTAAGCTGTCAGGTTAACCTTCTGGCTAAATTGTTTCCTTTGCTGTCTCTCAAATACATGTTAAAGAGTTTTTTCACTTTCCATTCACAGTCATTTAGCTATTGTTCTTTCCACCTGGTCAGTTTGGCTCATAGTTTCCCCTGACTTATATTCGCTCTTTTGCAATATCTGGTAGCTGTATTACTGGCTGGGGCTGCCCTCCTTTTGCTCACGCTGACTGAAGCCAGATCATGGTCACTAATCCTTCAGCCCTGACCACTTCTTCTTCAATTAAAAAACTTCAGCAATTAAAAAACCTCAGCACTTAAATTAAAAAACCTCAGCGCCAAATATTGCACTTGCATCCAGTGTAACAGTTCCACCATAACTGTTTCAATATTAGGAAATATCTGAAGCCACTGTAAACTCTCCCAATGTTCTCCTTGGTCTCACACAAGTCCTGATGGAGATTTTCCATTCTCTACACCCTGCAGGGGGAGGGTTGTTAGGACTTGGTCCCAATCTCTGTTTTAACACAGCACACAAGAAAAAAGGGCTCAGTTTTCTCTTTTTAATCCTTTCACTTGTGAAACACTGAACCATCTAGGTGCAACTTTAATGAAAAGTTCTCATCACAACAGGGTTTCTGTAGGCTTAAACTTTTACTTTTGGGCGAGATGAGGAAGGGCCCATGTCTCCAAAAACCAGGCAGTGCTTGGCACCTTAGCCAAGGGCAGATCAGTCCTTGACGCTTTCAGTCTTCACTGTCTGCACAACATCACCCAGCAACACAGTTATATTGTCAACACCAGGACAGCTCCTGCTGCTTTGCTGTTGCTGATTCCTCCCTGAAGAAGGAAGGAATGCAAACCAGAGGCGGCAAGGCAGTCTTGCAAATTCAAATTATTCTGGTTTCTTCTGGGTGTTTTTGCCCCTTATTACATTTAGTGGCAGTTTTGGAGATGGGCACATGACTGAACATGCTGAGATCACAGCACAACAGCCAGTGGTCATTAATGATGCCCCCTTTTATAGGGGGCTCAAAACACTCAATTAGTGGAAGTCTCCACACTTCAGGGTTAGTGAGTGAGACATCTAGTTAGTTAGTGAGCTAACCAACTAGATGTCTGCATTCAAGATTCAATAAGATTGGCTGGGGTCCCCTGTTTGAGTTTGAATCTAACTTATCATTGTCTTACCCACAGCCTTGTTAACTTTATCAAACTAAGCTGGTCAAGCTCAGAGGTGTGTTACAGCCAATTCCATCTGCGCATCTCCAGGGCATCTCCCAGCTGCTGTGGGGCCCTGCCCGGTGTGTGAGGGGCAGGCATTGCCTGGTGTGCCTGGTGTGTGAGGGGCAGGCATTGCCCATGTGCCCGTGTGCCTGGTGTGTGAGGGGCAGGCATTGCCCAGTGTGCCCGGTGTGTGAGGGGGCAGACATTGCCCGTGTGCCCGGTGTGCAGCAGGCATTGCCCGGTGTGCCCGGTGTGTGAAGGGGCAGGCATTGCCCGTGTGCCCGGTGTGCAGCAGACAGGCATTGCCCGTGTGCCCATGTGCCCAGTGTGCAGCAGGCATTGCCCGTGTGCCCGGTGTGCAGCAGGCAGGCATTGCCCATGTGCCCGGTGTGTGAAGGGGCATGCAGAGCCCGTGTGCCCGGTGTGCAGCAGGCAGGCATTGCCCGTGTGCCCATGTGCCCGGCGTGCAGCAGGCATTGCCCGTGTGCCCATGTGCCCAGTGTGTGAAGGGGCATGCAGAGCCCGTGTGCCCATGTGCCCGGTGTGTGAAGGGGCATGCAGAGCCCATGTGCCCGGTGTGCAGCAGGAGCAGGCATTGCCCCTGTGCCCGGTGTGCAGCAGGCATTGCCCAGTGTGCAGCAGGCAGGCATTGCCCCTGTGCCTGTGTGCCCTGTGTGCAGCAGGCATTGCCCGTGTGCCCGGTGTGCCCGGTGTGCAGCAGGCATTGCCCGTGTGCCCGGCGCGCTGCCCGTGGGCGCTGCGGGCGCTGCCCCGGCCGCTCTCCAGCGATGAATGGGCCGCTCCGTGCCCGGCCCGCGGCCCGGCGGCACCGAGAGCCCCAGATGAGTCAGCCGGGCCCGGGGTTTCTCTGTTTGACACAGAGCAGCAGCCGTGCTCGGCAGCCCCGGGCTCTGGCTGCCTGCCCGTGTCACGCTGGCAGCCCCAGGGGCACGGCAGAGCGCTGGGGTGCGAAGTGCTGAGCATCAGCCCTTCCCCAGGGGCTTTGCAGCCGGCGCTGCCTTGGTTCTCCTCTCCATCTGCCGCTTTCGCTGCTCCTGAGGTGAAAACCAGCCCAGCCAATTCTGCCCTGGGCACGGCTGGGGCTCCTTGGCTGCATCCCCCGGGGGGAGAGGAGACCCTTGCCTGCAGGCTGGAGCTCACACCGCTGTGCCACTGCAGAAAATGCACAATCCTCACCCAAACCAGTCCAGTGGCCTCATCCTGTTCCTGGCATCCTCCTCTGTGACCGTATTCACAGGGGTCCAAGGATGTGGGAAGAGACGAGGATCTGACTCCGTGTTTCAGAAGGCTTGATTAATTATTTTATTATATATATTATATTAAAACTATACTAAAATAATAGAAGAAAGGATCTCATCAGAAAGCGAGCTAAGAATAGAAAAAGAAAGAATGATAACAAAGGCTTGTGGCTCAGACAGAGAGTCTGAGCCAGCTGACTGTGATTGGCTATAAATTACAAACAACCACGAGACCAATCACAGATTCACCTGTTACATTCCACAGCAGCAGATAATCAATGTTTACATTTTGTTCCTGAGGCCTCCCAGCTTCTCAGGAGGAAAAATCCTGAGGAAAGGAATTTTCATAAAAGACATCTGTGACACCCCTCATGCTCTGGCTTATGAGGATGAGAGCCCAGACAATATCTGTGGTATCCACAGGCCCTCTGAACAGAGAGGAGCTGTGAGACAAGCAGAGAAGAAGGAAAACACAATTCTTATCTGCTTGCTGTGGCTGTGTTGTGCTGAAGTAGAATGCAATATGGAGATGGTTTACCCAGAGTGAGGATGTTTGGTTCCCTTGGCCTGTCAGGGCCAGCTGTGTGCGTGTGGGACTGTCATGGGACAGTCACAAGAGAACCAGAGATGAGTGCAGGATGAGCAGTGGTGAGCAAGAGTGAGGGCATGGCAGATTCAGTTTGCATACAATGTACACGGTATAGTATAATAAAACAATTAATTACCCTTCTGATGATGGAGTCAGATGCATCATCATTCTTTCTCCCTCACCAACATCAGGGATGCCCCTGCTTGGATAGATATATACACAAAATATAAACTCCTCCAGCTGCTAGTCTTAGATGTGCAGTCTCTGCACTCTGCCCTCCTGGCTCCTGAGCCCTTTATCCTGGTTTCCAGCTGGCCTGGCTCACTGGCTGCTAGCCCACACAGGCACGCACAGCCCCATCCTGGCACACAGGGTGCTTTGCCCCATGGGGTCCCTCCCATCAGGCTGGTGGAACCTCGGCTGCTGAGAATTTTAAACTTCCTGTGCTGAAAGGCTCAAGAGAACACTGCATTAACCTGAGAGAGATGCTGTGGAGAAAAAAATTGAATGATAGAAGTGGGATTATGGATGTGCAGTTTTTGATTGGAAGTGTGTAGTATCGCATGGTGGAAAACTTAGAGTTGAAGGTTTTAGAATATAGCAATATATATAAAGCAGATGGAGGGTTTAGGGCAGGTCCTTCTTCACCTTCTTCTCCATGGGTTTGGGTGGTTTTGTGCAATTGGATACAAAAGTCTGTGTTGTGGACTTTGAGTGATCGGTTATTGGGGTAAAAGTAAAAATAACTCAGGTGTCATTTCTTAATTGGATAGTTTAGCCTTAAAAGACTTTGTAGAGAAGGATAGTTAGCCATTTTGTAGCTTGTTAGTGGAATACTGCAGAACTGTGTGACTGTAACATAGATAAGAAAAAAATAAATATTTGAGTCTGGACACGAAATATCCTCTCCAGTGCCTTCAATCCCAACCTGGACAGAGAAAAGAAGCCAAGAACCAGCACAGCGGTGCTCCAAACTCCACATGTGCGTGTGCCCATCAAACAGCAGGGAAACAGCAGAAGAGAGTTTGGGGAGCAGATAGGGTGTGCTGTAACCACCAGGCACAGGGCATGGCCAGACAGGCACTTGAGCAGCCCCTTTTGTCCCCTTTCCCCCCTGTTTTCCCACTCGTTCCTCCCACCTGGGTTCATCCCTTTCCCCACACATCCCACGAGTGCTGAGGGCTCTTCCCAGCACGCTGCAATGAGCTCCATGTGCTGAGGACTCCCCTTGCTTGGCAGCTGGGAAGGGTCTCCCAGTTCCTCCCCACAGCAGATGCTCTAACCCAGAGTGCCCTCTCCCCACCAGAGCTCACAAGTGGAACAGATCCTTGGAGCATTTGATGCCTCTCATCTTCCTTCCGAGAGTCCTTCAGACAGATTCCCACACTGACATCAAATGGCTTTTTAATGTTTTCTTTGCATGACTGCAAAATCAGTGAGTTATCACTCAGGAATTTGACAACATCTCCATCTTGATAATTTATCTGTTCCTCATCTAGTGTTTAGGGATTCTTTGCTTTTTCAGTGTCTGCAGCCGCATAGAACCTATAAAAATGAATTCTTTCCGTTGCATCTTCAGTACAGACGCGACAGTGAACTCAGATCTGAGCAAAACAGTTTCTTCTCCTAAGAGAACTTTGCCTTGCCAATGTTCTCAGCCCCCTACAAGGCTGGGCATGGGAGAAAGAGCCCCATATTACCTCGTTTTTCACAGCATCTCCTCTCCTTTAGTGGTGTCTGTGCCAGAGCCACCAGCTCCCATGGGAACAGCTCAGCCCAGCTCACCTGTGGCACCTCAGAGGGGAGGGAAGCCTCGCTGTCCTGCCTGTGCCTCAGAGAAACCCCCAGGCACAAAGAGCCCCAGCCCAGCCCTGCTCCCTTTATAGCTGGAGAGGCCTTCAGCCTGCAGAACAAAACAAGTTTACACACGTAAAAAAAACCAAAATTCTGGGGAAAAAAATGAAAGAAAATATTAAAAAGTCTGCCTCAGCCTTTCTTTCGCAATTGTGAGCAGCCTCTAGCGCCAAGAGGAGCAGCAGATGTGTGCATTTTCCCAGGAAATGCTGTCTGTGTCTGTGTGGGGGTGCTGGGGGACGAGGCCAAGGGTGTCCTGTCCCATGGGGAGGCTGTCCCATGTCGGAATGGGATGGCTTCCATGGGTGACACCCCTGGGGAGGCTGTGCCACTGGGAATGGATGGCTTCCATGGGTGACACCCCTGTGCCACTGGGAATGGATGGCTTCCATGGGTGACACCCCTGTGCCATTGGGAATGGGATGGCTTCCATGGGTGACACCCCTGTGCCATTGGGAAAGGATGGCTTCCATTGGTGACACCCCTGTGCCATTGGGAAAGGATGGCTTCCATGGGTGACACCCCTGTGCCATGTGCAATGGATGGCTTCCATTGGTGACACCCCTGTGCCATGTGGGAATGGGATGGCTTCCATGGGTGACACCCCTGTGTCACCATTAGAATGGATGGCTTCCATTGGTGACACCCCTGTGCCATGTGCAATGGATGGCTTCCATGGGTGACACCCCTGTGCCATTGGGAATGGGATGGCTTCCATGGGTGACACCCCTGTGCCATTGGGAATGGGATGGCTTCCATGGGTGACACACCTGTGCCATGTGCAATGGATGGCTTCCATGGGTGACACCCCTGTGCCATTGGGAATAGGATGGATGGGATGGCTTCCATGGGTGACACCCCTGTGCCATGTGCACTGGGATGGCTTCCATGGGTGACAGTGACCAAACACAAGGCGTCACTCAGCAGCTCACCGCGTGGATCTGTTTTCTGTGAAACCAGAGCCAGGGAAGCACAGCAAGCACGAGGTACATCGACCCAGGGTCAGCACCCAGCCAGCCCTGCAGGAGCTCACCCATGGCCTGGCTCCCTTCCTCAGCCCCAGCCTCTGCCTGCAGCCTGTGCTGTGCCTGAGAAAGCTGTAAAAACAGACACTACTGCAGAGAAAAACCTGTTTTAATTTATTCCGCTCCTGTGCCCAGTGATCTGTTCACAATAATCATTATTCTTCTTTGCAGGATATCTGACTGTGCAAGACATTACTGTTGTTAGACATTTATTGTCAGATATTTATCTGTTATTGGATGTTTATTATTAGATTCTTGTATCTAATTTTTATTATCTAATTATTTGTTATTTATTATATCTAACAATTTTATTATTGTTAGATACTCATCTGTTATTCAATTCCTATTATTAGTAACTATTAGAGTACTTCTATCCATTAGCAAAATTATCCTGCCAGGACTAAGGTAACCACAGAAAAATCAGTGGAGGGAGTAGAAAACTGACTCAGGGAGAATGTTTGCCTGAAAGATGGGCACGAAACCTGGCAGGGCACAGCCCAAACCCCTTGAGATGTGGTGGTATCTGGGTCTCCTGCCACAACAAACATTGTCCCTGAGTCAGTAGTCCCTGACTACTCCCTCCACTGATTTTTCTGTGGTTATGTTAGTCCTGGCAGGCTAATTTTGCTAATGGATAGAAGTATCTGTGGTTATGACTCATTGGTAGCTGCAGACTTGCCATCTACAAGATCCTTGCAGATCTGGGCAGAGATGTTGCTTAGTGCTGGAAAATAAAGCCCTGTGGCTTTCTGTGGCACTCACACTTGTCCCAAGGTTGTGATGCTCTCAGCCCTGTCTGGTGGCACACCCTGCCTCCCACAGGGACACTGGAATAAAGGGGAGACTTTTAAAACCTCTGTCTCTAGGATCTTATCATGCCAGCAGGAGTGTCTGAAGAACTTCCTTTGCTTCCTAGCACTAGCTTGATATGGGTTCAGGGTTAGGTTTAGCCTTAACTGCAAAAAAATCAGTTTTGTTTTGGGGTTTTTCTTCCTGGAAAAAGTCTTCTGGTGTTGTGTGGCTAAACAAAGCAAAACAAGAAAAAAGAAAAAAAGATAAAAGAAAAAAATCTCAGAAAAGTTCAGCTGATAATGTGGAGGAGTCCTGTGTGCACAGTGCCAGGAGCAGTGCAGTCATGTCTCCCCACCCTGCCATATCATCAATATTGCTATGACTTGGGCAGGACCTAGGATGGAAAAACTGAAACTGCTCAAGTGTCAGCTGGAAATGTTTTAGGTGGATTGTGTGTGTCTGCTGCCTCCCAGGAGCCCACCACAACGGGCAGCCCCAGCTGCAGAACCATCCCTGCCCGAGGGCCACACCTCAGTGCAGAACAGCCCAGCAGAGACAGAGCCCAGCCCCAACAGAGAGACCTGGCATGGAGAAAGCCGAGGTGGAGGAAAGATTCCAGCCTCTGACGTGGAGGTGGCAGGTTCTCCTTCAGCTGGGGTGAAAGCCAGGGCCTTGTGGGGCACGCCAGGAGCGCTGCCAGGCTCTGGTCAGCCCTGGATGCAGGAACAGAAATGTGCATTCCTGAGCAGAGCTCCCTGTGCCTTGCACTGAGAGTGCTGACAGAGCCTGGGAGCCCCTCATGTGCCAGCCCTGGGCAGCACTGCCCTCTGAGCCTGAGGGAATTGGGATTGCTCAGCCTGAAAAGAGACATGAAACAGGCCCACAAGGAAGATGAAGAGAGGCTTTGGGCAAGGATAAGGGAGGAATGGCTTCTAACTGAAAGAAAGTAGATTTGGAGTAGATATTAGGAAAGAAATTGTTCACTGTGAGGGCACAGAGGCCCTGGCAAAGGCTGCCCAGGGCAGATATGAATGGAGAACCTGCTCTAGTGGAAGGGGTCCCTGCCTATAGCACGAGGGCTGGCACTGAATGGGCTTTAAGGTCCCAGAGCAAACCTTTACAGGATTCTCAGGCAGACACCCCAGGGACAGTGGGTGCCAACTGCTGCCCCAGCAGTGTCCCTCAGCCTGAGCAGGGGGTTTGGTGCTGGGAGTGCTGGGTTGGTGTCCTTTCTTCTCCCCATGCAGAGCCCTTTGTGGGCTTTCAGTAACACAGCATGGATGTAGTCAAACCTGGGGTAAAAATGTGCTGCTTAAGGCTGTGATTTTCCCCAAGTCAAAGCAACCCAGGGCTGGTATTCCCAAGGCTTTTGAGATCTTTAAAGGTGAAAAAGCAAAACCCAACCTGTCAGATGCTGGCAGTGCTGTGGGGCAGAGGGTTCCTCTGCGCTGGACACCAGCTCCTGGAGAGGAGCACTGCCTGTAGAGCAGGGACACAGCCTTGTCCCAGAGCTGTCCTCACCCTGCCCTCGCTGCAGGGGCTGCCCCAGGTCACCCTCAAAGCCTGTGAGGAGCCCAGCAGTGCTCTGAAGGCTCAGAAAGGAGACAAGCAGCTCAGGGAACTGTGTCTCTGTGCCTTGGAGGATCAGAGAGCCCAGAGCATCTGAGCTGCAGCCCTCTGGTGCCACAGGCACCTGCTGTCTCAAACCACACATTGCTTGGGCAGACCTTATTTTTGAGCAGTTCTTGCCTCTGCAGAAATACCAGTCCCTCTCTGTGCTTGCTGGGTTTCACGAGATCTGAAGGAAGAATAAGTGGCTGGTTTCCACAACCAGCAGCTTTGCTATGCAGGGAGCAGGGAGAAGTTTCCCTGGAGCCATAACCCAGTGATGGCCCCAGCAAAAGAGAGTGGCAGGGGAAGGACTGGAACAAGCCCTGTGAGCTCTGCTCCATCCATGCCACCACAAACCTCCCCTCTCCTCCTCACCAGCCCAGATCTTTGTGGTTTTCTTTTAGACCTCTTCTCAAGCTGATGCCTCCTGGGCTCAAAAAGTCTCGGGCAATCTGCTGGCTGCCAGCTAATCCAGCAAATAATCAGCTTAAACAAATTTAATGACTGCTAAGTGCCACGTGGTGTTGGAGCCCTGGCTGCTGAGAATTTGAGACTTTCTGTGCTGACAGGCACTGACCCCCAAGAGAACACTGCATTGACCTGAGGCTGTGGAGAAGGCTTCCAAAATGGAATGACAGAACTGGGATTGTGGCTGTGGAGTTTGAGTAGAAGTGTTCAATTATCACAGGTGGAAAACTTAGAGTTTAAGGTTTAGAATACAGTAATATATGTAAAGCAAGATGGAGGTTTTAGGGTGGAGTCTGGTCCTTCTTCTTCACCTTCTTCTCCTTCTTCTTCACCTTCTTCTCCATGGGTCTGGGTGGTTTTGTGTAATTGGGTAAAAAAGTCCCCATTGCAGGACATGGGTGGTTGGTTATTGGGTTAAAAGTGAAAATAATTCCGGTGTAATTTCTTAATTGGACAGTTTGTCCTTAAAAGTCCTTGTAGAAAGAGAGAGATGGGGCTCCATTTTTAGTGTGTTACAGTGAAGCGCTGTAGAGCTCAGGGTTTGTGGGACTGCAATATAAATAAGAACTAATAAACACCTGAGTCCAGCAAGAAATTCCATCTCACACATTTAATCCCAACCCTGGCTAAAAGAAGTTGAGACTTGACAGCACAACATCAAAACCCTGGCAGGGCTGGGTGGCTTTGTTGGGCTGGTGCCTGTGCCCTCCCCTGGCTCAACATCAGCACAAAGTGAGAAATCCTGGGACCATTTTATCAGCTTCCCTTCCATCTGGTGACCACCTGGTGAACAGAGCTCTGGGAGGTTGTGTGGGAGGAATGGAGGGAATAAAGTTAATAATGTGGATTTCTGACTCCTGACAGCTGGGAAGCCAATGTGTCAGGGTCAGGGTTAGGGATGCCTCTTTGGAGAGCTCTGCAGTCAGTAATGGTTAGCCCCCTGTGGGAGCAGTATTTCATCTGCTCTCTGGGGTTTGTACACCCCAGCAGCAGCAGCTCACACAGCCCAGCCGGTGCTGACTCCAGGAGAAATAATTCTGCATTTCTCAGGTTTCCTGCGTGCTCCCAGAAAATTAACTCATCGCAGTTACTGGATGCAGCACTTCTCTGAGGCAGTGCCAAGCTAACATCTGATCTCAAAGCTTTTTTCCAAGCTGAATGATTTACAGCACACAAGGCGCCCAAGAGGAGGCAAACTGCAGGAAACGAGCTCACAGAGAGGCAGAGGTGGGAGGGCAACTGCTCTGTCATGCATCCAGCACATGAAGCTTGCTGTGCACCCCATTCATGGGTGCAGAGCCCTCAGAGGAGCTTGTGGCTGACTGCAGCTCCCCTTTTCAGCCCTTTTCCCCCCAGGCATCCCCACTGTCCCTTCCAGCTCTCCACACACACACAGCAAAGCCTGGTGGGCTGCACACTCCCAGAGATGGGCTGTGAGATGGGCAGGGGCAATTCCCCAGGCAGGAATTTGCATTTCCTCAGGCTTTGGAGGAGCATTTCCCACCAGGTGTGACTGCTCAGGGGCTGTGAGAGCACCTGGCCAGGGGCAGCCTCACAGGGCCCATTCAGGGGCTCACTCTCCTGTACTCTTGTGGCTCCCTGAGCCACCAAGATGAATTGAGCTCAGGTGCTCAGCAGGACTTAGGTTTCAGTTTTCATATTTTTCAGATTCTGTGCTGCCTAGGTGTGGAGCTCTGAGCTTCATATTAAGCGTTAGGAAGTTTTCTTCACAGGGTAGGTAGACAAAACAATTCCTTTTCCAGCTTGAGACCAAGGAAAGCAGTTATGAGCTTCAGGCCCAAAAAGTATTAACAACAGGAAACTGAAGAGAGCAAACAAGGAGGATGGGAATTCACAACCTGAAGCTGTAATTGGACAATTAACCCAATATGCAAATGGAACAGAACTTATAAAAGTGAGGGCCCCTGTAAGCAGTCGTGCATTTTGTGACCATTTTGGTTCATCTTGGGTGCAGCATAGGCTGGGCTCTTGTGCTGCCCAAGGTGGATCCATTGAGGTTTTTAATAAATCCCTACTTTGTTCTTTAACTCTGTCCAGCCTCTGTTCTAGGTCAGCTTCTTAAGGCATCAGTTCCATCCTGGAGTCATCATGGAGCTGGAGGAAGTGCTTGCTAAGCTGCTCTCCCTCATTTATGATCAATTCTGCATAAGTGGGAAGGTCCAAGATGGCTGGAGGTTGACCACAAGGAGGAGGTGGGCAGCAAGAGGCCCATGAGCCTGGCCTTGGAGGGTTCTGGAGCAGATCACCCTGTGTGCAGTCACACAGCACACACAGCACAGCCAAGGGGGCAGAGCCAGCCTGCACAGGCTCAGGAAAGGCAGCTCCTGCCTCACCAACCTGGTCTCCTCTCCTTTTACAAGCAGCTGATCAGCCTGGTGGAGGCAGGGAGGGCCGTGGATGTGTCTGGCTGGATTTCAGCAAAGCCTTTGACACTATCTCCCAGAGCATTCCCTGGACAGCTGCAGCTTGGACAGGAGCACTCCTGGCCAGGCCCAGAGAGTGGTGGTGCCTGGTGCCACATCCAGCTGGCATCCAGACATCAGGGGTGTTCCCAGGGATCAGTGGATTTTAGCCTGGAGGAGGCTCAGGGTGACCTTATCACTCTCTACAACCACCTGAAAGGAGATTGTAACCAGGTGGGCTTTGGCCTCTTCTCCCACGTTATTTTATTTTTGAGAGGACAAGAAGACACAGCCTCAAGCCGTGCCAGGGGAGGTTCAGGTTGAACATTCACAGGAATTTCTACACAGAAAGGGTGGCCGGACACTGGAATGGGCTGCCCTGGGAGGTGTTTAAGGACTGGACACGGCCCCCAGTGCCATGGTCTGCGTGACAAGGGGGTGTCGGGTCACAGGCTGGGCTCGCTGATCTCAGAGGCCTTTCCCAACTGAACTGAAGCTGTGATTCTGTGACAAACACTACAGGAGGAGGCACACACAGATCTTACTTACCCAGGCAGCCCCCAATCCTCTCTGTTATCCCATGGATGTGGAATTGACTGAGCCCAGCCTGGCAAGGGGAAAAGCAGCACCCTCATGCCATGAGAGATGCCAGACCCTCTCCCCAGGCAAGCCCTTAACTGGGTGACTGAGAGCGAGGACCTGGGAGCAAGGACACACATCAGCCTTTATCCTTGAAGGGTGATGGGCTTCTGCCTGGTGATCCTGGGAAGGAATTAGACTTTAGATGATGTGCCTTAAATAGAAAACTCACTCCTGAAGTGAGCAGAAAAATAGATAGATAACCATAGATAAGGATGATGCAAAGATATTGCTAAACCGCCAAGGAATTTCCCCAGCAGAGCGAGATGCGGTGGCAGCCACAGCCCGCCCTGACCTCCCTCATGCCCCACCTCAGCCTCTGCCACACTCACACAGCCACCACGGTGCCAGGGGATTTCCAGAAGACCCAAGCACACACAGGAGCCTCCAGCAGCAGCACACCACGGGCTGGTCCCACAGGGCTGTGGGCTTTCCTTGGTGACGGCCCCACAGAGCCCACTCAGTGAGCTGGGCACCACAGAGAGGGGACATGGCCATAGCCTGGCACCCCAGGGGCTGGGAGGAGATGGGGTGTGCCAGCAGCACCCAGACAGCTGCTTCTGGGCACTGCCACAGCCTTTCCCTGCATGGCTGCCAGCAGCACTTCTTGCTGCTCCCTCAGCCTCTGGACTTCTGCAGCTTTAAACAAGCTGGGGCAAACCTCACCTGCTCCACCAGAGCAGCACAAGGCAGCAGTGCTGTCACCCTGAGCAAATGTGCCTCAGGCAGGGCCCAAAAGTGGCCCACACATGCCTTCATACTCTGCTCTGTGACAGAAAGCCTTCGTGCTCCTCTTCCTCCTCAGTCTCAGTTTGGGAAGCAGCTCCAGCTCCTCCCTCTCACCCCTGACACTGACAGGGAGCACAGACCCATGCCCAGGGCCCTCTCATGCTGGAGGGTGCTGGGATCACGGGTGTGGGACTCACCTAGAGCACTGATATCAGAGAGGGCAGCATGGGACCAAGGAGGTATTTCTGCAGGAACTGGAAATCTTGTTCTCATAAAAAACTGTAATGGTAAAAATCATCCCAGCCAGCCTCTGGCTAAGGACCACAATTTCCCCTGTGGTTACCATTTTCAGAAAATATTAACAAATAAGCAATTAAAGCCTCAGAAAAGCAGAAGCTGTGACTAATGGTCTTCAAGTTTCCTCCAAGTTTATAACAGAACGAAAAACAATTACAGGAATAGGAATGAGAGCAGCCACTGAGTGAAGGCTTGCTGGAAGCATCAAGATGCTCCTCCATGGTCTGGACAATCTGGTGTTTAGGCAGTCAGGCCTGTGCTTTTATTTGTCACATTTTCCCTTTTAGTAGCAGAAAATCAAGAGCCACGAAGTGCTGAGGGAAGCAGATATGTGTCCTCACCACGATGCCAACAAAGCCACCCATGGGAGCTGTGCCCTGCCTGCTCCTCTCCCAGCTCCACCAGCACCTCAGGACATGCAGGATGTGCTTCCACCAGGCTGGCTCCACGCCTGGCCTGGCACCTCTGCCCCAGGGCACCTCAAGCAGCTCTGGGGTGGAGCAAGAAGCTTCAAAGGAGACCCAGCAGGGATAGCTGCACAGGCCAGGCAGAGGCCCAGCTGTGGTTGGGCACCTTTGATGTCACAGCCAGGCTCTGCCTGTCACAGCCAGGCCGTGCTCAGCCCTCTCTGGGGAGGTGATCCCTGCCATCCAGGCACAGCCCTGCTCCCCCTGTCCCCACTGAGCCGGTCATTGGTGGACAGAATTTCTTTTCCCCAAGTTACTCCTCAGTCCTGCTGAGCTCACTCCTGGTGTCTCTCATGCAGACAGCCCATTCATCTTGGGATTGTCTTTTGTTTTCCTCAAAACAAAAGATTAGGCAAGCCTAAAACGTTCACAGTGCAATTGCTTAATCATAACTGTGTAGCTATAGCCACTGATTAATGACTAAAAAAAGAAAAAGCAAAGTTGGTTCAAGTCTTGAGGGACTCAGTATTTCAAAGAGTGATTTTGAAATAACTGGAGCCGCTCTGTATTAACAATACACTTGAGACCTTGCTTGCTTTATTCCTTTATTTTTTGGCTGTGGAGGGTAAGTTAGCTTTTACTGAGATCAGCAGCGTGTGGGGGCAGCTCCTCCCTCAAGCCTTGGTGTGGAGGAGGCCGGTTTACAGAGATCCAGAGCACGGACTGCTCTCTCCAACGCCAAAGCTGCAAATACATCCACTCCTTGCACAGCAACTCTTGGGAGTGGAAACAGGAGACTGGGATGAGCTGAAATATCCCCCCTGCAGCAGGGCACAGCCAGGCTGAGCCCTCAAACAGCACTTCCAGAGTGGCACGAGCACGGTGGTTGGTGTGTGTCACCCACTGCTGGGCTGTGCTCAGCTGCTTTATCAACCTGTGTGTCAGTGCTGCTGGGCTCCTGTCCTTGCCTCCCTTGTTTCTTCCACTCATCCTGAAGACTCAAATGACACAAACTCCAGCAGGGGAGCTCCCAGGGCAGCTGGAGCCCACAAAGCCACGAGGTCAGAGGGGCAGCTGCCCTGACAGGCACTGCTGTGTCCCTCTGGCAGAGACTGCACCCGTGCCTCGAGGGGTCTCCTCTGAGAGAACACCCTAAATCAAGCCTTGCCTGCTGTGTTTTGCTGAGAAGCTCCAGGAAATTGCAAGAGAACTGTTTTGGCAATGGTGATGGGCTTCCCAGCCTTCCCCATGTCCTTGCAGGGCAGGTGCCAGGGCCAGCAAACCTCAGGAGCTGCTGCACAGCCCCGTGCTGCTCCCTGCACCCAGCTGGCTGAACAAAGGCTGCCCTCAACATTTCCTGGCTTTGGAGACCAGGTTCCAGCCTTCCTGTTAGTTTTTCCAACATTTCTAACCAAAAAAAAAACAAAAAAAAAACCAAACCCTCAGCACACTGGGATGTGCTGCTCAGGGCCCTGCTGTCCAGGGACAAGGACACATGGTATGGATCTCTTCTGACAGGATTTAGGACTTGCTGCACTGATGTGTACAAGCTGGTTTGGGGCAGCAGAGGAAATATTGATTTTTTTGCTCCAAGGGCTTTTTACCCCCATTTTTTTAGCACTATGAACACAAAGGGTTGTGAGATGCAGCTGCTGACTCCCCAGTGACAGCTCCAGAAGGGACACCAAGACAAAGCTCTGCTCTGACACCTCAGTCTCGCTCCCTTCACTGCTGGTGGCTGTGCTGGCAGGATAAGGGAAGCACACACTGTCATTGCTGCCTGCAGTGCAGGTCCAGCCCAGCTCTCACAGCTTCCAGGGGAAACCACAGAGTCCAGCTGAGACATTCTGCAGAGCAGGAGGAATTCAGAGATGAATCTCCAACACATGAGAAAGGAGAATGATCCTGCAGCATCAATCCTTTGGTGAGCCATCAGAGAAACAGCAAGGCTGCACCTGCACCAGGCACTCCCATGGCACAGGAGCAGAGCCAGGCTATTTCTCCATCCTTTCTTGTCTTTAGGGAATGCAGAGAGTGGATAAGAATTACTTTTATTATGGAGTTATTCAATACTCATTATAGAGCTAAAACCCACATTTGACAACGTGGAACAAACTTCTGGTGAGTATTCTGAAGAGGCTTTATTTCACAGAGGGGAAAATAAAGTAGGCTGAGCTGCCTTTTGCTTTCTTTGTGGTGGGAAAACAGCATTTTAGTGAGAAATTAAAGTTCCAGTGGGGAAAAAAAAGTCTGAAATATTTATGTTGCTCTAGGGAAAAACAGAGTGGCTGCTCCCATCAACAACACACCAACAAACTATAAATACCTGAAAATCAAGCCTCCATTCCACAGAAAGGCTACACTGCACAGACAAGCACCTGATGCTCCTCTGCCAAGTCCATCTGGAGCATCTCTGTGAGATATAGATAGAAGTACAGGGCAGATTGCTCAGCCAGGACCAAATCACCTCCAGAGATGCAGAGCTGCCAGCTGTGCACGTGGAGAGAGGAGCAGGGAAGAACATGCACAGCTGCCAGGAGCCCTGTTGACACATTCCAAACCAGGGTTTAAAAACCTTTAAAGGACTCAAAGAGGTTACAGGGTGCTCCATGGAAAGGCCAGCAGCCCTTCCTGTGAGATGAAGGTGGCCCCAGCTCCTGCTCGTTGCTCAGACCGCAGTGGCATTTCAGAAGTGGCTGTCGTTGCACTGGAGGAGATATCTGATTGTGGGAGCCTTTAATTAACTATAACCCAGCTCACCACTGGGAAACTGGTTTCAGAAATTCAAATGGAAATAGTGGTTTTGTAATTATAACCAACACAGCCCCAGGGAGGCAAGGCCAAAGTCTGGGGAGCAAGGGTTTGGCTGTTCCTGCCTGCCACACAACTGCAAAGGTTTGCTCAGACTTCAGCCAGGTCTGGCAGCTGAAACCATCTGGAAAGTAACAGATTTCCTTTCTGACTCCTACACTCACAGGGATGCAGATCACATTGATCATTTCTGGGATGAGATGAACAACTTCACCCCAACCCAGGCAATGAAGCAAGCCCAGTGAAGACCTCGAGCATTTTTCCCCCCCTGTTCATGAAGTGGCCAATGGTTTTTCACTGCATATCTAGAAATGGAAGCAGAAGCAATAGAAACTCCAAAAGTGGCAACTTTCGGTACACTACATAGCTCCCATGGGGTTAAGAGTATAAGAGGCAATTCTCACTCTTGAGGACATGGCAGGTGATGTTTGATCCCTTCCCTTCTGTCTTTCCATATTCTGGCATGACTGTAACAAATTCCAGGCCTGCAGCAAGAGGCAGGGGTCAGAGGAAAAAGCCTTCAGTGGTGAAGGCCACTAAAAGCACACCAGGTTGCCCAAGGTAACTTTGAAGTTCTACTGAAGGCTTTTGAGATAACATCTGCTCAAGCTTAGCTTGCCACAGAGCTGGCAGGTTCTGGGTGGATCTTGGGGCAAAAGCCAGATCCTGCCAAACTATTTTCTGTGCTGCTTTGAAGTTCAGCAGTGTTATTTATTCATTTTAGAGGGCTGACTAGTGTAGTGAAGACAGACATGTCATGTCACAGACTAACAGTGATAGCTGTCAGTACCAGCACCTGCTCTGAGGGCAGGGGTCCAAGGAAAACCTTCACTGTCCACATGCTCACACAGCAGAACTGGAAATGGCACTGCTTCTCTGGTCTCATCTCTGGAAATAAACAACCTGCTCTAATTTTGGGCTTGGCCCTTCTTTCAGCAGGGGGTGGAAATGCAGCCTCCAGCCAGGCACAGGGATTAGCTCAGTTAGAGCACAGTGCTCATAATGTTCCCCATGTGGGCCATTCCCTTAAGTGTTGGACTCCTGTGGCTCCCTTCCAACTCAGAATATTCTGTGATCCCTTGCAGCTCCATCACCCAAGAAGCCTGTAAAGCATTGTTGCTCACAAAAACTCACACTTCATGGCAAAGTGCTTTGAGAACATGTTTCAATTTTCAGATCTCTGCAATGCAGCTGACACGAGTTCCTTGTTGGAGCCTTTGCTGTGCAGCAGCTGTAGCAAACACTCCACTTTGGCAGGGTGGAACAGATGACCTGGCTCTTCAGAACACAGCCCAGGCAAACAGCAGGGAGATTGAAGTGCCACACTTTGCAAGTTGTTTCAGAACCTGCCTGTGATGCTGTCATAGGTTGGGGCGCTTTCTTCAGATCTGAGATCCTCAGAGATGCCCCAGAGTTTCTAGCAAACAAACTTACTGCTTTCATTTTACACCAGAAGCATCACAACTACCTGGGAAATCTCCCTCCCACACCCCACAGGCTGTATTTTGGGTGGCTTGATGATCTCATCACCACGCAGCTACTAAGGTTAAATACTGCTTTTAAAAACTCTCATGTAAAAGCCACTGAGGTCAACTTTTAAGCTCAGACTCACTCTGACCAGCTTAAATACAGAAAAACAAAGCAGTCAAAAGAAAAGGATCAAAAGGAATTGCCCATCTTTTCTCCCCCCACTTCCCTCTGAACCACACACTGCCAGACCTACCTACAACTGCTCCCATCCTGCCAGGCCTTGCTGCAGCTCTGTGTCCTTGCCTTTCCCAGTTTCTTCACAATCCTAAAGTGATCTTCTCATGAAGAGAGTCACCAATACCTGTCCAGACACTGCCTCTTGCTATGCCTGACTGCACAGCACATCCCAAAGGGGATGCAGGAAAGCCAGGAACACAGGGACAGCTGCACAGCCCCTTGTTACAATGCTGGTGCAACATCAACAGTCCCAGGGGTCAGGAAAGGAAGTTATAAAAACAGTAACTGGGAAGAAACACCAGGGATCTACACCCTCTTCAGTCCTGGGGGTACAGCAGAGAAGATAACTTCACAAGAAATATGACAAGTCTTCCATCCAAATACCTTCCAAATAGGAAAACCAGAATGATGTGGAACCATGAGCTTCCCCTTTCATATTCCCCCAGAAGAAGCTGTTTCAATTCCATTAATCTGGAGGCACAGTGAGTCACACTTCAGCAGGTACCTTCATGTTTGAGGTCAAACCCAGGCCATGTAGTAATTAAGACACTTTAATGGAATTCTCTTGTTATAACAAGCTCTGTTCCCAGAGCTGACTCAGGGATACAGCAGAGCACCCAAGGTGGGATTTCTCCTTTTACACAGTGATCTGCACATCTCCCATGAGGGGAGGTGTGGCTGCATAATTTCATAATGAAGTAATACAAGGCTGCATATTTTTACAAGGAAGTGAGAGATTTGTTCATGCTGCAAATCCAAGGAGTCTTCAACACCAAGACAACTCCCTTTTGTCATAGTTTTGTTTTGTCACATTTTCTAAGCAGAAGTTCCCCTGGTAGAAGAGGAACAACATCAGCTAACAGAATTGCTCATCTGCACAAGAGCCCACCCCATAACCAGTTAATGAAAAGGATCCCACCAACAGCAACAGAGGCTGGACAGGGCCTCTGGAGTCTGAGCTCAGGAGGGAAACTACCTGAGAGGTGAGGGCAAAGAGGCAGATTCTCCATGCTCACAAAAGAAGACAAGAGCACACCTTATTTAAAACCAACTCTTTCCACTCTCATTTATTTTTCCTAAAAACAGTCCTTGCAAACGTGTCTCGTTTCTCTTTCCCAATTCAGTGGCGTTGCTGCAAGTCCTCCACGGCACAGGACTCTGGGGAAGCAGAGCAGTGTCCCACAACTCAGTCCCATTTCCATAGGAAAAGCTGACTCATAAATCACATCATCCTGGAGATGCAGACACAGGTTTGTAAGGAGCACCTGAATGCCAAGTGCCAGGAGCAGGCTGGAGCCAGCTGAGGGCTCTAGCAGAGCAGGAGCCCCTCCTTCATGGCCAGGCGCTGCCGGTGGATCTTGTCCTGCTGCAGCTCCTCGTGGTTGGGGTGCCAGAGCTTCATGACAATCCTCTCAATGTTTAGAGCATACACTGTGTGTGCAGGGATCACTTCCTTGTGCACCTGGAAAGGCATGGTGGGAAACAAGCTGCACACCTCCATACACATTTGCCCATATTCCCAGGGAATAACTCCCTCTGCACAGGGGCCAGCTCTGCAGAGCAGGGACAAAGGGAATGTCACAGCACTGCCACAGCAGCCAGCACAGCACAACCACCTCTTACACCACTTGCTAAGGGAGTGCCATGGTAAGGGAACAGTAATTTTGCTCTTGGGGTGGCAATCAATAGCTGATCATCAAAACCATAGAAATAACAATTCTGACTAAGCATGAGATGAATGCTTGATTACAGCTCTGTGGTCTGCATCCACAGCTGTCAGACAAAATCCCAAGGCCTGTTCACAACAGCACAGATCATCAAGGGGGAATTTCTAACAACTAATTTTAGACATTCAAAGTAGGCAATGCCCCCCCACAACTGCCAGAGAAGGAGGGAACCACAGCCATACACTGCCAATGAAAATTCACCCAGCTGAGCTCAAATGCCTCCCCAGGGCTGGGGTGATGCCAGCCAACCCACTGCAGTGCCCTGCATGCCAGGACCAAGCATTCCTCTAAGCACCCAGGTGGAACATGAGGAGTAAGAAGGGACATGCCAGGTAAGGTATTTTGCCGCACCACTGTCAAAACCCATCCAGCTCAGTTCTGCTAAGAGTTCACCCATCTTGCACAGCTGTGAGACAGGGATTTCCTCATCAGCTCTGTGACCAAGGGGATCAGAACAGGCATTAAATCAGCAGTTAACAGGGGGAACAAATCAAAGCCAAAGGAGGAAAGAGACTATGGGAAGAGACTACAAATCCCCCACCATGCACGTAAACCACGCTAAGACTGGCAGCTGGCACCCTGTGACACGAAGGTGTGACATGCCCAGCTTACCTGCAGTGCCTCAAAGAGGTCATACATGTTGACTGGAGGCAGGGATGCTGGCAGGGTGTCCCCAGAGCAGGCCAGGAGCAGGGCTGCCTGCTGCTCAGCATCATCAGGGGCAGGTGGGGGGGCCAGGCTCTGACCTGCCGAGGGTGTGGCATTGTTTGGGGGGCTGGGGACAGAGCAGGCAGAAAACATCCCAGTCACAAACCAGCACCAGCTGTGGCTGTCATACAGCAGCAGCCTTGCTGTTCTGCACCACAGATGTGGTACATAAAATTATTTCAGCTCTAATAAAAATTTATTTCAAATTCCAGTTTAACAAGGAGCACGGACTGAGCCTCAACATGCTCCAGCCCTGCTTAAATGGTCTCAGTTGTGCAACTTTTTGTTACTTGCAGCCAATAGCTTCTACCCAGCACAAAAATTAAGGCACACACAACATTAAGCTGCAACACTGGCCTTAGGCACAGTTGTTTGTAGCACTACAATCAAATCTTCAAACACCCACAACCTCCTGTCAACTGCTAGAAGCTGCCACAGACAAACAAAACTGCCTTCTCATACACAAACACTGCCAGATGCACTGCACAAACTCTTTGACACTCCAAACAGAAGGGCCTCAAAGCCCTGCTAACTGGAAAGATGTGCCACAGAACCATTAGCATGCAGGAAATGACAGGATGGCAGTGTCCTGCGGGTCCTCACTCCAGTGCTGGGAAATCCCCATATTCACACTCCCTGTTTAGCTGTACAACCCTCCATACCAATGCCTTCCTAGCTGGTGAAAGCAAGACACTATCAACACACATAAAAGATACAACTGAGGCATAGAGTAATTCCAAGACTAGCAAAATCCATGTACATTACCAGTGTGCTGCCAGCTCCTTACCATTCAATTAAGTTGTTATAAGCAACAACACTGTTCTTCAGATATGGCTGAGGGTTGACATTGCTTCCAAAGGCATACTTGAAATGGCCATCCCTCAGACGATAGGCTTTCCTCCTGGATATCACAGAGGTCAGAATGTCCTTAAGGTGGTTCTGCAAGGAAAACCAATCTTGTGACATGTGCTGATTCACTCACTCGTGGACAGAAGGGCCTCAACAAATGGCAAGACAGAAGCAGTGCTGCTATGACCACAGGGACCTAAAGATGGAAGGGAACCAATATCTGCACAAGCTACAGGAGGTTTTCATTATCCAGCCCTTGGATACAGAGAACCTGGCACTTTGAGTACTGTAAACATCAGCCTGTGAACCATACTTTAATATGTGATGCCCTGCTTCAAATGTCAAAGGGGTGTCTTCAATGCTAGGAAATTCCCAACCTCTGATTAAACGTTAAGATTTCATAACTGACACTGGATGTTACACTTGAACTGAAATACATGCCCTGAAATGACAGTGAAAAGCCCCTCACTCATCTTTGTCATTTGCCTGAACAGTGCTGGAGAAGGAACTGTCTGGAAAAAACAAGCAGACAACTTCTTCATTTGGCCTCACTCCAGATGGGAACTCAGGCGACCTCCACATGCTGAGTGCAGAAAACCATCCACACATCAGTGCTCCAAGCAGTGGCTGTGTCATTCCTGGCATGTGTACAGTGATGCACAACCACTGGCCAGAGCCAAACCAGGACTTCACCTGGACCAGGTATCACCTGCTTGTGTCCCTTCATGGCCAGGCCAGACACTGTGCCTGTAACAGACTGCTTTTTATAGAGCTGGTCAAACTGGCATTCCCATTCTGTCCCTGCTTTGAAGTGACAGGAATAGCATTTTCCACAACAGCTACCTCAGCGTACCTAGGGTACTGTGCAAAACTAACACTTGCAGGCAGAAGTCCCAGACTTTACATCTAGGACACGAGACTCTCCATTCTCACATTACTCAGGGGACAAAAGGGCAATGGGAGAACAATCAGAGCAGCAGGATTCCACCCCATGCAAGGGGACAAAGTCCCAGATTGCACACAGAGCCTTTTGCTGCTGGTGTTACACCAGCACTGCAGCCCCCCAGGCCAGCCTCACCTCCACAGCATACACAACAGCTGTCACTGCCTCCTCGGTGACATTGTCCAGCCCGTGCTCATAGGCAGTGACAATCATCCTTCCTTCCAGCTGGCCACGTGTGGGGAGCATCATGGTGTGAGAGCACAGCTTCAAATCATCATCCTCCTGAGGATCCTTTGCCACAAACTGCTGGGCTCCTGACAGTGGGTTCTGAGGCTGGAAACGGTGCTGTCAGGAACACAACATTAAAGCACCAGGTAATATTCATTCATAGGGGACATCCCTACTCCAGTCAGAAAGCTTACACCTATAAAAAATCCTTTAAAAATCCTCCCCAATGGCTTGTGCCTGAAGAAATTGCTAAGTCAGTGTTGGGATCCTTTCACTGGACTTGTCCAGTAGCACCCCAAACCACCTGAACTTTGGGTATCCACAGCACACTGCAGCAAGAAATTCTACACACCACATGCAGACTCACCTGCTCTGGTCTGCTCTGTACCTCCCCACCTGCCAGATTTGTTTGATTCTCCTGGGAATCTCAAAAAGGGCAGTCACTGACTGCATTTATCTCCTTTCACACTACCCAGGCCAGTGGCTGGACTTTCACATCTCTCAGACACTTTCTGTGTTGAAGAATTCTCATATTTAGTAATTCCTTGTACAGAAGGGTATATTTTTACTTACCATCTGTACAGCTGCCCTCCAGATTAAAGCCCATGATCCTCAACTTGTGTGATTGATTCTTACATTTCTCTAATGCTTTAAACTTAGCCCAATTCCAGCACTAATTTCATACTTCAGGCTCCCTGTGTACTTTCACAACTGTAAGCCGAGCTGTGCTACAGAACAGCCACTGAGATGGAATATGACTATTTTTCAGAACTGACTCAGTAATTTAGCAAAAATACTCATCACAGAAGAGGAATTCATACGAGAAGGTGGCATTTCCCAGGCCATATGTATTCCAGCACAAATCCTTGGCTGCATTGTGTCTCAAGCTCTGAGTACCTGCGATGGCTCCTCAGTCTCCAGATAAAGGGGGGAACAAAGCAAACGGAAATTATTGATCCTTGAGCCCATGTGCTTGGCTCAGCTCTGACCCACAAGGAAACGGACTCAACACACTCCCTCTACTTTCCAGTGGCTGTGGAATGGAGATTGCTGCAAGGCTCTTATGGGGCACCAGGACACACACACTTCAAATATGAACAATGAATAAGCAGCAAAGTGGATTTCTCACACCTTAGTTTCAGGGGAGAAAGGGGGACTGCTTTAGTCAAAGGACAGTGTGGCATTTAACTCAGAGTGAAAAACCAATCCACCCACTGGTGATGTGAAAGCAGGTTTCCCTCCTCATAATTCTAAAGATTTATGCTTTCATTACAGGAAAGCCACATGCCTGGAAAAAAAGACCTTCAAAACGTAAGCAACTCTCAAGAGGAATATGGTTTGGGAGAGCAGAAGCCAACTGGAATGGACTTGTGGTCATTCACAGCTGTTATTCTGACCAGTGAGGGAAACATTATGAAATACCAAGGCACTTCCAAATTCACACTACTCAGGAATCCCACTAGTCCCAGAAAAGCCCATTAATCATAAGATGCACTTCATCCAGGGCTTACTGCCAAGCATTCCTGAACATGTGTACAACACACACTGGAAATCTGGTGTATCCTCAGGATAATGAGTAAATCAAATTCTAAGACTTCCACTACATCACAACTTGCTTCTCAAACTCTCATCTACGTGCTACTGAACTCAAGAGTTACAGTCAAGTTTGAAGACAGGCAAGGTAACACAGTCTGAATTCAGAACATCACAACAGAGGTTGCAGCTGTGAGCACTGCAACCTCTGACAATTCCTAAATACAAGGAGCCTTCAGCTGGACTTGCATTCCTCTGGATTCCTTTAGTCTCTGAAGCACACACAGAGTGCCTAATCCCAAATCTCCCCTCCACACTGGTCTGGCAGCACAGAAACAAGTGCAGAAAGGGGTGTGACAGTGCAGGGTGGATGTACAGACCACCTGCTGCAAAGTGAACCGGATCTTGCACGTTTCTGTGCCACCTACCAGAAAATAGCACCTTTAAAAGGCATTCTCAGCTCTGAAACAACTTGACCTTCTGAAAACATTACACCCAGGATCTCACTTCTAACACTTTGAGAGTTAGTCAGAGAATTCTATCTGGCTGCCTGAATAAACAGTAAATCACTTGTTTTAGGAATTTGGCAGATGCAAAGAGAACCACAGACACTTACATCGAACTTTTGGCGAACTGAAGAAATCTTTTTCTTCCCTTTGGGTTTTCCAGGTTTAGTTGCAGAGCCACCTGGCCACGGCAGAGATCCAGCACCTTCTACAAATTGAAAGAAAAAAAGAAACCAAAACAAACCAACCAACAAACAAACAACAAAAAATAAACTAAAAAACACAAAACACCCACTTAGTGTTGCTGATTTAGGGCCAGGATGAAACCCTTAACATTTGGCCACCTGTTAAGCCTTAACCCGAACTCAGCAGCCATAGCAAAGAGGGGAGAACATCTTTGGCAGCCCCTCCCTTCCTTTGTCAGCCCCTTGCTACTTTGACTCACTCACAACACCCATGACTTGCCTAGCAATTTCTGTCCCCACACCACACAAAACCCACAGTGGAAAGACAGAGATAAGCACAGCCTGTAAGAAAATCCAAAAGGAAGGAACAAGCTGTTTGTTCCATCAGGAAGGTAAGAGCTTGCCTAGAGCTCTTACCTGGAGGTGGGTTCTCCTCTCACCCACTCCTGGATCAGGTCAGATGTTAAATAATCTGAATTGAGCAGCCTGACTCCCCAGTTCTCCTTCAGCAAGATTTGTCATGGATCCTTATTAAACATCACTACATCAAGCTGATTGTTCTGTTACACTGAAGAGGAGGAGAGGGGAGAAGAACTGCAGAGGCCACTGAGCCCAGGAGCAGGATGTCACTGATGTGACCAGTAAGCAAACAGCTGAAAAAGAGGTTCCTGTTTAGTACTAATAAATAAACACATTTGGTCATATCATCAGCTCCAAAGTCCACTGAATGCTGTCTGACAGCTACCCCTAGAGCAGGCCAAACCACATCCTGATAATCACACAGCTCTTGGCAAGGACAGCCCAGCAAATTTCCTGCTGACAGGCTTACAGCATCTGTGAGCAATGAATTGCCTCAGGAATTGGCTTAGGACAGCGCTGCACTGGATGTGTGTGTGCTTGCTGGCAGGGAACAAGTGCAACTCAGAGGCTGGACAGCCCTCTCGTGGCTGCAGAGCAGCCTGTGCTGTGGGCCTCCAGCACCCTCCCTGCAAGGCAGCATCCTCTCCTCTGGAGCACAGCGTGCCCTCAGCATGTCCCACTGCTGGGAGCTTGGACAGCTTGCCTCTGAAGGCATTTCAGAGTGCCCCAAAGCTGAGGCTGGAGCTCCCTGCCAGGCAGCTCTGACAGCACAGCAATGTCCTGGACATCCCCTGGCCACAGCTCAGCCAGAATTTGCCATTTCCTCTAGATAGAGACAAGAGGTGACAGCAGCCTTTCCACATGTCAGCACCCACAGCCTGGCCAGCGTCACTGAGCACTGACCAACACTCAGCTGTGGTTCTCTCCTGCTCACACAGCTCTCACCAGCTTCACACCAATCTCTGGGTTTATCTCTGGCTGTCCCAACTATGCTTCATCTGCAGTAATTGAGAATCAACTATGGTTAATTTGCTGTAGTCAGGAACTCAAACACAATTACACCACAGCCCTGTTTGTAAGGAATGAGGCTGGCTACAATGTCACAGACATCTTTTCATAAAAATCCTTTCTTTTAAGATTTTTTCTTTCTGAGAAGCTGAGGCCCCAGAAGAAGAATGTAAACAATTGCTATCAGCTAGTGTGGAATGCAACAAGTGCAGCTGTGATTAGTCTTCTGTGAGTGCTTAGATTTGCTGACCACTCACAGGAGAGCTTGCTTGCTTTCTGCTTGGACACAGAACTTTGTTAAGCATTCTATTCTATTCTTAGCTTAACAACTTCTCTCTCTATTCTTATAAGTATAGTCATAATATATTATATATCACATATTAATAAATCCAGACTTCCAATCATGAAGCAAGATTCTTGTCTATCTCACCCTGAAGAACCCTCACAAGTCATGTAACACTACAAGTCCTTGGCTATGGGGAGCATCCCACACACACAGCTGGAGTACAAGCACCATGGAAAAACAAAATTTCTAACAGCATCAGGCTCAGCTGAAGGATTTAGGTTTAGTTTTTGAATGGTCAGCTGCTAAGAAAGGATTAGAAATAACCTACACACACAGAGATGGCACATTCTCCCTATTTTAATAAAGTTGACCTAAAAGTTTAGCTACATCCTATTAGAGAGGTGGAAACCCATAGCCTAGAAACCCTGTTGTCAAAATCCACTGGTCCATTTAAGAAATTAAAAGATAATAAATAAAACCTCCCCAAAACTTGTAAGGCTGGTGTCACTGCTCATCAATACATCACAGGAGAGGCCCTAATAATGGAGCATAGGAAACCACTGTGGAGAACCACACCAGGTCTCACACAGCTCATTCACAGCTGTGACCAGAGAAAGTGCAATGAGTGCAGACGGAAATTGCAAACACTCTTTCCTCTGATAATGTTCTACAGATATAATAGGTTACAGTTAAGTCAGAATTTTTAAAATACCTTTTATAGGAAAAATAATACAGTAGGTTTTAAATGGCAACTAAATTTATAGGCTTTGACAGTAGATCTGAAAGATGCAACTTAATTGAATCTCAACATGCACATTTAACAAGAACTTAGCCAAACTCAGCTCAAAACAAGGAAAAGGTGAGATACAATCTCCTATTCCCCATTATAAGGAGCCCATAGCACAATTTTTGGTTCCTTTTCCAGGTTTTCATATTACCAAGCCCAACTTGCACTAGATGAAGAAAGCAAAATTTCCCTCTAGCATTCTAAGAAACCAGTACTTGCCTTCCTGGCCACAAATGACAAGGCTGGGTTGGCTCAGACATGAAACTTCAGAGATGAATGCAGCTTTTATTTAATCTTGCTAGCAAAGGAATCAGACCTCAACAAGCCACAGCTGCTGCTCTGCCTTCAAAGATCAGCAAGAGATAAAAGCATTTTTCTAGGAGCTGCCACATCTCTGCATGGCACCACCATGATGGCACCAGGCAGTCCAGAGCCTGTCACGTTTGCCTGACATGCTGCATGAGGAAAGGACAAAGAAACAGAGAAAGTCACCACAGAAAGAAGCAGACAGAGAGAAAACACACATTTCTCACGCCTGTTTACTTGATCTTCAATTTGGGGGGGTTGTTTGTTTTAATCTTCTTGCAGGAACAAAGGTTTAGGTCAGCTATTCTGCTGATATCTGGTTGATATTCTGCTGGCTCTCCTCTGCATATTCCTCTGCTCTCCTCTCCTCACACTCCCATTTTCTTACTTTTCCTCCCTTCTCAGTACTCTGGAGAGAAGCAAACATGAGCAACCTGAGCCAATCTCACAGCTGAAAGCCCTCTAAGCAAAGCCTGTGGACAAACCTGATGAAATAAAATGCTCCTGTTATTCCACACAAGTTCTAATTCACTGAACCATCTTTTAAATGGCTTCAGACTATTTATTATTAAATAAATTAAATCCTTACATCACTAAGTCAAGTGTTGGCAATTGTCTCAGCTAAATGTCAGCAATAAAACTAAGAAGGGAAGGAACAGTTCCAACAAGATACATATTAACTCAAGGAACCTTGCTACCCTGAGTGCTTGCAACTGTCCAACAAACAAGGTCAGCTTAGTAAGCAAGTCCATGCAAGGTTAAGAAAGGATTTAAGCCAGAGTCCCTCTTGATGGAATTTTTTGGGGAAGAAAAAGTCCCAGTGTGCTGGTTTGGGGTGGAAGAGGGTTAATTTTTTGCCAGGGCAGCTGGCACAGGACTGTGTTTAGGATGAGTGCCAAGAACAATGTTGGTGACACAGGGATGTGTTCACTCCTGCAGAGCACAGAGCCCAAGGATCTTTTGCTCCTCACCCATCCCACCAGCTAGGGGCCTGCACAAGGGCCTGGGAGAGGACACAGCCAGGAGAGCTGGCCCCAAATGGCCACACTTCACATCAGAATGGACAACACAGCTCCCTGCCTCTGCACCAGCCAGCCCTACGTGCCCCATGGCAGAGAGGTGTGCAACTGGGATTTCAAGTGGTTTGGGTGACCAACAGCCTGAGCAGACGCGAGGGGGAAATGCAAAGCATCCTCAGAAAGGGTGACATTCACCAAGTGCTCCCTAAATCCCAGGTGGAACCACTAGTACAAGAGGCAGCAAAATTGGAAGCAGATGGGTTTGTTTGCATGTTCATCATATACTGTAATCACTCCTGAAAAACACCTTCCCCAAGGGTTCTTATTCCAGTACAGCATCAAGTACAACTTGACCACTGACCACATGGTTACTTTCCCCTTGTCTCTCACAAGAAAGTGGAAAGTACATGCACCAATAACCCTTGTGATGGCATGCCAAGTGCCTCAAAAACACTCCTTTAAAGTCACTTATTTCCTTGAATCATCAAGTAAACACGTTCTACCCAAAAGACAGTGGCAGAGACAAAAGCCTGTTAGCTTTCCATTCTTACATGGAGGGGAAAAAAGAAAAAAAAAAAAAGAAAAAGAGAGAGAGAAAATACCAAACCACAGCAAAAAAATAAAATAGCAGATGTCAGACTGGCATCTAGGGGAAGAAAGAGAAAGCTAGATGTTAAAAGCTAGTATTCCAGTGATACTGCATTTTCCTGGGCTTGCATGAACCACCCTACATCTTGCCTGTAAGAGATGTCCCAGTCAGTGGCCCAGAAAAGGAAGCTCAGCTCCCAGATCACTGGGATATTGATCTATGCACAGCACAGCTGAGCTGCTAGAAGGGACCAGCAGAATGCACTGTTAGCCCCACAGCACATCTTTAAGACCACTCAGCCATGACTAAACTGACTTTTTTCAAGCTGGCTTATGCAATCTGTGGCCACAGAGCCAGGCAAAGCTTGCCTGAGAGCTCTGGAGGTGACCAGCACTGGTGGCCAGCTGGCCACCACCACATCCAGGTTTCTTCCAGGGCTCTGAAGAGAGCAGCTGCCATGGGACAAGAGAAAACAACCTCCAGGGACTTGAAATTAAAGCAGGTCAGGCAGGAACTAATAAATACCTGTGGAGCAGCACCCTGCTCTGTGCAGGGGCTCCCACCTTCAAACAATCCTGAACTGCCTTGGGAAGGGACACCTGGGAGAGTTTGCTGAGGAATCCTGACCAGACAGCTGCACACCATGACTAAGGGGCATGAAGAGACAGGCACTGCCCCCCTGCCCTCCTCATTTAGACCCAGCTGCTCCAGGTGACCAGCAGGGGAATCTCTGCTCCTGTGCAGTCTCTTCGTCGTCCAGCTGTAATTAATTACTCAAAGTTAAAAGCAAGGAGCAGCAGATTCAGACATAAACCTGATTTACATGAGTGCAGCTCCCTAAAGGGAACAAGTTTAGGGCACACAAGGTGTTTTTGCAGTTCAATCAACAGCAAACAATGCAAGTTTGGAGGTGGGGGCTATCAACATTTAATTAGCACAGCTGGTAGAGTTAAGGACCAGCTCTAACACAAAACCTCATGGCCATACATGAATTTTGCAGGCATTATTTCCTCCAGCTACAACAGGCACCTCAGTAGCAGGTATTCTCTCCAAAAAGTCATCTCTCAGGTCATGTGAGCTGTAGCAATTTTCTCTCCCTCCCTACACAGCAGCTCCACACCTTGAATTGCAGCTCAGTTGCCCTTGCTACCACATCCCTGGGTTGGGAGCTCTTTTGGAGAACAAACAAAACACATCTGCACCCTTAAATACAGCCAATCTAGACACTCACAGAGGTAAAATGTAATCCTAGATGCTCCCAAAGGTAAAATGTTAACTCTCTGCAGATACTGGGTTAACAGGTCACAGCTCAACCAAGGCTCCCTGTAAGCACTTTTCTATCAGCTATGTACTTGAAATCAAGATGAGTCAGGAAAAGTCAGCTCTCCACAATGAGCAGGAACAAAGTTCAGAGAGGGAAAGGGGTAAGCAAAGCACATCAAAGAGAAGGCTGCCTCTGCCTTGACCCTTCAGCTCACAGCAGACACGGACCCAGAGTTCAAACCAGGTTATCACAGGCACCAACCCAGCATCAGCCTCCAGCCAAGCACACACAGCTTAGCCATAGAAGCATCTCTGCTGAAATAATTTCATTATTTTGCTACATTTTTACCTGGGTGGCAAAAACCCCCATGAATATGAAGGCTGAGGACACTGGGGTACTGCACACACACCCCCAAACTCACAAGTGGCAGGCACAGTGTTACACCAAGGGTTTAATGAGGCTTCTCAGGACTCACCTGGGGCAGAAACCAAGATCTGGCAGCGGGTGAGAATAGCCAGGAGGAAATCATTGTGAGAATGGACTGTGCAGAGAGAGAGAGAGAGCTCATTAGCAGCACACCAGTGCCCTGGCACCCCCTCAAAGCCATCCTAAAGCTGCTCCCTAAGCTTTCCCACTGTTGTGTTCTCCCCACCTGCTCAATTTTTAATTTAAGTTTTTTGAGAGTTTTCTTCTCCTGGGTTGAGAATCTACTACTGTGACAACAACACAGAGGATACTACACACTGCACAGAAACAATGAGGTCACTTCTCAGTATTACACACACAGTGTATTACAGCTGCTTGACAAGTTCTGGTGTATTCAGCCAGTCAGAGGAGCAGCTGTCCCTCCTACCATGCAGTGCTTTTGGTTTTGTTACAAAATACACCAAAATGAGAACCACAAAGATGAAGTCAGCTCAAACAGGCTCTAACAAAACAGAACTTTATTGCAGAGGTTTTCTGGAACATCGAGTAAATGTGCACAAGAGAAAGTGAAAACAACCTCAGAGGGTTTCAGGATCCTCTTTGGAGCCCGAGCACCAGAAACCTCCCTGCCCTTCCCTAAGGGATCACAAACATGGAAGCCAGGAGCCCCCGCGGTGAGCTCAGCAATGCCCACCCATGTCTGCAGACACACAGGGAAGCAAGGACCGAGGAATTTCCCCCTTTACCATCCCCAGCTGCCAATCCCAGGGCAGGAAGGACCTGCCTGCTGCAAATGCAGCCCGGGGAACCCAGGGCTCCCTCCCCTGCTCCAGCTACAGCCAAGGGGAAAGTGCAGAAAGGACTGTGCCTCCACAGTGACATTAAAACTGGCTTTCTGGTTGCTCGAACAGCATGTTTGACATTTTTATCACATTTACAACGCCAAATTGTCCGTCAGTGCCGGGGTTACCCAGGGACTTCCCCATGCGGGCCAGGGCACCTCCCACCACTTTAACCCCATTGCTGCCGCAGCCCTGGCGCTGCTGTTTCCCTCACAAGCACTGTCCCCGCTCGGGAAGCGCCGCGGAGCCTGCAGGAGCCTTCCCAGGCCTGGCAGGGCAACAAAGCCCGCGTGTTCCTTTACCATTGTCCTGCGTGAGGAGCCTGCGCGCTTCCAGGTCAAACTCCTCCTTGCTGATCTTCTGCTTGAACCACAGCTTCAGGTTGGCCCAGTACCTCGGGAAAAGCAAGGAACCACAGAATCAATGAGGTTGGAAAAGACCTCCGAGATGATCGAGTCCAACCTCTCACCCACACCACGGCTCTTTCCCCTCCCCGAGCGCCTCAGCTGAGGGAGCGGAGCAGAAGCGCTGCCCCCTCACGCAGCGGCGCCGAGGCTCTGAGGGGCCACGGCAGAACGCGAGGGGACGGGAGGGCGGCGCAGAGCCCAGCCCGGCTCCCCGAGGGCACTCACTGCTTCACGTTCTCGCCCAGCGCCTCGCTCAGGCTCTTCTTGGCCGCCTCCAGCTCGCTCACGTAGGTCGCCATCGCGGCCGCGCCGCCGCGGCCCGTCACGTGCCCGCGCTCACGTGCCCGCGCGGGGGGCGGTGGCGGCGCGCAGGCGCAGAGCGGGCGGCGGCGGCTGCGGGAGCAGCACCGGGAGCAGCACCGGGAGCAGCACCGGGAGCAGCACCGGGAGCAGCACCGGGAATTGCATCGGGAGCTGCAGCCATGCCGGGGCTGCTGCTGGGGGATGAGGCGCCTAACTTCGAGGCGGACACCACGCAGGGTCGCATCCGCTTCCACGACTTCCTGGGAGACTCGTGAGCGCTTGGGGATACACCGGGAGCGGGGGTGGGATGGGATGTCGGCGCCGCCGGGGATCCCGGGGATCCCGGGGAGGCGGCACGGAGCGGGGCCGCTCACCGCGTTCCTCCATTCATTCCTCCCGCACGCTGAGCCCCGTGTCACACGGTTCCGGGGGCTCGCTCCAAAACGTGGCTTTTCCTCGTGGGACCGGGGGGCCGGACACGGCGGGATTCCCGGTGGGCTGAATCCCGTCCCCATCGTCCCCGGAGGGCGAGCCGAGCTCCGGAGGACAGAGAAGGGGCAAAGCCCGGCTGGCCAGAGCGGCGCTGGGGACAGCCCGGTGTCCCGGGAGTGCCAAGGTGACAAAGGGGACAGCCCGGTGTCCTGGGAGTGCCCAGGTGACCAAGGGGACAGCCCGGTGCCACGGGAGTGCTAGGGTGACCAAGGGGACAGCTCGGTGTCCCGGGAGTGCCAGAGTGACAAAGGGGACAGCTCGGTGTCCCGGTATTGCCAAGGTGACAAAGGGGACAGCCCGGTGTCCCGGGAGTGCCAAGGTGACAAAGGGGACAGCTCGGTGTCCTGGGAGTGCCAGAGTGACAAAGGGGACAGCTCGGTGTCCCGGGAGTGCCAGAGTGACAAAGGGGACAGCCCGGTGCCACGGGAGTACCCAGGTGACCAAGGGGACAGCTCGGTGTCCCGGGAGTGCCAAGGTGACAAAGGGGACAGCTCGGTGTCCCGGGAGTGCCAGAGTGGCAAAGGGGACAGCCCGGTGCCACGGGAGTGCTAGGGTGACCAAGGGGACAGCTCGGTGTCCCGGGAGTGCCCAGGTGACCAAGGGGACAGCCCGGTGCCACGGGAGTGCCAAGGTGACAAAGGGGACAGCCCGGTGTCCTGGGAGTGCCCAGGTGACCAAGGGGACAGCCCGGTGCCACGGGAGTGCTAGGGTGACCAAGGGGACAGCTCGGTGTCCCGGGAGTGCCCAGGTGACCAAGGGGACAGCCCGGTGCCACGGGAGTGCTAGGGTGACCAAGGGGACAGCTCGGTGTCCCGGGAGTGCCCAGGTGACCAAGGGGACAGCTCGGTGTCCCGGGAGCGCCCAGGTGACAAAGGGGACAGCTCGGTGTCCTGGGAGGGCCAGGGTGACAAAGGCCCCACTGCCCCGGGCACCGTTCCCTCAGAGCCGGCTGCCCCATTCCCAGCTCAGGCACGGCCCCTCCGGGCCCCGCTCCCGGCAGCGCTTGGCAGGCTCAGATCAGGCGCTGCTGTGGGCACTGTGAGCCTGGGCAGAGGGCAGTGAGAGCCCCGAGAGCCTCAGCCCCTCTGGAAATGGCTGTTCCAGCCTGGCACACGCAGCTCTGCCCTCCTGCTTGCCGCTGTTCCCTCACGGAGCGCGGGCATTGTCCGAGCAGCCTCCTGGCACCGTGGCCAGGCAGCTGCACACCAATAATTCCTGCTGCTGACCCGTGGTAGTCACACGGCCCTAGCAGAGCTGCAGGAGCCCTCATTTCATCCCTCCAGCTGCATTCCCAAGGCTTTCAGACACGGCTTTCCCCTCCTGTCATGCTGCTGGAGGCCCGTGAAGATCGGTGCAGCAAGATCTGTGTGGTTTGAGCTGAGAAATGGTGGAAGGTGTCTCTGGCAGGGAATTTGGAGTGCTGGGGGTGGCTTTGCTTTACCCCCTGGGAAGTCCCGAGAGCCTTTTTGCTCCAGCTCGTCCTGCTGGGCTGCATTGCTGCCTTTCTTGCGCACTGTTTGCCTTACCTGGGAGGTGCAGGATTAGTGTTTGCTGCTCTGAAGACTCAAAATCCATCACTGCCAAGCTGAGGTGGCTGTGTCAGTGCAACAGGAGCCACGATGTGATGTTGTTAACTTCTGGCCTCCCCTGCTATTGATTAATTCTTACCTTTTAATGGAGTGCAGCTCACAGCAGCAGCTGGGTTTAGGCTTGGTCCTGTCCCATTATTTTGTGCTGCACGATGCACGTTTGTGTGCGTGGAGGGGAGGTGCAGGGGTAGTGGCCAGCTCGTGAATCAGTGACCAGCTCTGCAATAACCTGGCCAGGCACCCCCTGTCTCGTGGGGTCTCTGGGCTGCCCTGTACACCTGGCTCCCCCAAACTTCCTCACACAGCACCGTGTCCACATCCCTGGGAAGCGCCAGGGGCTGCTCCGGCGTCTCCTGCAGGATCGTGGAGGCAGAGTGGGAAGCGAGGTGCAGGGAGTTTCCCAGAGCAGGGCTTATCTCATGGAAGTTTCTGGTGATAGGGATGGAAGAGTTGCCGGGCAGGAATTCCTTATCAGAGAGACGAGCTGTTCCTGCACTCCACCAGCTTTTCCTGCACTCCAGGAATTCCTTATCAGAGTCGAGCTGTTCCTGCACTCCACTCTGCACAGTGTTGGGAACGATGAAAGTTTGACAAGAAAGTCTCACAGATATGTGAGACAGATAGGTTTAGCAGAAAGATTTTTGAATGTAGAATATGAAGAAAGAGTAGAGGTGGAAGCAAGTTTTGATATAGAAGAAAAGAATTGCTGAGCCAGCCTTACTGGCTAACCAAGGAGGCAAAGGGTGTGTTAGTTAGAAGGGGTTTTTATGGCTCAGAGCAAAGGATAAACCCACCCCAAACAAGAAGATGTTTTTACCAAGCAGAAAGCACAGGCAGACAGGACTGCCAATGTTGCAAGCAGAAAAAAGGCCTCAGAATTTCCCACTGCAAGAAAACTGAAAACCAACTTCTAGCTTAAACTGTAATGTACTAACTTTTAGTGATTGGAGAACAGTAACATGAATATGGTAATTATAGCAGTTATGATAGGCTACAGATAATAGTTAAGGTATAGATTGGTTCTACTGTATTAAGATGCTCAGCAAAGAAAAGTCTATAATGCAATGTAACCTAAACTAAGGGTCTCCAGACCTGCCTGCAGCAGGAGCTGACAGCTGTGGGCACAGCTCTGTCACCCACCACCCTGTTCTGCTGTAACCTCTTGGATGTAATAAACTGCATTTTGGAGAGCCCCTGGAGTCCCACATCCCTCATGCAGGCTCTTGCAGCACAAACCAGAGCCATGGGTGCCCTTCAGAGCTGCCTCCGTGCCGTTGCAGGTGGGGCATCCTGTTCTCCCACCCGCGGGACTTCACCCCGGTGTGCACCACGGAGCTGGGCCGGGCGGCCAAGCTGGCACCCGAGTTCAGCAAGCGCAACGTGAAGATGATCGCGCTCTCCATCGACAGCGTGCAGGACCACCTCTCCTGGTGCAAGGTACGGCCTCTGGGGGGGCTCAGGGGCTGCAGAAAATGCCCATGCAGGCTTGGAGGTCCCAAGTGTCACATCCCAAAGCGTGGCGGTGCTGAAATGCAGAGCAGGAGTGGGGAAGGTCTTCTCCATCGTCACGGAGCACCCCACCAAGTCCAGGGTGCTCTTTGCACTTTGATGGTGATGCCGTGGGAAGGCTGAGCTAGAACAGAGGCTGGACAGAGTTAAAGAATAAAGCAGGGATTTGTTAAAGGCCTCAATGGGTCCACCTTGGGCAGCACAAGAGCCCAGCCAGGGCTGCACCCAAGATGAACCAAAATGGTCACAAAATGCACGACTGCTCACAGGGTCTCTCACTTTTATAGGTTCTGCTCCATTTGCATATTGGAGTTAATTGTCCAATTCCAGCTCCAGCCCATGCAGTCCCATCCTTCTTGTTTTTCTCTCTCCAGCCCACGTTGTTTGTGCTCTTAGGCCTGAGATTTGGATCATTTGTCCTTGGTACCCAGCTGGAGCAGGAATTTTTTTGTCTCCCTGCTCTGTGCACAGAGCTCACCATCCCCTGATATGGAGCCCAGACCCACACACTAAAGCAGCACAGAACCTGAAAAATATAAAAGCTCAAACCTGAGGCATCAATACAAGAGGAAAGCAATAGTACTGCTGTCCCACCACTACTGAAAAGGTTAAAATGTGTGGAGGTGAGGCCAGAACCTCAGAGGAAGGCAGCTTACCCACAGACCCCAGGAAGCTCTGTAATAAAACAGGAAAGGAAAAGAGGCATCAGAAGTGAGGAGAAAATTACAGTTTGTGCTGGGACAGGGAGGAGAAAACAAACTGAGACATGTTAACTGTAAAATCACAAATAGGAGAATGTTAAGTGTAAAATGAACATGAGGCAGTATTAAAAAGAGATGGGAGTGGAATAACTCAGTGAAGGACATTGCAAGGAACTTAAGGAAAACTTCAAAGGCAGCCTGTGTGTGCTACCAGGGAGAATGGTTCCAGGGCTAGAGGTGGCAGGGGTCTAGACAGAAATGGCCAGAGTGTAAAATCTGTTTCAGACAGAAATGGCCAGAGTGTAAAATCCTTGGGTGAATTACCTGCCACCCCCTTAGCTCTTAAAATTGGGAATGTTCTCACGTATTTTCCAGGAGTGAGAGGTGCTTGCAATAAGAGGCATCAAAGGTGAGAAATTTCTACACTCGGTTGGACATTATTTCGTGACTGACTGGCTTTAGAAATTAGCTAATTGCCTGGTTGCTTAAATCAGCCTTTGTACCTGAGTGGTGCATGGCCAATGCCCCAGCAAGCCCCAGAAGGGCCTGGGAAAAGCAGTGTACAAATCCCAGTAAATGAGGTTTCTGTGCTGCTCAAACTGGCTGAAACCAGCAGACAAATTAGCAAACAACATGTCATTAGCCAGAACAGAACATTTGTGTTGTGCTTTTGTGAGGGAGACTCATCTGCTTGGCCAAAGCTGAGGTGTTAGGGTGTTGCTGACTTCTGCAAAGCCTTTGAATTTGCAAGCAGCTTTTCCACAAGTCAGCTCTGTGAAGGGCAGGCTCTTTCGTGCAGGAAAGCAGGGATTTGTGTCAAGGAGGGAAGTGCTGAGCTCTTTCATCCTGCAGGGATGTGTGGGGTTCAGCAGACTCGGGTGATCTGAAAAAGAGATGAACAACGAGCTGACTCTGCTGATGCCATGGAATTATTCACAAGGCACAAGCTCAGGTGAGAGCAGGAGAAGCTGCAGAACAGCCTTGATGCTGGCTGGGGGGAGGCAGAGCAGGAAAACCTTCCAGAAGAACCACGGAGGGGCAGCGAGTGAAGCTGTGGTGAGGCTGGGAGAAGCCTTGGAGCCAGAGGTTTGGAAGTGTCAGCTCAGCACCTGTGAGACAGAAACAGCTGAAAATCCTCCAGGGCCCAAGATCCAGCTGGTGAGGACGAGGCTGGAGTGTTCCATGCAGCCTGTGTGCCACTGGATTGAGACCAGGAGTGAATTTTGGGCAGAGCCCTTGTGTGCAGCATTCCCAAACACAACTCTGCTCCCTGCCTGGATGAAGCTGCTTTTAGCTGGGGCACAGCCTGCAAGGGGGAAAGAGGGGAGGCTGAACTCCTGCAGGAAACGACAAAGAAACTTCTCTGCTGCCAGGTTTCAGACCGGATCTGCCTGGGAAGGTGGGGCCAGATGCAGCCAGGAGTCCCTGTGTGCTTTCCAGCTGTTCTTGGCCATCCTTGGGCACAGAACAGAGCCTTGCTCCAGGGCTGGGGGCTCTGGCCCAGCCAGGGATTGATCCCAGCTCCCCAGGCAGGAGGTTGTGCTTCTGCAAGGGCTGGGGGAATGCCTGAGCCCCCTGAGCTGTGCTGTCAGAGCTTTCAGTGCTCTCTCTGGCCAGGGATACCTGCACCGTGGTGACTCACTGGTGAATCAGCCCCTCCTGTGATGTCTGGTTTCAGCTTGGACTCTGGAAAGACAATCAGTGATTAGGGGAGGGAGTCATGGGTGTTTTATTGCAGCACAGTGTGGCTTGTGAGGCTGTGTTCTCCCCAGGCCAGGAAATTACGTGCATTTTGGAACGAGTTACACTTCATAGGATTCACACAATACCTCTCAGAAACTGCTCATCCTCCAGCCCTGCTCTAAAGAGAGGAGGGGGTGGCTCTCATTTGCTGGTGTCCATCTGCAGCCTCCTGTGACTCTGTGGAGCGTTCAGCTGCATTTCTCCTCAGCTCTGCCCTCCTTCCCTGCTCTGCTGTGCCAGGGCAGGTTTGCAGGACAGCAGCACCAATTCCCTGCTCCCTTGCAAGGCAGGCCTGGCCACAGCCCAGCTGAGAGCAGTGGCCCCTTTCTGCAGAGCTGTGCTGACACAGAAAGGCCTGGGGAGAAAACAGGCAAAGAGCAGAGCTGGATAGGAAACCTTTGACCACGTGTGCAGCACTTGGCCTGCTTGCAGCATCCTGAGCAGCTGGGGCAGGGTTACAGCCCCTTTTGTCAGCACCAGCAGCCATGGGGAGGGTGCAGGGCCTGCTCTTGCTGCTGTTGGTGTGCTCTGAGCAGTGCCAAGGGGCAGCATTTCCAACCTGCCCTCCCTGGGTTCCCTGTGTGCAGGGCCCAGCCTGCTCCCCACACTCAGAGCCTGGGGAGGGCAGGGGGGGGTTTGTACACTGAGCTATCAGCTGAGCTGATAATGCAGCACAGCCCTGCGAGGGAGGCTCACAGCAGCACTGCTTGTAGCTCTTTGTAGCATGAAAAGGGTGGAAGGAACAGGCTGCCCTGTCCTGGGGCAGGAGCCTTGAGTTCTGCTTGCTCAGATGCTGGCAGTGCCCTGCCTGTGCTGCCCTGAGCACTGCTGGGGCTCCCTGGGACTGTGAGGGTGGCACTGCCAACCCCAGGTGAGTCCAGACCAAGTGTAGAGATGCTCAAAATACATTTTTTGTGTGTGTGTTTGTGAAGCAGGTCCAGTTTGGATCAGTACAACCTCATGAACCATGTTCACAAGGCAGAGCCTCCAGGGCTGTGGAGGGGGATGGTTTTCTCTTCTGTGCCAGGTGTGGTTCAGAAAGGAGTGAGCAGTGCCCCAGCACCTGCTCTCAGGCTTCCAGTGGATTTTTTTTGAGAGCCTTGAGTTAAATAAGCTGTGAGTGACTCATGGGATGGAATTGGTGCCTTGCGCAAGACCTGTGCAGTGTTGGGCCTTTCTTTATCAGCTGGTTTGCTCTGCCACCAGAGAAACAATTCCTTAGGAGCACAGTCAGTCCAGCTGTGACACCAACACACCTGTCAGCAGTGCAGGAGGGAGCTGGAAGAGGGCACAGTTCTCAGTTCAAGCTCTCTGTGTGTCACTAACAGGAATTCCCTATTGCTCCATGCCCTGCTGCCCGGGCTGTGAGCACAGACAGCCTGAGAACGACCTCCGGAACAAGGAGGCACAAAGGTTTCTGGTTTGTCACCCGCTTTCTGGCAACTCATGGGACATGCCACGGCTGTGTCCCTGCAGGACATCAATGCCTACAACGGGGAGCAGCCTGCAGAGAAGCTGCCCTTCCCCATCATCGCTGACAAGAACCGGGAGCTGGCTGTGCAGCTGGGCATGCTGGACCCGGACGAGCAGGACAAGGACGGCATGCCCCTGACGGCCCGTGTGGTGAGTGCTGCCTGTCCCAGAGCACAGAGCCACGGCTGCCAGCCTGCCCTGAGCCTGGGGCAGCTCCCCTGCATGGGCATGGCCACCCCCAGCAGCTGGGCTGGCTCCCTTGGGTTCTGTCATGGTGATCTACCAATTCTAGTCATGCCTGTCCCAAACTCATTTCTGTCAGTGCTGGATCTGCTGGGCTTTGCCTTTCCCCTCCCGTGCTTGCACTAGAAGGGCACAGGCAGCAAAACGAGCTGGTGTTGGACACAGGGGCTCCCAGAGCAAAAGCCCATTCCCTGGGCATCAGCTGCTCCATGGCATCTCCCCTGTCCCAACTCAGCATCTCCCAGGAAAGGAAGGAGCATCAGGGCTGAGCAGATCCAGCAGAGCAGCCACACAAACGTGCCCAGCCCCTGACACTGTCTCCCTGTGCTCAGGTGTTCGTTTTTGGCCCTGACAAGAAGCTGAAGCTCTCTATCCTGTACCCAGCCACCACTGGGAGAAACTTTGATGAGATCCTGAGAGTGGTGGACTCCCTGCAGCTCACAGCCTACAAGAAGGTCGCTACCCCCGTGGACTGGAAGGTGAGGAGCAGGGCACTGGGAACAGGCATGGAAGTGTCAGCCAGCCCCCCTTGGAGGGGCACACAGGCTGGGGGAAGCAGCAGCTGGAGCAGCCTGGCCTCTGCAGGCTCCTGTTTGCTGCAGCATAAAATCCCAGTGGGCTGGGCTGGCTCAGCCACCTCCCAGCAAAGCAGATCTTTCCCCAAGGGCTTGGAATTCAAGGGGCAGCCAGCAGCACCTGCCCAGGGGTACCTGAACTGTAGGAATGGGCAAGCTGTGCTCCATCCAGCATCACAGAGAGGCTCAAACTCTGCCCTCCTTACTCCCTGTTCCCCTGGGAATGCCATTGGCAGGGCTGGCAGGTGGCACATCTCTCCCTTTGGGCATCTCCCCCGCCCTGCCCTCACTGCTGGCTCCAGGCATGGGACGTGCTCTCACAGGGGGGCAGTGCCACCTGTGCCCGGCCCTGCCAGCTCCTGACTGTCCCTGTTTGTCCCCATGTGCCCCCAGCCCGGTGACAGCGTCATGGTGGTGCCCACCTTACCCGACGAGGAGGCCAAGAAGCTCTTCCCCAAAGGGGTCTTCACCAAGGAGCTGCCCTCGGGCAAGAAGTACCTGCGCTACACCCCGCAGCCAGAGTGAGGGCTGGCTGCCTGTCTGTCTGTCTGTCCTGCTGGGATGCCAGAGCCTTCCTGAGCCCAGCTCCTGCCCCTCTGACACCGCACCACCCACGGCCTCGTCCTGGCACTCTGCTGCTGCATGGCAGCACTGAACCAGCTCAGCACCAGCCCAGAACCAACCCTCCTGAGCCAGCCCAGAACCAGCTCAGAACCATCCCTGAACCAACCCTCCTGAATCAGCCCAGAACCAGCCCAGAACCAACCCTCCTGAATCAGCTCAGAACCAGCTCAGAATTAGCCCTGAACCAGCCCTCCTGAATCAGCTCAGAACCAGCTCAGAATTAGCCCTCAACCAGCCCTGTGCCAGCCCTAAGCAGCCCAGAACCAACCCTCCTGAATCAGCCCTGAACCAGCCCAGAACCAACCCTCCTGAATCAGCTCAGAACCAGCCCTAACCAGCCCAGAACCAGCCCTCCTGAATCAGCCCAGAACCAGCCCTGAACCAGCCCAGAACCAGCCCTCCTGTCCCTCCATTTCTATCCCCCCAAAACCAAGCCCTGGGTGTTCTCCTGCCTCAGCCCAGCCCAGAACCAGCCCTCCTGTCCCTCCAGCCCATCCCTCAGAACCAAGCCCTGGGTGTTCTCCTGCCTCAGCCCAGCCCAGAACCAGCCCTCCTGTCCCTCCAGCCCATCCCTCAGAACCAAGCCCTGGGTGTTTCCCTGCCTCAGCCCAGCCCTGGCTGGTCCCCAGCAGGCACTGCAGGGCTCCTGCTGTGCTGTCCCCCCCCGTCTGGTGCCAGCCCCGAGGTGTGCTGAGGAGGGGTGTCCTGCTGGGCCAGGAGCTCTGGGGGCTCCAAGCTGCTGCGTGCCTTTCAGAGCAGCCATCTAACCTGTGCTCCAGGAGTAGGGGAGGAGCTGCAGAGCTAAATCTTTCACCTCTTAATGCTTTCTTGTCTCTTGCTGGAAGGTGATGGTTTCCAGGTTTTGTGGGAGAGGGAATTAAGCAAATAAACTGACCTTCAGTACTACCTGCAGTGTCCCTTGTCTTTTCCACAAGTTTGCTGCGTTCCCTGCGGGCACCAGCTGGGATTTGTGCCCAGGCAGCACAGACTGCCCTTGTTCTTGCTCTGCAAGGAAGGAGTTTTGGAGGGACAGCTTGTCCCAGGGCACAGGCTCTCAGACAAGGCATGTCCCTGAGCCTTGTCCTTGGCTACAGGGCAGGTCCTTCCCTGCTCCTGGGGCATGAGCAGCACGACAGGAGCCGTGCAAACTCCTGCTCTCCCACACCTCCTTCTCAGGGATTTGTCAAGAGATGAGCAGTGTTTTAATTTATCAGCAGGAGAGAAAGCTGCTCACTAATAGCCCATAGGGTGGCTGCCAGCACCCCTGAGTGCCCAGCACAGCCAGCAATGCTCAAAAGGAGCAGCTGTTAAAGAAATCAGATCACTTGGGCACAAACATACCCCCCCAGCAAGTGGGGACTGGTGGGTTTGATGTTCAAGGTGAGCAAAGCACCAAAGGCAGTGAGATCCCCCTCCAGACCAAACCTCAGGCAGCACACACAACCCTCTTTCATTACCCCTCTCCCCCCCAAAAATAGGTTTATTAATTTCTAATTGCCTTCAGGAGCTATGCAGTGAATATTGGTGTATTTCCCCAAATGGCTTTTAAATGAACCTTCATTATGAAACTCCTTATTATTCCCATGTATTATTTTGACTGGAAGATAGGAACAGTTGGTCCCTGGGCTGACTTTTGTTCTCACTCTTCCACTCTGCAAGAAAGGGGAGAGGGAAGCTACAATTTCAAAAGGGAAACATCTTTTTTCAATGTAGCTTTTCAGCTTTAACAAGCTGGGCAGCTTTCCTAGTTCCCATGGCTGGGCTGCACCAACTCCTGGGCTTCTCGCTGCTCCCTCACTTTGATCTGCTTTCCTAAGGGAAAAAGGAACTTCTGCCCCCTCCAAGCTTTCCAACCAACTGCCCAATTTTCTGGAGGTGTGAGGACACAGCCCCATGGCAGATTTGTGCCAAGAGCCTGCTCAGACCATGCCCTGGGGCAGGGCACTGCAGGGCCAGCACAGGGAACCTCTCTGGGACAGCACAGAAGCCACCTGAAAGGACAAAGTGGAGCAAATTCTGTCACCAGAAAGGACAAAGTGGAGCAAATTCTGTCACCAGACCCAAGGGCTTAAAGGCAGCAGGGACAGCCACTAAAATTCCATGGATTCCTGCCTGCTCCCTCCCCAGTGCTGCCACGGCCCCAGAGGTACAAACCAGCCAGAGACACTCAAGCAAACACAAGGTTTGGCTCCAGTACAGCTCCAGTAGTTTTCTTTTAATCCCAGAGAAGTGAAATGCAACATTTTTTTGAGTTGGTAATAACATCCAGAGACACAAGTCCAAGCCCCCTACTGGGTAAAGTCATTTGTGTTTAAGGCACTCTGCAGAACCAGCTTTCCTCTCTCTCTCTCTCTCTGATTTTCCCCACGCGGCAGCAGAATACCTGGTTGGGTCTGTTCTCCCTAGTGACATTCACCCACCCTGGCTCCTCCCGCCCTCTCCAGGGGCTGGAAAGGGCAAATCCAGCGGGAGAGGCACCAGGAGGCCGGGTCAGTAAACAGGGATGGGCAGGGCAGGGAGCACCCCGAGCCCCTGCAGGGAGGGAGCAGCACCGGGTGCCCTCCCTGAGGGCACCGTGTGCTCCCCTTCTGCCTCTCCAAAAGGGGATGGGAGCCTGGGGACCCCAGCAGCACCCCAAAGGCAGGGGCTGGGTGTGGGGGAGACCCAGCTGCCCCCACTGTGCAGCAGAAATGAGCCCCCCTCCCACCCCACCCCGACTTCCAGTTGTCAATAAATACCAATAAATAACTTAAATAAATAAATAGATCGATAAATAAATAGGTGACCCGATGCTGGGAAGGAGGGGAAGGGCCGCTCAGGGCACAGGGAGCAGGAGGGTGGGCATTTCCATGGGCTGCCCCTCCCTGAGATAAAGGGGTGCTGGTGGGGAAGGGGGGCACAGGGAGAGCATCCCATGGGGGTGAACCCAGGAGTCTGAGTGCTCATCCAGCCACAGGGAATGAGCCAAACTCAGAATCCTACATGGGAACTCTCCCCCACACCTTCCCTCCTTCCCCTGAGCACCAGCAGCCCCAGAGCTCCATCTCCACCCAGGTGTGAGCGTTTCTGTAAACACTGTTTGCACGTGTTTCTTTGCAAACAATTTTTGCAATTTTTTTTTCCCCCCTTTCTTTTTTAACGGGGAAATGCCCACAAAGACAAGCCGTGCACCAAACCGAGTGTGCATCAAATGCAGCTGTCAGAGGAGCAGGAATGGAAGCCTGGCAGAAGCCTGGAGAGGTGAACACAGGCACGCCCCAGGGCTCAGCCAACACCTGCCTGCAGGCTGGGGCAGCCCTGGGGCGTCAGGCACACGGCTACAGCCAGGCACAGAGCCTGACCTGGCACCAGGATGTTGCAGACATTCATGGACAGAAATCCAGCCACTGCTGTCTCAGTGCCAAGGCTCAGCCTGGCCAGCAAATCCCAAAAGGTGGCAATGTTGGGTCCAACAGCATCCCTGCAGCAGCGTCCCTGCTCTCCCAGGCACGGGAGCCACGGTGGTGCCACAGCACTCCCTGGGCTGACAGCAGCCTGCAGCCACTTCCCGTGGGTTTTGGGGAGCTGGCTCACGCAGCCTCTGGACACAGCATCCTCTCCCAGCAGGAAAGGCCACCTTGGAGCCACCTGTTTGTTGGGGAGCCCCTTCCTCTGGCGTTTCAGCTCTGATGCTGCCAGAGATGTTTCTGTCCCCCTGGGTCAAAAATATACACCTGCCTTACTTCAAACCAAAAAGGTACTTACCCCTCCTCCCCCAGTCCTTCAGGAAAATTGTATTTCAAGTTTCTAACCCCTCTCCACACACACTTTTTGAAAAACAAAACATCAGCGATGGCACAAGCTGCCATCGGTCCCACACCAGGACAAAACCACAGTCTCACAAGAGCAGGACATCTTCCCACACAAGCTCCCTGTGGGAGCTCTGCTGCAGAAAACTGCTGCAGAAAACACAGCAAACCAAAGCTCAAAGCCCTGTCTCCCTCCAAGCCTGCCCCCTGCAGAACCCACCCAGGCACAGAAAGCAGCAGGATCCCAGCCCAGCGGGAGCACCAGCCCCGGCACACGGAATTGCTGCACCAGGGCGTACAAAGGAAACGCTCCCAGAGGAAAAATAATAAATAAAGAACTGGATCAGCAGCAAACACTACTGAGGGCAATAAATAGCAGGGGGATTTCACAGGGATTTTTGGTCTAAGATGCCTCGGGAGCCCCTGTGCTGGCAGGGCCCGGGTGCAGGGAAGTGTCACCCAGCACTGCCAGCGGGATGGCACAGGGACCTTCCCAGCAGGAATGACCTGCATCCCCAGGGCAGCACAGCCTCCCTGCAGTGTGAGGAAGGCAGGGCTGCAAGCTGGAGGAGCTGCAGGGCTCGTGCCAGGGAGGACACAGCAGAGAAAGCAGCAAAAGCTGTAAGCACCTGCCCAGGAGTGACAGAGCACCCGGAGCAGCAGCAGCACAGCCGTGGTTTATGCCTCTGCTGCAGCTCCAGGGCGAGATCCTGGGAACTGCCAGCTGCATCCCACAGCAGCGTGCTGCCCCACGGAGCAGCCAGTGCCAGCCATCCAGGCAGCAAGGAGGGAGGAGGAAGGCAAATAAATCCCCCTGTGACCCCTCCGAGCACAGCAGCAGCAGCAGGAGGCAGCCCCGGGCAGCACATTCAGCTCCTCCTTCCCAGGCTAACCCAGGCCTGCCCTGAACGGCCCCCACTCACATCCCTGCCTCACACAGGGCTTGGGCAGGTACCACAAAGCGTGCACTGGCGGCCCAGCCAGCAGCCACCCTGCTCCATGGGTGGCTGGGAGAGGCCTCCACGTGAGGCAGCATCTGCGTGGAAAATGATCGAGCACCCAACTTCTAGCAAGGGAGGGGGTCTGCAGTGAAGCAAAGCGAGTCCAGGGGTGCCTCTGGGCTGGTCTGGGCACCCCACACACCCAGAGCACCCGGGCTGGGAGAATGGCACTGCCCCCATTCCCACACGGACTGGGCTGACAATCCTTCTGCTCCCCAAAGAGAAGGGAGGCTGAGGGATGCAAAGACTTAGTGCACCTCACAACTAAAGGACATCTAACCTGCCCTTACACCTCACCCCAAGACGGAAAAGAGCTATGGCATCTCCTACACTCACAACTATTCCAAACACACCCAGACGCATGCAAAACGTGTCCCGCTGCCCCCGGGCTGCAGAAACCCCTCCCGGGCCGTGGCACCGGGCTCTGGCCCGCCCCCAGCACCGCCCGGTCCCACCCCACTGCGGGAGGCGGGCAGGCACGGGGGTGGATCACGGATCTGAAATGCATAGCTACGGACACGGCAGGGACACGGGGACAGGAACAGCCTCTGCTTCTCCCTCCGGCTGCGTGGGAAGCAGCATCTGCCACGGGCACGGTTCAACCACACTCATGCTGCTCGTGCTGCCCCACAAGGAAAGACGAGTCCTTTGTGCCAGCTGCAAGCACTCCGTTCCGCTTCCCGGGAAATCCTCCAGCTCAGCAAACCCTCTTCTGCGCCCTTGTGCCAGCCAGGCTCTACTTGTGCCCGAGGAGGAGCCACGTTTCCAAGCACAACAAGAAAGGCAGGAGAGCCCAGAGGTGAGCTTTGGCTGGGCAGCCCTGTCCGTGGGCAGCCAGGGGCTCGGCTGCACGCCCTACTTGGGAGGTATCACCACGATGGGCTGCCCTCGCTTGGGTCTCCACATGAGCACCTGGGCGTCGTTGGCGTTGGGCTTGACGAGCGCGTTGGGCGGGATGGGCTCCATCCTGCTGAGGATCCGCGGCTGCTCCTGCTGAGTCCTTCCCACCAGCCGCGCCCGCTGCCCCAGCAGCTGCATGGGGTCCACCTCAATGTCCACGCGCATCCTCCACTTGATGGTCTGCAGGATGATCTTCTCCTTTGTGGTGGTGTTCATGGCCACGAGCCACGTGGTGAAGCTCTGGTCCCTTTTAATCCTGGTCAGCAGCGGCACGTTGCTGTTGCTCACGGGCACGGCCCACGTCACGCTGGGGTAGAAGTTGTCGTTCATGCTCACCGAGAACCTGGAGATCTTGTTGGTGGGGCCCACCAGGGTCACGGTTTCTGTGGTGTTTCCGTACCACGGGTAGCTCACCCCATCCGAGTCGCTGATGGCTTTCACTCGTCCTTCCCGCAGGTCGGGCAGCTCCCAGCTTGACCTGGTGAAGAGGAAGAGGAAGATGAGCAGGGAAATGGCAGCACAGGGACCCTCTGCCTGCCTGCCTGCAGCAAACTCTCAGGGACAGACCTGGAGAACAAATTCAGCTTCAGTTCCTCGAGCACATCCAGCTCGAGCCCTTGCTCTGCCAACACAATGCCATTTTAATTAACCTGCAATTAAACTGACTGGGCCAAAACCCACTGCTGAGTGTCTTTGGGGTCACTCTCCCCTTAATCAGCTCCTGTGCTGGAGAACAGCCATCCCTGTCCCCCAGCTGCACCATGGTGACCACAGCACAGGCCCAGCCCCTCAGCAGCCTCCTCCTGCAAGAGATCTATGATTTTTATGCCTTAACATACAACAATTGAATCCCACAATTAAACCTGCCACTGGCATCATGAAATCCCTGCAATATGGCTGGTGGGGAGGATTCAGCCCAAGTCTTTGCTGCTGGCCATGCTACCAACATGCTGTGACAATAACACGGAAGCAGCTTTGCAGCAGAGCGGCTGGGGCCACACTTGTGCCATCCTCCAACATCCCCAAGTGCTCCATGCCCCATGCACACCCATCTGTGGCGACACAAGGATGCAGCACAAGGACCTGCTGCTCCCCAGCACCCACAGAGCGGTGGCACCAGCAGCAGGAGCCCACAGCAAGCTGCAGAACAGACCCCTCTGGACATCTCCCCTCTGGCATCACCCCTTTCCAAAGGCAGAAGACACAGACAGAGAGCCAACAGCTTGTCCCTCAGCATCCCCACAAGTCACACCCAGCCTTGGGAAAGCTGTTTTCCTGCTGCTACTTCTGCCCAGCACTGCAACCATTCCCTCTTGTAACACAGGCCAAGCACAGCCTGTGCTCCACTCCCAGTGCCAAAGGAGAAACAATGCTTGGTGAGAGACAGCGGCCACAAAGCCCTTGGAGAGGCGAGGTCCAGGCTGGAGGGTGTGGGACCAGCTGTGGGGCTGGAGGGGCAGCAACTGTGGGGTCGGGCAGTGGGGCTGGGGTGAAGGTGCTGCCCGTGTGTGGCTGCAAAGGTGGGGCAGAGGGGCAGCACAGGGTGCTGGGGTGGCAGCACAGGGTGCCAGAGATGCAGCTCCCAGTACCAGGGTGCAGCTCCCGGTGCCGGGGTGCAAAGCCCAATGCTGGGGATGCAGCTCCCGGTGCCGGGGTGCAGCTCCCAATGCTGGGGATGCAGCTCCCGGTGCCGGGGTGCAGCTCCCAATGCTGGGGATGCAGCTCCCGGTGCCGGGGTGCAGCTCCCAATGCTGGGGATGCAGCTCCCGGTGCCGGGGTGCAGCTCCCAATGCTGGGGTGCAGCTCCCAATGCAGGTGTGCAAAACCCAGTGCTGGGGTGCAGCTCCCAATGCTGGGGTGCAGAACCCAATGCCGGGGTGCAGCTCCCAATGCCGGGGTGCAGAACCCAATGCCAGAGATGCAGCTCCCAATGCTGGGGTGCAGAACCGAATGCCGGGGTGCAGCTCCCAATGCCGGGGGTGCAGCTCCCAGTGCCAGAGATGCAGCTCCCAATGCAGGGAGTGCAGCGCCCAATGCCGGGGTGCAGCTCCCAATGCCGGGGTGCAGAACCCAATGCCGGGGTGCAGCTCCCGGGGAGCCCCCAGTGCCGTTCCCAGCCCGGATCCCGCGCCCCGGAGCCCCCCGCGTCCCGGTGCTCACACGCCCAGGTCGCTGTAGGTGTTGTAGAACTCCATGTGGTTGCAGGCCTGGATCCAGCCCACCACCCAGGTGTGCCGGCGGGCGATGGGCGGCATGAGGACGCGGGCGGAGGCGCGGAAATAGGGCGTGCGGTACCGCAGCACCACCGGCGAGCTCTCCTCGATGGCCGTGGCCGCCGGCTCGATGGTGGCCGACACGTCCGACACCACGATCTGCTCGCGGCGCACCCGCGCCTTGCAGGCCACGCTCTGCAGGCACCCCATGGCCGCGGCCCAGCCGCCGTCACCGCGGGCCCGGGGGGGCGGCCGGTCCCGCCGCCGCCCGCCCGCCGCGCATCGCCGCCCGCCGCACGGCGCCCGCACCGGCGCCGGCAGGGCGAAGGCGCCGCCGCGTCTCTTCCGGCCCTCGCCGGCCGCCGTACGCCGGCCGCGGCGGGCACGTGCGCGCCGGTGGGCGGGGCGCGGCGGGAGCGGCGCGCGCGTCACGGGCGGAAGCGGAACAGGAAGCGGAAGCGGCGCCGGGGCCGCCCGGTACCGGGGGACGCGCCGGGAGCGGCGGGGGCACCGCGCCCGGGCGGGGCGGGGATAACCGGCAGGGCGCGGGGAGCGGGAGAGGGAAGCGACCCCGGGCACGGGGACATGCCGGGCTCCGAGCGGGCCTGGCAGCGGGTGACCGGTGACCGGCGCCCGCCTCCCGCAGGCCGCCCGCCGTCGCCATGCCGAGCCCCCGGAGCGGCCGCGAGCGGCGCGCCGGCAGCGGCGGCCGCCTGGAGTTCCTGTCGCTGAGCCAGCGCGGGCCCGCCGCACCGGACAGCCCGTCCCGCCGCCGGGAGCCCGCCGGCGCCGCCGGTGCCGCCCCGCTGCCCGAGGAGGACTGCATGAAGCTGAACCCGTCCTTCGTGGGCATCGCCCTCAGCTCCCTGCTCGCCATCGACCTGTGGGCCTCCAAGCGCCTGGGGGTGTGCGCTGGGGAGGGCTCGGCCTGGGGCAGCGCCCGCCCGCTCATGAAGGTCATCGAGGTGTCGGGGCACGGCATCCCCTGGGTGCTCGGCACCGTCTACGGGCTCTGGCACACCGACAGTCCCGCGGCCAGGGAAGTGCTGCTCAACCTGCTCTTCGGTGAGCCGGGGGGCTGGGGAGGGCGACCCGAGGGACGGGGCTCAGCACAGCAGCCGAGAGCACCGGCTGGCTTTGAGCAGCCTGTGCGGGCTCACCCGGCTTAGGGGCGCGGTGGCAGCGCCACGAGTCACCTGGCACAGCTGGCACCACGCACTGGCAAACTCCCACGGTTACAAAACGCTCTCGGGGCTGAAGGCTCGGCTCCCCACGCCTGTCACAACAGCACGCTCCAGGGGCAGTGTTGAGACACCAGGCCTTCCCCTGAAAAGCTGCTCTGGCGCACAGACCCTTGGCTTCATGCCCGCAGGGCTTTCGTGGATTGTTCTGTTCCAGCCGGTGAGGAAACCTGGTTTGAAGCACGACTTTTAATCCTGCGTGCTGTAGTGTTTCATACACACACACAGAACAGCCTAGGTCTGTTTAAGAGGATTAATTTTTGCATATTTAGAAACTGTTATAGCTCTAGGACACCAGACCTTCTCTCTGTTGTTAGTCTTGTATTAAGTAGCAAATAATTAGTATCTCACACTTCAATTTCGAATTGAAATTTGCTTGGTGGGAAACATAGTTTTGTGCATCTTTTTCATCTAGCAGCACGTGGTTAAACTGGAGCCCCACAGCAGAACTGGATGCCTCCAGCCTGACCTTTGCTCCAAGGAGAGCTGATTAACTGAAGCAACCAAAAGATTTGGTTTGGTGTCCAGAAATGTCTTAGGACAAACAGAAGTTGGTCTCTCACACAACAAGAAGTAGCCCTGGCTGTGGGTGCTGTACTAAGCTGAGCTAACAGGGATGGGCAAAGTACCCTCTGCCCTAGATGAGAAGCTGCTCTTGCCAAATACTGTCTGAACATTTATCACAGGTGCTTTGCCTCCTCTATGACAACAACCTTTAGCCCTCAGGGGCAAGTCACCATAATTTATCCTTGATTAATCTCTTGAGAACCAGAGCAGGGTTAACTTCTCCCCCAGCAGCAGGGAGCAGGCAGACCCCAGGAGCCCTGGCAGGCCACCAGCCCTGAGCATTCCCCCTTGGCTGACCTGTGCCCAAGGAGAGTGGGTTGATCATTCACCCAGTGGGTTTGACCCCGGTCAGCAGGGCAGACAGCAGTGCAGAGTCAGCACTGCCAGCAAGGGAGCTCTGGGGACTTCATGCCTCTGTTGCAGGAGGAGACTGGGCCCAGAGTCATGGCAAGATGAGGTTCTGCAGAGAGAAAAGCCCTGGGGTGCAGGCTGTGGCAGGCCAAGGGGCTGCTGGGGCGGGAGGGGTGTGTGCAGAGGAGCAGAGCTTGAGGATGTGCTCCTGCTGCTGCAGAATGCCAAGAGCAGCTGTGTGCTGTGCTCTCCCTGCCTGGGTCTTGCAGCTGTGGGGAAGAACGTCACCTTCAGGCAGCTTTGACAGCCGATGTCCCTTGGCTGATGGTCCCGCTCTCAGTAACCCCTGTCGCTGTCTCTCCCAGCGCTGCTGCTGGACCTGCTGATGGTGGCCGTGGTGAAGGGGCTCGTCAAGCGGCCGCGGCCCACGCACAACAAGATGGACATGTTCGTCACCATCTCGGTGGACAAGTACTCCTTCCCCTCGGGCCACGCCACCAGGGCCGCCCTCGTGTGCCGCTTCGTGCTGCGCCACCTGGTCCTGGCCGTGCCGCTGCGCGTGCTCGTGGTGCTCTGGGCCCTCATCGTCAGCGTCTCGCGGGTCATGCTGGGCAGGCACAACATGACGGACGTGCTCTTCGGGCTGCTGCTGGGCTACGCGCTCTACGGCGTGGTGGAGCACTGCTGGCTGTCCCCGGCCACCGCGCCCGCCGTCTTCGCGCTCTGGAGCCGCTGAGCGCCCTCGGCACACGGCGGGGGCCCTGCGCTGCCGCTCTGAGCGCACGCAGGACGGGATTCTGGTGCTGAAGGGGCGTCAGTCCAGCCAAGGCTTCCCCAGGAGCGGTGCTGCAGGCTCCAGGCCTGCACTCAGATGTCTGGTGCTGTCCTGCCCTCCCGTGGGCCGCCAGGCGGGGGCTGCGCTGACTGTTCTCTGGTGACCAAAAGCAGTCTCTGCAGAGCCTGGGGAGGGCTCGGCACACCCAGCCGGCAGCTCGCTGCTCATGCTGTGAATCTGCATGCTCTCTGGGCACCTGCAATGGCCCGTGCTGTACGTGGTAGCTGTGACTCTGCAGAGGTTTCTCTGCAATCACCCCTGTATCTGTATCCTATAAATACACTGATCATGCTGCTGTCCAAACATACCCTGCACATCTACAACATTTGCCTGGAGGGGACCCACAGGGCTCTTTCCTCAGAGTTAGGCAGAGCTTTGCCTCACTAAGCAATCTCTTCCCTATTGCTCTCAATTTAAGTGCTGCACTAAGGCTACATGTCAAGCACATGGCCCCCAGAGTCACTGGGAAAGGACAGTGGCACTGAAGGGTTGATCATTCAGTGGGCAACAGTGAGCAGCCCCCAGCAGCAGCCTGCTGAAGCTCTTGTCCAGAGCTTCCCAGTTCCTTTTGCCCTCCACAGGGATTTCAGTTTCTGAGGGGTTACAATGCATTCACAGCAATTCCTGATCAATAGCATATTCCAGGCTGCAGAGAGAGTCCTGCAGAGCAAGCCCCTTCCCAGAGCCCAGAAATACACCCAGCCCCAGGTCTGAGCCTTGCTTGCACCTCCTCCAGCAAGAGGCCCTGGCTCTGCCAACCACGGCCACGGCTCCCTGTGCTCCAGGCAGGCTGGTTTTCCTCCCCTGGCACAACTGGCAGCCTGTTTTTCACAGAGGGCTGCTGGTCCTTGGCAGGAGGGGACCACAAGGAACCTCTGTAATGAGCTGGGGCCGAGACTGAGCCAGAAAATCATAGAACACACTTTAGCAGGCACCACAGCCAGGCAGAGAGTGAGGGCTGTAGACTGAGCTCACATAATCAGCTTCAACAGTGCTCCTGGCACGGGTAAAGGGATTGGGCCCAGGTGAGGCTCTTTGTGGTCATTGAGGTCTAAGTGCACTCAGGCCCTGGCAAACACCAATTAAGTCATATTAAGACCAGGCAGTGTTTAAGTGTGCTGTTCTCCTGGGTGGAGTATGCACAGGAGCAGCCTGATGGCTGCTGGTATGAGCACCCTGTCACTGTCACTTGTACAGGGGCTGAAATGGAAGTGCTTGACATGACAAGGTTCTCCTGGAGATGAACCCTGACCCACTGACAGGGTGAGACAGTGAAGCTTCCAGGTCTGACCAAAAAATAATCCCCTGGGTTGCACTGCAGGCCTGGCAGCCTGCTGGGCCAGTCTGGCAATTGCACAGCAGCACCAGGACACTCCAGCCAGCCCTCCTGCCGCAGAGGACCAGCCCTGTGGTGGCTGTGGGAGCACAGGCAGGTGGCACACTGTGGGTGGGCAGCGTTTGGGTGGGCAGGGCTTGTGCATCTGTGGCTCCCACACATGCGTGTGCAAAAAAGTGGCTCTTGAGTCACTTGCATGACACTCCATGAGACCCTGGTAGCACCCACCATCACCCCTGCACAGCCCTGCTGGGTCACAGGCTGCCTGGCACCCTCTCAGCTCTTCTGTGCTTCTCTGCAGCTCCACCAGAGAGACCTTTGCTCTCTGTGCTTGTCACCTCCAAGCCTGGGTGCAGCCATGATAGGACAGAGGAGGTTCTGCTCCACTTGTCCCACGGCATTTCTGCCCACTGTGGCAGCCCAGAGCAGACACCTTACAGCAGGCACTGCTGCACACAATCTGCATCCTGGGGGCTTGCCAGGTATGGGGAACTGTGAATTTCCACAGACATCAACCAACCAAATACCAACCTAAACCAAAATGTCACGGCATGCCCCTGCTGCCCGGCAGCACAGTTTGTGTGTACTGAGTCCAGCTACAAGGGGGTAAAGTCCAAGGCTGTGCAGCCTCCTGCAGGGAGAAGGGCAAATTGAGAGGCAGCCTGCACAGAGGTTTCATAGCAACAGCAGAGTGGTGGAGAGCTCAGAGAGGTCCCCTGTACCTGTTGCCCTCGAGCAGTCTGTGCAGAGCTTGCAAGAGCCAGAAGCTAGCTGACAGCAGAGCAGGAAGAGTAGCACTGCCTGTGCTGCCAGCTCTCCATTCCCGTGCTGATCCCTTGCTTGGTAAGATGCTTTTGATGCTTTTTGACAGGCAGGGACAGAGTGTGGGTTGGCAGCTCAGCGTCTCTGCCTCGGGCAGAGATCAGCCCTTGCTGACAGCAAGGGACAGAAAGAGCTTTATTAAGCTTACTGCAAACATACTATGAGTTTATAAGGTTAAAACCACTTCAGCTGCAGAGCTTGGCCCCTCTGCCTTGCTCAGCTCTACAGCAAAGTTCTCTGCATATGGAAGAGCAAATTTTCCCCGCAGCCTCAGGGGCTGTCTGGCTGTGAGTGTGCCAGGAGCCAGCAGCAAGTTTGGATCCACATGGTCTGTGAGGGACAGCCTTTTCCTGGCTGGTCCCACCACCCTCATACCAGGGGTCCCACTGGCACCAAGGACTCTGCTAGCCCAGGGGTGAGCCGTGGCTACGGGGACACTGTGCCCACACGCCCAGCCCGGGGCACAGGGGATGTGGGAGATCCAGTGCCGGCTGCCCCTGGAGCAGCCAGAGCGGTGTGTCACCCCGGGTACCACAACAAGCGGGCGTGGGCTGATCCCGATAATCCTAGGGTCAAAATCCAGGACAGCGCTTGTTTACCAAGCACGCAACCACAAGGATGGGCTGCGTGTCCGTGTCCCCGCGCAGCACATGCCCTGGGACGGCTCCTGCGGCCGCCGGTCGAGGCTGAGGCGCCGCTGCATGAACAGCCGAGCAGGCGGCCGGGAGCCAGCCGGGTCCGGGCTTCCTCTCCCCGCGCCCGTGGGAGGAGTGACGGAGGGGGAGGCCCCGCTCCCGGACGCTGCGCACCACCGAGCCAGGCCGCGGGCCGGCCTCACGGAGCACGGAGCCTCGCACGGGCCGTGCCCGCCACCAGCCTTCCCTGGGCTGCTCGTCCCACGGCCGCAGGTCGGTGAAGGCTGTCCCCCGAGCTGCCGGCACCAGCGGGCACCGCGACAGCACGACAGCCATCTCCGCGGGGAAGGGAGAGGGCAAAGGGCAGGCGGAGGGGCTGTCACCCACGGGGAGGGAGCTGTGGGTCCCCACAGCAGGGCACAGCACTTCAGGGCACCTCCATCGCCGGGACATGGCACGGGCAGGGAGACTTTGAGGCTCCCTGACACTCGGTGGGATTTGTCCTCAAGGCGGCCAGAGGCGGCACCACAGTAGTGCAAAACCCAGCACTGGCCAGGTCCACACCTGGCGGGGGACAGCAGCGGCTTTGCAACCCCAGACAAACTTTTGAGGGGCTGCCTCTGTTGCTTGGGACCTCTCTGAGCAGGGTCAGACCTTGCACAGTCGCAGCCCTGGCAGCTCAGGCCCGCTGTCCGACGCTGTCCGCAGGCAGAGAGCCGGCGGTGGAGCACAGCATGGCGAAGAAGGTGGCCATCATCGGCGGCGGCAGCAGCGGGCTGTGCGCCATCAAAGCCTGCCTCCAGGAGGGGCTGCAGCCCGTCTGCTTCGAGAGGACCGGCGACATCGGAGGCCTCTGGAGGTTTGAGGTAAACCCTGCTGGCCTCGTGTCCTGCTTGGGGTCAGCACCAAGCACAGGGGTCCATGGTGGCTGGTGGGGGGCAGCCGGCCATAGGGGGATCCTCTGGATGAGACTGAGGGCAGGGGCTCCATGAAAAGAAGATCCTCATCAGCCCCAGCCATCCTTCCCCATGGTTCCCTGGGCAGCGCTGAGCTGTGCCCCCCTCCCACAGGAGCACCCCGAGGACGGCCGTGCCAGCATCTACCGCTCGGTCATCATCAACACCTCCAAGGAGATGATGTGCTTCAGCGACTTCCCCATCCCCGAGGATTTCCCCAACTACATGCACAACTCCAAGATCATGGAGTATTTCCGCATGTACGCGCAGCACTTCGACCTGCTGCGCCACATCCGCTTCAGGGTGAGGCGCGGGGCCCGAGGGGGCGGTGGCGGCGGGAGCGGGGCACGGGGGGCCTGACAGCGCTGCCCTGTGCCAGACCAGCGTGTGCTGCGTGTCCAAGCGCCCCGACTTCGCCAGCAGCGGGCAGTGGGAGGTGCTGACCGAGAGCGAGGGCAAGCAGGAGGCGGCCGTCTTCGACGCCGTGCTGGTGTGCAGCGGGCACCACACCAACGCTCATCTCCCGCTCGGCTCCTTCCCAGGTACGGCCCTGTACACTGGTGCGAGGGGACACCAGAGACAGTGGAAAGCTAGTCCATACCTGTCCCTATTCTCCCTGCTGCTTTCCCCCCTGGTCCCAACATTTCCCTGCCTTGCCTTGACTCTAGGAGAGCTCCTGTGCTCCCCAGGAGTGGTTTGGTGGGGCAAGAGAGCATCTCCAGTCTTTGGGGGGTGATCCTCCAACCTGGCACCAGGAAGCCAAGCATCCCTCCTCCTTCTGCTCACAGGAATTGAGAAGTTCAAGGGCCGCTACCTCCACAGCCGAGACTACAAGGATGCTCAGGCTTTCAGAGACAAAAGGGTTGTTGTCGTCGGGATTGGGAATTCGGGGTCAGACCTGGCTGTGGAGATCAGCCAAACAGCCCAGCAGGTAAGCAGGAGTAGGGGGTCACAGCGAGCAGGATTGCCCCTATAGGACACTGTCAGCTCTGCAGGGACACCAGGACCAAGGCACTTGCAGAGCTGCTTCTCCATGCCAGCACTCACTGTGTTTGGCAGTGCTGGCTCCTGCCAAACCCAGCTGCCAGGCAATTGAGACTTGGTCCTATTCCCCTGCGAGATGCCAGCCACTAGCTCCCTCTGCCCTCTGGGTCTTTACCCAGTGCTTGGGTAGCTAAAAGCAGAGTGATCCCAGGGCAAGGGCACATCCCCCGCAGGGCAGCCCTCCCAGGACTATCACACCTTCAGGCAGAGATCCTCCTTCCTTGTCTAGGTGTTCCTCAGCACCCGCAGGGGTGCATGGATCTTCAACCGCGTTGGAGATCAGGGCTACCCCATTGACACCATCTTAACCACCCGCCTGAAGACGTTCCTGCAGGGGCTGCTCAGCTCCTCCATTACGTGTGACTTCATGGAGAAGAAGCTGAATGCCAGGTTCGATCACTCACGTTACGGCCTCAAGCCGAAGCACAGGTATCACCAAACACTCCCCTGCCTAGAAGGGATCGTCTGCCTCCTTCTGTGTCCTGCCCAGGTTGGCCATTCCCTGCTCCCTGTGCTTGGACTGGGTTATTATCTTCTTGTGCCCAGGCAACGCTTGAGGGAGCCACTACTGCCCCTTCCAAGGACTCTTGGAGACAGCAGTGTAGGGGCAGCTGCCCCAGAGTAGGGAGCAGCAGCTGGAGCAGGACACAGAGCAGAGACATTGCCTTCCCAGGCCTAATGGCTTCTTGCACCTTCCAGGGTCTTTCAACAGCACCCCACTGTCAACGATGACCTGCCCAACCGCATCATTTCGGGCAGGGTGCGGGTGAAGCCGAATGTCCAGGAGTTCACAGAGACATCTGCCATCTTTGAGGATGGCACCAGGGAAGATGTCGATGTCGTAGTCTTTGCCACAGGATACAGCTTCTCCTTCCCGTTCCTCGACGGCTGCGTGAAGGTGGTGGAGAACAAGATTCCCCTCTACAAATTCATGTTCCCTCCTGATCTGGAGAAGCCAACGCTGGCATTCATTGGTCTCATCCAGCCCCTAGGAGCCATCATGCCCATCTCAGAGCTCCAGAGTCGCTGGGCCACCCGAGTCTTCAAAGGTAAGTCAGGCAAACCTGCCCTGTGGATGCAGTCCTGGAGTGAGGGCAGTCAGTGAGATGTCAGTGAGATGGCCTCTTCTCTGAGAGGCACAGGCACACCCATACCCTGAGCTCCACAGGCTGCTCCTTCCCATCCCGTGGCACTTGGAAATGCCCCAGGTGCGAGCCCACGCACCACGGTGGCGCTGGCACAGGCACAGCACCCAGGCAAGGCCAGCACCACAGTGGCTGCTGTGTCTCATCCTCCCCAGGGCTGAACGAGCTGCCCCTGCAGCACGACATGGAGGCTGACATTGAGCAGAAGAAAAAAGCCATGGCAAAGAGGTAAGATCTCTGCAGGGATGCCTTCAGCACAGCTGCTCATGGGCATCCATCCTGTCCCATGGAGGTGTCCTGGCACATTTCTGTGTGCCAACAGAGGGCAGGGATGTCGTTGGCCACACTACCCACACTCCAATACTGCCTTCCTGGTGTGCAGGGCACCTGCCAGCTCTGCTTCCAGCACCCACCTGCCCTCCTCGCTGCCCGCAGGTACGTGAAGAGCCAGCGGCACACCATCCAGGTGGATTACATCCCTTACATGGACGAGCTCGCCTGCCAGCTGGGGGTCAAGCCCAACCTGCTCTCCCTGTTCCTCACGGACCCCAGGCTGGCCATGGAGGTGGCCTTCGGTCCGTGCACGCCGTACCAGTACCGGCTGCGGGGCCCGGGTGCGTGGGCAGGAGCCAGGGAAGCCATCCTCACCCAGCAGCAGCGCATCCTCAAGCCCCTGCAGACACGACCCGTGGAAGACAGCACCTCAGCCCCTGCCATGCCCCTCATCTTCAAGCTGATCGGGGCTGTGGCCATCCTGGCAGCCGTTTTTGCTTACTTGTAGGTGCCCTGCAAGCGCAGGAAGGGAGGCTTTTGTCCTGGGGTGACTCCCTGAACCAGGACAGCTTTGCAATGGGCTGCGGGACTGGCTGGCCACCTCTGGCCCTTGGCAGCCTGTGCACCCCAGTGGTGGCAGAAACCTTCCTGCTGCCTGGCACAGCCCAGCTGTGACCACACCATGAACTAGGGATGCACTGAGCCTTCCCAGCTGCCAAAATAATGCTTGGGCTCCTGCTCTGCACCTCCCCTTGGGGAATGCTGTCATGGACTGAGGAGGAAACCTGCTCACCGCAGGCTAAATTCCAGTCCCTCTCAGCCAGCGCTCCAGGCTTTTCTGTCCCCTGTAACCCAGCTGTGCCAATTTTGCCACACACACACCAGAGCTAAGCAGCAAAGGCACAGCACACTTTCTAAGTGGATAAATGCAATAAACAGCCAAGTGTCTGTCCTGCTACTGACACCATCACGACTCCCGATGTGCTGTGGGAATGCTCATGGGTTTGAGATCGGCCTTGTAGCACTGGCCTATTACACCATAGGCTGACGTGCACACACGCTCCACAGCGAAACAGCCTCTCCCAAGGTATGTCCCGCCACAGTGGGTCCTGGTGGTCACATGGCACAGCTCAGGGCCACCCTGGTCACCTGCACACAGCTCCTCCAGAAGGTGGCTGGGTGGGCTGGGGACCCAGAGTGGGTAAAGGGTGGGGGTCCTGTCCATCAGATGCCTGGGCTAGTCAATGCCAGCCCCCACCCCCTCCCCCCACATCCCCTAGGTTTGTCTTCCACGCTGCAACCTGCCGAAATCCAAAGCACAGCCACATCTCTGCCCTGCCCAGGAAGTCCTGGGGCACTGTCGGCATCATTAAACGCTTACAGAACTTAATGCGCCTCTTGCAGAGGGCAGGGCAGGCCAGGAGGTGTGGCAAGGAGGTGAGAGAAACCTGTAGATCATGTCTGGAAGATCTTGTAACACCTTGGCCACCCACAGGAAATATAGGGACAGTCACCCTCAAAACGAGCAGCAGCGGGCAGCCTCCCTTGAGGGACACGCCTGGCTCTGCACCTCCTGGCCACAGCTTCTCCCACACCCCTGCCACCACCACACTGGGGACATGGCTGCTCGCAGAGTGGCCGTCATCGGCGCCGGCGCCTCCGGCCTGTGCGCCCTGAAGTGCTGCCTGGATGAGGGGCTGGAGGCCACCTGCTTTGAGAGGAGCAAGGACATCGGGGGGCTCTGGCGCTTCGAGGTAAGGCCTGAGCAGCCAGGCTGCTCCTTGGCAGCAGCACGGACGGGCTTGCGATCAGTCCTTGGCAGATAGCCGTGCACCATTCCCCTGCTTTGCATGCATGTGGCAGGCAGCTTTCCGAGGAGAACCAAGGAAAATAAAAGTGGTTTGGCAGTGTGGTGCCAGCTGGTGTGCCAGGCACTTAGGACCCAGCTCCTGCTCAGCAGCAGCAGGATGAAGCCACCTCAAGAACTTCAATCCATGGCTTGCTGGCCCAGCGTAATTTCCACTTTCCCATTCCTCCCTTCCCAATCTCATCCACACCTTACTCTGCTGTTTTGCTCTTGATCACTCCCAGCCCTTGCCTACCTATCTTATCTTGTCTTATCTGACCCTACTTTGTGTACCTGTCCTGCCCAGCCCTTGCCTACCTATCTTGTCTTATCTGACCCCACTGTCTGTCCCTGTTCTGCCCAGCCCTTTCCTGGAATCATGGTTGCTGCTCTTTCTGCTTCTGTGCCAATCGCCCACATAGAGACACTGTGTCCTGCCTTCTCTGTGCCTTCTCTCCATGCAATCCTGGAGCTTGTCTCTGCTCCCACCTAATGAAGCTGCTGACTTTAATCCCATGGACCCACCAACAAAATGACCAGTGTTCCCACCATGCTCTGATATGATTGTGGGAGAGCCCTGGGGGAAAACAGGTGGCATCATGTCAGAGTGGGGTCTGGGGTGGACCTGTCACAGTCCACTAGTTCTAGCTGTGATGGGTCAGGGACAGAGTTGGTGGAGCAGAACCAGAGCAGCAGCATCCAGCTGTCGAGGCACAGACCTGGTAAGCAGGAGCAGCCACTCAACAGGAAGCACTGGAGCTGCCTCCACAACTGGTGAGACCTGATGTGGCAGCCAGGGCAATGGCACCACAGGAGCTTTGGGAATGCACTGCCTCGTTGGGGCAAGCAGTGGAAGTGGGGAAACTGAGGCACAAGACCACCATGACCCACTGTCACCAGTGCCTGGCTCCCACCAGTCCAGAGATACATCCCTGTTTTTTGGGGCGGGGGGTCTCAACCACAGGAGAGTTTCTGGCTGCAGGGATGGGTGGCACAACAACCTGTGGCTTAATCCCGCACCCACGGGGGAGGTGCCAGGCAGGACAGGCAGGTGGCCCATTGTTCCCCGGGCAGCGCTGAGCTGTGCCCCCCTCCCACAGGAGCACCCCGAGGACGGCCGTGCCAGCATCTACCGCTCGGTCATCATCAACACCTCCAAGGAGATGATGTGCTTCAGCGACTTCCCCATCCCCGAGGATTTCCCCAACTACATGCACAACTCCAAGATCATGGAGTATTTCCGCATGTACGCGCAGCACTTCGACCTGCTGCGCCACATCCGCTTCAGGGTGAGGCGCGGGGCCCGAGGGGGCGGTGGCGGCGGGAGCGGGGCACGGGGGGCCTGACAGCGCTGCCCTGTGCCAGACCAGCGTGTGCCGCGTGTCCAAGCGCCCCGACTTCGCCAGCAGCGGGCAGTGGGAGGTGCTGACCGAGAGCGAGGGCAAGCAGGAGGCGGCCGTCTTCGACGCCGTGCTGGTGTGCAGCGGGCACCACACCAACGCTCATCTCCCGCTCGGCTCCTTCCCAGGTACTGCCTGTGGGCTGCTTGCCTGCTCCCTGGCGTCCCTAAGTGCCTCTGCAGGTTTACCACACCGGGTGGGATTGCAAGTGTCCAAAGCATCCTGCTGGCAGATGTCACTGCTGCCAGCGTGCCTCTCCCACCTGAGACAGGCTCTCTCCCCATGCTGCTGGCCGAGCACCTGCTGGGCCCTCCAGCTCCTCACCAAGGCTGGAGGGCTCAGCACTGGTGGTGGTCTTGTCTCTGGGTACCAGGGGAAAATGCCTGCAGAGCTTTCAGCTGTGGAGGTCCTCTTTGGCTGGGGAACAGGCTGGAGCACACTGTCACCAGGGTCTGGCGAGATGGCACAGACCCTGGTTGTTCCTCTACTGGCAATGCATGGCACCAGACAGGATCTGCAGCAGAATTCTGGGATGGAAGCATGGAATTCTCCACTCCAAGCCCTGTTCCAAGCCAGGCTAGTCCCAAAGCTTAAGCAGGATGCTCAGGGCTACACTGAGAATCTTCCATGCTGGTGATGCCACCACCTCTGGGCACTACCCCAGGGCTGCATAACTCCGGTTGGTCACACTGGTGCTAGCTTGTTCCCAAAACACACCACCAGTCTGAACAGGGGGCAGCCACCCTCCTGCTCCACATCCCAGCATGGCTTCCCTCTCTCTTCCAGGGCTGGAGAAGTTTGAGGGCTTCTACCTGCACAGCCGGGACTACAAGAACCCTCAGCCTTTTTTTGGAAAACGGGTGGTCGTGGTTGGCATTGGGAATTCAGGCATCGATATCGCAGTGGAGCTGAGCCACACAGCCAAGCAGGTGTGCTGGGAGAGCTCACAGGGATGGGACCCCAGAGTGGGGGGATCATCACCCACCATCCCCTGTGGGCTCCCCAGCCTCCAGCACCTGGCACAAGCACCCTGTCCCCTTTCTGTGGGGGTGGCTGCTGTGGTCCCAGTAGCTGTGCTGGCTTCCCTGTCCTGGGAGCACAGCAGGGGCCCAGCCCGGTCTGAGCATGCTGCCATGCCACCACCTCTCTTCACCTTCCTTCCAGGTTTTCCTCAGCACCAGGCGTGGGTCCTGGGTGCTGCACCGGGTGGCAGACAATGGGTACCCCTTTGATTACAACTACGGCACTCGCTTCCTGCACCTCGTCCAGAACGTGGTGCCTAAAAGTATCCTGAATTTCTTCATGGAGTGGAAGCTGAATGCCCGCTTTGACCACACACTCTATGGCCTAAAGCCCAAGCATGGGTGAGTGCCCCAGCAGCACCCCAGGTACGTGCTCCAGCAATGCCCATCCGCCTGCCAGGACCTGAACCAGGTCTGTCTGTGCCTTCCAGGGTCCTTGACACACACCCCACTGTCAATGATGACCTGCCCAACCGCATCATTTCGGGCAGGGTGCGGATGAAGCCGAACGTCCAGGAGTTCACAGAGACATCTGCCATCTTTGAGGATGGCACCAGGGAAGATGTCGATGTCGTAGTCTTTGCCACAGGATACAGCTTCTCCTTCCCGTTCCTCGACGGCTGCGTGAAGGTGGTGGAGAACGAGATTCCCCTCTACAAATTCATGTTCCCCACTGATCTGGAGAAGCCAACGCTGGCATTCATTGGTCTCATCCAGCCCTGGGGAGCCATCATGCCCATCTCAGAGCTCCAGAGTCGCTGGGCCATCCGTGTCTTCAAAGGTAAGTCAGGCAAACCTGCCCTGTGGATGCAGTCCTGGAGTGAGGGCAGTCAGTGAGATGGCCTCTTCTCTGAGAGGCACAGGCACACCCATACCCTGAGCTCCACAGGCTGCTCCTTCCCATCCCGTGGCACTTGGACATGCCCCAGGTGCGAGCCCACGCACCACGGTGGCGCTGGCACAGGCACAGCACCCAGGCAAGGCTAGCACCACAGTGGCTGCTGTGTCTCATCCTCCCCAGGGCTGAACAAGCTGCCCCTGCAGCACGACATGGAGGCTGACATTGAGCAGAAGAAAAAAGCTATGGCAAAGAGGTAAGATCCCTGTGGGAGCACCAAGGGGCTGCCTTCAGCACAGCTGCTCATGGGCATCCATCCTGTCCCATGGAGGTGTCCTGGCACATTTCTGTGTGCCAACAGAGGGCATGGATGTCGTTGGCCACACTACCCACACTCCAATACTGCCTTCCTGGTGTGCAGGGCACCTGCCAGCTCTGCTTCCAGCACCCACCTGCCCTCCTCGCTGCCCGCAGGTACGTGAAGAGCCAGCGGCACACCGTCCAGGTGGATTACATCCCTTACATGGACGAGCTTGCCTGCCAGCTGGGGGTCAAGCCCAACCTGCTCTCCCTGTTCCTCACGGACCCCAGGCTGGCCATGGAGATGGCCTTCGGTCCGTGCACGCCGTACCAGTACCGGCTGCGGGGCCCGGGTGCGTGGGCAGGAGCCAGGGAAGCCATCCTCACCCAACATCAGCGCATGGTCAGCGCCCTGCAGCCGCGGGCCGCCCGCCGCCCCGCCCGGCCCAGCGCCCTGCCCCACGTCCTCACGGTGCTCTTCAGCATCGGCATGATTATGGCCACCCTCATCTACGTCTCGCTCTCTGCTTAGCCTAAAGGGAAGGAGACAGCGGGTGCTGCCGGCAGTCTCCTCCTTTTCCCTTGGGCTTTCCCTCGCTAGCTGCGCCGGAGCACGGAGGGAGCCGTTCCTTGAGGGTGCAGCCTGCTCTGTGGCGCTTTCCCGCTGTGATACCACCGAGCCTGCTCAAGGGCTGCTCTGGGAACAGCTCCCTAAGTCCTGGCCCGGCAGCCCCACGAGCTCTATCTGTGGCTTAGGTCACAGAGGTGGTGGAGAAACTGGGAACGTGCCCAAGCGGGGGCCTCGGGAAAAGGCAATAAAGCTTGTCACTGCGCCGTGGGGACCGGACAGCACAGTGCCTGGCTGCGTCAGTTTGAGGTCCATCCTGGGGGCCCTGCCCGCAGCAGACATGGCCGCCGGCGGCTGAGGCGGCGCGACCCCCGCCCCGCGCGCCCCGGCCAGCGGCGGGCCGGCCGCCCGCAGCAAACATGGCGGGTGCCCGGCGGCGGGGCCGCGGGTCGGGGGCGGGGCGCGGCCGCGGAGCGCGGCGGGGGCGGGTCAGAGCGCCCCGCAGCGGCCGGCGGGGGGTGGCGCCATCTTGGACGGAGGCGGAGAGCGGGGCGGCGGCGGCGGCAGCGGCAGGTGGGGTCGGGCCGGGCCCGGGCCCGGGGACGGTGGGGCGGGTGTCGCGGGTGGGTGTGAGGGTGGCGGCTCCCCGGGCGCCGCTGCGGGAGGCGGTGGGCGAGGCGTGGCTGCGCGTCCCCGCGGTGTAGCGGTGTCCCGGACCCCGCAGCGGGCGGACCCCGTGTGGCAGCCCCTCGGGAGGGCCCGGCCCTGCCGGTGTGTCCCGCTCCTCCCCCGGGCCTCGGCAGACCCGCGGCTGCCCGTGGGCCGAGCCCGCCGTGACAGCCCCGCCACCGCCCCCGCCGAGCACAGCCCCAGCCCCAGCCCTGCCTGCTTGGAGGGAGATTTTCCGCCCCCGCTTTCCCAGCTCATCCCCTTCACCTTACGGCGAGCTCCGGGCTCAGCTCTGGTTCTCGTCTCCGAGAGAGGGAGAGTCCGGGCGGATCCGGCTTCCCCGGGTGGTGTCAGCCCGGCGAGATGCAGGACCCCATCCCTCCCTCAGAGCCCCCGGGAATGAATGCCTGCCGGTGCTCCCGGACAGACCCCATCCCTCCCTCAGAGCCCCCGGGAATGAATGCCTGCCGGTGCTCCCGGACAGACCCCATCCCATCCCTCCTGCAGACCCCCTTCGGGCTGCCTGCCCGTGCTTCCCAGGGCGATCTCTGGCCGGGTGGGAGAGGCAGCAAGCGTGGCACATCCCGCGGAGGGCAATGGGTGTAATTCTCATGTCGTTTTCCACATGAGAAGCTGGGAATGGCAGGGGCTTGCTGCCAGACTGGGATGTGCCGTGGAGGTTTGCTGGGGCTGTGGTGTGGGCAGCATTTCCATCCTTGACTTGGGTGTACCTGTGTCACGCCATCTCCCAGTGCTACAAGGGCTGGCCTGGATGCAGGAGGGTTTGAGCTGTAAAAGTTAACTCAGCAAAGGCAGGTTTTGCAGGCTGTGCACAAAGACCTGTCCTGGCACAGGCTGGGTGCCTGTGTGCGTGATGCAGGGGATGCAGGTGGCACACGCCAGACAGGAACCTGGGATAAACATCAGGGATTGTTTGGAGAGCGTGGCCTGTAAGGGACAGAGGGACTGGAATCCTTTTGGAGAAGAGAAAGGGAAGCTTCCCACCTGTTAACACCTGCACATATCTCCCAGGTGTGTCCTGCTACAAGGGAAGTTGAGCCTTTTCCACCTTCCTCCCTGTAGATGAGAAGTAAGGGAGCCTCAGTGGAGATCCTGGAGAGGAAACTCCTCAGCAGCAAGTTTGGTGGTACAGGGGCAGTTTTTGTGAGGAGCTGTCTGAGCCTCTGCAGAGCAGAGGGGGAAGATGTCAGAGCAAGAGGTGTACCTCATTTGACCTGGATCTTCAGGTGTACTTGATCTGCACGGAGAGGGGTGAGGGTATGGCTTAGCTGCCCACTTGAGCTGCCTTTTAGCTCTCAGGATTTAAGAAATAGTAATTGCCCCATAATGTTCCAAATCCTGGCTTTGGCTGGCAGCCTCGCTTGGCACCCTTCATATAACTTGATCTTTTAAACAAACCTCCAAATGTCACAAGTGAGCACATGAAGCAAGGCTGGCTGTCCCCTTGCTTGCTCTGCAGATCCCACAGTAAGCTGAAAGCTGCAAAATAAACCTGGAAGTGGGCAAAAACCCCAGTCCATCTCAGCTCCTGGAAAGAGGGTAAGGCCTGAAGAGTCCTGTGTAGCTTGCAGTCGCTTTGTTGTTTATCCTTAAAGGTGTGTGGTTGTTCATGGCTTGGTCAGTTCTGTTTAGCTTTCTCTGGGCTGGGTGAGATTGGGTGTGGGGGCCATCTCCAGCTGCAGAGGGACACTGAGGTGGCCAGGGCTGCCCTTCCCTCACCGTGTCCCTGCAGAGAGCCGGGCAGGTGCTGGCTAGGTGACAGCAAATGGTCCGGCTCGCTGTGCTGTGCTGTGCTGCAGCTGGCACGGTGGCTTGCCTGGTGAATCATGAGTGCTGCTGAGAGCTGAGTTTTTTGCAGACACCACAGCATTAGCCCTGCTCCTTGGACAAGCTCCAGCCTGGGCGATTCCATTTGGACACTTTAAATGCTCCCCGTCGCCTTTGCAGGGACAAGGCTCTGCTCTTCTGCCTGCGAGCTCTCCGAGACTTGTTGGGGACTGTAAAACAGCTGCTACTTTCACTCCCTGGATGTTTTCTTGCTGGGTTGTCTGTAGAGTCTGACTGCAGGACTGTGAAAGAGGCTCTGTTAACGCCAGGCAGTTGATTTGACAATAAAGGTTGGCTTTATTTTTCACATCAGCTCTACTCTGTTGGCTGCCAAGAGCTGGTGTGGGACACGGGTGAAGTTGTATTGGTTTTGGAGTCTTAATAATTACCAACTTAACTAGAGTGATGGTTTTATTAAGGATGTGGCTATAATTAGGTCAAGCTGTTTGTTTGTTGCATTCCCATTCAGCTCCCAAACTTGGTAGTGGAAATGAACTCGGGGCCTTTTTTAGGGTTGCTGTTCATCTCCGCTGGCAAAGCGCATTTGGGAGACGGCTCTTTTGCTCCTCTCCTTGCTGCCAAGGCCGTGGGCAAAGGCAGAGTGTTGTTGTTGTGTCCCTGCAGGGCTGCTGAAGGGCCATGGGGAACACCACGAGCGAGCGGGTGTCCGGGGAGCGCCATGGCTCCAAGTCCCAGCGCTCCGACGGCTCCGGCTCCTCCCACCCCGCCAAGGAGCACAAGATCATGGTGGGCAGCACCGACGACCCCAGCGTCTTCAGCTCCCACGACTCCAAGGTAGGGGCTGCCTGCTGCCTTCCCTGCCTGCCCTCCGGGCACACTGCCTGTGTGGGGCTGTGCTTCCAGCCATGCCTGGGGGCCTGGAGGAGCGCTGTGGTGCTCCTGTGTGTGGCTGGTAGAGGGCAGCTGTGTGGATGTGTTCATTCGGTCACATCTCTCTGGTTTTCTTTGCCCAGATTGCTGGGGACAAGGAGTTTGTGTCGTGGCAGCCAGATCTGGAGGAGTCAGTGAAGCCATCCCAACAGGCTCGTCCAACTGTCATACGCTGGGCTGATGGAGGCAAGGAGGTCTTCATCTCCGGATCCTTCAACAACTGGAGCACCAAGATCCCGCTCATCAAGAGGTAGCCAGGCCCTCAAGTCATTTACTCTATGTTCGTGTCTGCTCCAGAGCAGAGAGCATTTTCCTTTGCTCTCTTGGCTTTTCTCTGTTCACTCAAGCTGTGGGTCTGAGGCAAATACACAGTCAGCTGCATCCCTGCGTGGTGCTGCAGGGACAGTGGGAAGTTGTGAAACAGGGACAGGACAGGATGGGCCACTTTGCATGCCCAGCTGGATGTCACACGGCAGCCAGTGCTGGCAGCAGAACCCTGCCCAGGTATGCAGCAGCCCTCTGGAAGCTGTCAGCTCTTCCCTTGGCTGCAGCATTACCCCATGCCTTGTTGTATGGCTGCCAGTGGGTGTTAGTTGTTTGTCCCTCACGTATCTCCCTGCCCTAATGATGTTCTCACTGTTCCACAGCACATCTGTGACTTACATGGAAGCTCATGTAGGACTCTAGCAATTAATCTGGAATGAGTTTATCTCAATTTCAGATTTGGTAAACAGAGCTGTCCCACTTGCTCCTGTTCTACTGTGCCAGCACAGGGCAGGAGCTTTGCCCACGTGTTCTTCTTAGCCTGTCTTGCACAGGGTGTCTGTCACATCCACTTTCTCAGGGCATGGAAGGGCAGGACTGGCACTTGCAGCTGGGCTGCCAGGGGTTTGAGCCCTGGAATGCTCAAAGGAGCATTGGAATGCTCGTGCCTGTCGTGGCCATGCCTTGGGTCACTCATGATGAGCAAGCCTGACCCTGCATGAAGGTGTTGGGGTAGAGGGGCTGGCAGTGCTGGATCCTGGGGCCCCATGGAAGAGCAGCGTTCAGAGCATCAACAGGCTGATGCCTTTGCACATCTGTTCTCTCTGCACAGCCACAATGACTTTGTTGCTATCCTGGACCTTCCAGAAGGAGAGCACCAGTACAAATTTTTTGTGGATGGCCAGTGGGTTCATGATCCATCTGAGGTAATGCTCCAAGCTTTATCCCTTCAGATCTTGGCTTCTTCAGGGAACTAGACAGGATGTAATGCAGCAGAGGGGGAGCAGGGAGAGCAGAGACTGTCTCCTGAAACAAAAGGCACACCTCCATCCCCTGAGTCATTTCAGAGGCTGGTTCTTCTGGACATATTAATGATTTATGGAGAAGCATTGGGAAAGGGCAGGGAAATGCCAGAAGGCCCTCAAGTCTCTCTGAGAATTGGCAATGAGAAGATGGGCCATGAGGTCAGCACTCACTTACAAGTTCTCTTCCGGACTGAATCATGGGGGAGCAGCATGGGAAGGACAACACAGCTACCCATGGGCATGTAGCAGGATGGAGGATGGAAATAGGAGGTGATGTAGGAGCCTGTGATAAAGGAAAATCCTCCCAGGGTAAACAGCAGAGGTCTACAAGTGTAGGGCAGAGTTTACACCAGCCTCCTGTGCTCGGAGGTAGTGCTGCAGCAAAGACAGCTTGGGCTGGGAGGATCTAGGAAGCACTGAATGTGCCTCAGCTGGAGCTGAACACAGGGAGATTCTCACTCCAGTTCTTTCCAGCCTGTGGTTACCAGCCAGATGGGCACAATAAACAACCTCATCCACGTCAAGAAGTCTGACTTTGAGGTGTTTGATGCGTTGAAGGTGGATTCCCTGGAAAGCTCCGAAACCTCAGGTCGGGGTGAGTTTTGTGGCATTAGAGCTTTGCATGTGCTCTTTCCCACCTCCTCTGCTCTGAGACTCGCTGCCCTGGGCGCACAGACCCCTGGGCAGAGGTGTGAGCCTTCACTGGGGTGAGCAGTGTTGGGCAGTGTGCCCTCCTCAGCCCACAGCTGAGGCCTCATCCCTCTGGAGGGGCTGTGTTGGTGTAACTTGTTCTGTGCTAGCACCACCCCAGAGCAGAGCTGCTGCAGTGCGTGGCTGAGGGAGCCATTTTGGACTGGTAAATGCCAGGGACATCAGCCCTTTCTGTCTGGTCAACTGTAAGTCATCTGATCCAGGGTACAAGCTAGGTGATAGCAGGATCCAGTTTATTTTCAGCAGCTACTCTTGGTTTTCATGCCAAGGTAATTTGTACCAGTGCTAGCACATTGCTAGCACTGTGTGCTTGTGTTACAGCAGCAGGTTAGGTTACCACCCAGGCGCTGGTGGTGCTGGCTCAGTGTGAAATGCTGGCAGGAAGCTCAGTGGTGTGTGTGTCCCTGGTTCAGCGCCAGCTCAGCTCCATGTCCTTTCCCAGCCCAGGCAAGAGATGCTGTACTGGAGAGAAGCCAGCAAGCAGCAGCAGCCCAAGGAGATGGAGCCCTTCTGGGGGCTGCTGTTCCCAAAGGTTCAGATCAGATGTGGCCAGTCCAGCTTTCAGTGCCCACGAGCTCCCGAGGTCCCTCCCATGTTTGGAACAGCTGCTCAGTGTAGAGTTGCTGTTTGCCTTCCCTGGAGCTCCTCATCAGGCAGCACCTAGAGCAGCCTGCTCCCTGTGCCCCTGCTGCTGAGGGCACAGCTCTGGAGCATGCCAGCTGCTTCCTGCAGGGAGAGGGACGTGGCTGAGCTGAGATCTGTGCTTGAGGGGTCTTGTGATAGGTAACATGGGGTGCCTGTGTTGTGTCAGTGCATGCACCAGCTTACAGCCCTGCTTGGAATTGCCATGGGCTTGCCCAGCTGCTTTTTGTGCCGTGGAAAGTCTGACCTGTTGCTATAGAATAGATCCCTGCCATGGCTTGTGGAGGATGTTTGTGCTTGAAAGGCCTTGCTGAGTCCTTCTCACCTTCTTAGGAGCTGCTCTGTGCTCGTCCATCCTGCTCCAGTCATTTCATGTCTCTGCCTTTGTCTTGTCTCTAGATTTATCCAGCTCCCCACCGGGACCTTACGGCCAGGAGATGTACGTGTACCGGCCCGAGGAGCGCTTCAAATCGCCGCCCATCCTCCCGCCCCACCTCCTCCAGGTCATCCTCAACAAGGACACCAACATCTCGGTGTGTACCAGCTACTGCCCACTCACAGAGCCACACTGGGTCACAAAGGGAGTCCTGTCTGCAGGGAGCCTGGGCTGCCCTTGGCATTTCCTAGGAAAAGTGTCACTTTTCCCATTGGCCTCTGGTGCTTAGCTGAGCTATGTGCCTGTTCAGAACAGCCAAAGGTGGTGGCAGCTCAGGCTGCCTGAGACAGCAGCTCCCTGTGCTGGCAGGGGCAGGGGGATCAGGGCTCTGCTGTGCCCCTGTGACACTCCTCTCCTCCTAGTGTGACCCAGCCCTGCTGCCCGAGCCCAACCACGTCATGCTCAATCACCTCTACGCGCTCTCCATCAAGGTAAGCACAGCTCCCACCAGGCTGCAGGTGAGAAGCTGCTGTGGCTCCCAGGAGCCTGCAGCACCTGCAGGGAGCAGAACCTGCTCAGCTGGGGGTGCATATGGGAGCTGGCTGCCTGGTGAGGGTGGCACACACAGGGACAGAGGGTGTGACCTGACAATTCCCTTCAGCTGCCTCCTTGCAGCGTGGGGGAGCTGAGCATGTATCAGACCCTGCCCTAGCTCTGCCCCGCTGCCCTGCTGTGCATTGGACTGGGGACAGCAGGGACAGGCTGGGGCAGCTCCCTGAGCCCCAGGGGTGCCCTGGCCCCCCGTGCTGACGCTGTCTCCCCCAGGATGGCGTGATGGTGCTCAGTGCCACGCACCGCTACAAGAAGAAGTACGTCACCACGCTGCTGTACAAGCCCATCTGAGCCAGGCCTCACACGCTCCCCACGCAGGACACCAAACGCCGCTTGTCTGCACACACTGGCCACGGGACTGTGTGACACCTGGCCACTGGCTCCAGCCTCCAACCTGGCAGGGACACGGGCCCCGGCAACAAGCTCAGGGCCACTGTGGCCTGTGACGCTGTCCCATCCTACCGGCGTGGTTCAGCCCTTGGTTTCCACCCACCTGCAGCTTCCCTTGGCTTCTGTGAGTCTCTGGGACCACTTTGCTGCTCACCAGAACAGCCCTTCCTCACTCCCAGCAGAAAAGGGCTTCACCCTGCCTGTCTTCTCCAGCCTGTGAGGGCCTCAAGGTGGTCCTGGCACTGCACCCAGTCCAGGCTCCAGGAACGCATCCTGTTCTTCTGACGGTTGTGCTGCTGCCCTGGTGCTGAATCTCCAAGGCCACCTTGTCTGCTAGGGGCTCTGTGACACTCCAGCCTGACACCTGCCCCCTGTTCCACAGCCCTGGCTGTGGGGCTGCCCCCCAGCTTTTTTGAACCTCTGCGAGGTTCAGCGTCGAGCCAGCATGATGGACAGCATAGCTGGACACAGCCACTTACCTGCTGCTGTGAGAGCACCATCAAGGACTGCAACGCCCTGTGCCCAGCATCAGCTGCTTCTGTGGGACAGGGCTGACTTTGTCACAGCCAGAGGGGCACTGGCACATGCCCTGGGAAGAGCAGAGGCGGGCAGGCACTCCAGGACCCCGGCTGCACCGCCTGCTGCCGCAGCAGCGCCATGGGACAGGGGGTTCTCTATTTATTACAGTATTTATTGTTCTCGGTGCTGCTTGCCTGGTATTGGAGGGGGGTCCAGAAGAGCAGGAAAGGGAGCACACAGTGCAGCACAGAGCTGCCCTTGGGTGGTTAGGGTAGGGCACAGAGCCACCCCCTGGGGACAGCCTTTGGCACCTTGTGCTGCGGGTGGTTTGGGGAGGGGGAGCACGGCTGCAGACAGGCATGCCAGAAACACCACAACCCAAAGGAAACCTTTATTGGGGACTCTTCAGCCACTGAACAGAATATGGCATTTCTTACATCTTCCTCCTGCGCTGGGGCCCCGACACGGGCCGAGTCCCCAGAGCGCATTTCCACTAGCTCTGTCTATATACATATACATACATACATCCACAAGCAGGGACAGGGACTCATCGGTGTACAGAGGGGACCAGGTCCCAGGGCAAGGTGTGCTCATCATGGGGGGCGCTGTGTCACCCCAGTCTGAGCACAGAGGGTGGAAGGGAGCAAGTGCTGAAGCATGGGCCAGACAAAGGCCAAGCCAGCAGCTGCTGCTGCCATGCCAAGCAAAGGCTGGTGGAGGGCATGCAACCACCACAGCAGCCCAAACCCACTAACTGCGTAGCTCTGGACACCCCAGACCACTTTCACTCCAGCCCTCAGAGCAGCAGGGATGGGATCCACTCCAGCCCTCTGGCACAGCTCAGCTCAGCAGCCAGTGGGCTCTTCCCTGCTGGCCATTGCTCCTTGCCCTGCACGGGCTCACGCAACAGGCAGGGCCTGCTGGGCCTTCACCTGGCAAGAGACAAGACATGGCAATGAGGAAGAGCACTGCTGTGCCCTGGGGACATGGACATGCTGGCTGAGGACAGACAAGAATGTGTTCCCCCCATGCTTCACCCAGCTAGCCCTCAGCACTCTAGGACAGCCACCGGGGGTGTGTGCCATCTGTGTCCATCCCCAGGGCATCAGAGCAAACTCACCTCCAGGTTTGTCCTGGCCTTGCGCAGCACGCTGTGGGTCCTGGTCACTGCAGGAGAGAGAGATGGGGTCAGTGAGGTCCCTGTGCCACAGAACCACATGGGGCACGTGGGGAGCAGGCCAGCTTGGCTGTGCCACCCGAGCACGTACGCTGGCTGACGATGAACTGCTCCATGCTGTCCTTGAGCTGGGCTGTGCAGCGCAGCCGCCTGGCCGTGCTCTGCAGAGCATCCTCCCTCTCGGAGAGCCGGGCCCGCAGCGCCGCGATCTCGCCCTGGAGCACCTGTTCCTGGGACAGGGCCGGGGGATGAGCTCTGAGCACCGGCCCCAGTGCCCCGCCGGCCCCCAGCCCCTGCTCACCTTGCCCTGGTGCTGGGCAGCGCTCACGGGCAGCACGGTGCTCCAGAAGGCAGCGAGGAGGGACACGCACTCCTCCAGGATGCCGTGCAGAGTGCTGGCGCTGCCCCACAGATGCCCCTGCCCCGTGCCCGTCCATCCCTGCGGGAGAAGGGTGCGGGAGCAGCTGCTGCCGGGGCACCCCCATCCCGCCGCAGCCGGGTGCTCAGCCCGGCACAGCTGGGCAGCATTCCCTGGCCTGGAGGCTCCCTGCCTCCAGCTGCCCCTGCAGCCCTCGGGGCTGCTTGTGGGCTCGGGAGCCATGTAATGCTCTGAGGTGCACCGAGGGTCTAGCCCCCAGCTGCTGCCTGCCCCGTCCTGCCCACGCTTTACCTCCTTTGCCGGGAGCGGGCAGTTGGGCAGGCCGAGTGCTGGCCGTGTGAGACACATCAGCTCCCGGGCCAGGGCCTTTCCCTGCACCATGTGCTGCTCCAGGGCTCGGTACGTGTCCAGGCGCCCGACGACATGAGCCCCCGTCAGTCCCTCGCTCTTCCTCAGCAGCACGTCTGCCCCGCGGGGCTCTGTGGAGCAAGCTGGGTTAGGAGAGGAGCACTGCCCGCTCCCCTGGTGACCCCCCTGTCCCGTCCCGGGCACTCGACTCTGCTCTGAGCTCTCCAGGCTTGCTCAGCAGTTCAGCAGAACCCACCGTCCATCCGCCGGAGCACCGACGTGCCGGAGGGCAGCGGGGACAGGAGGGGAGCTGCTGAGTTAGTGCCAACATCGCGCACTGGAGGAGATGGGAAGCAGCCTGGAACAAGAAACATCTGAGCCCCTGTAGATAGATGTGGCTCCGTGCCTGGGGCTGCTGGGGTCCTGCCCTCCCTCTCTGCTGCCAGCAGGGCCACTGTGTCCAACCTGCTGCCCCAGGAGAAGTGTCTGGGAGCACCCAGGGGTTGCAGAGGGGCCAGGCACCCCAAGGGCAGGGGCTGGGCAGGGATAGCGTGCGTGGGTCCCATACCTGCTCGTGTCTCAGCAGAGGGGCCCGGGAGGCTCTCATAGACGTGCAGCTCCGCACGCAGGGTCTGCAGGAGCAGGCGCTGCTCCTCACTCTGCTGCTGCAGGAGCGTCACCGAGTGCTGCAGCCTGCAGAGGTGACACGTGGGTCCCGTGCCAGCCACCCCTCCCAGTCCCGTGGCCCCAGGGCCACAGTGCCCCAAACCTTACCTGTTGTTGTCCTCCTGCAGAGAGCGCCGCTCGTCACGGAGCTGCCGGACGCTCTCTTGGCACTCGGAGAGCTCCTCCGCCAGCCTCCGCTGCTTGCCACGCCTCTGGCCCAGCTCGGCCTCGGCCTCCCGTGCCCGGGAGCAGGCAGCCACCAGAGTCTCCTGCACCCGTGCCAGCTCTGGGGACAGAGAGCACGGAGGTGTCACTACCGCCCCACTGAGGCAGGGCCCTCCGGGGCTCAGCCCCAGGATGCTGGCCCGGCCCTACCTTGGGAGAGGTGGTCCCGTTGGAGGCGCAGGGTCCGGTTTTCCTCGTGCAGAGCCTGGTTCTCCCTGCTCAGCTGCAGCCCCAGCTCCGGTGTCTGGCCATAGGCATCACTGGGCAGTCCTGCGGAGGGAGCAGTGCTGGGTGTCTGTCCCGGTGCCCCGCTGTGCAGGGGTGAGCAGAGGGCTGTGCACGGGCCCGGCCCGCGGCCCCAGCCCGTACCGCTGCCCTTGCCGGCCAGGCGGCGCTCCAGCTGCTCCCGGAGCCGGTCGTTGGTGCAGATGGACTCCTCCAGGCGCTGGCGCAGGTTGCGGATCTCCACCAGGTGTTCCTCCAGCAGGTCTGCCCCTGCCACAGCCAGGGACACAGCTCAGGGCAGGAAGGGCTGTGCCGGCCCCTCTCCACAGCAGAGCCCTGTCCCGCAGCTGTTGTGGTGCCGGATCTCCTCCCTGCACCCCACAGGCGGGGGGATGCCCTGTGCTCTCCACCATGGACCATACCTGTCAGCTTCTGCCCACAGGGGTACCCCGGGGGCAGGGCCCCATAGAGCAGCTGGCCGGCCGGGGGCACTTCCCAGAGGCCGCGGGGGAGCTCAGCCGGGCCCTGCAGGGCTCCATGCTGGCAGAACGATGCTGGGGCTTTGCTGCCCTCTCCAAAGGGGCCCAGTGGCACTGTGGGCTTTGCTGGTGCCATGGGCAGTGTCACACCTGCACACACAGGACAGCGGGAAGGAGGAGAAGGACAATGAGCAGGTAGGAAGAAGGGGGCAATGAACTCCCTCATCTGCTTTCCCCTCCCTTGTTGCTCTGCTCAACAGTGCACTCCAGTGTCCCCATCACTGACCTCCCATCCCAACCAAACCTATTCCCCCTGAGGAGCAGGGGCTCTCCCAGCACTTGATGATTACATGACACAAGTTTGAGGGTCTCAGCGCCACTCCTACACAGCACCTCACCAAATCAGCCTTTTCCTAGAAGGCCTGGAATGTGCCAGTGTCTACACCTAGGGCTAATGCTGTCTTGGGATGGGCCTCTCCAACCCACCAGGTCCTCTCTACATGAAAGCCACATATTCCCACTGTCCCCAGCCAGAGCAGTGGCACCCAACCTCAAAGCCATAGCCCTGAGAAGAAGGAGGAGATCCAGGGCAGGACATGCAGGTCAGAGAGGGTGGGGATGATGTGTCACAGCACAGCATGCAGGGCAGGCAGGAGCAAACCCAAGCCACGAGGCAGTGTGCTCACTTTCTCCAAGCTGCCTCCGGAGCACCTGCAGTTCCTGCTGTGCCTCAGCCAGGGAGCAGACAGAATTGCCACAGCAGCCCAGGAGCGCCGGGGCCGCAGGAGGAGGGGGCCCGGCAGGGAGGAAGGGGGACAGCCCGGGGGCCAGGGCAGGCAGGGGGGCACTAACGGGCTGGGACAAGGAGCCAAAGTGAAGGCCTAGAGACAGGAGAGACATGGAGAGAGAGAGGTGTCACAGGGGCTCTGGCTCAGCCTGGCAGAGACCCCTCCTCCCTGGTGCTCTGGGGACCCTGGCACAGCCCGAGAAGCCAAGTCCCTGTGTCCAGAGGTGCTGCAGCTGTGGCCCCTGGTGGTACCTGTGTGTTGGGCAGGCTCCTCGTGGCACTGGCTGTACTCGCTGGCTGCATCCCCATCGGAGCAGGGCTCCAGCCCCTCGGAGGTGAAGGATGAGCTGCTGGCAGAGTGGGATGACTCCGAGGGTGGGCAGCTGCTACCTGGGGACTCAGAGCGCTCCTGCAGCTTCACCTCCAGGCTTTCAATCACCTTCTCCTTCTGGAGCTCCTGGCTGAGCCTGTGGAGACGGCCCATCACCAGGTCTGAGCTCCATCCCACAGCCCTTTCCTACGTCATCCCCCATGTGCTGTGTCCCAGTAGTGATGCACGGCTGCTCAGAGATACAGAGTGCCCACGGGGCTCGCCATCCCCAGAGCAGAGCAGCCCCACCCAGGACATCCACCTGGGGCAGACACCCCGAGGGCTCAGAGATACAGGGTGCCCACGGGGCTCGCCATCCCCAGAGCAGAGCAGCCCCACCCAGGACATCCACCTGGGACAGAGACCCCGAGGGCACCCTAGACTCCCACCCCAAGAGCAGTGATAACCTCAGGGTGCCCATGCCAACACATCCCACAAAGCCTTCCTTGGGAACAGGTACCTCTGTGCCAGGAGTTTGTGACTGGTTTTATCCTCCCCGTCTTGTCGATCTCCTGAGAAATCAAGGCCAGAGAAGAGCCAGTCAGTGTCTCCATGCCCCAGGATGCTGGTCCCACACAGAGCCATAGCAGGACAGGACAGCCCAAACCAAAGCAGGTATCCCACACAGCACATGATGTGAGAGCGCCTCCTGCTCTTCACCCATCAAAGCATCCCTTCCTGACCCACCACAAGCTCACCACACCCAGCCCCACTGCCCCCCTAGAGGTGCTTACTGATGCCCAGCTTGTCGCTGAGCCTCTCAGCCAGGTTCCTGCCCTGGGCCAGCTGCTCCCTGAAGCCCTGGCCCAGGTAGTAGTCGATGTCAGTGCCCCGGAGGAGGTCCTCGAAGGAGCGCAGGGCGTCCCGCAGGTGCTGGGCCAGGCCGCGGCTCTGCCCACGGCCCTCCCGCAGCACCTGCCGCAGGTGGGACAGCTCCCGAGCCTGGGCCTGGATCAGGGAGTTGTATCTCCTAGGAGAGATGGGCAAGCTGGGTGTTCACAGGGCAGGCAGGCCCGCTGGGAACACAGCAGGGATGAAGTGCCATGGTGTGGAGACCCTGGGGGGGCATTCCCTGGTCTAGGGAGACACAAGAAGCTTCCCTCATAAAGCTGTTAGACCCCATTGGCTCCTTCCCCTGTTCCTATGTCTGTTCCTGTGTTCCTGAGCCACTCCTTCCCTATTCCCTGACTGTCCCTCACCTTTGTAGTGCCCCAAGACCAGAGTCAGCCCCCAGGACCCTGTAGAGAAAAAGTGAAACCCTCTGGGTGTGGGTGCTGGGACCTGAACATCTCGCTGAATAAAACATCTGTGGATATTATGCAAAGGTCCTTTTTGCTTCCTTATCCTGGACTATGCTAGCAATAATTCAGACTGCTACACCATGGAGGGAATCTGTGCATCATCCACGGCTGGGACCCTGCCCCAGCACACAAACACGCCAGGAACCTGCCTGCAGGCAAACCAAGCAACAGGGAGCCACCAGCCTCGGGCAGCTCCTGGAAATCGCTGTATCTCCCCATGTGCTCCAGCCCCCAGGGCCATACCCGGGCCAAGTGGCAGAGTGCAGCTCCTTGGGCAGGGCGGCTCCGTGCTTGGCCGCGGGCAGCTGTGCCTCGAGCAGGGTGACGCGGTGCACCAGGCTCTGCAGGTCGCGGTGTGCCCGCAGCGCGGGTGGGCACAGCGCGCCGTGCCCGTCCGACTGCCAGCCCTCGTCCTCGTCCGTCAGGCTGTGCGCTGGGGACGCCAGGGCCTTGGGGGCCGCCAGGGGCCGCTCAGCACTCGAGGTGTAGCCGCTGGTGACGGAGATGGAGCGGGCACGGCGCTGCAGGCTCTGGATCACCTTGTTGGCATTGAGCAGCTGGGCCTTGAGGTCCTGGATGTGCTGGTGCAGGGCCTCCACATCCTCCAGGGCCATGGTTTTCTGCGCAGTTTTGCCCACTCTGGACATCCCTGGCTGGCACGGGGACCCCAGCTCCTCACCCAGGCTGGTCTCACTGAACACATCTGGCTCCTCGCACTCTGCAGAGGGCACAGCGTGTCACTCCTCTGTGCCAGGGGGCAGAGCACAGGGATCCCCGGAGCCCTGGCTCTCCTTACCTGGGCTGGTGGTCTCGTCACGGTCAGCCTCGGTCTCACTGCGCCCACAGGTCTCGTAGCCCAGGTCCTGGAAGTCCACCTGCACTTGCTTGCTGAGCTGCTGTGCCTGAGGTTCACCTGCTGGGCAGCGCCATCAGCTCAGGGCCCCCGGGCAGGATTCACCACCCCTGCCCCATGCACAGGGCTCAGAGCACGCCCCCACCCCACCCTGGCCTTTCACTCACGGAGCAGGACGTGGTATTTCTCCAGCTGCTCAGCTTGTGCCCGCACCGTGGCCTCCGATGCAGCGAGCTTGTCCTGCAGCTCCTGGCACTGCCTTTGTTCCTGTGCCGCCTGGGAGCGCAGCTCTGCGCCCAGCCCGGGCCAGCCCCCGCCGGGAACCGAGCCCTCCGCCTGCCGGAGGGGAGACGGACTGTCAGCTCCGCATTTCACCCTCATCCCCAGCTCCATGCTCATCTCCACCCCGGTTCCCTGCGCACTTACGTGGCTCCCGTCCCCTCCGCCGAGGCTGCCAGGGCAGGGTCTCTTGGCCATGTCCCCCTGGGCTCGGGTCTCCAGCGCGGGGCGCTTGGTGGGCACCGCTCCCCTCTCTGCCGGGAGCCCCGGGCAGTCCCCGCTGCCTCCGCCCGGGCGGTCCCCGAGGGCCCCGCGGCTCTTCCGCGGCAGCCGCCGGGGCTCGGGGGCCAGAGCGCTGCCCAGCCCCGGCTCCTCCTGCTCCCCGCTCTCCAGCAGCGACGTGGCCTCACCCATCCGCTCCTTCAGCTCCGCGTTTTCCAGGCACAAGCTCAGCATCGCCTTCCTGGGGGCACAAGGCACGGTAAAGGACGGGCAGAGGCCGGGGTGATGCAGGGTGTCCCCTCCGGCCACTGCCCCCCCGGCTGCAGAGCCCAGAGCTCTTGCCTGATGTGGGACACAGAGGAGAAGCCGGCTTCCTCCAGCTGCGCCTTCAGCTCCCGCAGCTCCTGCTCAGCCCGCAGCTCCCGCTCGGGCACGGTGGGCGCTGTGCTCCGTTCGGTGCCCCCATTGTCCTTGCGGGCCCGGGGATTGCTCTAGAGGCACAAAGGGTGACAGGGACGCGGTTTGGCGGTGGCGCGATGCCCGGCTCCGCCACCCCCGCTCCCGGCGTGGCGCTGCCCCGACTCACCTGCTGGGGTGCCAAGCCTCGGGCTGCCTCCTCCTTCATGCTGTCCGTGAAGTTGGTGCTGCCATCGGTGTGTGAACCTGCGGCCTGACCTGGGGACAGCACAGCACACGGGGCGCTCAGAGCAGCGGCGCTGGCAGCGCTGTCTCTGTCCCCTCCTCCCGCGGGTACCCACGGTCACTGCGGGCAGCCCCGGGCCGGTGCCTGCTCTCACACACACCCGGTGCTGGGCCGAGCTTCCCCTGCTGTCCCTGGGGGCTGCCACCCCCTCCCCGCACACTGCACCCTGTTCTGGCCCAGAGTGAGGGACGGGACAGCCCCGGGGATGGGAGCACAGCAATGGCTCCTGCCCCATCCGCACCTTGTGCTTGCTGCCCTGACAGACAGACAGACAGACAGACAGACACACCACCCACCCTGCAGCCACTCCACACGCCACAGCAGCAGCAGCAGCAGCACAGGCTTGGGCAGGGAGCCCCGCTGGACTGCCCAGCCCGGGGGAAGGACTGGGTTGCACACCCCACATCCCCTGCCCAGGAGCAGCCACGCTGCCCTCAGTGCCCAAGCCGTGCTGCCAGGCATGGCCTGGGGCTCCCTGCAAGCCCTGTGCTGGCTTGGCAGAGCTAAAGGGACACTTGTGTCCCTACATGTGCACAGAGAGCTTGGGCAGAGCTGGGGTCACGCTCTTCTGCTTGCACACAGCTCTGCTCCTGTGCCCTTGGTGCCAAGCCTGGGTGAGGACTCAAGCCCCTTGTCTGGGCAGCTGGGACACGGCTGTATCCCCAATCGCTGTCACAGACATCTTTTATGAAAAATCCTTTCCTTAGGATTTTCCTCCTGAGAAGCTGACAGGCCTCAGGAACAAAATGTAAACATTGATTATCTGCTGCTGTGGAATGCAACAGGTGCATCTGTGATTGGTCCCATGTGGTTGTTTCTAATTAATGGCCAATCACAGCCCAGCTGGCTCAGACTCTCTGTCTGAGCCACAAGCTTTTGTGTTATCATTCTTTTTCTATTCTTGGCTTGCCTTCTGATGAAACCTTTTCTTCTATTCTTTTAGTATAGTTTTAATATAATATATATCATAAAATAATCAATCAAGCCTTCTGAAACAGGGAGTCAGATCCTCGTCTCTTCCCTCATCCTCGGACCCCTGTGAACACGGTCACAAATCTCTCCTCTCCCCAGGGGAGAGATATTTAGACAGGGCCCAAGACTGTCCCCTAGAGCTGTGCAGGGCCAGGTTCCACAGCTGCCTGTGCACCAAAGGAGAGGTAACTGCTTTGCCTGTGGCCAAATCCATCAACTCTGGAGCTGCCAGGCAAGGCAGAACACAGAGCAGGGGAGCACAGAGAGATGCTGTCAGGAGAGATGCCAAGCATCCCTGCTGAAGGAGAAGCCAGCAGGGATGCATGTGGCTCTCAGGAAGAATAACCTAGCAGCACCCAGGAAGGTGCCTTGCAGTAGGGCAGGCGTTTGCACTGTGCTCATAGCTGGGGACACGCTCAGGAGAACCCTGTGTGCCACGAGGCTGCAAAAACGTGGGGGCACCCCACTGCTGAACCTGGCTAGACACCATCCTGCACGGTGGAGCCTGTCCAGGGAAGCAGCCGTGTCCCAGGGAGCAGGGACAGCCATCACTGCCACACAAGGACAGCCATCACTACCCCAGCGAGCAGGGACAGCCATCACTGTCCCAGGGAGCAGGGACAGCCACCACTGCCACACAAGGACAGCCATCACTGTCCCAGGGAGCAGGGACAGCCATCACTGCCACACAAGGACAGCCATCACTGTCCCAGGGAGCAGGGACAGCCACACAAGAAATGCGGTTCTGGGAGCGAACGGCTCGGCGGCAGCAGCAGCGCAGGGAAGCAGCAGCTCCTGTAGGCGGCACTCGGCACAGCCAGAGCTCAGCCAGGAGCCCCAGGGACAGAACCAGAACGTGCCGGCGGCTGAAGCAGCCGGGGCGGCAGCAGTGCCTGCCTGGGGGTCCGGAACGGTGAGGGGATCAGACCGTCGGCCACAGACTTTGCTGGGGGCTGAGGGCCACCACAAGGCTCTCTTTGGGTCGCCGTGGCCGAGGGACCACAGTAGGGTCATACAGCTGCTCTGAGAACCAGCCCTTGTGCCAGGACACAGCATCCTTCTCACCACTGCCCACAGCTCCACACGGCTCCCCGTGCTCCCGGGCTGAGTAAAAGGGAGCGCAATTCTCAAGGAAAAAGGACCCCAAACCCAACTAAAAGCAAGGGGCAGAGCAGGGAGCCGGCTGAGGAGCAGAGATGTGTGCACACAGGGCAGCTTGCCCTGGATGATCACCATGTGCTTGAGCCCCCACCACAGCAGGAGCACATCAGGCTGCTCAGCTCTGTGTGCCACCAGCACAGGAGACAAGAGATGCGGCCACAGCTCTGCTTTCCCACACACCCCTCAGGCTCTCAGCCCAGCCTGAAAACACAGAGGATTAGTTACATGCTTGCAAATTGTACACGGGACACAAGGGGCTGCACAGGAGCCTTCACACTGCTGGGGACAAGGGATAGGAAGCAAGGTCCTCAGGGAAGTTCAGGAGGAAGGAATGACTTCCACAAAGAGACAGCACAAAGCACTGCACAGTTTGACAGAGGGTGAGCTCAGGCAGGGAATGCTCAGCCAGGACTATCAGAGATAAGAGGGAGCCTTAAAGAAGAGGCCAGAAAAGCTGGGGGGCACGAGCCTAGGATAACACTGCCCCTAAGGAGCACTGATGCCAACAGCAAAACAGACACAGGGGAGAAGGGAGGTGCCTGAGCACCAGCCAAGACTTCTCTCAGGCCGTGCCAATGAGTCTGGGCTGGGCCCTGGGCTCCATGGCACCCAAGGGACCAGCTGGGCATCAGTGCCAGGATGGCAGGGGGACAATGGAAAGGTAAGAACAGGGACACAAAGGCTTCTACAAAGTGAGAAGCAAAAGGATGAAGAGAAGATGGTGCTACAGGAGAAGTGAGAAGAAGGGAATGAGATGAAACAAAGAAAGGAAAAGCTAACCAAGTCCAGAGCTGCCCAGCAGCTGCCAGCTGTGTCCCTTCGAGCCACAGGGGAAGTGCTGCAGTCACAGTGGGGCAGTGCTGCCCTGCTGGGTGCCAAGGGGAGCTCTGCTGCCTCCCAGCCCCGGGGGCACAGGGAGGAGAAGCCCCCAGGGCAGCACAAGGCACAGGTGGTGCCAGCTGAAGCAGTTGCAGGGAGCCATGCAGCAGAGCAGTCTCAGTGCAGGTGTGCAGCCCAGCACCACAGAGCTCTTCTGCTCTGCCTGCCCCTAGCTCAGCCTCCCCAGCAAGCACAAACAGATGCTCAGAGCTGCAAAATTTGCTCCTGCCATCCTGAGAAGTGAGTACAAGACAGCAGATCCACAGCCCACTGTGCATGGGAAGACCTGATGCTTGCAGGGTTGTTGCTACTGTTTTTCAGCTTTCACACCAGCCCCCACATTCCCAGAGAAGGTGGAAGAGGACCTGGACAAGGAATGCAGAGGTGCCAAGGGAGACAGACACCTCAGAAATAGGGTCCATGGCCCAAGGGGCACGTGGAGCATGTAAGGGATATGTACATGTTTGAGTAAGGGAGCAGACCCAGCCCAGACCCTGGGAGCAGGGACAGGTCTCAGTCCCCCCAAACCATCTGTCTAAAAGAAGAGGAAACTCTCCTATGAAGGCACTCACAAGTTAGGTTGAAACTACTTACAATTAGGAAAAAAAGCCAGTCAGTAAAATCATGAACACTGGAGTAGGATTTGGTTTAAGCATAAACTGAATTGCTGGTTCTACACTCAAGTCTTGTGTAAAAGGCCCAGGCAAGTGTCCCCAGGTCTTGAATTCTCATCTCTGGAACACATTTCTCCAGATACACTGTCTCCCTTTGGGCCAGCCACCATCAACCCAAGGGGTGGGTGTCACTGGGTAAGAAAAATGGTGAGGGAATACAAAAACTCACACTCATGCACTTGGGAGATGATAGAAAACATCTGGTGTTTCCTTCAGAGATAGGGAATCTTTATTTGGCCCATGGTGGTTGCAAAAGAAGGGAGATAGAGGGGAATAACTAAAATGGAATGATTTGAATGTGCAAATACATCAGTGGCCACCAGGGTGGGTCAGACAGGAACGTACACGAGACACAGGCGGATTGCACTGATCGCCGTTTCCAAAGCAGCTCAAAAATAAAACAACAAAAGAAGCCCTGCACCAGTTCTATCGTACCACAGCAAGTACCACAGCTCAGTCAGTGACACAGGTTAGTGAACCGTTTCCGAGGCAGCAGGCGGGCCAGTGCTCAGAAGGCATGCTGGGGTACGACTGTCACACGCTCCTGTTCCCCACCTCCTATGGCGCCCTGCGTCTCCAGCCTGCTCAAACACTCCAAGCTTCTTCCAAGGGCTTCTTCCAGCTGTCCCCGCAGCTCGTGGACCCCTTCCAGCTCCACCTGCAGGGCGTGGTCTCTCGCAGCGCTGAGGGAAGAGGGTTAGGCCGGCTCCGCCCTCGGACACCGAGCCAGGCACAGCCCCGGGGCTCCCCGGCGGCTCAGTCACCTCCTGCCTCACCTCCAACCTCCCCGGAGCACAGCCACCCCCAAAAACGGTCCCAGCCCGCGGCAGGGGCCTGGAATCGCAGCTGTTCTGCAGTACTTTCCCAAGCACTCCACTTATGTGCTCCCTGGCTATCAGGTAGCTCAAATATCCCAGAGGCTGCAGCCCTGTGAAGGGCAGGGGATTAAATCAGGGGACAGGCCACTGCCTGGATAAGCACCTAGAGGGATCCTTATCAACCCAACAGTTGGCTGAGAATTTGTCAGCAGTCTCTGAAAGGTGGCCAAGTGTGGGTGGGAAACTGAGCTGGGAAAAGATAAGTCAAGAATAGAGATGGAAATCTCATGGCAATGGGGGGAGTTTAGGGAGCCATTAAAGCCACACAGTGCAGCCTCTTCAAGGGAAAAAGGCAGCCTAAAACTTGGAGTCTCAAAGAGGCATTTGGCTGATCCTTTGCCTAGAGTCCCTCTAAAACTGAAAACTCTCAGACTTGCCTGCCCTGGCAGAGTAGGGCAGCACAGGGCCAAGGCAGCCTCACTTACCTGTCTGGGTGTGTGTGAAACTTCACCAGGCTGCCATAGAGCTGCCTCTCTGCCTGGAGAGCCTCATTTAAGCGATTCCTCTCTGCCACCAGCCCTTCCAGCATCAGTAACAACTGCTTGGAGAGAAGAGACAAGGTGCAGCTCTTAAACAGAGACAGAAACCAAAGGAGGTTATCTAGCTGTCACTGACAAACTGGGGGTTCCCTTTCCTCTCTTGCTTGTGTCCATGTCATCCCTGGACTCCCAAAAGCCTCTGCTCTTTGGACAAGGGCTAAAGAAAGCTGATCTTCTCCTCTGTATTCCCACAATCACACACAGCCAGCTTCCAAGAACAAGCACATCCTGGCTGAAAACAAAGCCTCATACCCGAGTGCCAGCAGAAACTCAAACACACCCAAGCCTGCCCCACTGGCACATTACCTGTTGCCTTCTGTTTCCAGCAGCCTCCTGTCCTTGGGACTCTGCCACAGCCACTTTCTCCCGAAGCACCAGCACTTCTTGTGTCAGCCTTTCCATGGCTGGAATTTCTTCAGGATCCACCAGCTGCATCTGCAGATCCTGAAACCCAACCAACAGCAGGAGAGCTCAGTGAGGAAGGGATCAGTAACAAAGACAGCTGCACCTTTGCAAACCTCCCTGGAATGCAACTGCCAGAAGTTTCCAGTGTTTGGAAAGATCCAGGTCTTCAAAGGAAAAAATACCAGAGCACTGAGAGTGGATTAGGCACAGACCAGAGTGCTCAGTAAGAACCAAGAGGGGTGCACTCTGATTAAAGGGCTTGAAACACCAAATAAGAACAGTCTGGGGGTTTGGGGCCTTCGCCTTCTGGCCAAAGGAACCTGAGAGCTGTAGGCAAACCAGCAGCAATAGCATCTGGTATAGCCAGCCACACTGCTCTGAGGATGTGGGGAACAAAGAGACTCCTCTGCAGCATTCTCAGGTGGAACTCCCCCAGCCCAGCACAGCATCTCACCTTGATGAGCTCCTCTTTCATCTGGATGGTTCTGGTCAAGGACTCAATATCTGAGGCCTGCACCTGCAGCTCCTCCTCCTGTGTGGCCAGGACAGACTGGAGAGCAGAGAGCTCCCGCTGCAGAGGGAAGAGAACTGCTGAGAGCCAACACCCCCCTGCAGGACACTGCCCCCCATTTCTCACTGGGGGACCCTCACAGGAGCAGGGTCCAAAACCTCCAGTGAGGGGCAGCCCTAAGGTCTCCCAAAAGCAAAGGAGATCAGCACAGGCTCCATCACAAGCTCACCCTGCTTTCCCTTTCCTTCTTTGCCATTAGCTCCAGCTCCTCTTTGGCATTGACAAGATCCTTCTCCAGCTCTGCTGCTGACATTGTAACTGCAAAGACAGCTTGGTTACTGCAGGAAGACCGTGTGCCAGTTCAGACCTCAGGATCACACACAATAATCCCTCTCTGGCAAGACAGGGCCCTGGTGCTTGTGCTCCCTATCACACTGTTTCTCAGTAAATTATTGTCTTCCCTGCTTGGTCTTTAAACAGCAGCCAAAAGCAATGGCAACATCACAGGCCTGCTGTCCTACCCCTGGCAAAGTTCATGTGTCCTGGTCCCAAAACAGTTACACATTTGTCTCAGCTCAGCCTGAAACAAAGTCAAAAACTGTCCAGTGGGCAGCATCAGATCTTGAGCAGAAACTCCTCACCTCAAACCCAACAGCAGCTTTCTCTTTCCCTTACTCCCATCCTCAGACATCACCCAGAAGACAGGCAGAGCTTTATTTCAAAACTCTCTTGTTCAAAGTTCTCTACTCTTCCTCAGTTTTATGTAATCATGTTTCCCCCACAGCAGAAAGCCCTGGTCATATTTGGGGACCTCAAAAGATGCTGTCCCACACTCACCTCCCTCTGTCCTGCAGCTGCTGTCTTCTTGTGGGGATGCAGCAATGACTGTAGCTCCATAAGCTCTTTGCAGTATCTCCTGAAAACATAAAAGGTTTGCATTTTCATGGGGAACACACAGCTTCCCCAGAACTCCAGGACTGCAGCTGGTTGTTGTGCTGACACCTCTAAAATGTGAACAAACAATGAAGGGGATGTAGCCTGGCAGCAGGAACAAGTGAATTGCACCCAGAAGTTGTACTTGTGGGGAAGAGGGCACTGGCCTTGTTTTATTTGGCACTGGAAGCTGCTGGCATAAAGTGTCTTCACAGTAAAGATTAAACAGGTTTCATCAATTGCAGCAAGACCATCTTTCAACTGAGACTCATCTTTATCTCAGATGTGGCCCAAAGAGACCATGCAGGAAGGAAAACACGTCCCTGGAAGTCTCTAGAGCTGGGAATAGAAACCTGTTTACAGCTGCCTAAAAACATTCAACAAGTCAGCTCATCAGTAAACCATTAACAGCTGCTCAAGTGGGAGCCATGGCATATGCAGCCTTGGAGCTGTGCTCAGCCTCAAAGGGGGTTTTAGCAAAGCTGCTTTAAAAATACCAACTCCAATTGTGGAAGAGACAGCAAACAGCCAGCAGGCTCTGCCAAGAATTAGTGAGACCTAAATTTAGCTCTCTTGTCCCCTCCAGAATGTGACAATGTCAGGGAGGGGATTACAATACAGCAAGGCAGCCCAGCCCAAGGAAGGAGTGGGTCATTGCTACAAGGTCAAAGGGTGCATGTCTTTCATACTCTCATGTGCCCCAGGGATTCAATTACTGCTCCATCAAAACAAAAAGAGACACTGAGTGACAAAGGCTGGTGAAATCAAGATCAGAACACTCAGGCAGCATTCCTGCTCCTCAGTTTCTCCTTCTCCTATAGGAAGACTTTTTGTTAATTCCACTTTCATTTCTATCATTCTCTGTGGTGCTCTTCTCTCTCCTATGTCTTTCTGTGGCAATCAGCTCTTTCTGAAGCCCCAAGGCCACAGGCAGAGGAACACAGTGCATGATTCTTACTTGTATGGGTTGTTTGTCCTGCTTCAATGGCCTGGCACCAGCTGACTGGGTCCCAACAGGGTCCTTCCCCTTCCCCAACACGTGCTGGCGCAGCAGCTGTAGCTCACTGCTCCTTTCAGCCAAAGCCTGTGCCATCTTCTCTGCAGCCACCTGATTGAGGGGGGAAATCAGGGATGACTAGGGTTAGGGTCCTAGTCCCTCTTCTTCCTTGGAGACTAAGGGAAACCACCTCAATATTCATGTGTCACTGGAGGCTCCAAGTGCTCTGCAAACCAGCTCCTGGCCCCTCACACCCACTCCAGTGCAGCCCTCCCATCTCTGCTCTGTTCTCTCAGTCCACTCCAGGGCTTCTCTCCGCATAACAACAGTCAGTGGCACCCACCTCAGCCTCCCAGTGTGGCACTGCACCAAACTCACTCTGCTCTGCTGCTCCTTGGTGCTCAGAGCCTGCAGCAGCTCCCGAATTTCAGCATCGTGCTCCACGGTTTGCCGGTTGCGGTCACTGAGGAGATCCTGCAGCATCTTCTCCTTGTGCTGGAGGCGCAGGCACAGCTCCTCTGCCACCTCACTCTGCCCGGGGCCCAGCTTGCACAGCAGGGTTGCTGTAAGCTCCTGAGCAAGGGGGAGGAAAGGAGTGAGACTGGGAGTTGTTCAAGGACTCTCCAGCCTGGGTGTAGCTGAGGGAGCAGTGTCAGCAGGCACAGGTATGCTCAAGTGCCAGAAGCAGCCAGCCTTCAAACGCTGAGCACAGCTTCAGGTGAGGCAGCAGCAGCCTCTGCTTTGGCACCACTCTCTCTATGGACAAACTGAAGGCTCAGGAAGCCAAGCTAAGGCCTTACCTCCACTTCCTTGTTCCTGTCATGCAGGCAGGTCTGCAGCTGTTGGATGATCCCCTCCTGCTCCTTCTGCCTGCTGCCAGATTTGGCTTCAATTTCCTCTTTGAGCCAGCGGAGGTTTTGGCAGGTTGCTGAGACCTGCTCCAGTTCCAGAGTTTTGGCTTTCAGGAGGCTCTCCAGGCTCTGAGTACCACAAGAGAAGCAGCTCAAGCAGGGACACAAACTTAATGCTAAATTAAGCAAAACTGGAAATTCTCTACTGCTAGCAGAGTCACACAGATTCACCCATCTGCTCCAGGTGGCCTCTCTGCCCAGCCCAAACAAGAGTGCGCCAGGAACCTGCCCCACTACGAGGCCAGAGGAAGCCAAACACCTGCAGACACTGTCCCCAGAGCACTGACAGGAAGGTGTGTGTGACACCCTGTCCCCAGAGCCCTGCTGGGCTGTGCAGGCCCAGCACTCACATGGATGGTGGCCTCGTTGCTGCAGAGGACACTGCGCAGCCTGTCCAGGTCGCTGCCGTGCTCCCGCATGGACACGCGCAGCTGCTGCAGCTCCTGCTCCTTCTTCTCCAGGGCACAGAACTTCTCATCTACTGCTCTCTGGGTGACAGAGGGCATCATTCACAATGGGGGCATGGGGCTCTGCAGCCAACACCCTCTGTGTGTTGGACTTCAGCTCCCCCTGCCAGGGGGACGAGCCATGAAGAGCATGCAGAAGATATGGTCACCCCCGGTCAGCCTGGGCTGATGGTAACCCAAAGGCTGAGCCTCAGGGACAGCTGAAACACTGCCTGCAACATGTGCTCACCTCCAGAGCAGCATCCCTGTCGCTGACACGCTGCTGCAGCTTCTCCAACATGGCATTCATGGCTGCAGGGCTCTTCTCCAAGCTTTGCTGGCATTGCAGAAGCTCCCTGGACTCCTAGAGATCAGACACACACCCCCTAGTACAACTGACAGTACAGAAACCTCCCCCATCCCAAGGGCAGCACACAGGGATAACTTCCTCCACCCAATGCTTGCTCTAGCCTCCACATTGAAGGGTGGCAGTCCCAGCACCTGGGGATGGCTGACTAGCCCTGCCAGGGCTCACCAGGCATTGCTGGGGCTGAGGTACATGGATACCTGTGCCTTAATCCTCACCCTGGGGGCCCAGAAGCCCTCTCCTTCCTTCCTTTCTTCAAAGGACATGCATGAAAGCTACAGACAGACTTTTGCATGGCCAAACACCAAAGCAGGAGCAGGGACTCCATTTAATTATGCTTAAGTCAGATCTTTCTGCTGATCTCACCTGCAGAAGCTGCTCCTTGTGTGCCAGCTGCTGAGTCAAACGCTGAACCCTCTGCTCCTGGGCCTGCAGCTCACGGCTTTTCTCCCACTCCAAAGTCTGGAGCTGCTGAGCCTTGTCCTGCAGCTCTGCCTGCAGCTGTTGCACCACAGCACGCAGCTCCTGCAAAGAAAAGGCAAATACCTTGGAATTCAGTCCTCGACACAACCATAAACAGTAGGCCAGTCTGAGAATAGCTATCTGCAATGCTACAACTTTCACATCTCAAAACACACTGCCATGGTGTTTGAATTTATTTCATTGCCCAGGGTATCCATCCACCTAAACCCCTTGCTCTGGCCACAGGCAGAGCTTTAGTCAATCACAGCTAAGCTGTGCAGCAGGGGACATGAACATCACAAAAAGAGATGGGACATTTGCAGAAGTTGAGTCCTGAGTAAGTGATGCACAAGTGACAACATACCCACTATCAAGGGTCTTTGCTGATTCTTAATCCTCAGCTATGACACTGAGGAGGTTGGAGAATTCTCCCTGCCACACATGTGACAAGGGGTTAGGCAATTGTGCCCAGTCTGCTGTCAGCAGAAATGATGAACCAGAGCAGAGTATTGACCACCTCAGTGCTCCTCAGTCATGCAAACCCAGAAACTTCCAGGCTAAGTGCCTGTCACACCTGGTTGTGTTTCCAGGTTGCCTCTTTCTGCTGCTCCTCCTCATGGACTGTGGTCTCCAGGAGCTGGGTTGCTCTCTTGGCTTCAGCCAGCTGATGCTCCTTCTGGCGCTGAGCTCTCTTCAGTTTCTGCACCTCCAGCTTGGTGCAGAAAAGGGCGTTCTGAAGGTCGAGGGGTGACATTTGCTGCTCCTGGGGTGACAGTGGGCTCTCTGACACCTACCAAAAACCAAAAAGCAGGGTGCACAGAAACTCAAGAGATTCTCTTCACATGAAGGATTTAAACACCTGATGTATGTGAGGCTTTCCAGGACATACCTGCTGCTGGCCCAGATGGTTTCTGTGTAACATGTCCCGCAGCTTGGCCATGGTCTCATTCTGCCCTTCGATGATGTGGTACAGCTCCTCTGTCTGAGCCCAGGCACAGCAAACCCCGTCAGTGGCAAAGCAAGCACCAACTCTCCCATCCCAAGCCTCCAGCCTGCGTTATGACACCTCAGCACCACATGAAAGAGGCTTTGCAAGAAATAATTTAGTGAGGTGCAGGATGCCAAGCAGTGGCTCAAGCATTCCTCCTCAGGCACTGCCCACAGGGCTGGAACAGAATTCCCTGTTTTTGGGAGCACCACCCTGAACTATTACCTTACTCTCTTTGCTCTTCAGGGCCTCATTCAGACTCTGGATTGTACGATCTTGCCTTTGTGTTGTTTCTTGAACAGATTTTAATTCGAAATTCAATTCATTCAGCTTTTCCTGTAACAACTGAAGACAGAAATAGGTTTGGTTTATTTAATCCTGCTTAATGCTCTGTGTAAACACCCTTAAGACTCCTTACACTCCTTACTCCATACAGCCCTGGTGTTGAACACATCGAGATCAACGTGGCTCCCTCTAGAGTCGGTAAATCCTGTTGGAGCTGGGTGGAGACCAATGAGCAAACACAAAGGCCCTTCACAGCACTTATTGCAGTGCTTCTGCTGCCTCAGGTGCAGGGCAGAGGTTCCAGGTTTGGGTTCACAGACCATACTGCCTCCCACATACCCCAGGAGAGCCTCACTCAGGCTGCCCCACAGCCCTCCCTCCAGTTCCTATCATTTGTTTCTCTTTACTCAAAAGGAAAGGGGCTGCTTCAGCCCAAAATCCTCCCAAAAATCTGAAAGAAAAATATCAGCATGAAGAAGCTACACATTCACTGATCAAATCAGTGGCTTATTTAGCATTAAGTTCTGGCTTCAGCACAAAAGACCCTGGCCACTGCCAGGAACCTCTCAGCAGTCTCTATGGCTGGGTTATAGCCTGAGAAACCTTTGCATTTGACGGTCTCACCCTAAAGAGAACACTACCCACTCAGTTTCAGGACAGTTTGCTGCTTTCACCATAAAGCTCATGACACAGGACATGTTGTGCAGTTAAACAAGTGCTCATTAGCATTTTTAAACATGCTGCCTGTTGACATTCTCAAAGTTGAATGATACATCTCTTCCTATGAGCTTACTCAGGACTCAACTTCTGGAGCTGGAGCTGGTGCTGCCACATCATTTCCTCCTGTTGTTCATCTGTTGACACACCTGTCCTGTTATCTCTGACCTGACACACCCCCTAACCTGTTTAAACTCTTCTAGCTGAGCCCTGGGTCTCTATTTCCATCAAGCTTTGCAGCCCAGGCAGCTGCAGCACCTTATGGCCATCCCCAGATTGAAATAATTATTCCATCCCAATTTTTTCCCCACATTTGATGTGAGGATTTTTCCAGAGGATATAGAGTTTAAGAGCATAATTAGGAACATATACCCTTCTCAACATGTGTTAGTATTGATCTGCCTCAAGAGAACTCAGATACATGTTTCTTTCCCAAGTATTTAAACAGAAATGAAACCAGGACTCCCTCTCCTACACCAGGCTCAGCCCATGCAAATCCAAGAGACAGGAAACACCCTTGTGCATCTCCTTCACCAGCTCCTGGAAGGCTCACCAGGCAAGTGGAAAGTTCCTCTAAAATAATGATTTGCAAAATTAAATATGGAAAATTTACACAGCAAGTGCAAAGTTCCTTCAAAAGAATGATTTGCAAAATTAAATATGGAAAATTTACACAGCCCAGCTGCAGGAAAAAAAAAGGTAAATGCTTTTAATTGAATCTGACAGACAATAGCCCTGAGAATCACACACCCTTGCTGGGAGAGAGGTGCAGGTACCAGGAGGCACCCTCTGACACTAACCACACCAGACTCACAGCACTGGATGTGCTCTCCATGGAGAAATACCTTGTTGGCAGCTTCAGAGTGCTGGAGTTGGCCCTGCAGCTCTGCTGCACGCACATTGGCCACGTGCTCCCCTTCTGCAGCGCCGCCTGGAGCTGCCTGCTGCCCTTCATGCTGCAAATTCTGCAAGGAGAAACACAGGGAAACATGAGACAATGGCCCAGCTCCTGCCCTGGCTTCTTCCCTTCAGCTGTCAGCCACCACAGACCCTGCAGCAGGGTTTAAACACGCCCCGTGTGCTTTGCTAACTGGCTCTGAGACATCACTCTGCCCGTGTGTCCCTTCCCTGGGGTGGCAGGCTGGCACCTGGCAGCTCTCTGCCTCATCTGCCACCAGTGCCCTGGTGCACCAAGGCTCTCACTGGGCTCCGTCTCCCCTCACCGCTGCACCACGAGCCCAGCAGCTTCTTGAGCTCTAACCACCGTCTGTGGGCTAAGTCATATCCCTGAACCTGCTCTCCTTCCCATGTGCCCTGCTGGCATTTTAAAAAAGCCTCAAAACCCACAGTGAAATGGTTCCCATGTTCTGTGTCTTTATCAAGCCTACAACCTTCAATCCTTCCCACCAGCTCCTAGCAGTCACCCCCTGCTCTGAACCCCTCCATTTGTGATTTTCTGGGCTCTCCTTCACCACTTCCCATGCTCCAGCACCCACACCGAGTACAATTCCCTGCAGCTCCTCAAACAGGAGCGAATTCAGTGCCACAGCTGAGATTTTTTTCATGACACATACCCATTTATTGGGAATGTAAACAGCCGGCTTTGTGCCACGTGGCCTGCCAGAGCCGGCTGGCTGAGCACAACACTAATCCCTTGTCATCCCTCCTTACAAGTCTGCTGTCCCCCGCCCAGTGAGTTAACTCCTTAGGGCAGCACTCCACCCCAGCCAGCCTCTGCAGCCCTCACAGGGCTCCTTCAGCATTCCTGAATATTATCAGCGACACACGACTGGCTGCACTGGTGCCTGCTCTAGGTGGGAGCCCTGGAAAGGGCTCCTGGATGCAGCACAGAGGCTGTGGAAACGTGGCAGGGCTTTTTGGAGCATCAGCTCCAGGCAGTGCAACACAGCCCCAGAGCAGTCAGCTCCAATTAGCCCTGTCAGGCTGAATCCTCATCCTCGGTGGGCACAGAAATGCTGTCTGTGGGGAAGCCACCAGCACAGGGGAGCTCCCTCAGATCTGTGCCTCTCACAGACACAAGTAACACCTCCCTTTACCCTGATGTTTTGTTAGGATTTCAGTGAATCCTTACAGCTGTGGTGATTACAAATTTTCTCTGCCAAAAGGCTCTGGATGAGGCAGGGAGACCGGCTGGAATCTGTCACAGCAGCTTATTTTGAAATAAGGCTGATTAAAACAGAGGGGGGGGGGGAAAGGAAAACACATTTCCTCAATTTTCACATTAGAAAAAGGGCTGAAAACCTGGAAAGAGCTATGAGCAGGGAGGGGAAATGCAGAGCCAGCTCCAGAGTCCAAAGTTCCAAAGCCCAAGCTGCCTCCCTTGTGCCTCCCTGCAGCCATGTCGACTTCTCCAACATCAGCATTTTACTGCCAATCTCTCCAGCAGCCCCAGCACACACTGAACTTTGAAAATGATAATCAGAGCCCGCTCTGAGCCTGCCGAGCTCAGAGTGCCCAGCACAGAGCCTGGCTGTCAGGAGGGCACCGCCGGCAGCTGCGGGAGTGCCTCACAAAGGCTCCCTCTGGTGCCACCGCCCTGCGGCTGCGCTGGGCAAGGGCAGGAATTGATGGTTCAAGAAACGGAAGATGGTACCTACAAGGTCACACGCCCTGACATCAGAATGCTCCACAAATGTAAAGAACTGCAAAAGCAGTAAGAGAACTGTGGTCCTGTATATTCTAGATATTCCTTTCACATTTATGGACAGGAATCGCTGGACAGCAGCAGCACCTGACTTATAGGAAGGGTGTTGCTTTTACAAACCGAAAGAAAAATCATTTGTGTAAGAACTACTCAGCCTACTGGCTGCATCTGCCTTCCCATTTTTGCTCTTCAAGCCATCCGAAGGATTAAGCCCTTCCCCCTTCAGCCAGACCCTGCGCTGAAGAGCTACTGCTGTCACACCGAGGGACCGGCAGTGAAAAATCCCGCAGGATAAAATCCTGGCAGGGCCGGTCGGATGGCAGAGGCTGCAGAAACTCCTCAAAACACAGCTCCTAGAGGGGGACGGCCACGTGTGACACAAAGCCAACCTGCAAACACGCCACGCTGCTCAGAGAAATCCCATTTTTACCCTGCAAACACACCCCAAGCAGTGAGAACCATCAGCAAATGAGCTGCCATGCCCTGGTTCACATCCTCGGCTGCCGGCGCGATGCCTTTGTGCTCCAAACTCGTTTTCCTACGTTCCTCCCTAGCATCGTTTCTCGAGCAGGCTTTTTATACGGCAAAAAGCCCACAGCTCCGGGAAACGCCCGAGCAGATGGGACAGCCAGCCGGCTAAAGAGCAATTCGGCACCGCCACAGTTGCCATAGAAATAAACGAGCATTTTCCTAATCCCACAGGCTACCTACAGCATTAGGCAGCACTATTGCTAATGGGAATGCAATTAGGCTGACACGGATATTCCACAATTGAACCTGACTGAGGCCTTCTATTCATTACTGGATGTGGTAAAGAAGTGAATTCAGCTTCTTGACAGCATACTAAAGGACATTTCATTAAAGCCAGCTAAACAGAGGCGACCTGGAGCTAGGACTGCTATCAAGAGAGATAACAGCATCCCAAAAGCAGGAGCTTTCATCCCCTCTCAGCAACACCTGCCACTAAGTGATAGATCTTTTCAAAGGATCAGAAAACAAACCAATTATCTTGAATACCAACCCTAAAGTCATCCTCTGGCACAAATCCACCTGCGAGGAAAACACCTTTTCCTCAGGGCACACGCCACAGATGCCTGGGTGGCTCTGCACGTTGGGCAGGTGGAGGCCTGACCTGCAGAGGCAGGGCTGCAGGCAGGCGTTCCCCCACGCTCCAACCATTACTCAGGCACAAAGACAACACACCTGCTGCAAAACACATGCCCAGAAGCTGAAAATACTCCCTGCAGTTGTGGATAAAAGGCACGCCGACTTTAAGCTTAAAGATGAAGTGAAAGTGGTGTTTTCTCAGCAGGAAAACGACAAAGAGCTCAGACCCACCTAGCAAGCTGCAGTGTCAGGGAGGGCTGATGGAGGGGGGGGAAGGGTCATGTCCCAGAACACCGGGAGGAAACAGGAGACAAGAGAATGACTGAGGAGAGAGGCAGCACACCTAAAAAGGACCGAGTTGCCTATTCTTAGCCCCTGATCAGCCACACGTGGCTGGCTGCATTATCTCAGCACAGAAGAATCCCCAGCGTGCTCGGCACTGGACCACGAGGACAATGCTCAATGGAAGGGCGGCACCGTGACCTCTACCTGTACCCGCAGCGGCATATAATCCTCATAGAGGTCATCCCACAGCTCCTGCAGCTCGGAAATTTCCAGGGGAAGGCCCAAAGGAGCTCTGGAAAACGATTTTCTGTCCGTGTTCATGAAGGAAGAACTAGCACATGCTAAGCCAGCAGAAGCACTGCCATCTGCCAAGTCATGGCTGAGCTTGGGAGGGGGCACGCTGGACTTCACAGGAATAGGCAGTCTGCTGCCTCGGGGGCTCTGAAGGGGTTTGTAGTCCAAAGTCTTGATCAAATTGAGGGCCAGCTCCAGCCTGTTCCCGCTCAGGGAAGAGCTCGGGGTCATGCGATCATCCGAGAAATCGTCACATTTCCCATTAGCTTTCAGCCCCTTATCTGCATCTTCATCCTTCTGCTGCGGAGGGCTGGCCTCCACCGTGGTGTCCAGAGACTCGAGAGAGGACGCAGGTGTGCCTTCCTCCATGCTGTCCCCATCCACAGCCACCCTGGAGCAGGTGGACTCGGCCACATCACACACAGACGACTCCTCGTTGCCCATGCTGGCCGACCAGCGGCTGGACAGCCCGCAGGAGATGCTCCTGGCCACCTTCCGGGGCACTTTGCAGATGGCCTCGTAGTCGGCGTCGGCCACACGCAGGGCAGCGCAGCCCCGGCAGCGCCGCGGGCGGCTCCCGGCCCCCTCGGAGCCGTGGCAGCTGTGCGGCTCCAGGCCGTGCTCCTCCTGATCCATCCAGTACTCAAAGCCCGAGTAAGTGAAGTCCTCCTGCAGGAGGGCAGCGTACCGCGCATCAGGCAGGTTGGACAGGTCCACGGTCCCCTCCCCAGCCCTGTCCTCCGTGCTGGAGTCGTCGTTGTTCCTGCGGTACATGCTCGCGATGCAGAACTTGAGACGGTCCTTCTCCAGCAGCAGCTTCTGCAGGCGCTCGATGGAGAGGGCCTCGATGCGGGCGATGACGGTGTCGAACCTGTAGATGCGGTCCAGCATGAAGGCACACTTGCTGCAGGCGAACTCGGACCTGCCGTCCCGGCACAGCTCCCTGCCCAGGACGTGGGAGAGCAGCACCTGGAGGTTCAGCTTGGCCGCCGTGTGGAAGATCCATCGCCGCTGGTTGCCGCACAGCTCCCGGCCGCAGATCCGGCAGTTTTCCTTCATCCTCGCTCCCTCCCGGCACACAAACCCACTCCTGCGGGCTCTCAGGAGACCTTCCCGAGGTCAGCACATCTCCCTCAGTCCCTGAGCCCGCCGGCACGTCTCACCGCACCAATCCCCTCTTTTTAGGGAGGTCACACGCCAGAAACCTTGATTCAATAGAAACATCCCACCCTGCGCGACCTCCTTCACATCCTCACAGCCACACCTGGGCTGGCCCCCCCGCCCCTCCGATGCTACTCCCTCGCCTCACAGCTCAAGCCCCCGATGCTGCCCCCTGTCTCCTCACGGCCCCCGTCCCCGGGGCTGCCCCTCACCGCGGGCCGCCCCTCCCGCCCCGGCCCCACCGCCCCGAGCCGAGGATGCTCCTGCCACGGCGGCGCCCGGCTTCTGGCTCAGATTTCAAGATGGCGGCCAAGCCCACCCTCCCGCGCATGCGCATGGCCCGCAAGGCCGGCCGGGATATGTAGTTGCCACGCCCGCTTATGCATGCGCAGTGGTGGCTTGCGCCACGCCCGGGCAGTGCCAGGGGTCGCGACAGAGGCGACAGTGATCGATCGGGACGCGACAGCGCAGGGATCCAGTCTCAGTGCCAGAGACTCTCTCACACACACACACACACACACTAGCGCTTGGCTCCAATGCAAGAGCCTCTCCCAGTGCCACGTCTCTATGCCAGTGCCTGTGCCACGTCCCCGTTCCAATGTCAGTGCCTGTCCCAATGCCAGGTCTGCACCCTAGTGCCTCTGCCAAGTCCCCATCCCAATGCCAGCACCTGTCCCAGTGCCGGATCCTTGTCCCAGTGCCTGTCTCAGAGCCAGGAGCGCCCCAGTGCCGTGCCCAGTGCCCAGCCGCAGCAGGCAGTGTGGGTGGGCACGTCCCCGCAGCACAGTGCCACCAGCACCTGCACAGCAGCGTCCCCACAGGAGCTCTCGCACTGACAGCCCGCGGCTGCTGGGGACAGCGCCGTGCCACCAACATGCAGCGCGGCCAGAGCTGTGCAGCTGCCAGGAACATGCCGCTCTGATCTCTCACAGCCCCGAAATCCTGCCTGGCACCACGCCAGGCTGCCAGGGGTATTTTAAGACTTGGGATTTAAATGGCAGACGGGAGCAAGCGGCACCAACACCCTCAGAAGGACTGCACAGGTTGGTGGCTCGTCCCCTGACAGCTCACACTGTGTCCTCTGAGCCCCCCTGCTCCTCCCAGCTCCTGGCAATCACCCAACCCTGCCAGGCTGAACACAGCACAGCCCCAGAAGGGGACAGGGATGACAACAACCAGCCAAGCCCTGGGTGGATGAGCTCCTCCCTGGGGTCTCCCCACCCTTGCCCACTTACCGGGGCCCCCTCCAGACACTGCTGCAGGTCACGCTTCTCTGCTGACAGCATCTCCACCAGCTGGTTGCTGGCAGCCAGCTCTTGGGTCAGCTCTTCGATCCTCCTGAAAGTGACAAAAGGGCATGAGATGCTCAGGGACTGGGATGGCCATGGGATGACACTGAGGACAAAGGTCAATCTCTGGGGCAAAGCAGAGCAGCCTCGGGACTGCTCCCCCCTCTCCCACAGACCAGCTCTCCCCCATTGCATCCCACCAGATATGCACTGCCCCTCAGTCATGCACATCACGAGCTCCTCGGTAGCCCCCAGGAACTGGCACAGCACACAGGCTGGCAGCATAGAGGAGACATGTCTGGGACACCTACCTCTGGGCCATGGAGCCACAGCCATTGTCGCTGCTGTCCTCCTGCTTTGTCCTCGCTGCTTCCTTCAGCTTCCCTGTCAGCTCCCGGCATCTCTCCGCCTCGGCTCTGGCCAGCGCCGTGGCCTGCTCGGCCTCACTGCGTGCCAGCCTGGCCTCCTGCATGGCAGCAGGGTGAGCCCCCAGGCAGCACCCCTGCCTCCTGCCTGGCCCCACCATCCCCTGAGACTCACCTCCTGCAGGAGCTGGATCTTGTTCTCCAGGAGCTCGTAGACGTGCTCCGACTCCCGCTGCCGCTCCTCGTACTGCTGCCGGAGCGTGGCCTGGCTGCGGCTGGTCTGGCTCTCTGCAGCCACCCTGCCGGGCACAGCACGGTGTGCCACAGCCTGCTACGGCATGGCATGGCACAGCACGGTGTGCCACAGCCTGCTATGGCACCTCCTGGCACAGCACAGTGTGCCACAGCCTGCTATGGTACGGCATCTCCCATGCCATGGCCTGGCACAGCACGGTGTGGCTTGGCAGTGTGCAGCATGGCACAGCACAGTCTTTGTGACAGCCTCCACCCCAAACCAGCTGGGCTGGGTGATCTGTACCCCTCCAGGTGCCCTCAAGCCTGGCTGCCCCCATGTCCTGCCCTGAGGACATTGCTCCTCTGGCAGCACCAAGCCATGCTTAGGCTCTGACCCACCACACACTCCCAAAACCAGGGTCTCACAGCTGCTGTGCCACTGCCCCCCCGCCATCGGTGCCCCATGGTGAGACACCCATGCCATGGCCCCTGGGCACGGCGCTGCCCTCCCCCCCCCCCCAAACAGGTGCTGTCCTTTATTTTTGGCTGGCGCCAGGGCTGTAAGAGGAGCCCTGTGGGTGCCCAGCCCCATTGCAAACCCCTCCAGCCCCATTGCAGGCCCTTCTACTGCCTGCTACGGGCAGGGTACAGGCAGACATCCCCTGTGCCCGTGCCCACAAAGTCACCACAGGCAGAGCATGGGCACCAGGTCTGCCCCGGGCTGAGGGGCTTGGCCAGCCCCACTCACCATGTGTTGTCCAGGGCTTGTTGCTTCTCCTGCAGCTCCCGCTTCAGGCTCTCCACCTCCACCTTCAGCTCAATGTTCTATGGAGCAGGAAGGAGGTGGGTAGGATGCCCTCAGGCTTGCCTGGACACCCCAGCCCCGCTGCCCACGGGAATGAAGAAGTGGCATGGGGGACCCCCCTGCCATGGCAGGGCTTTGGGTGCTCCTGTCAGTGAGTGGCGCAGGTGGCATTTTAGCCTGTCGGCTCCGGGATGGGATGTACCCACTCCATCTCTGTGCTCCCAAACTTGCACTGTCACCCATCTCGGGCTGGGGACTCCCTCCCCAACCCTCTCCCCGCTCCTGTCAGAGGAAACGAGAGGCAAACTCCCAACAGCAGCTCCCCCAGCCCCAGTGCCATAAGCCCTCCCTGGCATCCCCCCCGGCTACACTCCCCCGACCCCATTCCCTCCCAGAAAAGAGAGGAAACCCGCTCACCCCGTCCCCTCCAGGCACTCACCCGCCGGTAGACATCGTCGCGGCTGTCCTCGCCCTTCTGCTGGACGCGCTCCTCCAGAAAGTAGATGCGGAGCTTGAGGCTGAAATTCTCCTTTTTGAGGTCATTGAGGTGCTGCGAGAGCGTGCGGTACCCGTTAGCCATGGCCGGCGCTCCATGAGGCGGGCATCCCGGCACCCCTCACATGGCGCCGCCGGGACACAGCCTAGGCTCCCTGCCCGCCCGCAGCTCCCGTCGCTGGCCCCGCTGCTCTCCCTTTCCTCTTTTTTTTTTTCCGCCTCCCAGAGCTATTTGAGGAATCGCTGGAGCGGGGACAGCGGGTTGGTGAAACCCGAGCCCCGGAGGCCCCCACACGCCGCAGCCGTGAGGGCGGTGAGGGGAGCGTGGCGCCCGGCCGGGCCGGCCCCCTGTGCCGTCGCCACCTGCCCCGCCGCCCCTGCTGCGCTCCACACCCCGCCGCTGTCACCGGGGGACCCGGCACAAATCCTGCGAGCACCCGGCGGTGCCATGCGGGTCCCAGCGTCCCGCGGTCTCTCTCACCTGCTCAAAGTCCCGCAGGGTCTGTGTGTGGGCGAGGGGCCCCATCTCCAGGTCCCGGAGGAGACCCGTCTGCGCCAAGGGGTCAGGCTGGGGCTGGGCACCCGCGGGGCCGCTGCACCCCCTCGGCTCGGCTGGCACAGGCTCCTCATCACCGTCACCCCACAGCCCTTCTTGGGAAGCTGGCAGGGAGCAAGGGCGAGCAGCAGTCAGACCAGCCAAGCGGCCGCTCCACGCCTCGTGTGGCTCCGAGGGGAGCAGAGACAAGGGGACGCCTCGGGGCCCAGAAACCCACGGCCATCCCCGGGCTGTGCGGGACATGCAGGGGACCGGGGCTCTCGGGGTGCCTTACCCGCCATGCCTGGGGCTCCGGGCACCTCGGCTGGCACAGAGTCACTGCTGCAGGGGTCCCTGCAGAGAGCAGCACACACAGCCTGTCACACACAGCACCGGGATCCCCCCCTGTGCCACCCTGCGCTGTGACCGGGGTGCCACTGGTATCTGCACACACGTGGGGACACACGTGTGCCTCCCCACAGCCGCTGGGCAGAGGCTCTGAGTGCGCAGACACGAGGCCCTGGGGGCTGTGCAGATGGCAGTGTCCCCTCAGCAGCACTTTAGCTCCATTAGCAGCCCTGTCAGGGCCACCTGAGCCCCCAGAGCAGAGCCCACAGCTCCCAGGGGGGATCTGGGGCACGAGGCTGGGCCTGGCTGCTCTCGGAGGGACCCTGTGCCTCCGTGCTGCCATGGCTTTCCAGCTCGTAATTGGTTTTTATTTTCAGCTCGGACGTGTGAGTCATTTCATGATTTAAGAGAAAGAAAGAGAAACCCGACAAATAAAAATAAAAAAAAAAAAAAAAAAAACCAAAACACCTGGATTGTTGGGGTTTTTCTCCTTTTAAAGAAATCAGAATGTTTATTTTATAATCTCAGCCTGACAGCTTTTTGGTAGGGTCCCAGGGTGGTGGACACTTGTCTCAGCATCAGTGTGCGCCCACATGCATGAGGCTGAGCCCCAAAAGCCAAGGAGGGCCAGCATGTTCCTGTGGCACAAGCCATGGTAGGGGCCCCGGGACCGTGTCCCCAGAGCCTTGCAGCAAGGGACAGCACTGCCAACCTGGCCGGGAGCAGGAGAGGCAGACACAGGGTGCCACAGACCCTGCAGCAACAACCCGTCATGGAGGGAAACTGAGGCACAACGACTCTAAACACAGCAGCACTAAGGCGTGTCTGTGTGCCCTGCCAGACACCACAACCAGTGTGATACCCAGAGACAAAGCACCCAGAGGTGTTGTACCTGCAGGCACAGCACACAGAGGTGCAGTGCCCAGGGGCATCTTACCCAGAGATGTGGAACCCAGAGGCACCCAAATTTCAATAACCAGAAGTGTGACTCCTGAGGAGATGAGAGGCGCAATAGCCAGGGAGCTGTGACCTCTGGAGGCACAATTCCCCAGGAGAGGCAGTGCCCCAGGTGTGCCCCAGAGGCAAAGCATCCAACACTCAGGATGCACAAGGATGCACAACACTTAAGGAAACATGGTGCTCAGGGGCATGATATCCCAAGGCATGACATCCCTGGAGGCAAAATACCCAAAAAGGCACATTAACCATAACATGCAAGGCTTGACACCCAGAGGGGCAACACCCAGAGGCACAACAAGCAAGGAGGGACCACAGCCAAGTACTTGGTGCATAGGGAGACACAATGCCCAGAGACAGAATACCCATCCAGGCAGTACAACGCCCCAAATCCTGGGGATGCTGCGGGGTGATGACCAGGGAGCCAGGCAAGGGCTAAGGCTCACCAGCCTACACTGCTAACTTTGCACAGGGAGATGTGCACAGTTGACAGAGAGAAAGGATGAGCCGGGCAAAAGAGGAGGTCCTGTGAGATAGGATTGTCCTGCCCTGGCTCTGAAAAACTGCACAGAGCGGAACAAAGTCCTGTGACTGGAACTCTGAAGGACACCATGGCCAAAAAAGTAACTTTTTCCTGATTAAGGATTATTTAAATAATGAAACACACAACACTGCACGAGCAAATAAGCTTAATGAAATACATGCTGCCACATAAATTACTCTGTTACTCAAATCTCCATCTAGATCATGCAAAATGTAACACAGGAGGAGGGGATAGGATTGGGCTGTACATAAGGGGGATAAGAATTTCACCTGGTTAGGAGGAAGATCCAAAAATACCTTGGGGACAGTCAATGGGCTACTGCTCTCTCCCTTGTCCCAAGCCACAGACACCTTGCTAAGTTTCTGCATATTATTGTTGTTATTACTTGGCTTAACACAAATGCGCACCATCCTGAGAGGGAATAGAATGGGCCCAAAAGTGTTGGAAAAACAACAAGGAAAATCAGACCACCCTCTCTCCTAAAAAATGGCAGATGTAGAATATACTGCTTTGAAATCAGAAAAGGAGCAACTTAAAATGTACTTGGCCACAGGTGAAAATAGGGAAAAGCAACTGCAGAAACATTTCAAGGAAGAGAAGGAGAAAAAAAATTGGAAGAAAAGGTAGAGATGATGCTTGTGTGTGCTCCTGCTCCCCCTGACATCACAGAGATTAGAAAATGAATCATATTCCCTGAGGAACAGGATGGAGACATATGGGATGACCCAAATGACAGAAAACTGGGGGAAGATGGTTCTTTGCCTCTTTCAAATCCCCCTGAGTATGAAGGCAGATGCATTGTAGAAACAGAAGAGTCAACTGAGCCTTGGTGAATTGTGGGGAATCACAGATGGAAAACAATCCCATTCAATCTGATTCACTTTGAAAAGTGCCACAAACCAGGCTGGACTGAAATTCAGCAGGAGGAATCCTATCAGTGCACACATAGTAACAGCCCACACATTCTGATCCCAGGTGGGCATCCTCGGCTATTAATGCCATTTCTAATAGATAAGGGAACACAAATTCCAGTATTAACAGAGCAGGACACTGAAAAACTGGACAGAGCTGAAATCACTGGAGTGAACAGAGCAAGTGCTACGTGCCAAACCACCAAGGCTGATTTATGGCTCCCAGACGATAAGCACATGTCCTCCCCTCACTTTGCACAAAAGATCACAATGAAAACATTTTGGGTGTCAATGTTCTGAGCAGCCAAACCTGGCAACTGATGCACAGCAACGTTTGGTCCTCCTGTTCAACCCTGACCCTAAAAGAAATCCAGATCCCACATTCCCCCCACAGGGTGCTTACCCTCCCTCATTCAAAAGCTGCTAATGTACCTTATTTTAAAAGCTGCTGCTAATAATATCAATAAGCTGCTAATATATCAGCTGCAGAGCCCACTCCCCATGTAATTCACTGACTGATAATTCACCAAACTTTCACCCCATGTAATTCACCAGTTTGGCTAAAAACTGAATGGAGATGGCAGTTACCTGTTGATTACAGGCACATAGATGGGGTGGGACCAGATTTGGAGAAAAGAGAGATGCCAATGCCAGTGCTGAGCCTTTAACCACTGCTGTGCCAAATATCGAGGAACTGGTAACTCAGCTTCAGGGAGTGCCCCACCCATGGATGGCAACCCTGGATGTAAAATATATGTTGTTTGTGATTCCACTCCAGGAACACAACAAGGCTTCATTCACCTTCACCTGGAAGGGAGTGCAGCGTGTTTTTAATAGGCTGCTCCAGGGATATAAACACTCTCTCACTATTGCTCATAAAGCCCTGGCAAAATCTTAGCCACAACTGTGACCCACCAAATGTTACAATATATCAGTAGATCAATAATATCATCGTCATCTTCTTCATTGAATCATCCCAGAATGGCCTGGTTTTGACAGAATCTTAAAGATCATCTCCTTCCAATCCCCCTGCCATGGGCAGGGCCATCTTCCACCAGCCAATGTTTCTCAGGGCCCCATCAAGCCTGACCTTGAACACTTCTGGCAATGGGACATCCACAGCTTCTCTGGGCACCTCAGGCCAGGTGTCATCACTCTAACAGTAAAGAATTTTTTCCAACTATCCAATTCAAACCTTCCTCCTGTCAGTTTGAAGCCATTCCCCTTGTCATGTCACTACAGGCTCTTGTAAAAAGTCTCCCTCCTTCTTTCTTGTGGGCTGCCTTCAGGTACCGGAAGGCCACAATCAGGTGCGGTGCCCCTGAAGCCTTCTCTTTTCCAGGCTGAAGAGGCCAAATTGTCTCTTTGAGAGAGAATTCTCTCAAATTCCCTCATAGAGGTGCTCCATCCTTCTAATCAATTTGGTTGGAGAATATCCTTTGGTGGTTTTGCCAACAAAATACTAAAATACCCTTTGGTATTTTACCAATACCTTTTGGTGGTTTCACCCAAAATGTGGGTTTTGCCCATGTTTTTCCTTTTTCACAAGGAAAAATGTGAGCCTTGAGCTGTCCTACATCCCAGCATCAGAGGCCCCAGCAGGAGGTTAAGTTCCTGTGAGTCTATTGGATTAAAGAAGCCACCTCTGTACTCCTGCAAACCACAGAAAAAACAGAACATGGACAGAATCTACCTAACATAAAGGAGTGACAGCACGTTCTGGGAACTTTAGAATTATTATTAAGACAACTGAAGTTGTCCCATCAACTTGATCTCATATACCATAAATATATACCATATATATTTATGGGGAATGGAGATTCAGTGTACACAGTTCCCTTCTTAATCTGTGTCAAAAGGGGTTGGAAGAGCCAGAGAGAGCAGTAGACATTAACTGCCACTCTTTCAATGACACTGGAACATGATATTCCTATCTAGAGAAGGGCTTGCTGTCCCTGGTGGGGCAGTGACACAAGCAGAGCAGATAAGGAAAGAACAAAGGGAAGGACAGGGTGGGAATATCAGGGGGAATACCCAACTGACTGATACCAGGCCATCCTGTGCCGGTTACAATGCCTCAGACTGGGACCCTGGCAGTGCTCTTAACAACCCAAAAATAACCTTATGTCAGGGAAACAAAATGTGACTGCTCAGGGCCACCCTGAGGCAGGGCCATCCCAGGGCAGTGCCCAGCCAGCCAGAGTGGCAGCCCCATGCCAGGCCGTGGCACTGCTGGGCCAGCAGGAGCCCAGGGCTCTGCCACAGCCGTGGCACGTTGGGCTGAGCGGGGGCTCCCTCCCTCACTGCCCCAACACTGGGAATTTGTTTGCTGTGAAGGGGAGGCTGCTGCAGTGCTGCTGGGGCTGCAGGAGGACAAGAGCCCTTTCACGGCAGCCTGGAGCACGGAGCTGAGCTGCCAGCACAGCACAGAACGAGGGGGGCTCAGCCCTGGGGCCCCCCACTTGCTGGGCAGCACTGCCCACGCACCCCCAAGCCCTGAGGGGCAGCACATGGCCCTGACTCAGAGCACTGAGCCCTGACTGACTCACAGCACCTCCAGGGCATCACACTGCAGCCATTCCTCAGCACTGCATCCCGGGGTGCCATCGGGAGAGGGGACAGGGAAGGGCTGGCAGCCAGGGCTGTGTCAGAGTGGCTGCTGCCCATGGGGAAAGCATCCTGGGCTAAAGCATCCCCAAAGCACGGGGAGCTAGAACCCAGCAACAGCAACTCACCTCCTTCTGCTGCTGGATCACCTCCCGCGGGGAGACAGACGGACAGAGGGGTGGATGGAGGGATGGACAGCAGGGCCCAGCCGCGTGCTCAGCAGCAGCCACTGTGTGCCGGCGGCTCCGGGCTAGCAGAGGGGCTGTGCCAAGGGCCGGGAAGGGCCAGGGAGAGCGTGGCAGCTCACATGCCGAGCGTGGCACATCCAGCTCCCCGCTGACTCGCTGGCACAAATGTCTCAGCAGGGGCGGAGTGCCACCACGGAGGAGGAGGAGCGGGGACAGCCGTCCCCAAAGCCGCTGCCTGCCTGAGTGTGCGAGCAGGGCACGGCACGGCACGGCCAGCCGTGGACCTGACACGGGGCACGGCAACGAGGTCCCCATTGAGCACGGCACCGAGCGCACGGCACGGCACGGCACGGCCAGCTGCCAACCTGCACACGGGGCACAGCAGCAAGGTCCCCATTGAGCACGGCCGGCCGGGGAGCTGGGCTGGCGCTGGGCTGGCGCTGCCCCGCTCCGGGCTGGCGCTGCCCCGTTCCAGGCTGGCGCTGCCCCGTTCCAGGCTGGCGCTGCCCCGCTCCGGGCTGGCGCTGCCCCGTTCCAGGCTGGCACTGCCCCCGCTCCGGGCTGGCTCTGCCCCGTTCCAGGCTGGCGCTGCCCCGTTCCGGGCTGGCTCTGCCCCGTTCCGGGCTGGCTCTGCCCCGTTCCAGGCTGGCACTGCCCCCGCTCCGGGCTGGCTCTGCCCCGTTCCAGGCTGGCGCTGCCCCGCTCCGGGCTGGCACTGCCACTCTCCGGGCTGGCGCTGCCCCGCTCCGGGCTGGCACTGCCCCCGCTCCGGGCTGGCACTGCCACTCTCCGGGCTGGCGCTGCCCCGCTCCGGGCTGGCACTGCCCCCGCTCCGGGCTGGCACTGCCCCCGCTCCGGACTGGCACTGCCCCTCTCCAGGCTGGCACTGCCCCCGCTCCGGGCTGGCTCTGCCCCCGTTCCAGGCTGGCACTGCCCCGCTCCGGGCTGGGCGGCTCCGGGCGCGGCCCCGCAGGCGGGGCAGGGCACAGCTCCCGGGGCCTGGCACACACCGCCAGGCCGGCGGCTCGGAGTGGAATCAGGGATGGACACAACCGGGGAGGAGCAGGGGCGGCGAAAACGGGCATGGAGAGATGGGGCAAGCCAAGATCCCCACAGCAACACCAGCACCCTGAGCCCCTTCCTTGAGGGCTGCGCTTGGCCCAGCGCCTCCCAGCAAACCTCACATGCCCAGCGCACCGAGGAGAGCTCAGTGATGGTGCAGGCACCAGCCCAGGATGCTACAGCACCCTCTCCTCTGGCACACACACATTGCCCTGACACGCACAGGTCCCCATGGCACAGGGCAGCGAACAGCAGTGTGTCCCCGGTGCTGGACAAGGGACTCCTGGTCCCTTTCGTGCACACCAGCGGCTCCCGAGTTCTCTCGGGCTTGCCTGGTGCAGGGCCCAGAGAGCCCCCGACCCGCGGTCCCACAGCCCCGGCACCAGCCCCAACCCGCGGGACGCCAGCAGCAGGAGGGGACACCCACGGCCCAAAGGAACGGGGTTTGGGACAGGAGTTATCCGGCCCTGCTCCCCCGAGGGAGCGCACACCGATCCTGCCCGCATCCCGCTGCCGGGGGATCCTGGGCCTCGCCCTGCCGCGGCACCGCCACAGCCCGGCGTGGGCACACCGCGTGTCCGGGGCATCCCGACCGCATCACCGCACACGCACCCGCGGCACGGACACGCTCCTCACCTCCGCCTCGGGGCTCGCATCCTGCCCCGCCGGGCTCCGCCGCACCGGGCCGCCCAGCGCCGGGCCGGTCACCGGGGACACCGGGCCCGTCAGCACCGGGCCCGACACCGGGGACACCGGGCCCGACACCGGGGACACCGGGCCGGGCCGCCGGGGTCCCGCAGGCGCTGCCGAGCCGGCCCAGCGTGCGCCGGGGAGGCGGCTCTGCGGCACCGGCCGGCTCCGCCCGCTTCTGCTTCCCCTCCTCCTCCTCCCTGCCTCCATCCTTCATCTTTCCCTGCCTCCCAGCATCCTTCCGTCCCTCCCTGCTTCTGACCCCGAATCCCTCCTTCCTTCCTTCCCTCCATCCCTCCCTCTGACTCCGCATCTTTCCTTCCCCTCTCCCTCCCTCCCTCTGCCCTCTCCCTGATCCATCTGTCCATCCATCCTTAATCTCTCCAGCCGCCCCCAGCCAGGCACCATCCTGTCCCGGCTGACACATCCACCTCCCCACCCCAATTCCCCACTCTGCCCAGTCCCTCTGGACTGAACCCCAACCCTTCCTCACACTTCAGTCCCCCAGAAACAATCCACGATCCCTTCCTCTCCCCTCTCAATCCTTCTTCCAACTTCACAGTCTCCCCAGTTAGCCAGGATCTCCCATGGCACCCTCAAACATCAGTCCTGACATCCTGATTACCTGCCCAGTCATCCTTGGATGCCTCCATCCCAACGTGCCATCCTCAATTCCCTTTGCCACCCCAGAACCCCATGAGTCCCAGGTACTGTTCCAGTCCCTCGATACCCTCACTTGTTTCTAATTGTCCATGACTTCCCAGTCGTCTACTGGGACATTCCTTGAACTCCCACCATCCCAGCCAAACACCCCCAATCTCCCTCACCCCTTTCCTCTTCTTTGCCACTCCCCATCCCAGCTCCAATAACCCCAGTCCCCTTTGACACCCACAACTCCTTTACCTGCTGGACACCCCAATCTCGGGTTTTCTGTGGTTGATATGGCTCCCGAGGTATTAAAAAGTTTTTTTTCCCAGCCCCATGACTGAAGAAGAAGTCGAGATTCCTTGGCTCTATTTCTCAAGGTTGTTTATTTTTCCTTATCTGTTCCATTCTTTCTCTGACCTGCTGAGATCTGTCCAGCAGGTTGGGTTGTGGCACAGTCCCTGCTCTTGGGGTGATGTTGGCTTTTTGTACTAAGAACTACATGTGCTTTATTTACAATAATTTTCCAATACCTATCACCTATGTTAGACAGTCTGTCTCTACTCTAAACCAATCCAGAAGTGTCACCATCCCAGCAGAAGATGGAGGACAAGAAGAAGGAGAAGAAGGACAGGACGCCCTCAGATTCCTCCATCTTGCCCCTTGAACCCCCATTCTAAATCCCCAAAATTCTACTTTTTCACCCTGTGACAAATTCACTATCATTCTACTCAAACTCTTGTGCCTTGTAACTCTTCACACAAAGTTGTTGTTTCTATGGGCTAAAATCAAAGGCACAGGTGTTTGTGACTCTGTGCCAAGGTCTCTGAGCCCCCTGCCAGGGTCTGGAATCACCCAGGGCAGCCAGAGCAATGTCCTGGGTTCTGACACCCCAATAGCAGCACTGCCCCTGGCTGCTCCCCCAGCCCCATTCTCTCTGCAGGGACCCTCCCCCTCATTCCCTGCTGCTTGGCCCCATTCTCCTCTGTCCTGCACTGCCACAGCCCTTCAAGCAGCTGTCCCCACGGCCACCCACCTGCCACCAAGCAGAGGCTGTCCTTGCGTGGCATGATGACCAAGGAGCCAGGCAAGGGCTCAGGGTTCCTCTCCATATCCTCTGTGTCACCTGTGTGGATGCAGAACCACAGAGCTGGTGGCAAGAAAGAAGGAGGAGGTGCTGTGGTGATGGGGTGATTCTGCTTTGGCTCTGACAAGTGGATCAAAGTCGTATGACCAGAAGTTTGGAGGACACGGTGGCCAAAAAAAAGTAACTTTTGTCTGATTAAGGGCCATTTAAATATTAACACACATGCCCTGCATATGCTAATAAGTTTAATAATACAACTTACCACATCTATAGCTCCATACTCTCCATTTGGGTTGCGCTCTGTATAACATAGGAGTAAGGGGAGAAATTTGGACTGGATATAAGCAGGGTAGGAATCTTGCCTGATTAAGAGGAAGACCCAAACATACCTGGGAGACAGAATGGGCTACTCTCCTCTCCCTCCTCCCTAGTGGGGACACCTTCATGGTAAGTTTCTGCATACAATTGTTATTATCACCACACAATATTATTTTTATTGTTAAAACTCTATTGCAGCTGGTGCCTTTATCACCAGCAATTCTGTATCTGTATTTCTGCTGCTTCCACATACTGCACTATTCATGAATCTGTGATTAGGAAGGTTTTTATGGAATGTGACCAAACCTATGGTGTTGAATTAATCAGCTGCACTATTTGTGAAGCTGCACTCATGGATATTCCTACTGAACACGACCTATAGTGCCAAATTGGTTATACTCAGAAATTCAGCTCAGCTGTCCCCAGCCCTCTGATCTGTGAGGAGCAGCTGGAACACAGGTGCGTTTATTTTCTGCCAAATTCCTTACTCTAAACGCAACACCTGGTGCAAATGGGGTCAGCAGAGGAGTGCTGTGCCCCCCTATCCCCCTCTTTATCCCTTTTGTGACTCATCAGCCACCACAGCCCCAGTTCCCCAGCACCCATCCCACTGACCCTGCCACCTTCGGGTCCCCTCCAGCCTTCGGGTCCCCTCCAGCCGGCTCTGTTGGTGGCCAGGGGCTGGGGGGACACGCCTGCTGGCACAGCCACCGCTCCAGCACTGCCGGTGTCCCCGCAGGCCCGGGTGCCGTGGGGCTGTGCCTGTGGCCACGATCCCCAGGAGAGGGCACCAGGCGGCCGGGAAAAGCCGCAGATGCGCCGGCACAGGCAGCGATGGCTCGGCCACGCGTGTCCTCAGCACAAGCATCCACAGGCGGGGGAGAGGAGCCACCGATGCCCCGGGCGAGCCCGGGCGGTGCCGGCACGGGGAGCGGGGTGCCGGGATGGCAGGTCCCGGTGTGTCCTGCGGGCACCTGGAGCAAGGTCCTAATGGCTAAAGCAAAGACCGGCGGTGCCAAGGGCTGCGGGGCCGTGTCCCAGCCCACGCCGGCCGGGAGGCCGTGGCGAGGCTGCCCTGTGGCGGTGCCCGGGTCACAGCTCCCTGCCGAGGGGCCGCTCCGGGATCGCTGCAGATTTCACCAGCCGCTGCCCTTGACCGCATCTCTCACCCCGCGCCGGCCGCCCTGGACTTTCCCCGCTCTGGCGTCACGAATGTTCCCGCCGTGGCTGTAGGGCAGCACCGGCTCTGTGCGCAGCTCCAGGCTCTACAAAGCGCTGGGCACTCCCACCCCGGCGGCGCTGCCTGTGGCGAGGACACCCATCCTACTCTGGCCACCTCCTGCCTGCTGGGACAGCTCCGTCACTTGGGCTCTGCTTGGTTTGGCAGCCTCCGGGGCCAGTTTGGTCCAGCAGAGCCTGGGAACGGGCCCACTCCCACTAGGACCCAGGTTCCGCCCACCCCCATCCGCTGAAAGTGCTGGAAGGCAGGGCCAGCCCCTGCACCCCATGGGCAGGATTTGGGGTGTGTGGGGTCCAGGTGCCCGGTGAAGGTCTGGCCGCATCCCCTGCCATCCACACACCCGGTGTCCCGGCCCCTCCCCATCGTGTCTCGGGGCCAGCACTTCCCCCTGCGAGGTCACAGGACGCGGCCACCTGGCTCTTGTCGCATGGAGGGCGTTTGCTGGGTGGCTCCCGTGTACCCCACGGCATTGGGAGCCACTGGCCAGGGCTGGCCCCTGTCCCCGGTCCCTTATCAGGGCCATTGCTCAACAGCAATGGGGGTGGGCCGGGGCCGCGGCACTGCCTCCCCTCTGAGCTGTGGGGTCTGGGGAACCCCCATTTCTGGGCGAGCTGGGGAGGGCATGTCTGGGTTCGCCATGGGCTGGGCTGCTCCCTGCCAGCGGCACCCCCAGCTTGTGGGGAGCCACCCACGCCACCGTGGCTGCCACTGCCATCCCCCTGCTGCCTTACCGAGCTGTCATATGAGGGACGGAGAAACTGAGGCAGGGTCGGGACAGGCTGGCCCCTGACCCACGGGGTCGTGGCAGGGCCCCTCCTTCCTTTTCTCTGGGGGGCCCGGCCCAGCCCTGGCTCCGCACCCCTCGCCTCCTCCCCCCCCCGGGGGCGGGGAGGATGAGGGGGGGACCGGGCGGGCTGGGGCGGGGAGGGGAAGGGAAGGAGGTGGGATTATGGAGACGGGACCCAATGAGCCCGAAAAACGTGACCGCCCGCAGCTCTTTTAGCGCGGCGGAGGGGCAGCAGCAGCCTCTCGGCGGCGTGCGGAGAGAGCCGGCACCCCCGTTCCGTCCCGTCCCGTCCCGTCCCGTCCCGTCCCGTCCCTCCCGTGCCGCCGGCCCGCTCCGCCATGGCCCTGGGCAAGCTGCAGAAAGTGCTGATCAGCGAGAGCCTGGACCCCTGCTGCCGGGAGATCCTGCAGGCCGGCGGCCTCCGGGTGCAGGAGAAGCCCGGGCTGAGCAAGGAGGAGCTGCTGCGGGAGATCCGGGTGAGGCACGGCTGCACCCACGCGTGGCTGGGTGACTGGGTGGGTGGGTGGGTGGGCACAGCTCAGGCCGGCGGTCCCGGGTGGCAGCGGACCCCTCCGACCGGTCCCCGCCTCCCGTCTGATGCAAGAGCCCGGCCGCTTTGACACGGCAGGTCCCGGACCCCGGCGGCGGCTGTCCCCGTCGCGTCACCCACCCGGGGCCATGGCCCCGACCCTGGTCCCATTCGCCGTGTCTGTCACCCCTTAGGACTGCGATGGGCTCATCGTCCGCTCGGCCACCAAAGTCACGGCCGAGGTGCTGGAGGCGGCAGAGAGGCTGAAGGTGGTGGGCAGAGCTGGCACGGGCGTGGACAATGTGGACGTGGAGGCAGCCACTAGGAAGGGCGTCCTGGTCATGAAGTAAGAGCAGGAGTGTGGGGACATCCGTGCCCGTGAACCTGAGGAGGCCGGGGAGACTTCAGTAGGGTGCTCTCCCCGCCCATGGCACCCCTGGCACCCCCCTGTGTGCCTCCATCCTCACGGGGCACAGATCCCTGTCAGCCCGGGGGATTCACACCAGTGACACCCCTCTCCATCCCCAGCACTCCCACCGGGAACAGCCTCAGCGCCGCCGAGCTCACCTGTGGGATGATCCTGTGCCTGGCCAGGTGAGCACAAGGCAGGATGCAGACAGGCGTGCCCTACAGCCCCCTACCCCACACTGACCACGGCCTCCTTTTTAGGCAGATCCCGCAGGCAGCCGCCTCCATGAAGGAGGGCAAGTGGGACCGTAAGAAGGTAGGAGGCAGTGAAGCACCTCGGGGTGGGGGTGTCCGTGTGAGGTGTGCTCACCCCTCTCCCTGTGCTCCCTAGTACATGGGCATGGAGCTGAACGGGAAGACGCTGGCCGTGCTGGGGCTGGGACGCATCGGCAGGGAGGTGGCCACTCGCATGCAGGCTTTTGGCATGAAGGTGAGGAGATGGGGCGGGGAGGAACGATGGGGAGCATCGACCTTCCTCACCTGGCCAGAGCCACCGTGCTAGGCTGCAAGAGTGAGTGCCTGCTCTGCCTCAGACCATCGGCTACGACCCCATCATCACCCCCGATGTCTCAGCCACCTTTGGTGTGGAGCAGCTGCCGCTGGAGCAGATCTGGCCCCGCTGCGACTTCATCACGGTGCACACGCCGCTGCTGCCCTCCACCACGGGTATGGAGCGGGCACGGGCACAGGGAGCTTTGGGGAGGGCTGGGGCAGCCCCCTTCTGCTCACAGCCCTCTTTCTGCAGGGCTCCTGAACGACAGCACCTTTGCCAAGTGCCGCCGTGGCGTGCAGGTGGTGAACTGTGCCCGCGGTGGCATCGTGGACGAGGGCGCGCTGCTGCGGGCGCTGCAGTCGGGGCAGTGTGGTGGGGCTGCCCTCGATGTCTTCACACAGGTGAGTGGGGCTGTGGGGATGCCCTGAGCTTGGCTCTCTCTCAGCACCACCTTAATTTTGCCAAAGCAGCCCAGCAAACGCTGTGGGGCTGGGACCAGGAGCAGCCCTCAGCTTCTCTCCTTGCAAAGGAGGTGGGGTAAACACCCCGTGCTCCGAGCTGATGGCAGGATGGAACTGTGTCTGCAGGAGCCCCCCAAGGACCGTGACCTGGTGAACCACCCCAACGTCATCTCCTGCCCACACCTGGGTGCCAGCACACGAGAGGCACAGAGCCGCTGTGGCAAGGAAATCGCCATGCAAATCGTGGACATGGCCACCGGGAAGGGACTGACCGGCGTCGTGAGTGCCCTGCAGCACCTGAGCTCCGTGCCTCAGCTACCCCAGCTGTAACCCATGGGAGCAGTGCTCCATGGGGGACCCCTGGCAGGCTCTCACTGCTCACTCTCTCCTGCAGGTTAATGGGCAGGCTCTCAGCAAGGCTTTTTCACCCCAGACCAAGCCCTGGATTGCCCTGGCCAGGGCCCTGGGCACAGTGCTGTACACAGTGAGCAAGCAAGTGCAGGGCAGCGTGCAGGTCTGCACCCTAGGTGAGCCCAGTGGGCAGGCAGGAGAACAGATGGACAGGAAGATGGTTGACAGTGGGATTGGAGCCTTGAGTGTGCAGGGATGGATGGGTGGATGGATTGGGTGGGTGGAAGGAGCAGCCCCAGGCTGGCCACTCCACTGCAGGCCTGACCTCTCTGCTGCTGGCTCATGCACACCTCCTCCCTGCACCCCAGGAACACCCCTGAAGGAGGCTGGGAGCTACCTGACACCTGCTGTGGCTGCGGGCTTGCTGGCTGGAGGGACACAGAAGGAGGTGACCCTGGTGAATGCCATGCTGCTGGCGCAGGAGGCTGGGCTGAAGGTGCGTGGACACCCAGGCTCTGCACCCCAGCCTTCCCCAGCAGGCAGCATGAGCCTGGGGACACTCCACTGTGCTGCTAATGCAGCATTGAGGCTGGCTGTTCCCTGGGGTGCTCCGTGGGACATCCCTTCCCTGCCCCAGCCACACCAGGACCTGAGCACTGAGTGGCCGTGTCTCCCTGGCAGGTCACAGCCACCCACAGCGATGTGGCCCCCGAGCCCGACAGCAGCACGGGTCTGGTGCAGGTGTCCCTGCAGGGCACCCCACACCAGGTGACAGGGACAGTGCAGGGCAGCACCCCGGCCCTGCGGCAGATCAACGGGGCCACCTTCCAGCTGCCAGCCCCCCTGTCCGGCCCTCTCCTCATCTACAGAGCCAAAGCCTCTGACAGCAGTGCTCTGGCCACGCTGACCGGTGAGTGCCTGTGCCAGCCCTGAGCTGCAGGGACAGCCTGGGCAGCCCCCACAGCCAGCCTGGAGCTGAGCCCCTGCTGCAGCAGATGGTGCCTGGATGGATGGATGGATGGATGGATGGATGGAGGGGTTTGGGCAGGGGGTTGTGTGATGTTGAGCAAAGGACTTGGGCTGGAGGAAGAAATAGCATCATGGGCCTCTGAGCGGGGAGTTGGGGTGAGCAGAGGCTCAGCTCCCTGCTGGGGCAGTGGGGCAGCCTGTGGTCCCTCATTCCTGTTCTCCCCTCCAGGGCTGCTGAGCAAGGCAGGGGTGCAGCTCCTGTCCTACCACAGCTCCAGCACGGTGGCAGGGGAGCAGTGGAGCATTGTGGGGCTCTCAGCAGCCCTGCCCAGCCTTGGAGAGCTAAAGCCTCGTGTCACAGAAATCTTCCAGCTCCACCTGCCATAGACCCTGACTGCTGACCAGGACTCTCCCCATGGCTGCAGCATCTGGGCCCTTCCCAGCTGGGGAAGCATTGCACATGGCCATCCCTGAGCCCCACATTGGGTTTGGGGTTGGCCCCACGTTCAATAAAGGGTCTAGAAGCAGAGAGCATGTGGTGCCTTGTGCGGTCCTTTGTCCTCAACCCCAAACCCCCTCCCTCCTGCCCCTGCTGCTCCCTGGCCCTGCTGCTGTTTGCTGAAGGGTGCAAAGGTTCCTGTGGTTGCTGAGGTCCTGTCTGGCCACAGTCCCGTGATGGGACATGGCCCAGAGAGCAGCACTGCAAGGGGCACGAGCCTCCCCGGGAGCCACTGCGTCACCTGTGCCCTCCTGCCCATGGGTTTTACCATGAGGAGGTTTCAGTTTGAGGACATCATGGGCAAAATGCCATCTTGCCCCCATAAAGTCGCAACTGGGAGGCTGAGGCTCACTTGAGTCCCCCAGACTGTCAGGGCAAACTCCCATGTCTAACAGGGGAGGTGGCCATGGAATAAATCCCGTAACCAGCTGTGATCCAGACTGGTGGTTGTTAATTGGGAGGGACTGGGGGTGGGAGGAGACCATTCAAGACCAGGAGCCAGAGCTGGGCTGCTGCCCCCTCCCATCCACACCTTTATTCCCCTGCACTGCCTAGGTGTTTGCAGAAGCCGCTGCCATCTCCAGCAGCTTTGGGACCCGAGCCACTGCTGGCCATTCCCCGCCCATACAAAGGGAACTTTCTCACACAGACCGGTCCTGGATGCAGGGAATGAACAGGGGAAATGGAGCATCCCCCTCCCCAGGGCTCACCACTCTGGTGATCCCACTCTAGATGGGCTTCCTGGCATATTCACGGCGGTACTTGGAATCCACGCGGGTCAGGTACCACGTTCCGGGGAACAGATCCGCCTGGGAGCCGTGGGGAGCGTGGTCGGCTGCGGGGAGAGGCCAGTGATGCTCAGGGGTGCTGTGGGCTCCCAGCAGGGTGGGCTCACATCCCCCCCAGCCCCACTCACCCAAGTGATGGGTTTCCTCCCGCCGCTTCATGATCTCGGCGAAGTCCTGCGGGGCCACGCGCTTGCGGGCGTCCAGGCGAGCGGGCAGGTCAGCCAGGCTGGACACCAGCTTGTCCAGGGGGGAGCCTGGCAAGGGGCACCCCGTGTGTGAGAGGGCAGCACTGACAGCCCCTCACTGCCCTCCCTCCCCAGCCCCTCCGTCCCCTGGGGCCCACCTGGGGCTGCATCCTGCGAGACACGGAAGGAGAACATGCTGGCCGCCAGCCCCGAGCCGTAGGAGAAGGCGCCGATGCGGGAGCCGGCCAGGTCCCGTGCTGAGCACCTGAAGCGAGAGGTGAGGGGGCTACAGGACATTTGGGCTGAGAGGGAGATCCAGGGCTGTGGGGGCAGTGTAGGGGGCTGCCTGCTTTGTGGGCAGGCAGATCCTTGGGGCCACATTTCTGAGAGCGTAGCCCTGGAGTGTGGTGGTGCCAGGGAGCCCCAGGACAGGGCTTTTGTTCCCCTCAGAGCCTGTCTGTTCCCATGACTCCTTTCCCAGGGGGTCACTCATTCTGCTGGGCATGACAACAAGGGTTTTCATCCTCCCAGTGATGACAGAGGGGCTTTAGGCACTGGCCCAGCTCCAACAAGCTGGGAGGAAAAGTCTGGCAGGGAGATGGCCTGGAGCAGGAGGCATCCACACTGGGGGTTGTGTGCAATGAAAGGATCAGGTCCTGTTGAGGCAGGGGGAGATAGTTCTGCCCCTCCATCCAGAAATGTGCCCTCCCCAAAATGACCTCCTCCCTCTCCCCAAGCCAGCGTTTTGGGGGACTCACTGGGACAGGAGGGAGGCCAGGCAGCCATACATGGATGGTGTGTACATGTTTCCATTGCGGGAAGAGAGGAGCAGGGAGGGCTTGGTCTTCTGGTTGAAGATGTCCTGGCTGGCAGCCTGGAATGCCTTCTCCACCTCCTTGCTGGTGTAAGTGTCCTCCAGCTTCACACCACTGCCCAGAGAGAGACCAGCTGGAACCCCAGAGCAGCACGTGCCTGGCTGGGCTGAGGGATGGGGACACAGCACAGGGACCCACCGGAAGGACTGCAGCCCCTTGTAGAGGCCAGAGGCTGTGTCGGGGCTGGGGCAGGCCAAGAAATCGTTCAGCAGCAGCCGCCCCACCGACTTCTGCACCAGCTTGCAGAAGGGCGAGTGGAAGATGATGTACTTGAAGTCATCGAGGGTGAAGGGCCTCTGGATGCCAGCTGGGAGGCAACACGGGGCCATCAGTATCCAGGGGGCTGTGCTGGGCACCTCAGGGGCACTGCCACTCACCCTGCTGCCACTGGGTCTGCGCCTTCCGTCGGTACACGGCGTAGCAGCGGTCCAGCGCCCGCAGGTAGCACTGGATGGAGAGCTGTCCGTCCACCACCGGGTACTCAGAGGACAGATTGGGCTTGTAGAAGTCGTAGGCGTGCTCCATGTGGGTTCCACGCAGGCCTGGGAGCACGGGGAGAGCCAGCTGTCAGAGAGCATGAGGAGACCCCAACCTGGTGGCATTCCAGGGGTGCTGCCTGCCGTGCCAGCCCTGGAACCCAGCAGCCTCCCTGAGTCACTCCATGGTGCCCGCAGGGATGTGGCCAGCCAGCATCCTGGAGTACCCAGCAGGCTCTGGCTGAGCAGCTCTGCCCAGGGCTGGGACAGGGATGCACGGCCCCCAGGGACAGCACCCACCAGCTCAGCACCCCCAGGGCCTCATGGCACCAACCTCTCTCCAGCACCAGCGGGGCGTTGGGTCCCACCAGCATGGCGATGGCGCCGGCACCTCCCGTGGGCCGCGCGTTCCCCGTGGCGTAGACAGCGATGTCCCCGCACACCACCACGGCATAGCGACCTGGGGGTGGACAGAGCGACTGGCAGGGCCACCGGAGGGTGGAAGCCTCCGTCCCATGGCCCTTGTGTGTTCCCATCTTGTGTGTCACACCAAGATGGGTGACGGAGAGCCTGGAGGCACAGTGGCTCCCTTTGCAGTTGGAGCATCTCTGGGTTTCAGGCCACCTCCTGCCTCCTTCCCCTGTCCCACGGCACCCACCCAGCGCCCAGCCCCACCGCACGGCCCCTGCCTGTACTCACCATCCCAGGCACTGGACTCCACCCAGGCAGCCGCGTTGAAGAGTGAGGCCGTGCCCCCGTAGCAGGCGTTGGTGGTGTCGATGCCCTCCACATCGGTGTTGCCAGAGTCGTGGAAAAGTTGCATGAGGACGGTCTTGACGGCCTTGGATTTGTCGATGACGGTCTCGGTGCCCACCTCCAGGCGGCCGATGGAGTCCCAGGAGAGGCGCCCGCGCTCCACCAGCCGCTGCACCACGGTCAGGCACAGGGAGTTGATGTCCTCGTGGGCAGCGCAGAAGCCCATCTGCTTCTGGCCCAGGCCCCGCGTGTACTTGCCGGCCTCCACGCCATCAAACCGCTCCAGCTCCTCCTGATCCACGTACTGGGCAGGGAAGTACACCTCCAGGGCCAGGATGCCCACGTCCTTGGGCCAGGCACCTGTCCCAGCAGCACTGGAGAGGCTGTGGGACAGAGCGAGTGGCAACAATCCCGTGGCAGCCTTGGGCACAGAGGGTGGCCCTGCAGAGATGCCACCAGCGAGCAGCTCGGGCCGGGAGCACCCCAGATCCCTGGTAGCTCCTTGTGCCTGCAGTGCTGCAGGGAGGAGGGAGAGGCTCCCCTTCCCCAGCGAGGTTTAAGGGCTCAGCCAGCTCCCCAGCCCTACCCTGGTTGTGTCTCCAGCCCCCCGATGGATCCGTGTGGGTGCTCACCATGCCCTCTGCCAGGCCGCGGGGTGCTGGCTGCCCCGGGGTGCCCGCTCCGGCCCGGGCAGTGCCCGCCTCGCCCCCCAGCAGCGCGCGGCGCGCCCCACCAAGCGCAGCATCTTCGCCCTGGACGAAGGGACGGCCGGCCGGACAGGTGGACAGCGGGACGGGCCTGGCGGAGTGCTTTTATAAACTGCGTGGGCAGCTCGGCACAGCCCTCCCGGCCTTTATCAGCCTGCCGGACCCTGGCGCTCAAAGGTCGCCGGGCGCCGGCCAACGCAGCAGGGGCAGCGCAGCCTCGGAGGGGGGAGCCTGCGAGGTGTCTCCGTCTCATGTGCCCCAAAACCCGGGGACGCGGAGCGGAGCCGGGGCCGAGCAGCGGCACGGGCTGTCCCGCAGCCCCGGGTGCCCGGGGGCAGGGCAGCCCCGGTGCCGGTGCCGGCTCGCTGCGGTCACTGCGCGGCCTCCCCGCCGCCCCCGCGGGCCGGGCAGGGAGCAGAGGGCGGCCGGGCTCTGGGCAGGCACCATCCACGCCTGACACGTGCCGTAGCTCTGGGGGGGCAAAAACCCCATGAGCAGGGTGGGGGCAGAGCCATCTTCAAAGCAGCAGAGCAAACAGCCACGTGATGCCCGTGGTCAGATAACAGTGGCACAAAAGGGACCTTTGGTCGCGGTGCTGCTGTCAACATGGCCATGAGGCCGTGGTGCAGGCCCCGGAGCCCTGTGGAGCTGTCTGCACCTGGGGGACCTCCATGCTTGCCCAGCCACCATAGCTGCAGTCCCCACCCACGTCTGTGTGTCCCAGGTCTCTGTGTCTGCACTCTGGGGACACTCCTGTGCCCCCAGCTGCTCCCCAGGGACGCCCGTGGTGTTTGGCACCCGAGGGCTGGTACGAGCAAACCCGAGTGCTCAGCCAGGAGAGGGACGGCCCCGCAGCTCCTGGGGGCTCACCCCCGAGCAGCTCTGCCCGCACAAGCCTCTGGAAGCCGGGAAACTCGGGGAGCCGGGGCAGAGCCCGTCTCTCTCTCACGGAGCAGCCCAGAGCTTTGCACCAGCACCCAGGCTCACACAGCACTTGCATGCTTCTTTTTTTTATAAGATGTATTTATAGGAGTTTTGGGGAGAGACACGGGGGTGGCACGGGAGGAGCGCCGCCGGCGCGGGGTCCTGGGCTGCTCTCATCGCAAGGGGTAGAACTTGCAGATGTAGTGATGCTGCTGGGAGCAGTCGGCGCTGGACCACACGGAGAAGTCTGCGGGAGGAACAGGCAGCGGGATGGCGAGGGCCATGGCGACGGGCAGCCGCTGTACCCGCTGCAGCCCCGCTGCAGGGGATGGGACGGGCAGTGCAGCCCCGCCCGGGCGCTGGGGTGGCTGCGGGGACCGCCACTCACCGCTGTCATGGGTCAGCGCGGCGCAGCTCCCCCCGCGGGCACCGTTCCCAGGCACCTCGCCGGTGGTACCGTAGTCCTCCCCATTTGTCCACTGCCAGGCCTGGCTCTGAGCAGGGCGAGGGGGGTTCAGAGGCACGGCCCTGCCGTCCCCCAGCCCCCCATCAGCCTTGCCGCCCGCACCTCACCTGTTTGCTCTTTTGCAGCCCGATCCAGACGGGTTGCACACGCTGGTGGTAGGAGATGGTTCTGCGCAGCGTGGCTGCCTCGTGGGCGTTCTCCACCCACGCCAGGTGGGCGCCTTTCTGCACGTCCTGGCACCGCCTCTGCAGGGAGAGGTGTCAGTGCCGGGGCGCCTCGGGGACACGGGGGGGTCCCTGCTCCCCTGTGTACCCCGCCGGGCTTACCTCAGCCTCGTCCCAGCTCAGGGGCTCGGAGAAGTATTTGAAGCAGCTCAGGTAGAAGTAGGACCAGCCGTCGGGGCAGTAGCCGATGTACCGGCCCTCTGTTTGGGGAGAGCGGCGGGCAGGGATGAGCGCAGCCGGCGTGGAGAGGAGCGGGGCTCCCCGCTGCCCCCCGAGCCCCGGCACTCACCGAGCGGCCGCAGGAGCCCCGCGCAGCCCAGCAGCAGCAAGGCGAGTCTGGCCGCAGCCGCCATCCTCCGTGCTCCCTGTAAAGGCTCGGCAGGGTCACCACACAGGGTCCCTTGGGGACAGAGGATGCTACCTGTGCTCAGAGAGCGCAAACCCGCCCGCCTGGCCCCTCCGAGCCGCCCGGAGGGGATGGCAGGCTGTGGCTCCCTGTCTGCCCCCCGGCGCAGGGCACTGCCCCATTTCTGCACCCCAGGCATGGCCGGGAGTCCCCAGCCCACACTAGCAGCGGATTGTCCTGGCCCCGGCAGCTCCAGACTCGGCAGAGACACCCGGGAGAGCCAAACTGCGCTGTGGGGACAAGGGGAGGGCGCTGTGGCGGACACGGGACCCCGAGCAGGCAGTGGCACAGGGGGAGCTGCAGGCGCTGCGAGCACGGCGGCGTTTGCACGCCCTGAGCTCGCAGCGCTGCCCGGGCTGGGGAGGCAAATCGGCCACATCAGCGCAGCTCCCCTTTATCTGGGCTAATCCCGGGGCACCGGAGCCGATTTGCAGATTCAGCTCCTCTTCCCCTCAAAGAAGCAGCGACAAAAGTCAACGCAGGGCTGAAAAATGCAGCATCACAGCCTGGCCCATGCAGCGAGGGCAGAGCTCGGCTCCCGCGGGAGCGGCCAGGGAGAGGCACCAGCTCCTGTTTGCCCGTGAGCCGGCTCTGAGCATCCCGAGGCCCCAGCTGCCTTGCGAGGCTCCTCTTCCTCACCTGTTGTCCGGAGATGGTGAGGAATAGCGGCTTGTGGCGAGTCACCGGGACGGGAGAGGAGAGGATCTGCCCTTTATAGCCTGGTGCTCACCAGCATCTGTTTGCCCTACTCAGGTGATTCTCACCATAAAAATCTTACTGCTGACCCCCCTCCGTTCCCCCCACTTTGCTGGAAAATTGCCCAGATCTCCAACCTGTTTGCATTTCACATATCTCCAGAAACAGACAGGAAGAACCTGTCCTAGTTGGTAAATAAATCCCCTGCAATCATCATTAATTGCTCCCGCGATACAGATACAATCTTCCAGCCCCGAGCAGCCTGGCACCTGGCAGGGATGCCCGCTGCGCCAGTCCTGCATCGCCCGAGGGCTGCCGGGGGTGAGCGCCGGGGTGATCCCCGATCCCGGCCAGGGCATCCCCGCCACCAGCGGGACCCTGCCGTGGCCCCGACCCCTGGCACTGCCCCTGTCCCCAGCCAGGGGATGGCACCCGGCCGGGCCCCGCGCCCTGCCCGGCTGTGCCATGCGTCACCCACACACCGCCCTTGTTTGAACTGCCGGGGGATGTTTGCGAGCAGGATGGGAGGCCGGGATGTGGGAACAGCCTGCAGCCGGAGGCTGGCGGTGCCATCAGATAGCGGCGAGGATGCCCAGCCCTCGGGCCCGGCCGTGACGCAAGCCCTCGTCACTGTGTCCCTCCGGGGGAAAGGGGCAGCTCCCCCGGCAGAGCCCCCTGCCCCAGCAGCTCCCTGCAGCCCCAGCATGCCGGCATGGAGCACAGGGATGAGCTCCGGGCCCAGCAGCTGGAGCCCTGCGGCAAGGGCTGGCACAGCCTTCCCTGCCACGGTCCTTGCTCCTCGCCCCGGGGTGTTCTCTGCACCTGTGGAGTTCTCCACGGTCCTGCTGCCACCAGGCTACTCTGCAGAGTCACTTTGCTGGCTCCTGATGGAGCAGAGCAGCTTTGAATGATTATCCTGCTGCCAGCTCTGGCCAATGCCCTCTCCCTCCCTAAAACCCTTGGTGGAGGCCGGTGGGAAGGAGGGGAGCAGCCCTGGTGCTCACCAGCATTAGTGTGGCCTGCAGAGGATCCAGACCCAGGGCTAGCCCTGCTTCCCCCACATGGAAATCTTTGTGTCAGGCCCAAGCCTTGCACAGCCCAGGGACCTGCCACGGGCTCTCCTCTGCAGCAGCATTTGCTGGAACACGCAGTCAGTCAGTGAACGCTGCTACACCCACAGGGAGCTGCTCTGCCGGCGTGCAGGGGCAGGTCTGGCTCCTGCCCCGGGAAGGGAGGGGCATCAGGCCCCTCTCCTTCACCCACACAGCGGGATAGAGCTGCTGCTGCTCGCCAGGCATCCTCTGGGGTGAGACCTTCTCGTGTCCAAACACAGCTGCTGCCTGCTATCACTTCTGAAAGAAACAACCTGCCACACATCAGCTGCTCTGATCAATGGCAAAACCCAGCAAACACAGCAACTCCCCAGAAAACAGAACTCCACCCTTGATTGATGGAAAAACAGTGAAAAATCTCCCCCAAGGAGCCTCAGGCTCCTGCACTACTCCTCAGTTAGATAAGGGACGTGGCAGCTCCCTGCCTGGATGGTTCAGTGTGGATGCAGCACAGCAAGTTTCCACAAGCCCCTGGCCACGCTGGGATGGGGAGGAGGCAGGAGCAGCCCCAGGAGACAGCTTCAAGTCTCAGCCTGAGCACCAGGGAGCTGGATGCTGCTGTGCCAGGGGCTCAGCAGAGCTCGCTAAACTTTGGCACAGAAGTGCAAGCTGTGGGAGAAGGTGGATGAATGCCTCCCGGAGGTTTGGACTCGCCCAGCTGGCTCTACCAGGAGATAAAGAAGCTGCACTGTTTGAATATTAAACCCTTAAAATGCCCCCAGCAACTTTACCCCAGCTCAGCACCGTAACTCAGCTACTGGGTCCGTCTGAGCCCACAGCAAGAGCTGGGGAAGAGCCAGGTGAGCACCAGGGGAGCCCAAGGCTTCAGTGGCACCTCTGTGCTGCAAACACAACTCAGCAGCTTTTGACTGCTTGTTTTCTGACTGCTCAAGTCAAACTCTCCCAGCCTGAGACCAGCACTGAGGAGGGGTGGTTCCCTGTTTCAGGGGCTGGAGAATCACACATCTTCATGCTCTTAGTCTGGAGAAATAGAGGCTCAGGGGGAACCTTATCACACTCTACAACAACCTGAGAGGAGGCAGTAGACAGGTGAGGGTTGGTCTCTTCTCCAGGTAAGAGGCAATAGGATGAGAGGAAATGGCTTCAGGTTGCACCAGGGGAGGTTTAGACAGGATATGAGGGCAAATTTTGTCAATGAAAGTGCAGTCAGGCATTGGATCAAGCTGCCCAGAAAGAGATGGAATCACCATCCCTGGAATGCTCCAAAACCATCTGTATGTGGCATTTGGGGACATGGTTAAGGGGTGAACAAAACAGTGCCAGGTTAAAGGTTGGACTCGATGACTTTAGGGGTCTGTTCCAGTTCCAGCCTTAAGGATTCCATGCATCAGCTGCTGAGGCAGCCCCAGCTCCAGGGATGTGGATCCTCTTCCCTACTGGAAGGGCAGGAAAGAGCCAAGGGCAGCAAGCAGGACCTGAGAGAGTGAGTGAGTGAATCCACAGCCCCACTGCCCGGCCCACACTTGCTCAGCACCTTCCTAAAAGCCTTCCCTGGCTCCCACAGGCAAGAGAGAGCTCTCACCCAAAGTGCCCAGGAAAGGGCCCATCCCACTCCCTCCCCATCCTTCCCAGTATGCCCAGCTGCTTGGCTGCTGCTTACTGCCTCCTTCCCAGCTAACCAAGAGACCCAAAATCCACCTGCTACACCCACTCCAGGCTGCTTCCAGCTCTCCTGGGTGGAGCTACGTGGTGGGGTTCATGTGGTGCTGAGACAGAGCACTCCTGACTTATTTATAAGCCAGTGGCTGTGCCACAGTAGCCAGGAAAACAAGATGAAAGCAGCATCACACAGACACTGGGCACATACTTTTTATTCTGGGGATAAAAATTGCTTATACATTTGGCAGCAACTATTTTCATAAAAGACTTTTATAAAAAATGTAAAAATAAGCAAATATTTTCCATTATTAATATAGGAAAATGCTGCTGTGTGAATGGTTACTCTACAACTTACGAGATAAAATACCACCTTAAGGAGATATTATCTTTACAAGTAGTTAAAAAAAAATAGAGAAGAAAGGCAGAGGGCCATCATATTAACAGCCAGGCACAGAACCGGCTTCATTCCACAGAAAGCACTCATCTTGTAAAAGGTAGCCACATATATAAAAAGGCACTTGGTTATTTGGAGCTAACGAGCAAAAGCCCTTTGTTTCTTTAGCATGGTTGTAGCAACACTTCATTATTTGCAGTGAAAGGTGTACCTGGACAGACCCCTGGAGGTCTGAGTCAGCTGCCCCGCTGCAGCCAGCGTGCTGGGAATGCTGTGTGAGCCAGGAAAAGCGGCAGCTCCACACACAGAGCTAAAAACTAAAAACTAAAAAGTACAGCCCAAAGCGATGGCCCCGGGAACCAGCTCCTCCTGAGGCCCTGCCTTCATGTACCATTAGGTGGAATTGGAAAACAAAACAAAACAAGAAAAGCAAAGCAACTTTGACTCTTGATTAGAGTGGAGGGAAGAGCAGAGACAATACTGTACACGGTAGGGTGTCGGATGGCGGCTCGCAGGGGAGCGGCCCTCAGTCCTTTGGCAGCAGCCGGCGCCCCGAGCTCTTTGGAAGACGTGTCTGCAGCACTCCCCTGAAGAGGTAGGAGCAAACCATCCCCACAATGTTCACTTCGGCTGGCTGGTCTGGAGCCCTTCGGAGAAGCGCTGCTCTTGAGGACAAAGCAGAAGGGGCGGCCGTGTGCCAAGGTCAGTGCCAGCTGGCTGCCACAGCCCCAAACCGTGGAGGCGGCCACACCACGAGCGGCCCTACTGTCCCACAGAGGCCACCTGGGCTGGCAGATCTCCTCTCAGGCTGGAGCTGAGGGCACAGGACAGCCCCAGAGCTGAGCACCAAGCTGCACAGGCAATGGTTTCTGAGCTATTTGGTCTGCTGCCACAGTCCAGCCGCTGGAGGCCTGCGGGGCAGTCAGTGCTGCGGCCTCCGTGTGCTGCGAGGGGAGGACAGGCAGCTGTGGCCCAGGGACACTTCTCACAGGGCTGGATGTCATTCCTGACGCAGAAGGACACACACCGCAAACATGTAACCACATGTTTGGCACTTGTTGATAACACCATGAAGAGGCAGCATATGGTATCTGGAGGACAGGACACACAGCCACCTTTGGATGGAGGGGAGGGGACTACTGTGCAAGAACGCTGGGAGCTTGTGTTACCAGTTTTTGAAACACTCGTGCTCATCCCAAAAGGCCTGTATCAGTTGCAGTGCATCTCTTCTGGCATGGGAGCCCACGGAGGCAGTCATGGACACTCCTGGCAGGATGGGGGCACGGGGAGGGTAGTGTGTCAAAATGGTCAGGGGTGTCTCAGAGAAGAGATGGGCCCACAGGCCACCGTGGTGGGAAGACCAGGTCAGACCAGCGTTTTTGGGAGGGAAAATAACGAAACAAACAACCTAAAAAGACTATATGTATATATAATCTCATAATACCTGGGGAGCAGGCAGTGAGAATGCTAAGGGGTGTTAGTGGGTCTCTACAAGGCAAGGACTCCTGAAGAGGAAAGGGTGAAGCTGTGTGACAGGAGATGTCACTTGACCTGCAGGTGTTTTGGGAGGTCCAGCTCGCTTGCTGAGCAAGAGTGGACGAGGGAAGGAGCAGGGCTAGGAATGTGGGTGCAGCTCTGAGCTGTGTCAAGACAAGGCAACTTGAACTCGAGGAGAACTAGTAGAAGGTGCTTCAGAGAGAGGTTATGTGGGTAACAGGAGGAGTAACAAAATAAGGATACAAAGCTGGTTTTGGCTAAATTTCTGGAGAAATGACCGCAAGATGTACTAAGCTGAAGAGCTGTCTCCCCAAAGCAATGGTGGAACGTGTTTAAAAGCAGACTGGAGAATCCAGTGCAGACAGCAGTCACGTCCAGTTGGTCAGAAGTGACCCAGCTGGTCTTCTCCATCACCAGCTTCTACAGTTCTCCATTTAGCATGAAAGCATACAAGTCTATAGCGACCACAGTCCCTCCAACGAAAGAACATCCTGGGCTCATTAAGACTCTTGGATACTAAAATGGTTCTTCATTTCCATCCTGGAAGACCTTCATGAGTTCTGGAGTCCGCTTTAGTTCAGGCGTACACCTGCATGTTGTTCCGCTGCTGCTCGGGCATGTGGGCGGCCGCTGGCCCGCGCTGGTTGTTGCTGGGACTGGTAGCCACGTCAGACCAGTCAGAGGCAGAGTGGGGGGAAGAGCTCGACCACTGGTCCGGAGATTCGGGCGACGGAGTCAGGTACGGGTGCTCCCCTTGTAAGTGCCGGTTGTGGCTAGGAGTCCGTTCTGTGGCCGAGGAGTAGCAGCTGTGCTGGGAGGGAGGCGTGGGGTACTTCCCCATCGAGCTCTGGAACTGGTGGTAGGCCGGGAGGACCGTCTGAGCCACCTGCCCGTCCTGCTGAGGGATGGCAGCCATGGAGAACGAGGCGCTGGGCAGCTGGGCTAGATCTGGGATCTGGTACATGGAGCTAAGAGGGCCAGCCATGTTCTGAGCGCAGTTGGACTGGGCCTGCTGCGGCAGTGCTTGCTGGTTTATGCTGCCCTTGGGAACCAGCTGGAAAGTCATGATGGGGGGCAGAGACTCCCTGGACACCCCCAGGTGCTTGGCGTCCGCTTGAACCAAGCCGCTCTGCTGAGGAACGCTGGGGTGGGAATGCATCACCTGGGGCACCATGCCGAACATCTCGTTGTACTGGGACTCGTTCACCTCCATGCGGTTCATCCACTCGCTGGAGACGTTGCCTGGCCGCAGCCTGCCCAGCCCGCTGTTGGGAGGGGTGGTTCTGTGCTGAGACAGCAGCTGGCTGACGGAGGGCAGCACCGTGCCGGAGCCGCGGCCCAGGGGCTGCATCTCGTGCAGGTTGGAGAAGGACATGGTGTGCGCGGCCTGCACCGATGGAGCCGTCAGCAGCGAGCTGGGCGATGAGTGCAGCACCCCCGGCGACGGCATCACGGGAGAGGAGGTTGGTTCAGATGCAAAAGCGTGGGGAGACTCCAGGGAATCCACTGGTGACAGGGTCACGGAGCTCTCTGAGAACTGCCCTTTGCCCTCGCTGAGGGACTTCTTCCTCCTCCTCTTTGCATCTTTGGTGAGGCTGGTGGGCATGCCTTTGGCATTCGGCTTTCGTGACTTCTTGCTTAGTGACGCGTGTTTCAGGTTGAGGAAGGACCTGTTGGGGCCACAGATGACAGGGGAGAGGGCAGAGTTCAGCATGGCCCCGGGGTGCCCAGCAGGGCTGTGGGCCACGTTGTACTCGTTGAGGAGCTGCACGATGTCGTGGTGCATGCGGTCCTGGGCCACGTCCCGCGGCAGCCGGTCCATGTGGTCCGTGATGTCTCGGTTGGCAAAATGGTCCAGCAAGATTTTTGCTGCTTCAAAGCTGCCTTCACGAGCAGCGAGGAAGAGTGGAGTCTCCTCCTGGAAACACAGAATAAATATTTTAGCAGCTCCAGTGTGGGGGGACTGACTTACAACTCATGATCCCTTATGGTGTGGCAGACTGGCAAGCACTGCATAATGCAGTGTCACGTTAACAGCCTCCAAAAGCCACCCATCCTGAGAGCTGCCCACTGAAAAAGGCAGATTACAGATAATTTCATACACAGCTGTGGAGCACAGGCTGAACTTTCCCACCAGGAAGGGCACTCTTGTGCCCTGGATCCTTGGAGGAACCATGAAAGCACCTGGTGCCTTTCTCCTATTGCCTCCTATGAGGGAGAGGTACAAAAGGCTAAAACAGCCCAGTAAGGAACTAGAACTTGTTGCAACCTCTAAAATCCACTGAGTGATAATAATCCAAAAAAGCTGCTTTAGGCAGAGGAGATAAATCAAGGACTAAGACACAGCAAAAACTAACAGTGAGGCTACAGAACATCTGCACAGTGCAGCCTGTCAAACAGAGGAGCTTGTCCCCCATCTCCACCCTGCACTGAGATCCCTGGAAACATCACAGGACAGCATTGCTGCTGTGCCACCAGGTATTTTTCTGTCTGCTAACTGCAATCCAGCTGTTTGAGACCAGCAGCACTTCACCTGCTGCTCTCACACAGCACTGACTGTGTCTTGCATTCCTCCCCTGCAAGGAAAGCAGGACAGCATTGATGCCCAGCACCTGGCCAAACAAGGAAGAGAACTGCTCTCCCACATCAGGAACCCTGTAAGACACCCAGCACCTGGGGAGAGCTCCAGTCACAGTCTGGGTTTGGAAGACCTGCACTGAGCACTCAGTTCAGTAAATATGAACTTAACTCACTACCAACAGCAAAGAGATGCTTTGAGATAGGAAGCACAGGCTTGCTGAGCACTGCCACACTGTACCTTGTTATCCTGCATGTCTCTGTTGGCTCCATTTTTCAGCAGTACTAGTGTTGCTTCCACATTGTTGACAGCAGCAGCCCAGTGAAGAGCAGATTTACCTGCAGGGAAACACAACAACATCACTAACAAACAATGGAGATATTCTGCTTCTCCTACAGCACTGTTTAACCAAGCCACTGAGCAGCAGCCTGTAGTTTATAACCACTGGAGGACTTTGCAGGAGAGCCCAGTGTGTGATTTAGCTATGAAATTAAATGCAGAGCTCCCACTTTGGGAGAGCACAACCCACCCCTCCCTGCTCATACCATGGAAATTATTTGCCCAGCCTGGCACATGGTGTTCCCATTACCGTGGTCATCCACAGCATTGACATCAGCCTGGCAATTGATGAGCTCAGCCACCATCCCTTCCACAGCCAGACGTGCAGCCAGAATCAACGGGGTTGTCCCATCGTTCATCCGAGCGTCCAGGTCTGTCACTCTGTTACGGATCAGGATCTGGACAACAGGGCAAGATGGACCTTTTTCAATACCACTACAGACCAAAACTGAGGATTTGGCAGAATCTCAAGAGAAATTTTACAATGACAAAGCAGCCTGAGCAGTGAAATGCAAGGACCCAGAAAGACAGGGGCAAACAGACCAAATAAATACACGCCAGATGATTTATGCACGCCGAGCCCGTCAAGCTGTGAATACCCAAGCAAACTGGATGTAAACCAGCTCTGCCTCACCACCACACTGCGGAAGGCTCGTGAGCGAGCAGAGCACAGCTTGGACAGGCCCATATGAGCACAGAGCTCCCAGGGGCCATACCTGGAAGACGCCCTGGGCGTCAGCAGCCACGGCCGCGTGCAGAGGGGTGCGTCCCATGTTGTCCCGGGCATTGGCATCGGCCCCGGCGTCCAGGAGCCGCTTGGCAGCGTCGGCCCGGGAGTAGCGGGCTGCCAGGTGCAGGGCCATCTCCCCTGTGCGGTCTGTCTGAGCCTGCAGGTTGGCCCCCTGGTAGATCAGGTCTGTGATGATGTTTGCTGAGGAGTCCTCCCCGTCCTCGTCGTCCTCGCTGATGTCGGAGCCGCCCGCGCGCAGGGATGCCAGCATCAGCGGGGTGCAGCCGTCTGCAGGGGGGAGATGGGCATACAGAAACCTGGCAGAGGCATGGGAACCCTCCTACAACCCTTCCTCCTGAGCTACACACAGTCCCTCCTGTCCAGACAGTTGCTTTAACACAGACCTCTTCTTAAAGTCCCACAGTTAGCGAGTTGTCTTCCTTCCAAGCATGAGTAATCCACTGCAAACCCAACAGAACTTAAGATATTCCTCTAAAGATTATCATAAAACAAAAAAAACTTTGCTGCTGAAGTGTAAAACTTCCACAAAAAGCAAAGGCTAGCTGAGAGAAGGGCTATAAGAATCAAAGTAATTTGACCACTCAGAGTAACTGTTTGTACGGATGTTCTAATCACATCCCAGATGAAGGAAAAATTTTTCAACAACTAGCCACTGATTACTGGTGACATTGGTGACATTCCCTTCAGATATTAACCTGAAGTGAAACACAGACAAAAGCCTTCAAATCTACAGCAAGGTTATCACGAGAAGGATCCTGAAGTTGTTACAGTCAAGCACTCAAAGCTGACATATGCCCCAGGATGAATATTCTCACACACTCTGAGTACTCTGGGAGCTATTGGTCTTACTCTCCTCAAGCCTCCAGTGATGGGATGCAAACCTACTGCAAACCCAACAGAACTTAAGATATTCCTCTAAAGACTAAGATCATCATAAAACAAAAAATCTTTGCTGCTGAAGTGTAAAACTTCCGCAAAAAGCAAAGGCTAGCTGAGAGAAGGGCTATAAAAATCAAAGTAATTTGACCACTCAGAGTAACTGTTTGTACGGATGTTCTAATCACATCCCTGGGGAAAAGAAACAGTTGAAGGAAAAATTATTCAACAACTAGCCACTGATTACTGGTGACATCAGTGACATTCACTTCAAATGTTAACCTGAAGTTAAAGCCTTCAAATCTACAGCAAGGTTATCACAAGAAGGATCCTGAAGTTGTGACAGTCGAGCACTCAAAGCTGACAAATGCTCCAGGATGAATATTCTCACACACTCTGAGTACTTTGGGAGCTATTGGTCTTACTCTCCTCAAGCCTCCAGTGATGGGATGCCCACAAAGGCTAAAGTCACACTCATCCAACCAGGATCCCTGCATTGTCAGTGGAAAGACTCCTCCAAAGCTCTAATTTAACTCAGCTCCCCTTCTGATGAACCTCCCTCTCTGCCAATCAGAGAGGACAGTGCAGGAAGACCACCTCATGCTGCTGATCTTTCACCCTTGTTACACCCTCCTCAATGCAGGATAATTAAGATTTAAAACATCTCCACATATTTTCAGCAACCCATAAAAATGCCGAGTGTTTCAATTCTAGCAGCCTCTGAATGTTATGTGACATTCCCTAAAGCCCCAAAACTGCAGCTGTAATCACTGATGCTTCCTTGCTGATTTTACTGCTTTCCTGCACATCCTTCAGAGGCACCTGGAAAGCAAGAGGGACTGAGGTGGCAGCAGAGGGGAACTTCACCCTGCTGATCGCTCCACTGGAGCCCACCAGCAGAAATACAATTTTTTCAGCAAGTACCTGATTTATCCCATGGGCAAGCAGGGGACAAACAGCAGCTGCTCTGCCTGCACAGCTCTCAGTCACAGAGCACAAAGCCACACTGGGCACATAAACAAGGTGGTATCTCCTCCTGGAAGTAACACACACAGCTCTAATGCCCTGCTCCCCTTCCCAGCTTCTGATCACTGAGCTTCCTGGCTCTCTGCTTTAGGACAGTCCCTAAACTTTGTAGAAATGTGCGTTTCCAGCAGGGGCACTGGAGGAGCAGGCTCTGCCCGGCTCCAGCAGCCTGCACGCTCCTCCTAGTGGCTCCCCACCACAGGACACACAGCCTCCTTTCCTTCCCTTTCCTTCCCCAGGCTTTGGACAGACAGCAGCCAAGAGCTGGGTTCAGTTCCAAGATCCAGCCCTGTCTGCAGACCCTCTCTGCTGCTCTGCAAAGCTGTACCTCCCTTTGTGCTGCTCCATCCTGCTGCTGGCTCTGCTCCCTTGTCCCAAATGAACTCTCCTCAGTATTCCAGTCAGGCTGTGCTCTCCTCCGTACTGCCACAGCACAAAGAGCAGAGACACAGAGCACAGAAAGGAGATTTCCTTTCCCCCAGCACCCCAGCTCTGGGAAAAACCACTCACAGGCTGGGTCTGGCTTGCTCAATCACTGCAGCTATCCTGGATGTTCGTGCCTAGCTTCTCCACAGGGACAGCACAGCATTAAATCCCTGGAATAATTTGCTGCCACCCTCCCCAGAGTTTCTCAGGTACATGCAGCTCTTGTCAGAGCCTTGCAAGTTGGCCACACACGGTTGGTTTTATGAGGCTAGCAAAAGCACATCAAGCTAGACAGTCACAATTAAGTGCTTGATGGACTACTAGGGAAAAAAAAAAAAAAAGCTGTGGACACAATGTCTTTTTTCCCCCTTCCAGCTTGTTCTCTCAAAGAGCTGGAAAAGAACCCAAAAGCATCCAGCTGGAGGCAGACATCCAGCATGGAAAATTCCAGTCTAAACCACTGAAGTTTCAGTAACTGAAAAAAAGAGGGGCATATAATAGAGACAGTTCATCAATTTTAATTATAGGTGGTGTTACTAGTTATGCCTATAATTGCATTACCCTGGTTACACACTCACAATAACTGCAGTGAAAAGAATGTCCTCACTTGCTCTGGGGGACACAGCAAAAGAATAGCATGGGGAGACAAAGGTGGGGGCAGCATTTTATAAAAACTCTTCTGTTTGCTGTCTTGCAGCAGGACAGCCCCTGAGTACATGTAAAATGCAGAGTGAGGCAATAAAGTTAGGAGTTCACCAGACAGGTACTCCTGAAGGTCAGGCACAAGGTACTGAAAGCTGGGATATAAGGAACCCACAGGGAAAATCTCCAGGAAATGCTTCTGGAGGACACTGGAGATCTTGGATACCCCCAGATTTGAGGGACTGCAGAAGATGTGGGTTAAGAGAGAGCACAAACCCTTAGAAACACTGAGGTGATTCTCCCCTCTCAGGAAGAGATCTCTGCTGTTCAACCTGCACCTGCAGCCAGGATCTAACTCACCCAGCCTCAGGCAGCTCCAGCCCTGACACCTGCACTCAAGGCAGTCAGCCTGAACACCCTTTGTAATTAATTAGGGGCAGCAAAGCATTGCCGGGGTGTGAAATCCACTTTTGGACTTCTTGGGACGGAGGGAAACTACCTCTCAGAGGGGCCCATTTTTTCCAACTGCCTGTGAAAGTGAGGGTGGCCAGGGCAGAGAAACAGCCACATTAACTATGAGGAATCCTACCCCTCCTTACTAACCCATTATTCCAACACCTCTCAGACTTATAAAATTATTTCTGCCCTTGACAGCTGCTTGCTTCTGATGCCACAGAGAGAAATAACTTAGAGCAGCTTGCTGCAAGCTTCATAATTGTATCTGGATGGCAGGAAAACAACTCACAGGTCAGAATTATTTCATTGCTGTTGTTGGACAAAGCTCTGGGTGAATGTGAAAATAAACTGGAGCCTTAAGAACGTTATTGCCTGCACTTGGAAAGCTTCTAGCCTGCCACACAGCTAGAAGTTTCAATAGGGGAAATAAAGAAAAGCTTAAATTTGGCAGAAACTGATGGTTTATGTTCTCACACTCATTACACAAAAATCCCTCCTTCCCTTTGCATTTAGGAGAGCTAACAGGTCAATGAGCAGAAAAGACAATAGAAAGGAACTGAGAGAATGGGTCCAGTCATCCTTAAATTGCATGGAAATATTCCCACAAAACACAGCAGAAAAAGGCACTGCAGCAATGTCACCAGCATCACCTCTCTGCATATGAACAATTGCCATGTTTGCAGCTCTTCCAGCCAGAACACACTCCTTGGTCAACTGGCTCCTCTCAGAGATCAGTTCTCACCAGGTGACCTACCCAGTCCTTTACCAGCTTATACAGCTTTGGCACTACACTCATAAAAGCAGGAGAGGGTTCCCAGGGCATCTACTCATTTAGGACAGAGACAGCAAACCTGCCTGCATGTTAAAGAAACCTTCCAAGTCCACAGTTCTGTTATGAATTCAATGACTTGATCATCATAAGCTGAAGATATAAATCAGAGAATAAAAAAAGAATCATCAACAATTTTGCTGCATTGCTGCTCTGTTCAGGACAGACACCTCACACACTGCTAATGGGGGTAAACTGTCTGCCAAAAAGTCATCTTATTCAGGAAAAGGCCATCCTTGCTTCCTCAGCTGATAACAGACACCTCAGGTAAAAAATCTGCTAAGCTGGTCCTTAGAAAAGTCTGGCATGGATATCTGCAGTGAACCAGCTGGAGAAACTGGGGGTTATTTCCAGCACAATTATGCATTCAGAATTTCTGACAGTATCACTTAGGCACACACTGTTATAAATGAGATTCTACAGGTGCTTGCTAGGGGAACTTTTCCTCCTAGCTCCATGATATTCCACGTGCTGCAGACCATGGTTTAACCTTTCCAGCAGTGCACCCTGTGCTTCCCTCGGGCACCATGCTGGTGTCCCTGCATACTCCACTGAACTCGTACCAGCAGCAGCCCCAGGCAGGGGGCACAGGGCGGGATGGCAGGACACACAGACACTCGGAGCACTGACCTGGCCCCCTGACGTTGACATCCAGCACATCCACCTCCTGGTCAGCCTGGGGGGGGGTGAGGGCCAGCGAGGTGCTGCCGCAGACGTCGGCCGCCTCCAGGTGCTGCTGCGTCCACTGGCGCTGGTCGATCTGCTCGTCCCCCTCGGGCAGCAGGGCCTGGTCCTCAGCCTGGACACACACACAAGCAGCTGCTTCAAAACACCCACCAAGTGGCCAAAGGCACCCAAAGCTCTTGGGGTGCTCTTAGTTTGGATTTTTGTTGTGTTTTGGTTTTTTGTTTGCTTTCTTGGTGTTTTAGGGGGGTTGTTTTCTTTTAAGCTAATGGTGGTCTGCATTTACTTCCGCTTTCATACTCCCACCATACATTACCAGGCCTGAGCTGCAAGACATGCCATTAACCTTCCTGTTCCTCTTGCTGCTGTAGGGAGGGGACACTGAAACAGAAGGTACTGACTTTCTCCACCAGCCTGTGGTGGCAGTGTTAACCTGAGGATTTGCTCCTCAAATACAATCAATTACCAGTCCCTAGGCCAAGGGAGGTTTTGAGCAAGGGAAGGTAATGCAGATGCTTGTCTCACCAGCAGTTTCAGATGGTATTTAAGTGTTGGAGCTCCTTACCTTAGCTCTCTTTGGCTGAGGTCCACCATCTCCTGCCCAGTGCTCAGTCGTCCCAGGGTCGGCCAGGTTACCCTCTGGTATCTGGACTGACAGATTTCTGACAAACAAGGAGAAGATATCACTTTGCAGCCTGAGCAGGTCTACTGCTGCTACTTACACTGCCTTGCAGAGACTAACAAAGGGGTGCCTGTAAGTTTGGTAGCTTGCAAACAGAGGAACCAAGAAATCAAAAATTTCAGACAATCAATAATGGCACTTAGAACTGCAAAGTAGATTAATTGCACTTAGTTAAAAAGAGGTTAAATGCACTTAGAACTGCAAAGTAGTTTAATTCAGTGGAAAAGTGAAACTGCATAAAACTTTTGAAACTTGCCATTACTTCTGAGTCACATTTTTGATGCATTGAGCTAGAGATATTAGAAGTTTGTTGTCACTATCAGCTAAAATGTCTCACCTATTCCAGGAGAAGATTAGGCAAACAGTGCCCGGCTGTTGATGTATACTGCTCAGTGTCAGAAAACCAAACAAAGCCAGGAGATCAGATTCCTTGTTGGCATTTTATACATTAGAGTCAATTAAAATTCTTCCGTCCAAACCAGATATTTTTAAATTTAGAGGAATAGCCTAAGAAGTTCTAGCTTAAAAGGAAGCTTTCTCTAAAGAGTTAAGTGCCTTTGATGAAACATATCTCAGCCACATTCTCAAAATCCTCGAGCCAGCAATGAACAGAGTGCCAGTGGCCTAGATGCAAACTCACTTGAGCCCCACAGCGTCCTCCCCGACGGGCTCTCTGCGCTTGTGGTTGCTGGGGTCCCTGCGCAGGATGAAGCCCTCGGGGAGCCACAGGGAGCCGTGCTTGCGCTTGCGCTTGGCCATCATCACCCCCAGCAGCAGGATCAGCAGGATGATCAGAGCTGCCACAGCAAGCAGGTAAAGCAGCTGGGTCTTTGGTGCTAACAAGGGCTCACCTGAAAGTTACAGTTGAAACACAGCGGGATTAACAAAGTGGAGACAACAATCTTCAACCTAACAGATTCTCCTTTCTCAGCACAGCCCTTCCCACAGGGGGCATATTGTCTCTGCAGAGTTGAGGCTCCACTGAGACTGCTGTAAGTCTTCTTTTTGACTTCCCTTTCTCAAAGTATTTTCCAGAGTACATGGCTGCTGAACCAAAGATCTTGCTCCTTCCTTCAGCCATGCTCACTTGGCACAGAGAGAGCTGATCTACATGAATCACAGAATAATGAGGTTGGAAGAGACCTCTAAGATCATCAAGTCCAACCTATGCCCTAACACCTCAACTAGACTATAGCACTAAGTGCCATGTCCAGTCTTTAATTAAACACATCCAGAGATGGTGATTCCACCACCTCCCTGGGAAGAAGATACAAGCACAACCCAACTAGGAAAAGCAATAATGCCAGCCTAGAACATGTTTGCAGCTGAGCCTCAGACTGAGGGAGATGGAGCAGAAATCAAAGAGATTACATATTGCCAGAGGAGAAAACATCTGGCAGACTGGACTGAGGAAAGCCTCCCAGCCTTTCTCTCTAAATGACACCTTTTCCACTGAATTCATGGCTTAAAGCACATGAATGGTTTTAGTGTGGAGATCACCACTGCAGTGCTGTAGCACAAGAGATTACTGATTCTACAAGTATTAAAGTGACTGGCTCTAAATTAAATATCCTGCCTTACTAACCCCCTGTGCACTTTGCACAAACACACTCCTATAACTGGGGACAAACAAGTCGCCTCCCAGAAACCATACTGAACAGCGAGACACAAGAGGACGATGATCAATAATCTGAGTATTTTGCAAGTTTGATGACTGCCCCCTCAATAAGCAATTTTTCCTCTCCCATTACTCACTTTGGACAGACACAAAAGGATAGGGCAGCATGCCCTTGATGGCCTGAGCAGCTAGGAGAGCTGCAGCAGCTTCTGTGTTGTGAAAGCATTGCTCTGAGTCCTCTGCACACTGGCGGTTGTCGATCTCCAGGAACACCTTGGTGCTGCAGAGACACAGTAAGAGGGCACAGCAGTCAGTGACAGAAAGTTAGAAGACAGAAACTTATGCCAAAGCAGGAGGTCAAACTGCATCAGCATTTTACATTAACCTTCCTACCCCAACGCCAAACTGGGCAGTTGCAATAGTGTTGCACTTTCCCATTTATAAAATGTCACAGACATCTTTTATGAAAAATCCTTTCCTTGGGATTTTTCTTCCTGAGAAGCTGGAGGCCTCAGGAACAAAATGTAAACAATGATTATCTGCTGCTGTGGAATGCAACAGGTGCATCTGTGATTGGTCTCATGTGGCTGTTTGTAATTATTGGTCAGCTGGCTCAGACTCTCTGTCTGAGCCACAAGCCTTTGTTATCATTCTTTCTTTTTCTATTCTTAGCTCGCCTTCTGATGAAATCCTTTCTTCTACCCTTTTAGTATAGTTATAATATATTATATATATATGGTTTTAATATAATATATTATATATATAAAATATAAATTAATAAATCAAGCCTTCTGAAACATGGAGTCAGATTTTAATATAATGTATTTATATATATATATATAGTTTTAATATAATATTTTATATATATATATATATAACATAAAATAATAAATCAAGCCTTCTGAAACATGGAGTCAGATCCTCGTGTCTTCCCTCATCCTCACACCCCTGTGAACACGGTCACAATAAGACAGCCTACAGCCCTAGAAAATCTAGAAACACTACAACCAAGGGTTACCAGCACAACCAGGCCAGAGGAAGACAGAGGCACCCACTCACCCAATGACCTCTTGCTCCAGCTCCCTGTGCTTGCGAACCACCACGAGCGACCGGCGGCTCCGCGCCGCCGATTTCTCCCCGTAGTAGGGGAACACCATGGGGTTCCCCTTGGAGTCCAGCTTGATCCTCAGGTTGGTGTGCAGCAGCGTGCCCAGGGTGCGCAGGAAGCTGCGGACGTCCTCCAGCAGCTCGTCGGGGGGCATCAGGACCACGATGATGAGGGTGCCCTCCGCCAGCTTCTCGGCCTTGTCGCCGGCGCAGTCCAGCCCGTCCCAGCCGCACTCCTCGCTGTTGCAGCCCTGGTCGCAGCGCCCGTCCGCGTAGTGATCCGTGCAGTACTTGTCATACCTGCAGCAGGGACAGCGTATCTGTGCTCTGCACAGCACATCTGCACTCTGGGGGACAGTGTCTTACACTCTGCAGCATCGTTTGAGGTAAAGCAATGCTCATAATCAGGGTGGCAGGAGAGGAGATACAACCCCAGGATAAGCTTGCAGCCTGAGAGGGTGAAAATAGGAAGCACGGCACACCCCAAGAAGCCATTATTTCATTCTGGTAACAGTGTAAGAGAGCTGCTTTTTCTGCTTACTAAGATACTAACATCTCCTGCTTCACTGAGGGAGAATCATCACTGCAAAGCTGTAGCATGTGTCAAAAATAACTGAAGAAATGTAGCTACAAACAAGCTAGAAAACATGTTCAGAAGCAGCAAGCTCAGCTGGGATTAAACTATAGGTATTGCTGGCATGGAAAAAAATTCAGGATAGCAGGCAGCACACTTAAAATCTAGTACAAGGCAAAATGCCTCCTATTAACATTTCCAGGGAAAGCAGGGCACATCCATCAAGCAGGTTAACACACTACCATTGCTCAGGTTATCAACTTAGAGCACAGCACACAAACTCCAAAAATGGAGAAGTACACAAAGCAGCAGAAACTGCTGGATGCCAAGCTTTCAGCAAGGACAGCCAGAGAAACAATGGGAGAGAAGGGAGCCACAGGCAGGAGCTATGTTAGTCACACAGAGAAAATGTTCTCAGCATCGAGCCTTACTTGCACGTCCTGCTATTTTGCTGACACTCAAAGTTGTCAAACAGGCACTCGGGCGTGTTGCAGAACTCGTCACACTGTCCATTGAAAAGCATCCAGCAGGGCAGGGAGGAGGAGCAGTTGGCCCAAGGATCCTCCACAGTCAGGGAGCAGTCGCCTCCATCCCACTGGCAGGCGTGGGTGTTGCAGTCCTCATCACAATAGCCATCCCTGGCTTTCTCTGCACACTGGGAATCCAGGCACCTTCGGGGCTCCGGGCTCAACGTCACGGGCTGCTCACAGTGGCTGCCCTGCGTGTGAGCAGGGCACTGGCAGTAATAGTAGGGAGGCTGAGAATGAGGGTGGCAGCTGCCCCCGTTCTGGCAGGGGGCACTGGCACAGCCTGGGTGTGTCTGGCATTCTTCTCCCACAGACAGCTTGGGGCAATAGCACCGAGGACCAGAAGATGTTTGGATGCACTGCTCCCCCTTCTTGCATTTCACTTGTCCACAGGTACTGTGGCTGTTGAACTCACATTTTGCTCCAGAATAACCCTGCAGGGTGGGAAAAAAAGGCAAAACAATCAGTGCCACAAACCTATTCCAGCACTCTGAGGGCTGGAGGCAAGGTGTCATGTGCAAATCCTTTCTCCCCTGTAACTCCTCTAGCCTCACTGCAGCAGCCATGACTTTCTGGACCTAACCTCATGGATAAAGAAGGAAATCACAAGGCTCGGTTACATTTTGAAAACAGTCTAGAAGAGCCACAAACAAGGGGAAGCTTGCAGCAAGCACAGAAAACAAAGGACTGCAAAAAACCAAAAAAGTTAATTTAATTAAGCTAATGTAATTTAATGGTAGATTTAAGACAAAAAAGCCAGCTGTGATACTTGAACACCATACACGTCTGGGGTAGCAACAGCCAGCATCACTCTCCTGGGGCAGCTGGAAGCCCTGTGTTTCCCTGCTGAGCACATAAATGAAGGGATGTGGGTAAATCACCTGCAGTAAGCAGTGAGAGCCCAGGCAGAGGGCTCTGGGACTGGGGCAGGCAGGGCAGGGGGAGCAGGGGTGGGTGCTTACCGGGGGGCACTGGCAGATGAAGCCCTCGGGCATGTTGCTGGCCACCGCGCAGGTGCCGCCGTTCTGGCACGGCTTCCGCGGGCACACGTCGATGACACTCTCACAGTGACGGCCTGGACAGGGCACAGGGAGAGAGAGAGAGCAGAGAAACGTGTGTGAGACCACCCCAAACCATCACCACACAACACACACTGTCAATAACCAGTGAGCTGAGCGCTCCTTCAGGAGGGAGCACCCCTTTGGATGAGGGGTGGTCTCCACGTGGCTGCCTAAGCAGTAAAGAGGGAGGCACAGCCCCAGATCCACAAGGTGCATTTGGAGACAGCTGGCAGTGCCTGCCTCCTCAAGAACACACAGAACACAGCACAGAGACAGAGGGTGCTGCTGTCATCCCCAAGTCAGCCAGGCACAGAGGCTGGAAGTGATGTACCACACCAGTGTGGGGGTTCCTAAGACCTCCTTACTATTTGGGAGATGCTCAATGAGTTCAACGCCAACTCACACTGTAACCCTCAGAACCAGATGTACCCTAACTGAACAGGAGACCCAAGCAGAGTCTCCTCAGACTGACCAGCCAGACAGAGATCTTACTGCACTGATACACTGACCAGCTTTGCAGCAGCTCCCAGAGTCAGGCTGACAGCAAACTTCTAAAAGTTGGGGATGATCTCAGCATGACTTAGACCCCCTAGGAAAACATTAATAGAAGTCTCCAGACATGTGCAGCCAAGACTCTGCAGACAGGAGCAGACAGGGCAGGATGGCCCACAGAGTTCTGGCATGCCACCAGTCACAGACCACAGCAAAGCCACCCCGTCCCCTCCCAGGCACAGGGGTCAGTGGGGAATGTGCAGAACACAGACAGCTAGAGGAGGAAACATGTTTCCCCTTTGTGCCTAACATTTCCAGACAGACTTCATGTCTGAGACACAGCAGCTCTCCCTGCTTCTCCTGGGGTGCAGCAGGCCTGCACTCCCCACAGCACAGGATCCAGAAACCCTTCCATGAGGGTCAGAAGCCACATGAGACATAATTCATAAAAGCAGCCTTGACAGACAGGCTTAAAATAAACCCATCTGGTGGCCTGCACCAGTGTCCCACCAGCTCCACTTCCCTCATACATCACTCTTTCAGGAACTTCTGCTGGCAGGATAAGTAATGCATTCAAAAGCTACTACATGAATTCTTCAAACATATATCTTTGTGATTTCTTTGCAGCTGAAACTCACAAATTCAGTGGAAAATCACAGCATCTTTAAGAAAAAATAAGAGTAAAAACTGCTGGTAAAGCATGCAGGAAAGGTAAGGACTGGTAAGCAGGGAAAGTGAAAGGTTTTAATGGAGGAAAACTGAATGCATAAGAAGTTAAACTGACATGGAAAATGGAAAGCTGAAAGTTAAGACACATCTGGAGACTATTAGACCAAACTTAAGCCCAGTGGGAGGCAGAAAGCAGAATAGCAGCAATACTAACAAAGAGGAGGTCTAGAGAGAGTGAGACATAAGTCTGCACAGTGGGAAATTCTTGCAAAGTTGTGATTCAAAGTTGGATTGTGGAAGGCTCACCAAGCTAGGAATGTAAAGCCCGTCTGTGCACAGAATACTCCATCCTGACCACATCACCAATGCAAGGAGGAAAGGCAGCTAAGAGAAGAAAAGGGGGCCAAAAGCTCATTATGACAACATGATTTATAGAGAAAATGCACATGGCTGCTTTGCAAAAGGAGAAGTCACAGCTAAGCTGACACGTGAACTGTTACACTTTCAGTATTAGAAATGTGAAATTATGAAGGCAAGAAAAGTACCACAAGGAAAGAGAAGTCCTAGAAGCCAAGTGTCTCAGGAGATTCCTTCATCTGAGACTGCTCTGGAAGCCAAATTTCTTAGAAGTTTTAAAAGAAAGAAAGGTTTAAAAACGGAAACATGCTGTAGGGAAACAATCAGACACTGTGAAGAGAAGTGGGCAGATAACAGCACTGCCAGGAAGGGACAGAAGCACCATTTCTCAAGATCCTGCCATGAAATGGAATGCATGTTGATGACTACTTGTTGGGGAAGATGAAACAGGAAAGCCTTATAAATATGATTGTCTGGCAAAAGATTTTGAGAATATAGAAACTATAAGTGAGATTGAAATGAAAGCAAGCTTTGAGATACCTCAGTTAGTGGACAACTGGAAAACCATAGTGTGGCCAGCTGAAGGTAATCCCCTTTTGATGGAACAACACCCTCTGCTTGCAGACAGCTCCAAGGGTCAGAGCAGACTCTGCCAGCTTGGCAGAAGGGGCCCAAAGAGGAGTTTTTAGGGTTTAAAATGTAACACAGCGTGGTAATGTAATGATTCTTATACGCTGTGTGTAAATGCTATAGGATATTGTACTAAATTGGTTAGTAAGAATTCGAATATTCAACACAGAAAAAGATTTATGGTACTGTAACAGGAACTTGGCTCTCTTACCCTCTCATTCTCTCTCCCCCTCTCTTCTCTGGGGCCTGCTCTGAGCTGTGGCTGGCAGCTCCCAGCAGGGCCCTGCACCCAGGCCCTTTGCAATAAACCACAACTTCCACGCCCTGGCTGCAGAGATCTCTCACCTCCATCCATCCTGACCATCCTGCCCCCGTTGCTCGTGCACGACTCACCAGTGAAGGCGCTCCTGCAGATGCACCTGTAGTCGTTGGTGAGCTGCACGCAGTCCAGGCTCCCGCGCGGGTTGCAGGGGTTGGAGAGGCACTCGTTGATGTCGCCCTCGCAGCGCTCCCCCGCGAAGCCCTGGGGGCACAGGCAGCTGAAGCCCCCGATCTGGTCGATGCACTGCCCCCCGTTGAAGCAGCGCGGAGCCCCCGAGTCCGAGATGCAGTCATCCACGTTCTCCTCACACAGCCGGCCTGCCGGGACAGAGGGACAGCTTGGGGACACAGTGACACGGCTGCCTTCCCTGGGATGCCTTAAGTTTGCCTTAAAGATTCTGTACTGCATTAGTTTGTAACTCTGAAGTTCTTAAAAACTGTCAGCAGCTCTCCTCACAGCTCAGTCACACGGAACAATCCTTTTCCAGCCCCAGGACCAAGGACACCACTGCAGCTTCAGGCCTAAAAAGTGCAAACAACAAAAAGGCCCAAAATGCCCAAAAAGTGCAAACAACAGGGAATTGAGGAGAGCAAACCGGGAGGATGGGACTGCGTCACCTGGAGCTGGAATTGAACAATTAACCCCAAGACGGAAATGGACCAGAACTTATAAAATTGTGAAAACTTGTGACCCAGGGTCCATCTTGAGTGTAGCCCTGGCCAGGCTTTTCCCTATGATGCTTTAAGTTTGAGCCTTCATATTTTCCAGATTCTGTACTGCATTTGTTTATAGCTCTGAACTCCACAGAAAGTGCTGGCAGGCTCTCCTCACAGCTCAGTTACACAGAACAATCCTTTTCCAGCCCCACAACCAAGGGCACCACTGCAGCTTCAGGCCCTAAAAGTGCAAACAACAGGGAATGGAGGAGAGCAAACTGGGAGGATGGGACTGCATCACCTGGAGCTGGAATTGGACAATTAACCCCAAGATGGAAATGGACCAAAACTTATAAAAATGTGAAAATGTGTAAACCACTGTCCATCTTGGGTGTAGTCATGGCTGGGTTCTTGTACTACCCAAGGTGTATCCCTGTCAAGGCCTCTAATAAATCCCATCTTTATTCATTTAACTCTGCCCAGCCTCTGTTCCAGTAGGCATCACCTACACTGCCCATCAAGTTTTAAGGCCATGTCACACACAGTCCCTGAAATAAGCAGGTAAAGATCCCAGTTTAATACACACCATTTAATTCCACACCCTCTGCAGACAGCCAGCTTCAGAACAGGCTTAGGGCACATGTGTTTTACATCCAGGCTGTCCTCAGTGCTAAGCTGTCCTGGTATTTGGCAGCTTTCATACTTGACTTAATTTAAGGGCATAATTAAAAACACAAAACCAAACCAAGCCCAAAAAAGATGCACCTGATTTAGCCCTGAGACCGAGCAGAGCCTGGGAGCCCCGTGCTGGCCTTGACAGCCACAAGCTGCCACCAGGCTCCCCTGGACCTGGGCAAAGAGCATTTAAACAAGCATTAAAACAAGCCACAGCACATCAACAAAAAAAGCAGCTGTGAGCCAGGGACAGCAATTTCTTCTCCTCCCTGTGAGATTTCCTCTCAAGGGACAAGGTCTGGTGCTGGTTCTGCTTTCACTGCACAAGGGCAGAGAGGGGAAGCTGAGCAAGTTTATTGCTGTTGTTCCACCCAGAGCAAGTAAAATCCTTCCCCTAAACATGGGGGATGCTTATACTGGCATCAGTAAAGTACTAATTACAAACTGGGCCAGGGACAAAAGCTAAGCATTACTATCCTAAATAATGGTATCAAGTCTCCTCCAATTCCTTTCATTTACAAAAAAACCCCAAAAAAAACCCCAACAAAACTGCCACATCCAGAAAGTAATTAATCTCAACAAAGAAAGACTGAAGGATTAAAAGCAGTACACTCAGAACCTCTCAAAGGATGGTGGGGGATTTAGTGGAATACAGAAATTCTGGCCATGCAGGTACTGGTACCTAAATACACTCTTGGATGTAGAGACCTAAAAAGCAGGTTTGTTTCTGCTTTTGTTTTATTGTACTTTTTTGCCTTTTTTTTAAATTGAAGAATAATATTAAGAACAATACATGAATAATTGGTAGTACAATGATTTACAGTGAAATAAACACTTAACCAGAGTGGGGAGAGCCACACTAAAGTGAACGAACTGGTGATATGAGTGGGCAAGAGGCAAATATATTCTTTTATAATTGTACTTAAATTTACTTTATGAAACAAGAAATTAGTTCCATCTGACGTCTGAAGATTTTGCTAACATTGAGATGACACATTTCAGAAAGAAAAAGTTTAGTTAAAATTTTTACATTGCTCTGACTTGAGAAATAAGCTTAAAAAAGAACATACAATGAAAAAGCACTTACTGATTGGTTAAAATGTTAAATTTTCACAGGTAGAAGCCAGGTTCATAGGTAAGATATAAAGGGGAAGACTAGGTTTTAAGAAACCTGACAATAAATAGCCAGTGGAATCATGCTTACTGAAAACTACTGATATAAACTGTGGACTACTTTTATTTTCTTTTCTTTTTCAACTTTTTTCCCCCCAAATGGAACTTTTAATAAAGGAGCTCATATATGCTGAAATAGTTTAGGGTAGCCTAGAGTAGTCACTCAGCTTCTTTTCCACAAAAGACTCCAGGACAGAGGACAATGAAGGGCAAAAATTCAAGCAAGTATAGGATATTGGAAGTTATACAAAAACTAAGAAAGTTTCCTACTTATTTCATAGCACCTTAGCCAAAAAGAAACCTTGGATTTACTGTATCAAAACAGATAGGGTTTGGGAGAGAGCTTAACAGCAATCTCCTGCATCCACATTGCCAAAGATGGCTCTACATTCCCAAGGGACACTGCCACGACCTATTCCTTTAAAAAAAAAAAAAAAAAAAAATTAAAAGGGAGGGAAAAAAAAGTAGCATTTATTTTTAAAGAGAAAATATGCATCCCAAGGGATGCAGTGTACTTTGGGAACATTCTTCAAAGAGCAGAATGCATTCCCTTCAAACTGTGTCTGGTGAAACCAGCAGCCAGAGAGGAAAATTCCCCTTTGCAACATTCACTTAATTGCTGAGCTGCCTACCCCGGGTTCCTGGCGGGCAGGAGCACTTGAAGTGGTTGACCAGGTCGATGCAGGTCCCTCCGTTCTGGCAGGGCTGGAACTGGCACTCATCCACCTCGTACTCGCAGTTGACCCCCTGGTATCCGGGCACACACTGTGGGCACAGAAAAAAGTGTCAATGGTTTCTAGCAGATAGCTCAGAAAGCCCAACAGTGACACAGGAGCCCTCAGTGGGGCACATCAGGCCCGCCTTTGCAGCTGGACAAGCAGCTTAAACACACAACTCGACCATGTGACACCTAACAGGGCACTGCAAATTGGAATTCAAGATTAGATTAGATTGCTGCAAAACACAGCAGATCAAATCCCGATGCCCTCCAGCACCAAAGCTGGCTTAGTAGTTTTGGCTTAAGGTTTACATAAAAGTCATCCTTTCCCTCTGGACATGGGCTTCCAAGGTGTTCTACCATTCCCAAAAGCTTAGGGAGGTTGATACACAGCAATCTCATGGTCTACACTACTCTCTGCATCAGTGTCAATAAATAGAAAGCAGTGGAAAACATTTTCCACCATGGGAGGCAAGGGATACTTTGCCCACCCAACAGGGAAAATACAATATTCCTTTAATACATTTTACAAATATTTTAATATAAACCACACCTCAGGCAAAAAGATTAGAGCACCCTCTCCAATGTCACAAAGAGTTCAAATGCTCATCAACCACAGCTCCTTCCAACCACACCTCTTAACTCACTATTAAAAACCTCTCAGGAGCACTGCTTTTGCTAGAGCCACATTAAAAACTCCTTCCAGGCGCTTTTATCGCCTATTTGGAGGCACTCCCCACCGGTTTCAGGTGTTTGTGATTGCTGCAGGTGCCTTTGCTGCCCATTGCCCCCCGGTACCTGGCAGTGGTATCCGCCCAGGTGGTCCCTGCAGGTGGCTCCGTTCTGGCAGGGGCTGGACTCGCACTCATCCAGCTGCACCTCGCAGTAGCTGCCCGTGTAGCCCACCTGGCACTGGCAGTGGTGGCTGCTCCCCACGTTGAGGCAGTGACCAGAGTGCTGGCACAGCTGGTCCACGGGGACTCCTGGAGCAGGGTTGAAATGAGCGGGCAAACACGCGTGAAAAATGTGGGTGTTTTGTGATTTTTAAGATTCTCACAAATACTAAAATGAATATTATTTGTGTTGTGTTAGAAAGTAGCGCTGTATTAATCCCCTTAAGTACTGTGTTAAATATAGTTTTAAGTTATAAAAATTGTTAAAATAGAAACGATGCTATGTAGGATATGTTTTTTAAAAGAAAGGACTCGCGGCGAGATAGCAGCCACAGGACACCTGAATCTTTCAGAGAAAGAGAATTTATTGCTCCATTATCAGGAGAAATTAACTTCTTCCCACCTCAAATGCACTGTCAGGATTCAGAGGAAGAAGCTGACACTGCCCAGACAGAATCCTGTGTTTGAATGGAATTTGTGCATCATGGATGAGGTGTATGAATATGCAACAGGCTGTTGCTTTTAAGGGTTAATCCTCTGTTAACGTGGGTCCTTTTTCGGGCTTGTGCTGCCCAGAAAAAGGTACCCAGACTGTCTGTAACTCTTTCTTTCTATTGTCTCATATTGTCCTAATTCAAATTGTCCAAATTATTGTTACTGTAATTGTATTACTATTTTTATAACCATTTTATTACTATTAAACTTTTAAAATTTTAAAAACAATGATTGGCGTTTTTTACACACATAAAACACGATTGCTGCCAGTGCTGGTGGCTCAAACAGAAATGGATATGGGTAGGCCCAACAAATTGAAGAGTTGCAACTTTTAAATTGAAGAGTTATTCCTTAAATTACAGTGGATCAGAACCAAAACTGGCTTACAAATGAAGTCAGGCTCTGTTCTCTTTGGATTGCTGGATTCAATACTGGCATGAAGTAGTTGTACTGCTGTGTTACTTTAGCACTGGCTGGTGAGTACATATCTGAAATACTATTGCTGCTCTACAAAGGTTCAGTGTTTGTACCTAGAATGTCCCCAGAAAGGTGTCAAGCTCCCATACTTTCTCCTTTGACACTTAATCTGCTTGTCTGGATTTCCTGCACAAAAGTGGCCTGACAGTGTCCATCTGCCTGGGCTACAGGCCATGTTGCCAGACAAAGTTCACTTAAAAACCAAATCTTTTACATATACATCATCTGAAGTAGAAAATTACTACTTTGAGGGGCCATAGTATAACCTATAAGGCTAATAAATGCACTCAGTAATCAGTATTCTCTGCAAAAATACTTATCATGAGTTCCAAGATGCCTTTCTTGTAGAAGGGGACAGCCTTCACCCCTGGCCTGCCTGGGGTTTAGCAGAAACCTGGGGTTTAGCCTGCCTGGGGTTTAGCATGAAGAAATGATGCATTTTCCAAAAAGACAGTCCATGTAAAACAGCACTACTGAAACTCAGACCCCATGAAGTATTTAATTCTTCCTTTCTGACATTTTTGTGATGGGGAGAACCAAGGAAGCCTTGACTCCCAAGCACACCAGAGCTGCAGAGAGTATCTTTACTCGAGAAGTGACCAGCTGGAGGAAAAGCTCTCTGGGAGCAGGGGGCAAGGAGGTGCCTGGGCCCAGAGCTGCTGAAGGCCAGAGGATGCTGGTTTACCTCTCTGTGAAGCTGCCACCTGGCACGAGACGCTGGGCACGTCGCAGTAGGCGCCGGTCCAGCTGGGCGGGCACACGCAGCGCATCTGCGCCAGGGTCTGCACACACGTGCCCTTGTTCTTGCAGGGAGACTTGCTGCACAGGTCCACCAGGGTCTGCAGGGCAAGCAACCCACGTGAAACATGGCACAGGCACTCAGAGAAACAGCACTCAGAGAACAAGTCAAGATGCAAGGAAAGGGAGCTCTGCAATATGGGATCCCCGTGTGTCGCAGGCATCATTTATGAAAAATCTTTTCCTTGGGATTTTTTCCTCCTGAGAAGCTGTGAGGCCTCAGGGACAAAATGTAAATAATGGTTATCTGCTGTTGTGGAATGCAACAGGTGCATCTGTGATTGGTCTCATGTGGATGTTTGTAATTAATGGCCAATCATGGCACAGGTAGCTCTCTCTCTGTCCGAGCCACAAACCTTCGTTACTCATTCTTTTCTTAGCTTAGCTAGCCTTCTGAGAAACCTTTTCTTCTATTCTTTTAGTATAGTTTTATTGTAATATATATCATAAAATAATAAATCAAGCCTTCTGAAACATGGAGTCAGATCCTCATCTCTTCCCTCATCCTAAGACCCCTGTGACCACCATCACACCTGTGGCACTGGAAAGGGCAGGACAGTCCTTCCCAAGCTAAGCCAGGTACTCTGCTGACAGTCTCACATGCCTGGCAAAGTGCAAGTGAACAGAGGAACAAACCCCAGGTGGCAGCATTATTTCACCATCCTCACACCTCACCATGAAGTTGGATCTTTGACTGGCTCAGTTTGAGAAAATTGGGTTTTATCTCAGACTGGCTTTCTAGCTCCATGGTAGCAGGAGGTTTCCAGCTATTCTCCCAAACTCCCCCCATCTTCACTGCTTTCTGAGGATGACAGATGTGTTCCACATTCTGATCCATGCTTTTCCTTTCTATCATTAGCTCACCATACCTCCTTTTGGCCCTACTTGCTGCACTGTGGTCTGACTTTTTGTGTCTTCCAAGATTCAACTGAAACCCCACAACAGTTTTATGAACTGAAGATGGGCCAAAGTATATTGCTTTTCTTGATTTCTCATATAGAAACAAAGAGTCTAAAACTCAGCAAATCATCATATGAAAGTGAAGACCCAAAATAACTGTCTGACGTAATATCAGCCACTAACCATAATTTCATTTTTAAGCATCTCATCTTGAAATTAATACAGCTATTTGATTGATTTCAAGCTGACTTGAGGAAGGGTGAGGTTTGTAAAGTGAGTAGCATGGAATTTTGGCTGTAAAATGCAATTTCAATTGCAGAAAGTTCTGCTTTTCAGATGCAAACTGTCTCCTCACAAAGATTAAAGTAAAAAAAAAAAGATCTGTGCTTTCACAGGCAACCAAAAGGAAACTTGGAATTAAGTTTTATCACATGTAGTTGAGCGTGAAGAAGAAAAAACACCGAGCCTCTTGCTTCTGCATTTGTAATGAGTAGCTGACTGTTTTACATGCAAATTCTAAAACTTATGAATCATTGTCTGATTTTGTCCTGCTTATTTAGCTTTGCTAATTAGGTCAAGCCAGTTTACCACTAAGACAAGAACTACAGTGTAGCTGTAATCTATAAATCTCCTCAATACCGCTTTGAGGAGTACTTATCTAAATTTAGAAAGTTCTGGTTCCTTGTATAAAACGGGTAATACATTACAATCAGGCTTCTCTGAACATAAAGCAGACCTTCTGAGAATCCACAGCATTTTAATTTGGGGAAAGGAACATTAATCCTTTTCTCCAGTAAAAACAAAGCAAACATAACAGAAGAGGAACTGCTGAACTCCACAGCACTTCAGGATCCCTCTCAATGGTAATTCTCCCAATGAGGCTGGAGTGGTGTGCCCAGAATGCATAATGAGGGGAGCAGAGGGGCTGCTTTTCTCTATCACTTCATTACTTTGCATTCACTTCCTCCATCAGCAATACCTAGAAGCAGGCCTGACAATTTAATGTCAAGCAACATACTTCTGAAAAAGCACCTCCCCCCACTGCCACTAAAATACTTCTTTCCAACAGTCCCTGCTTTACAAAGACGTGCTGGCACCAAAGAGAGTTGCAAAATTCTTACAAAATTGTAGTGTTTTCCAGCAATTTAAGAACTATTTTTTTTTTTAATGGCAGCACTCAAGACTGCTGGTAAAGGAGGCCAATACAGAGTTTACCATTCCAAAAGCAAAAATAGTCTCAAGTCATTCTTGCTGTTTTGATAAGAACAGAATCAAAAAGAATTCAGATTTGAAAAACATCACTCTGTTTCCACTGTGCCATGCCAAGTTAGAGTTTTTAATAGACACTAGTCAGTCATTTACAGCATACAGGGTTTGCAGCTCCTGTGGAAAACTGGTCACTGCCTGAACCTAAATGTGCAAGCAAGGCTGGAGATTTTACTGAGGTTGTGAATAGGACAGGCACGTCATTTACTGCCCCAAAACATTTTCTGGCTTTTCATGAAAAAAAATTTACAATCAACCCTGAATAAAATTTACCTCCCTGTAAAAAAAAGTACCATTAAATCTAAACCCTGCTAATTAGACTGATATTCTGTTTTAGTTTGGTGCTTGTTTGCTGGTTTGTTTAGTTGCTTGTTTTTTTTTTTTTAATACAGGACTCTTTCTTCGATCAGGACAATTTAAACCATTAAATCTAAATCCTGCTAATCAGACTGATACTCTGTTTTAGTTTGGTACTTGTTTGCTGGTTTGTTTAGTTGTTTTTTTTTAAATACAGGACTCTTTCTTCGATCAGGACAATTTAAACCATTAAATCTAAATCCTGCTAATCAGACTGATACTCTGTTTTAGTTTGGTACTTGTTTGCTGGTTTGTTTAGTTGTTTTTTTTTTTTAAATACAGGACTCTGTCTTCGATCAGGACAATTTAAACCATTAAATCTAAATCCTGCTAATCAGACTGATACTCTGTTTTAGTTTGGTGCTTGTTTGCTGGTTTGTTTAGTTGTTTTTTCTTAAATACAGGACTCTGTCTTCAATCAGGACAATTTTATGCTTTGAATGAAATGGAGCCATTTTCCAGGGTGACAGCTGGTTTTCACTGAAGGAAACTAATCTGGAAAGTTCCAGTGACACCTGTTCTCAATAAATAACCACTCTTCTCCTCCTTGCACATAGACAGGGGGTGGAACCAGATGATCTTTAAGGTTTCTTCCAACCCATTCTACGATTTCCAGTTTTGAACGGGGGCACCTAATGTGCCAAGCAGGACTGAAGGAGGAACAGCTCAGCCACATTTGGCACCCCACACCTGTCCCTGGCCACCTCTGCTGCTGGACAGCTCAAAGAACAACGCCACCAGAAGTCACCCACCTTGCAGTTCTTGCCAGTGTAGCCCAGGGGACAGATGCACCTGTATGTGCCCAGGCTGTCCACGCAGGTGCCCCTGTTGAGGCAGGGGTGGGAGTCACACTCGTTGATTTCCGTCAGGCAGAAGGGGCCCGTGAAGCCCAGGGGGCACTGGCAGGTGAAGGAATTGATCCCATCCACACAAGTGCCTCCATTGAAACAGGAGCTGCAAGGGAGGAGCAGCAAAGGTAAGCTGAGACAAAGTGCAATTAGGGAACTTAAACACTGTTGCCCCGGTTTTTTAAGATTTTCCAAGCCTTCTGATGCTGACGTTCTTGTAACGAACTTTCTCACACGCTTTATGTAAATAACTCATTGTTTTGCATTTCTTTATGGAGGAGGAGAAATTTGATGGACTGTTGGTTTGTCCAGTGTCATTGGAGGGGTGGCACTGTCACCCTCCAATCCTCTGTCACTCTAAGAAAACTATAAATGTTGGAGTCAGAAATTAAACTTCCTCTTTTTCTTCACCTTGAGAACAGCAGTGTGTGCTTGTGTTCTTTCGTGTCCTATAGCAACAAAACATGACTAAAATAAAAGAGAAAAGCAGATAACAGGATATTTTGATCACTGCTAACTTCTGGCTGAAGAAGTATCAAGCAGAAAACAGCAATCGTAGGGAATTCCAGCTCACTTCTACCTCAGCAGACCAAGAAAGTAAAGCAGGGTTTTAGTGAGTCATTAGTGATGGAGGCAACTACTTTAATGTAATCTTCCCAGCTTCAATGTGACCACAAACACCACCTCATGTGGCTTGCTCAAACTGATACATTTTATTACAAATTGCAATTGTATTACAAATTATGAGAAACAAAACAATTTGCCTTTAAAAAAAAAAAACAATCTTCAAAGGAATTAGGGGTATGGTTTCTCAAGGAAAAAGTTCATACAACATGCAAAACACAAGCATGTTCTTCACTGAAATTATGTGAAAGTATTGGTATTGCTAAATCCCTTCCCTCTCTTCTCATGAGAATCTTAAGTCCTGATTTGTAAAACTGCTCATACATGCCCTGGCAGAATTCAGATCAAAGGAATTACCCCTCCCCCCCAATCTTCTGATCATATGAAATTCTGCCAGAGTAGGTGTCCTAAGGAGAAGGGACTGGGAAAGTTTGGGGAATTGACTCATGCAAAATTGACTCAGTTTTCCTTGTAAAGGAACTCCTGCCCCTCTGAGAATAATGCTAGATCAGACTTGAGATAATCAGTTTGATAAAGCACACAACCCAAATTCATGCCTGCTACCTGCTTTGTGCCCTCAAAGGGTATTTCCACCAGAGGAGCCCCTGACTCAGCTCCCTGAACCCCCAGTGCAGGGAAGCAAGTTTTAAATGTCAAAATTCCAACTGTGATGCCAGCAGAGATGCCAGCATTGCCCTACTCATCAAACACTAAGCTGCTCATCAGAGAACTCCTCTGTCTTGGGGGCTGAATTCTCTTTTAGAGGGAGAGCAAAGTGCCTTTTCCACTCCTGGCAAAGCAGGGGAGACAGAGGAGCTGCCAATCCCCTGGTGTGTTTCACTGAAACCAGGTACCCAAAGGAGAGGGCACTCTCTCACAGGCAGCTTCTCACACAACACCAGGAAGAATCACTTGACCCAAATTCAAATCAGCCAACCACCGCAGCTCAGTAATTTTGGTTGGGAAGGTGTGACTGGTTCAGCTTGGCCGAGCGTTGGAAATTGCTACATCCTTAATTCATACCTGCAAGACTGGTTCCTGCCGTGGCTGATAACAACAACAAAAACAGGATGAACCTCAAGGAAGAGCCAGGAGCTCTGCTGCAACACCCAGCATACTCCACTTGATTCAGCAACTGTTGTGCAAATTAAACACACCCTCAACAGTGACACAATCCTGCTCTTAAGAAAAAGATATTAAAATACCTCCTCCTCCTCAAATGCAATTTTATGAAAGATAGGAAAGATCTTTTCTATTTGTGCAGAAAATACTTGAGAAAACCTAGAGTTTTGCATACTTTGTCTCTGGTAGCTAGACTAGAACAGAGTACTTCTAATTAGTTTTTTAACCACTGCAAGTTTTAAAGAAATTGTTAGAATTTTTTCCCATTTGAGAACCTGAAGTTACTTACATCAATCCTAACAAAGCTTAAAATAAATATGCAGGCAGATGATGGAATCACATGTTTAACTCTCAAAGATCTCTTAACATTTATATGAGGACCAGCTGTTGAGCATTTTAACTCAGTTCCACACCTCCCCCTTTAGAATGACCTCAGGTTTTATCTTGATACTGCTAAAGCACATCCCCCTTTTTTTTTTTTGCAAGCATTAAAAGATCTCCGATGATTAAATCTTTCCAACACAGAATTTAGTAGATTTAGTATTTCTCTTGGTTTCTTCTTCATATTATTTGTTGTCAACAACTCAGGGCTAATTTATTTTTGCTGCTTTTCTAAGCTGGCCATTGCTTCCATTTTCGCAGCTTTTGTATTTCTCAACAGAGCAACCATTCATGACCAATTATTTCCCCTCCCCTATGTGATACTGGTCTTGCCAAAATATGAATTATTTATATTTCAATAAGTTAGCATCTCTAACTTATTTTAACTTCTGTTAAACACTGTCACATTTATGCTGTAATGGAGCTGTTGGAAGAACGTTAGAAGAAACTGAGGACCAGACAACTGTGTTTCAGCTAAGCCAGCTTTCCTTGCAAGAATCACAAGTATGCTGTGACAAATGGCAGAAAGAAGAATTGCCCTGGTTAGAAGCTGCTCCTGAGCAGGACTGGTGTCAGAACCCAGGACATTGCTCTGGCTGCCCTGGAGGGCTCAAGACTCTGGCAAGGGGCTCAGAGACCTTGGCACGGAGTCACAAACACCTGTGCCTTTGATTTTAGCCCATGGAAACAATTACCAACTTTGTGTGAGGAGTTACAAGCCATGAGAGTTTGAGTAGAATGATACTTAATTTGTCACAGGGTGAAAAAGTAGAATTTTGGGGTTTTTAGAATGGGGGTTCAGCAGCCATGATGGAGGGAATTGGGTGTGCCTTGTCCTTCCTCTTTCTTCTTCTTGGCCTCCATCTTCTGCTGTGATGGTGGCACTTTTGGATTGGTTTAGAGTAGAAACACTCTGTCTAACACAGGTGATAGGTACTGGAAAATTATTGTAAATAATGTACAGATAGTTTTTAGTACAGAAAGATAATACTCCCTCAAGCGTGGTCAGTGTGCCACAGACTGACCTGCTGGACAGTCAGGAAAAGAATGTAATGCATAACAGAGAATAAACAACCTTGAAAACCACAGCTGAGGAATCCTGAGTTCCTCTTCAATCTCAGGGCTGGGAAAAAGAGACTCTCTAACACCACAGGGTCATCGTGACCACAGAGAGCCCAAGAGACTGGCTGGGAGCAGGAGGAGCGGGATGGGGGCAGGAGCAGCAGGCACGGGGGCAGGAGGAGCGGGATGGGGGCAGGAGCAGTGGGATGGGGGCAGGAGCAGAGGGATGGGGGCAGGAGCAGCAGGATGGGGGCAGGAGGAGCGGGATGGGGGCAGGAGCAGGAGCAGGCAGGGAGCAGGCTGGGGGCAGGAGCAGCAGGCTGGGGGCAGGTGCAGCAGGATGGGGCAGTGCCTCACCTGTCGGTGCACTCGTCGATGTTGCTCTCGCAGTTGGTGCCCTCGAAGCCCGGCGGGCACCTGCAGGTGTAGCTGTTGACGTAGTGGGTGCAGGTGCCCCCGTTCCTGCAGGGCTCACTCAGACACTCGTTGGTGTCTGTCTGACACTTGTCCCCGTGAAATCCAGGCAGGCAGATGCACGAGAAGGAGTTTATCCCATCCACGCACGAGGCTCCGTTCTGGCAGGGGTCTGGGACAGAAGCACCACAGCAGTGTTAAAATGGGTGACAGTGTCAGAACCCAGGACATTGCTCTGGCTGCCCTGGGTGATTCCAGACCCTGGCAAGGGGCTCAGAGACCTTGGCACAGAGTCACAAACACCTGTGCCTTTGATTTTAGCCCATGGAAATGATTACCAACTTTGTGTGAGGAGTTACAAGCCACAAGGGTTTGAGTAGAATGATAGTGAATTTGTCACAGGGTGAAAAAGTAGAATTTTGGGGACTTAGAATGGGGGTTCAAGAGGCAAGATGGAGGAATCTGGGCATGTCCTGTCCTTGTTCTTCTTGTCCTCCATCTTCTGCTGGGATGGTGACACTTCTGGATTGGTTTAGAGTAGAGACAGACTGCCTAAAATAGGTGATAGGTATTGGAAAATTATTGTAAATAAAGTACACATAGTTCTTAGTATAAAAAGCCAACACCACCCCAAGGGCAGGGACTGTGCCACAACCCGACCTGCTGGACAGATCTCAGCAGGTCAGAGAAAGAATGGAACAGATAAGAGAAAATAATCAACCCTGAAAACCAGAACTGAGGAACCTCAACTTCTTCTTTGGTTGCAGGGCTGGGAAAAAAGACTTTAATACCTCGGGAGCCATTTCAGCAACACCAAGCCCGAGAAAAGCAAAGGGCCAGGCCTAGAGCAGCTGTTTGTATGGAAAAAAGGGGCCACACAGCCCAGAGCGGGACAGAGGACTGACAGGTTTTTCTCAGCCACGTTATGGAACAGGTAACTGCAAAGCATTATCAATCAGAAATTCACAAGGAGCTGTGGATCAAGGCCAGCCTTCAGGGCTTAAAGGTTTCTCTGCTGGAATTTGTTCAACCAAAACCCAAAGCCTCTTGGTTAAAAATTCAAATGCTGCTTTTGTGACAGATGCCTACTGATACAATAAAAACAGAGCAGCAACTGTTTCTTCTTCCTCACCAAGTTTTATTCATCAGAGAACTCAGCACACTCTCTCTCAACACAAGAGAGAACTTGTGTGCTTAATTTTCAGCGTGAAAGCAGTGCAGTCAAATCAAACCTGTATGTGTATATGAGCACACACATGAGCTCTTATGCACTACTGAGCACTTGACATTTTTCCCAGCATCACAGACTGGCTGGGGAAAGGCTGCCAGAAAAGCTCACTAACTCCTGCACCACCAAGGATTCTCCTCAATCACTGCATTTCTTGATGTTTTCCTTATCTCTGCCATGCTCTTGCTACTTGCATGCCTCTGTATTTTGGTCTAAGCCACCTCCTACTACTGTATTCCTTCTGCTTCCACAAGCACCAATCTGCCTGAAGGGCTTCTGCCTTTCAGTAATTTCTTCCTGCTTTTCTCCTTCCACTTTTGGATTTAAGACCCACATTCCTGAAGCCAGATTCCTTTTCTACTCTGCATTCCACAGAGCAAAAGCCTAATATATGGAGGCAGAGAGGGAAACTGGGGGGGGGAGGAAGAAGGGAGAAAGCAAGGGGGTTGAAAAATAGGTTACTGAGCCTTATTTTGGATTTAGGACTACCTTTAAGTACTACTAAAACATGAACTGGAAAATGCAAATAGAATCCACCAAAAATTTGCAGTTTATCACAAGTATCATAAGCTAATTCTGTTGATGTTTGAAAAGTGCTTTATCAAACCTTTTTCATTTCATTACTGGGAAGTGAAGAAAAGAAATGTGAAAGGTAATTAAAGCTCATTTATTGATTGAGAAACATGTTCACATGTTAAGAATTTGTATTATGAGACACACCTGCATCCATTTAGAGGTCATTTGACTACTGCAGAGAAAAAGCACATTCAAAGCAAGACCCCTGGCAGCTATAAAATGTTGTGTCTGTGGCAGTGAGCCATGTATGAGTGAAGCCAAAAGCTGTGCATTAATTCTCTGTGCCACACATTCACTGACACAAGGAGACTCGGGTATCAACTTTTCAATAAGTTCCTGTCATTGGAGGGTTTGTTTGCTTCCTCAAGGCATGGAAGGTTTTTGTTATGCTAAATGAAATCAGCTGTGGCATCGATGTGAAATGCCTCTTCAGCCTCACGGGTGTGCTGCCCAAGACAACACTAGGGTGAATCCCACAGCTCCCAGAACACTCAGGAGGAGGGACAGAGATGTCCCAGCTGTTCCAGAGGGAAAGATGAACACCTGGAGAACGTTTTTATCTTCAGGCACCCACACAAAAACTAACAGGGCAGGCAATGATTTTGTTGGCTTCAGTGAGCAAAGCTCCGGGTCACTGCACCGTGACACTTTCTGTACTGTACCTGTCTGCTCAGAATGAAGGAATTAAAAGCTCAGCCTGAGCCAGACACCTCAGAAGTTCTCTGAGTGCTGCTCTGGGGGCTCCCACGGTAACTTTTGCTAATAGACTTCTTTGGATCCTTCTCTTCAGCAGTCATGCATTTACTTTTTTTTTTTTCCAATGCAAAACACAATTTGCTGAGTTCACGCATTAAATCTTCAAAACTCCATTTTGTTTTTAAGCTGATAGTAAAAACCAGGGAATTAGGTTTTTGGGGGTTCTTTTGTTTTGTTTTGGGGTGGTTGTTTTGGGTTTTTCTGTTCATTTGGTTGGGTTTTTTTAAAGACCTGGCCAATCTAAGAATGACAGCATTGTGAACTCCTCCAAGGTTTGATAAAGCACTTTTTCAAATAGTGACAGATGAACTTTTAAACACGTGACATTTCTCAGGAGACCCTGATTTTATCTGATGATGACATAAAATACGCCCAGTAAGAAAAAGAAGCTGCTATGTATTTGGTTTCCCTTATAAACAGCAGTGTCAAGGACATGAAATTAATACTTGTTTTCTTGCAATTTGAGCCATTCCAGTACTCATCAGTGTATGGCCTCCCCTCCTGCAACTGATACCTATTCCACAGCAGAGGGCCTTCCTGCTGCCTAATTTGCTTTTAGATATGGATTAACTGGAACCGCAACAGGACCCACTCTTCCCAGAATATTAATGCCAGACAGACATTTCAGGAAGGACTGCTGTAGCCCAGATTCCCACCACACCTCCATCAAACTGAACGCTGAAATACAGGTAAGCCCTGCAGTGGCACTTCAACTTGATGGATTAAAATTTCAGGCAAATACAATTTTGCATTTAACAGTGCTTCTTATTAAGGTATGTAAACTTTTCAAGTTGAGGACCTGGGAACAACAGCTGCCATCAGTTAGGACACCGTGGTCCATTCTAGCAGGCAAACACGATGGATTTTGACTTCCTCAAACATTACAACGCTGAAGTTTGGGGGTTTTTTTGGGCAAGAGATCATAAAAGACCCTTCTGAATCAAACAGTCAGCAAACTGATTTTTGGGGAAGGCTGGGAAACACAGAGCGAGGCGCTGGTACGCACTGGCCAGGCAGTCGTCGATGTTGGTGTCGCAGTCGCCGCCGGTGAAGCCGGGCCGGCACTCGCACAGGTAACTGCCCTGGATGTTGTGGCACAGGGCGTGGTTCTTGCAGGGCTTGGAGAGGCACTCATCAATGTCCACCGTGCATCTTTCCCCTGCAAGGTGCAGAGTGCGAGGGTGAGACCCGTCCCGAGCAAAGCAGGAGGCTCAGAGCCAGCACTGACAGCACACCTCACTCCCCACCCAGTTACCTTCCCAGCCAGGGGCACACTGGCAGGTGTAGCCTTCAGAGTCAGGAGATTCTTGGCAGATGCCCGAGTTCTCACAAGGATTAGGGGAACAAGGAGAAACCACCACCTGGCAGTTCACACCTGGAGAGCAGAATGGGGAAAAGCTGAAGAATGTGCTGCTGAGAGCTCGGTGCCTCTTGGAAGAATGAACAAAGAGGCTGTAACTCACACTGTGTGATTATCCCACACGGCAGTGGACAGCACTGCCACATTTTGGAAAATCCCAGCAGAAGGAAAAGGAGAGCAGAGCACTCCTCATGGGCTCAGTGTAGAAGCAGCCATGGCCATTTTGAGTTTAATGCCCCGCCAATTTCCAGGGCATTTATGTAAATTTCATAATTTACAAAGAAAATCAAGCTAAGCTTCCAACAGGTCATTTTTTAATGATTCCAAGCAAGGCTTCGACAAGCCTTTGCCAAGTATTCTATTACTGTATCATGTCTACAGGAACTGACTAATTTAACTTCATGGAGCCATGGCCTTTCCCATCTTGATTATTCTTTCCACAAAGTTTAACAAAAAGAAATTACCCTAAAGGTGCAATGAAGTAAAAAGGGAAAAGACAACAAATTTTTTCTGAATTTTCACCTTTGAATCCCTTCCTACAGGTACATCTGTATGCATTCAGCAGATCCTCACAGGTTCCTCCATTCTGGCACGGGTTTGATTTACATTCATTCCCTTCTGTTGAACAGTAATCTCCTATCCAGCCTGGGTCACAGACACACTTGTACCTTGAAAGGCAAAACAGCATTAATTCAGGACATTTTGAAGTAACTCCTCTACAAGTTTCTCCTGCAGAATAGTTTTGGAGAGAAAACCAGAGGAACCCTCTTGAGAAGAGCCCTAAGTTATTTTAGATGGCTTGCCCCAGCTGTACAGTTTTGAAAATCCTGAAAATAAACCCTCCCTTACAACCACACTTCCCTCATTACAGTTCTCACAAAGTGTTCAGTCAACCAGCAACATGTTTCTGCTTTGATAAGACCATCTCAACACATTCAAAGACAGAAACACAAAAAAAAAAAAAAATTGTAAAAAAAGGAGTGGAGGGGAACAATAGGCTCCAAAGATAACTAGACTGATTTAATACCAAATAGTGGTTTCAAATGAAAACAGCTGGCTGGGAGCAGGAGCAATCTTCTCCATCAGGTTTCAAAATCTGCAGTAGATGATGTAGAAGCAAGGATTTGGTGAATCAGCCTGGACTCAGGGCACACAGCACACACTGGCCTCTGTCCCTGCCCTTCCACTGGCACAGCGTGAGGTGCACAAATGCAAGGTGACACATGACAAACAAGGTGAACAAAAATCTGTTTTCCAAGCTTTCAAGGAGGCTGAATTGGCAATAAAAGCAGCTCTCCTGCCAGCTCCAGGGAATGTGCTGCATCCTGCCCTACAGAGCTACCTGCAGCACCAAATCACTTCCCTGCCCAAATGCTGACAACACTTCCCAGGATACAGCACATTTTTGGGAGGCTATTCCACGTATAGTTGAGAACTTACACAAACAAAACCACCCCAGAATTACCATTACCAAAAAGAAATCTGATTTAGGGCTCCCAAAATCAGCATTTAGTCTTCCTGCATTGGAAGATTCAGAAGCAACTACTGCCATCAAAAGACCCAGACAGAATTTTCCTTTCTTTTCTCAGACACGCAACAATATGAGCAAAGCTGACAAAATCTCAGCAGTGGACAAAGTGTCCTGGGTGAAATATCTATCCCTAGAGGAAAAGCTGTCAGCCAGTTCCTTGATACAGTGTGTGGGTAGGGAGAACAGCACTCCCAATAAAGACAGTCCCCACACTCAGGGCTTTAGGTTTTGATGGAATAGGTTGCTGCTGCTCCTCAAAGATTTAATTTGGAACAATATCTTTATTTTAATTGCATTCACTCGGCTCACTAGTGTCACCATGACATTTTCTGAAAAATCCCTTCGCCAGGATTTTTCTCCTGAAAAGCCTCAGAAAAGAAATGTAAACAATAATTATCTGATTGCTTGGAATGTGCTCTGGAGGTTGCTCACCAACAGGTGCATCTTTGATTGGTTTCATGTGAATTGTTTTTAATTAATGACCAATCCCAGTCCAGCTGTGTCAGACTCTCTTGTCAGTCACAAATTTTTATTATCATTCTTGTCTGGCCTTCTGATGTCTCCTTTCTCTTTCTTTAGTATAGTTTTAGTGTATAATTTCTTTTAATATAATATAATAAAATAATAAATCAGCCTTCTGAGAACTTGGAGTCAAATTCTCATCTCTCACCTCATCCACAGCTCCACAGCACACTAGAATCACCAAACCCTCCCTCTAGATGGTGGCAGTACACCCTGCACCACTTATGCTGAAACACCAGCTGGTGAATGAAGGTCTACACCTTATTATGGCTGTTTGTTTGCCGTGGCAGATTTGTGGGAAAGGCAGCTGCAATCCAAAGGATTTGGAGGGAGTGTAGCAGGAGATAGAGAACCCAGACTGAGTAGACACGAGGAGCTGTGTTGAAACTTGGCAGTCTGGCTCTGCTCTGGAGGCAGGAGCTGCGCTTGCTCCAACACAAGCAGGGCTCTGGATGCAGATGGTGCATAAATAACCCACTGCTGTTGCTGACCCATGGATTCAGCTGGCCAGTGTTGGGAAGGGCCCCTGGAAGCCACCGCAGTGCGGGTGAGACAGGTGGGATTCTCGACTGTGATTACGCCACAGGCATCAGATAAACTGGGATCCTACTCTGAGAGATAAGGGAAAAACCGGGAGCTGGAGGTCTGGAGAGCAAGGCAGCGAGGCAGCAGGCAGGTTTGGGCGCTCACCCCGTGGCGGTGTGCGTGCAGTTGCCGTGCACACAGGGGCTGCTGAGGCAGCCGTCGGCCTGGGGCTGGCAGTGCGGGTGGTGGAAGCCCTCGGGGCACACGCAGCGGAACCCGTTCACCTCGTTGACGCACGTGCCCCCGTTGTGGCACGGGCTGGACGTGCACTCGTCGATGTCCACGTTGCACCGGGGCCCTGCAGGGGAAAACAACGCTTGCTGAGCTGCGCTCCTCCGAGCGCTGCTCGCTTTGCACCTCTGCAAGAGCACACAGCTCGGGGAAGCCAAGGCAGCAGCACGGAGCTCACGTGCCTCTGTGCTTTCACTCAAGCCAAGAGAACAAGAGAAGCGTTTCTGAGAGATGCAGCACTTACGCTCAGCAAGTATTTACAAACCATTCCAGAATCTCCACTAAAATCACCAGTTAATATGGATTAGGAAAGCAAAAACCACTCGGCTGTATCATGCTTGCAACAAACCTCTTGAGCTGCACTTGTCGTAGCCCTGCTGCTCTGCTTTGAAGTACCTACCCTTTGAACAACCAATAGTGCCCAAATGTCTGCAGTAAATACAGTTCTTGTGGTTTATTGCGCAAAAGGGGCTCTAAAAACACCGTTTCCTGTTTTGCCTGCCTCTGATTACGACTGCAAGATCCTTGAAGCAGTGACCAAAAGGACTTGTGAGGCTGGAAAGCTAAACAGAGTGATTGATGCAGTAAGCTGAAAGCATTTTTAACAGAAGGAAATGACAAAGTACCAAGACCCCATGCAAGCCAGTTCCTTAAAGACTGGAATATGCCAATTCATCACATTACTGAATTATTTTAACAGTGTAACAGTAAGAGATCCAGCAGGATAACAAATATGGAATGCCAGCAACCTAGGAGAGCGGTAGGCACGAGTGATCAGCATCATCCCCCATCTTGTTCTGGGAACTAGAGAGCCAGAGCCATAGGAGGGAAGGAAGGAGCATCAGGAATTTAGAAAGACCCCAAGAGAAAAGTACAAGATACATGAAACATTTTAGTGCTCTAATGCATTTCAGATCTATTCTGACTAGAATCATTCAGTAATAAACAGTAACAAACATGATGAGAAAGCTGTAATAAAATGCCTCACAATGATTATTTTGTATTACCCTACACAGCTCAAAACACGAATGCCCTTACAGACAGTGGTGAGATGTGCTTTAGTCATCAGAAACAGTCCTGATGTTGACTCAGAGCTCTAAACATGGATCCAGAGGTGTCTAACCACTTCTTTTTTCAGCCCCACTTTGACTGTACCAGAGAAATTTTGTAGTATAAAAAGAAAACAGAACAGACCATGCTATGACAGAGAAGTACTGAAAAACTTCAGAGTGGGAAGCAACTCCTGAGAACATCAAGTTAATGCTCTGATTTCACAGAAATAGAATTACTGTTCATGGTCAAAGCTCTAGGCAGAGTCTAATCAAACACCTCTCCATATTGGCCACAATCTCTCTGTCCCTGGAAAGAGGCTGTAAATAATAAACCAAAGTCACGTGGGTTTATTTGTTATAAACCCAAGAACCATGAATTGGACTTAATTACCTAACAAGAATGGCATTTCACAGCACAGATTAGGCCATTTTTCTGTTTGGTAGAACTGGCTGTAATGTAAGATGCTGAGATCCAAAGATTAGAGGGATTTACTGAGACGCCAACTGAATCCCTTGCAGTGAGTGTGCAAAGAACACTTCCCTGGCTATTTGGATAACCATCTTCCAAACAACTGAGAGCCTCTGGGTAGCTGACTTTACCTGTAAATCCAGGCTCACAGGCACAGTTGTAGCGATTGATGCCATCAATGCAGGTGCCATGAATGCACGGGTTACTGGCACAGTCGTCAAAGTTATTCTCACAGTTTATTCCTGGATTTAAAAAAATAGAGAAGAATAAGGAGGGCAAATCTTACAAAGAAGGCAACAAAACTATTTTCCCAAAATAGCCTAATTAAGAATCCCACCTGCTTCAAAGTTATGTTGGGGCAACTTAAACAGGTGATGATGCAGAAGCACTGCAACACCAAGGAATGCCACCCGAGCCACTGGGTGCTGACTGAATATGACCCTGAGCTTGTACTGAATACCTGAATATTTTAACAGAGGAATAAACACTTTGAACACTATGCCTAATTTTTCTGCAGGCCTGATTTTTTTTGGAGTAAAGAGGAGGCAGATTCTCCCAAGATCAGTTGCAGCACCAGTGAGGGTTAGGCAATCCACACAAACACACAAGCGTTCAGCATGGCAAACCAACATGAAAATGATACTCTCAACCTAGCCCACACCAGAGCACAGGTAAGAAATAACCACATGCTTGAGTTCTGCTTGAATCCCAGCCTTGCAGTGGTGTTTTCCATACCTGAGGTGCCCAGCAGGCAGTTGCACTGGTAGCCATTGACCAGGTCGATGCAGCGCCCTTGGTTGAGGCAAGGATTGCTGTGGCACTCATCAATCTGCTCGCTGCATATGCCACCCATGTAGCCAGGGTTGCAGATGCACGTGTATGAATCTATGCCATCCTGGCATTCCCCGTGGTGGCAGGGGTCAGGGTCACAGTTGTTGATGTTCTCCTCACACAGAGTGCCAGTAAAACCTGAGGAAAAGCCACGAGTAAGGAAGCAGTCCACTGGTAAGATGCTGCAGTGAATATAATGCAGGTACAGAAAGAATTGTATCAAGAATCAGCAAAGTGGCAGAGAGCACAAAGGGTAACTGGGCACCTCAACTGCATTTCCAGCCCTGGAACACAGCACTCTCCACTGTTCACAGCATTACAGAACAGCAGCATGCACGGAGAACATGCACGGAGAACCCTGGCACTGGAAGTGGTCACCTTCAGGTTATTTGGAACAGCAGCCATGAGAGGAAACATGTAAATCTCCATCAGAAATATTTACTTGCATCAGTATAAACTGTCTGAAGGCACACTCCTGCCACTATTTCCTCTGCACAGCAACAGGGGAACAGAGTGGGGCTGACCTTGTTAAAATGAGCAATTACTGCAAAGATGTTGCTGAAACCTTCCCAGGGGAACTCCCCTGGCTCATGTCAGAGCTTCTGCAGCTCTGCTTATTAGAAAGTCTCTTGCCTCCTTCACTGGGAAGCTTTTCAGTAACTGCAATCCAGCACCAAGTGCAAATTTACTGAAGGCTGCATGCAACCTCTTGGTCAGGAGCAATGAAACAAGCAGCAATTTGGCCTGTTTCATTCTGCTTCAGCTGGGAAACATCCTGAGCAACAGAGAGGGACAGAACCTATCCGCAAAAGGGGCTAGAGGCTTCAGGAGGCTAGGAGCAGCAAACAAGTCCCTCCTCAAGAGCCCTGCTCTGCATGATGGAGCAGAGCTATATAAAACTGGGACAATTTCAAATAAATGGTTTTCAGAGCTGAGGTTTTGGAGCAACAGCTCACGCTGCCTTCCAGCAGCTGAAGCGCAGGAAGGCAGAACTTGAAATTTCAAGACACCAACTGGAGACTGATACAAACCAAGCTGCAGGGAATTTCAACAGCTGAAGAGTGGTTCTCACCTGAGTATTACAAGTGGATAAGAGGCTCCCCATTTTTCATACAGGTTTGTGGTTATTTCTGTGGTCAAACATACCAGGTGACGGCTAACATTTCCAAGTTCTGCGAACGTATGCTTGGATGAATGGGTGTGGAAGTGGGTGGGGAGAGGGAAGGGAAGCTAGTTAGAGAGATGGATATAAAAAGATGTTAGGGAAGGAGGAAAAACAAACTGATAAGGGGAGAAATGGTGGCGGGGGGGGGGGGGGGGGGGGGAAAGAGGGCAGAGACAAATAAAAGAGGAAAGACCTGAAACAACCCAAGAAAAGAAAAGCCATGATCTACCACTGGGAAGGAGAAGTGGAATAATGCCAGAAGGGAAAGAAAAGACAAAAAGCAAGCAGTAAATAGAGCTATCTGTACAGCATTTGGCCAAACATTTTGCAGTTTTCAATCACGTCGGCAGCCGGCGATTCCCGTTCAGGGAACAACACAAACACAGCACTCATACCATGGGAGGAGCAGAGCAAGAACAAACTCAAACTCATTGTCCAGTAACTGACCTGCCCCCAGGAAGAACTCCACATTTCAGTCTTACAGAAGGCTGTCAATATTAAATATAATGCTTAGCACACGTTCATTCAACAGTCATTACCTTGCCTGCTATTGCAGCTCAGCTGAGCCACTCGGAGATCAGGAATGTTTCTGGATCTCCTAACTGAACATACCTCACCAAAACATGATTTATCTCTTTGCAGACAAGAGTTAGACTAGGAAAAAACCATTTTAATATTGAATATGAGAATCCTTCAGACTGGATGGAAAACAGCATCCCTCTTCCATTTTCAGTCAAATATTTAACCAAGGATTTTACTAAGAACTGGTGCTTCAGTAACATGCATTTGGTTGCTTTCAGCCTGAAGATGCTCCTTTACATCATTTGCCTTCATGGAAGCAATTTTCTTCTCTCCTGGGGTGGGATACCTAGAGTTTCTGTATTGATTTATGTAGTTTTGGTGCCAAATTCAGAACTTGCTTTTCAAGGCACAGCTCTCCACATTGTCCTTCCCTACACTACCCAGGCCCACCCAGGCCTGATAAGCTCTGCAGTCTCAGTGAATGAAAGTAACCAGAACACACCCCAGCCTGAGAAAGACTAAAACAGTTTCCACGTTTGGAGAAGATTTGAGCTTTTCCTTCTTTTTGCTTAGTTTGTCACATGAAGTAGTCAAAAGGAAAATTCTGACCACAGTAATTATTCCTCTCCTGGTCAGAACTACTGCATTCTCCTTCTTTCAACAAATTCAATGCCCCTTCAAGGAACTTTGGGAATGGTGGAGACCACATGTGAGAAAAAACAGGCTATTTTTAAGCCAATCTCTGCTACATTCTGCACAGTGAAGTCAAATTTGCCTTAGTAATTTGATTATTGGAATGATTCAAAATGAGAAATTTTGCACATAAATGTAACCAACCTCACTGCACATTATTGGGAGTAATACAGCTCCAGGAATTGTTCAGCTTCTTCCCCAATGGAAGAGCTAAAGCCAAGGCATTTCATACCTGAATCTGTATCATGAGCAGCGTATCAGGGACCATGAACTGAAAGCAACCAAGTGTAGCTCCTTACTGAGAATTAGAACAAACAGCTCTGAACCCTCTTATTTGACCAGATGTAAAAATGAAGATAAGAGCATATCTACATCACCCCTGGAGGTCTGGAGATAAGAAAATCCTATCATTAAACCTGACACTTCTGAATATGTAACTCATCAGGCGTTAAAAAACCACCTGAGTTCTGGCCACAGCTCTGCCATAATTTCTGTGTGGTACCTGACAAATCATTTCAAATCATTTCCACTCAAATTCTGAGTGGAATTCTTCCACAACTGGTACTGCATTTCAGGCTTAGCCTTCTGACATAAAATGCAACTTCTGACATAAAATGCAACTGAGTCTTCTGATGCAACAGAAATCAGAATGCACAGCAGCACTGCTCTGCCCATCTCTTGTTTTTCAAGTGCACATGATATAATCTGACTTGGGAGAGAGGGAGGTAAATCACACTCATGTTTTCCCTTATGTGGATTCCATGGCTAGTACAGAAGAAGCTGTCATCTTCTGGGAAGCAAAGGATGGTGCTGAAAGAGGGAGGCAGAACTCCCATCAACTGTGAGCTCAACTGCCACAAGTGAAAGGCTTCCTCTACTTAAATACTCTTCCCTGCACAAAGGAGCGGACAAAGCCCTGCAACAAGCAAGCAGCATTTCAGAGAAAGAAAGAAAAAACAGTGACATCTTTGAGAGCAGCCTTTCACGTCCTTAGGCTCCATGTCCTCTGCCCCCAGGGGCTCAGAACAGCAGACTGACCTGTGGCACACTGGCACTCGTAGCCGTTGGGGTGGTCAATGCACTTGGCTCCGTTGAGGCACGGCGTGCTGGAACAGTCGTCTATGTCAATCTGGCACACGGCCCCGCTGAACCCTGAGAGGCACACAGACACAGGGAAACCAGGAGTCACTGAAGGGCTTCACCAGGACAGCTGCACCGCCAGGAATCACCTCCAACAAACCCTCAAGCCCACCCAATCTTCATTCAGTGGCATCACAAACCACACACACCATGCCCTGCGTGGGCGCACTCCTCATCAAACCCACCCTCCAAAGGTCCTGTCCTCCAGGTCAGCTTAAAACCAAAATGGCCAAGCCAAAAAGAAATAAAGCAGTGTCCAGCACTGGACAGCATGACTGCCTGTAAAGCTGAGAGCCCACTGATAAAAATCTTTAAGGCAATCAAAGCAAGAGGCTAAAAATAAAATAGCAGCGCATACATCACTAGAGTCTTCAGACTAGAATTACCGCAGCAGTATGGAATGTGCTGCAAAATAGCACTGGAAGTTTCAAAATAGTTCTTGAAATAGTTAACAAAGTATTGACAGGTAATGTCAGGTGATGCAGATCCTTGGGCAGTTTGAGGGGAAAAAAAAAAAGAGGAACTCTTCTTGGAGGAAGGAACCAAAGCTGAACACCATTAGTCAATAAGACGGGCTGCAGAGCAGGCTTTTGTCATGTAAATTCTGAACTCAAAATTTTTTTAACCCATGAAGAAAATAAGTGATGTTCACTCTACAGCTAACATTGATCCCTCAGCTCAGCTCTTTTTCTTTTCTAGTGGAGCCCAATTCATCTCACTCCTCATGCAAGCACCATAAACTATACTGATGCAAAACCAGCTTCTGCCTAAAAACCTCAGAAAAAAGACAAAAAGTGTGCAGAGGGTCTGATCTTTAAAATGTGCTGAGAATCTCACTGTAGTTTCCACAACAACAGAAGCTCTTGTTGCCAGCTGCCCTTTTAGATGAGGTGTCCAACTGTCTGTCAATGCTCACCCAGTTACAGGCACAATATTATTGCAACCAACATGAAACTGTTCTGATTTAATAGTGATTGCACTTCACTCACACAAACAGGTACTGCCCTAAAAACAACAGAGACTCACAAGAAACATTTCACCCACATCTGTGCAGCTCTTGGTAGGGTGAAGCAGGAAAAGCTTCCAGAAATCAGAACTCACCAGGAGGACAGACACAGAGAAAGCGGTTGACTTTATCAAGACACACTCCATTGTTCACACAGGGGTTACTCAGGCATTCATCAATATCTTCTTCACAGTGAACTCCTTTAAAACCTGTTAAAAAAATAAAAATAAATAAGAAGAGGTGACTGAAGGCTGTAGAAAGTGCCCTTGAGAGTGTAACTGTGTTTTACACCAGTGCTGAAAGTCTAAGCAGAGTTTCATTGCAAGTTTCCAGTGTGGACAGAAACTATGAGGTAAGAATATACACCAGAGGCTAAAAAGGGATGTTGATCGTGTAGGTTTCACTGCTGCTGAAGATGCTCACCTAACCAGCAACAGCAGAAGTCAATGCTGAATTCACATCTAATGTTTTCTTCCACTTGAGAAGGGGTTAATTACTTTGTAATAGGTATATAAACAAACACAACAGATTGTTTTAGCTCAAGGGCTTATAGCTAATGGCAGAGTACAAGAAAAAGATTAAGAAGGGTGAAATACTTGGGACTAGCCTTTCCTGTTCCATCTTTCATTTTATACATTAATAAATACTGTATTAATAAAAACTCACTGTAATTGTCAGGGTATCATCTGATCTTCTGCAGGGGTCACAATTCTTTATTTATATTTATGATTTTAGTACTTTATAAGTCTGTGCAACTGGCAGCTTGCATCTTTTTCTTTTTTCACCCCTTTCTATCAGAGTGCAAAGCAGAAGACTAACACTGGTCCTTGGTTACACTGGCCATGCAAATTTTACAAGCACAATTTCATTCAAGTAGCTTTGTTTTACAATGACTTCCTCAGTTCAATGGGAGCTCGCATTATTTGGGGTATTTTAAGCACAGAAAAACCCCAAACACCATTCATTATCTGAAATCACCATATGCATACCTCAAAACACAGTCACTCTTTTTAGAGGCTGCACCTGCTTGGCTTTCCCAGAGAGATAGATGACTCTGCACATGCACTTTACCAGGTATAGTAACAAATACTTTCACACATACCCAGCTCAGCAGGCTGATGCAGAGACTGGTTTCTTCCCCAGCCCTCTAATTGCTTTCTCCCTCCCACACACCAGTGCCAGGTCCTCCTGGCTGGTGCCACCACAGCAGGCCCCGTCTCAGCATTCAGCCCTCTGCAGCTTTGTTCCCTGTCAGAACCTCCCCTCACCTGGCATACAGAGACACGTGAAGCCTCCAATTTTATCCAGGCAGGTGGCATCGTTCTGGCACGGGTTGGAGTGGCACTCATTGATGTCCATCTCACAGCGGGGCCCTGTGTAGCCCTTCAGGCACTCACAGTGGAAGGAGCCCTCGGTGTTGACGCATTTCCCAGCGTGCTCACACGGATTGCTGTTCGCTGCAAGAACGGGAAAGATACAAGCAAATCATTGCTCTCTCTCTCTCTCTTATTGCTCTTCTACAACTTCCTGAAGAGAGGTTGCAGACAGGTGGGGTTGGTGTCTTCCATTGGGCAGCACTGACAGAACCAGAGGACCGCCCGATGGAAGAGACCAACCCCACCGGTCTCAAGCTACAACAGGGAAGGGATAGGTCGGATATTAGGAAAAAATTCTTCACTGAGAGAATAATAAAGCACCGGAATGCTCTTCCAGGGAGGTGATAGAATCACCATTTCTGGATGTGTTTAAATAAAGACTGGACATGGCACTTGGTGCTATAGTCTAGCTGAGGTGTTAGGGCATGGGTTGGACTCGATGATCTTAGAGGTCTCTTCCAACCTCATTGTTCTGTGGTTCTGTGAAAACCTCTCCCCAGAGCAGGAAAGCCACAGCATTCTTTATTAGTCGTGGCCTTCTCATGGGCATTCCTTTCTGGCAAGTAATATTGGGGAAAGATTGTTCATCCTGCTGGGGAAAAGAAAACGGAAGAAAACAGTGGCAGTTTCTTGCCTATCAGGGGCAAAAAGAAGGATTGCTGTCACCATCGGGGACCAGAGGAGTAACTCTGTGTCATATTACTAATGACAGCTCTTAAGAGCTAAGTATCAGCTAGCAGGGATTAGAGAACTAATTATGTTTTCAAGGCTTTATTTCCAGATCACATTTTACATTTACTTCATTCCCGAGGCCGACAAGATGCCGCCACAGCCACAAAACAGCCAAACTTGTCCTTTTTGTGTTTTCAAAAAGGAACAGCACTCTTGTCCAAGGCAGACTGAGGAATGAAATTCAAAGAAGTGCTTCTTTCCAGCCCTTCCATGTGCTGGTTAGGCATTACCTTCACGCATCTCTCTCTAGAAGCATGAACGAGCACTCACAAAACTGTAAGTAAGTCGGTAAGAGCGCAGTTAATCCCCCAAAAAACACAACAGCATGCTACCAGAGAACTACAGCTTTAAAAGCCCACGTGGTCACCAGTCTTGGAAGGCACTCAAAAGATCCAGCCACATTCTGGCTGTCAAACAGCCTTGATATATTTCTACCCAGGCCGTAGCTGCAACAGCTCCCACACAAACTGCGGTGCTCTCGTTGCACCCTGCAGCTCTAAGGGACAGCTTCATTTTCACATCTGTTTGCAGGCACTCCCCACACAGTGCTAAAGCCCTCTTGCACAAGGAAGAATTGCTAAGCATCCCCCGGCTTTTCATATTCCAGCTCAAACATGGACAACTATTCCAGCTCAGCCCTTTGCCCCAGGTCTCACACAAGCTTAAAATGCATCTGAAGACACTGAAATGGAAGGGGACAAAAGGAGTCTCAAGTATGTGGAGAAAATGATGAAATATGTATTCTTGAACTCACAGAGAGCAAACAGAAACTCACCCATTGCACATTCATCCACATCCTCAGTGCAGTCTGCTCCCTTATGGCCCTGGGGGCAGGTGCAGATGTAGTTTCCATTCACAGGGTTGGTGTCACAGAGAGCACCTTTCTGGCACGGATTGCTAACACAGGCATCATCCAAGTGGCACAGAAGACCTAAAGAAGCATCCAAGAGTTTATTAAAATAGAGAGATGAAGCAGTCAGACTGTATTTTACACAAATTGTGTCCTGATATTTCAGATAGAGACTCCCACAGCAAGAAACCTAAGCAGGCTTTAGCCCTGAACTACCACAGGGAATTTATCACACACTTACAGAACATCATATTTAAATACAAATTCTGTTGCTTTAGAGGTGTGTCCAGCACTTCTGAAACAGGGAAATGGCTGACCATTATCAAAATCTCGATCTTGCAGCAGTTAACTAACTCTTCTTTCAAACCAGCATGATAATTTTTCTGACATCTGAAAAGGTGCACACGAAGCTCACTTTAATTCAGACAGGCAGATCACTTTTATTTCCATGTAGTTAGGAGATACACTTCCACCTAACCTAAACCAGAAAATTTTCCACTATACCAGTGAGGTCCTAACACAATCACATAAAAATATCTAAATTTGTTTTCTGGATTCCTATAATTATTATAAAGGGCATAGAGCAAGTCACATTCATGTGCAACTTCTCAAGCAAATACAGATTCTGCAAAGGGCTAGTGTCACAGTTTGATGCTGGTGCAATGCCAGTAGTCCCCATGAAAATATATGCTCCCTGGCATCTGCTGTGAGATGTGACCAGGAATAGAGCAAAGCAGGCTCCAGCTTCGGAATAAAGAAGAAAAAAAACTTTATCAACCTACAACTATATATAAAGAGAAACACACACAAAACTCAGAATGAAAACCCTCCAAAAACATTCCTCCTCTGCCCACCAAATTCCCAATACATCCATCCCTCAGATCACCAACTCTCAGTCCACCACCACCCTTTAGATAATCAATTCTCAGTTCATCAAGGAGTGAGGGGTCCCTCTTGTGCCATAGGCTTCCCCTGGAAACACGGTTGGGACCTCGTGTGCTTCCATGTCACACGTTTGCGATCCTGACATGTTCCTTCCATGCCCAGTGCTCTCACCACTGCGCATGGACCAGAGCTGCTTTTAAGGACAGCTAGAAAAAGATCTTTCCTTGCAACCTAAACTGTACTAAGTTTGTCTTCTAGCATGACACAAATACTACTTTGTCCCAGGCTAGAGGGGTTTAACAGCCCCTTGCTCACGGACAAGTTTCCTCCTGGCGGCGAAGCACGCAGAGTAAACGCCCCACTTTAAACAAGCGCCTAAACCCCAGGGAGCACCTCCCGTGCAAGTGCCAGACTTGTGCAAGCGGTGTGCCCTCACCTGCCTTCCCCTCGGGGCAGATGCAGGAGAAGGAGGCCACCCTGTCGATGCAGGTGGAGCCGTTGGCGCAGGAGGCAGTGAAGCAGTCGTCGATGTTCTTGCTGCAGTCGTCCCCGCTCCAGCCGTTGACGCAGACGCAGGCGTAGCCCCCGTTGTGGTTGGTGCAGGTGCCCCCGTTCTGGCAGGCATTGGGCTGGAGCTGGCACTCATCCACATCCTCGGTGCAAAACTGGCCTGGGGAGTGGGGAAGATGAAACAGGAAAGCCTTATCAATGTGATTGCCTGGCAAAAGGTTTTGAGAATATGGAAACTGTAAGTGAGATTGAAATGAAAGCAAGCTTTGAGATGCCTCAGTTACTAAACTGGAAAACAATGGTGTGGCCAGCTGAAGGTGATCCCCTTTTGATGAAACAAAACCCTCTGCTTGCAGACAGCTCCAAGGGTCAGAGCAGACCCTGCCAGCTTGGCAGAAGGGGCCCAAAGAGGAGTTTTTAGGGCTTAAAATGTAACACAGTATGGTAATGTAATGATTCTTATAGGGTATATGCAAATGCTATAGGATTTGTATCTTGTATTAGATTCGTTAGTGAGAAATAGAATATTCAACATAGAAGATGATTTATGGTATTGTAACAGGACCTCTGCTCTCTTTTACTCTTCCTCACTCTCTCATCCTCTTTACCAGGCTCTTGCCTTCTCTCTCTTTTCCTCTCTCTCCCTCTTTGGGGCCTGTCCTGAGCTGTGGCTGGCAGCTCCCAGCAGGGCCCTGCACCCAGGCCCTTTGCAATAAACCACAAGTCCACGACCTGGCTGCAGAGATCTCTGGTGTCTGTCCATCACATCCATCCCACCCCTGTCACTCCTACACTGAGGCACAGAAAGGAGCAGGTTTAATGCACCTCAGGTGCCCAGACTCAAGGGGGTTCCTGCACAGACAACATGACCAAAGGGAATGCTGTAGCCCCCCAGGTGATGCTCCTCAATTCCAGCATGCTCCAGTGCCACAATTTCCACAGCACTGTCATCAAATCAGGCAAACACAACCAGCACCCCTAAACAACCCCAAAGCAGGAGCTGGGCTGCAAATGACTTTAAAAGAATGACTTTAAAATAATTACTTTAAAAAGACACAGTGCAAGAGCCAGCAGGCAGCCTGCAGCACATGGAGATACATCTGCGAGGAGGTGAGAAGCAAAAAGAATGAAGGGCTGCCTGCAGGGCACCCACAGGGACTAAGAGAAAAGATGGTGTGACAAGAAAATCTTGGCCAAAGGAGTATCAACAGGTCAGCAGCAAGGTCACACTTGTCAGGAGAATTTAATTATTTCCCATATAATTGTTCAATGATGATTACCCAGTAAGCAGGACTAGAATTCTTAAAACTCTTCCACATGAAATATTACTTTGCCTTACCCCAGGTATTGTACAGACAACCACAAATACTTGGGGGTTTTTTGGTTATTGAGACGTTTTCTCCTTTTTTTTCAGTAACAAAATAAGTAATCAAAAATGTTTTTACAACCAGAGATATTAGAGAGAAGAAAACAAATGTACACTCTCAGAGGGATTTAAGGAAAAGGACCAACAGGCCAGTAAGAATGAAATAATTTTCAGAGGATACTGAACTTTACAATCACATCTAGGGAAAGCTCTGCAATTCACATTACTGAAGTATTTTTTTGCTGAAATCCATCTTGCTTTGACATCAAAATCTGGAGAACCTACCACTTGCAATAATATTTTGCTTCAACAGTTATTCATCTTCCCCATTAAATTTGCACAGTTTACTTTTAAGCCAAAATTGTTTAGCTGAAGTTTCAAGTCATTTTGGGTTTCCTGAACAGATAAAACCTCCCGAGCACCAGCTCATTTCTCCCCAGGCTGGCATATGGGTACACATGTGCAACCACAGAGTACTGGTCACAGTCCACAATCCTCTTCTTGATAAACTATTTCTCTCCTTTCAGTTACATTAAAAACCCCCTATGCACTGATAGCTTGACTTTTTTTTTTTTTTAACACTTCTTGGTAACTTGCTTTTGTCACTCTTCCTAAAACATTGATAGAATGCACACAGCATCAGAAGATGGCCCTTTATCAGAGAGTGAGATTTGATTTGTCTGATGTGACCTTTCCCTCTTGCCCAGCTGACACCATCTCCTCTCTCACTGGCTTCCAACAGCTTGCTGTTATTTGGGACAAAGCTCTTCAGTAAATTTACTCTTCGGTAAAAACCTTCTACCATGAGATTTCTCTTCCCCAGCTACTCTATCTGCTGCACATTTACATTTGCATGGAATTCCCCTTGTATTCCAAGAATAAGAAATTCAAGAGCAGGCCACAGGTCTTCTCTGCCAATGCACCCGGGCTCCAGTATATTCAGGCTCGCCAAATTAAAAATACTTATCAGATGTTGATAAGTCACATTGTTTATTAATGGCACAGAAATAATGATGCAAGAGCACAGACACACCCTCCTCCAACACACCAAACTGAAACATTTATCCTGAGCAAGAATCTAAAAACATCTTAATGTAACCATCTCCATCTACTATACTCATGATTCTTTTTGTTTTCAAAGTACTTGGATAAATCCTAGCCTTTGATCCTATGAGACTTGGATTTTTTTTTTCCCACTTAGGGGCAAAGAAATGAAATTATCATTAAAAGAATAAGTTGAATAAGTTGAATAAGCTGCACAACTGTGTTCTGGGCATATGTTCCATTCTCTGGTAGGACTACTTCACAACAATAATTTTATCACTCAGAAAACCATAACAAAATTTTGACAGCAATGCTAATTACAGTGGAGTTTTCAGAATTAATCTCCAATTCCGGATTTGCTCAGTGAAAGAGTTGGGGAAAAGTCGATCCCCTGCTATTGTTATCTGTGGAACACCTCTGTGCATTATGAGCACACAAACCACGCATTTGTCACACTAGCAGTGGTTTGTTCAGGAGCTCTCAGTGCTGCCTTATCAGCGGCCACCCTGGCAGGAGCCAGAGCTGGGGCTGGCTCTGAGCAGTCACACATATGTCACAGCCCAGCACAACCCACTCCCTCCAGGAAAAAATAATCAAGAGCTTATTTGCTTTTCATACAAGTGATTTTCCTTCTGTTCTTGGAGGGGGCCCAGCCAGATCAAAGGACTCCCTCTCTGAGGAACCCTTGCAGTGCTCACATCCTTTTGGCTCGGCCAGAGCACGGAGAGGTTTCAGCCACAGCGCTCCACAGTGTGGTGTCCCAAAAAAATCATTTGCCTTTTGACTGGCTGAACAGAACTGCACACACGCAATGCAACAGAACTGCACACACGCAATGCAACAGAACCGCACACACGAAATGCAACACAACCGCACACGCGAAATGCAACACAACCGCACACGCGAAATGCAACACAACCGCACACGCGAAATGCAACACAACCTCACACACAACATGCAACACAACCCCACACACAACATGCAACACAACCCCCCACACAACATGCAACATAACCTCACACACAACATGCAACACAACCTCACACACAACATGCAACACAACTCCCCACACAACATGCAACACAACCCCACACACAACATGCAACACAACCTCACACACAACATGCAACACAACCGCACACACAACATGCAACACAACTGCACACACAACATGCAACACCACTCCCCACACAAAACACAACACAACTCCACACACCAAATGCAACATTCTCTGGGCTTTTGGCAAGGGTGATTGAGGATGGCAGTACATGCTTTTAATGTCTATCTTTTTTGCTGTTGGGGGATGTTTTTTAGTTGTTTGTGGTGTTTTCTTAAGCAAAGATGGGCTAACTAATCGCCCATATAAACTATCAGGGCTTGGTTCTGACTTCCCATTTTTGAGTGTCACTGGTAAGACCAACATTTAGGCATTTTTTTAGTATTTTTTTTAGTAGTGCTCGCTCTCCACTTCTAGAAAGGACAGCACCAAGTGACATCATTGATGTCCTTGCAATAACCCTATGTTCTTGGCTATTCCATCTTTCTGCAGCCTTAAACTAAACCAAACTTTTAAAAGGTCAATCAATGCCTCCACAAGAGAAGAATACAGAGTTTAAACTTCTTCAAGCACTTGAACTGTATTTTAAAGACACATACCACATTTGAGCTCCTTGAATCTGGTCCCCCACTTGGCTTCTCCAATCTCTAATGCCCCTTTTGCAATACAATTGTATTTGTGTTTAATTATGAACATGAACCAGAGCTGCACCTTAATGCAATTTGTTTTAAAAACAAAGGAAATCCAATTCAACATATTAAGAGGCATAAATGAACAATTAACTGTTGCATTTTACTATTGAGTACTTTAATGAAAAGACCTTGTTCCTAATTGAAGACTTCTCTCTGCCAGGTTAGTTAGATTTAAAATCAAATGAGATGAGTTCTCATTTCTGAAACAATTTACTTATGGGATGCTGCTTTGACTTAACTGTAACAAAATAAATATAATTCTTTGTAGCCATGTAGTTGGCAAGCTTGCTTTCTGCTTGTTAAGGGTTTTAGGAAGAATCAGGTCTTTCATTCACAGAACAGAAATTCAACTTCCAAGGGCAAAGTCCATGATGGATTGTACAAACTGCACAGTGTAATGTCCAAAACCCAAGTCACCTCTGAATGCTACAAGAACTCAATGTTAATTCATTTAGCTGCACGCTGGTGTAGGTATTTCTTTCCTTGTGCTCTCACTAGTTTCAATCACATTTCTAAAAGACACACAGTAAACACAGGCTGGGCTAGTGAAGTGTGAATATCCTTACAGCACAATAATTTGACGGAAATGTGGGAACATACACATAAAAGACAACAAGAAAGGAAACACAACTTACTCAAAGAAGGTAATGAAAACCTAGCCTGACCTTGGTATTTGCAGAGCCTGGGAAATGAGTAAAATGCCGACTCAGGTTCTGAGTGACCTTGTACAAAGTAAACAGCTAGTCCATGTGGTATTTCAAAATTGAAAACTAGAAGTAGAAAAAGGGAACAGCATTCAACTCTTAGCACTTTTTGCCCACTATGAAACTAAGTTACTTCCTGCACATTTCCCCTCCCTCAGAAAAGCCATAGGGAGTAACTCAGACATGTTTGCTGCTTTGATTGCTCCCATTTTCAGAGCCTCAGGAGCCGCAAGGAGCTCCAGGAGCTTCTCTTTTGGCAGACTCAGGGTGCAAGGCCTCCCCCAAGTAGTTGTACCAGATCTCATTGATGAGAAACAGCCCTTCTCCTTCTTTGTGTTGGAAAGAAAACAAAGCCTGGTTTATACAGGTAAAGCAGCACACAAAATTAGAACAATGCTACAGCAAAAGTGGGGAGCATTAGCTTGAACAAAGCAGTCATACAGCCACCCTGGAAAGCAGCACCAGACATCTCCAAAAAGCTGATCCTACCAAACCTTAGAGGGTTTGCATTGACCTCAATTCCAGCTGCATTGATCCTGCAGGACCCCCAGACAGTTCAAGCAGAGGACTTCATCTTTGGCAGAACAGACTTTTCAAAAAGAACATTTTTTTGGCCTCTTAACAGCAGGAAAGTCTGCTGATGCACAGCTGGAGTATCAGAGGCTAAAGCTCCTGACAGCAGATCTAATACAGTTTAATCACTAAAAACATTTTGTAGGGCAAAGGGTGCAAATACTTTCCTATGCCTTGAAAAAAATAATCAGCTCCTTGAAAACTGAGCAGGGAGGAGATGGCAATATCCCATTTCTCTCAAAATCACAACCCAAGACCCCCAGCACTGGGCTTAGACTGGAAGTCAGAATATCTTACAAGTTTAGTGACATTGGAAAGGCAACTTGTGAGAATCACAAACTGGTCCTTGGGGTCTTAAGGGACGCACTGGAAAAGGAGCATCAGGTTTCAAGAAGCTTTTATGCCATCCTCCACTCAGTAGCTCAGGTTTGTCACTTATCTCAGACACAGCACACAGGGAAGAGGTCACTAGCTCTCCTGGAAGGGCCACCTGGGAACTATAAACCAGATCTAGACAAAAACTCTTTGAAAGAGCAGCTTAATTCATAAAATATTCCAAAGATTGCTGTATGGGTTTTGAATACAACCAGTCTAGCTCAAAAAAGCATTGCTCATTAGAACTGTTTGCATTTTTAATCTAAATTTCAAAGGACTCCTAAGTGAGAAGGTGAACAGCATGTTATCAAGGCTCAAGAAGGGGCTAAGAGATAAGGAGCAGTATTTGTATACATGCCCAAATCTAATTGTGGCAGAAGGTCATCGGTGCCACACTCCAAAGGACCCTGCACTTCCTTCTCCTCTCTAACCACACGTGTGCACGTTCAGGATGCCAGCTGGCAGAACACTGCTGCCTGCAGAAGGACACTTCTCTGTCCAGTTCTGGCTTGTAATGCAAGAAAAATGCCTGCACTGACAGAGTAACCCAACATGCATCCATGAGCTTGAAGCTCGATTTCCTCATGCTCCTGTGTGAGCCTCCTCAGCAAACAGAAAGGGGAAAATTGCATTTTGAACCATTGAGCCTTCCAGGAAAACGGTATCTATGAAAAATACTCCAGCTCCCAAGTTTTTGAATTGTGTACTTGTAAAAGCATTCAGCTCAAACTTTAACCCACAGAACTACCCATGCTCCTTGAAACTGTTCAGCAACATTTAATGCACACAGGCACTGGAGTGTCCAATTAATGACCTGGAAGGTGATGAAACAGCAGGCAGGGGTGGCTTTAACAAAATAACATTTCTCTTTTCCAGGAGGAAGCCAGGGATTTCAGACAGGTTCAACCAAGAGAGGCTGCTGGGCAGTGCAACAGCAGGCAGGGCTGGAGGCACAAAAGCCAAGCAAAATACAAAGGCAAACAGAATTGCTGCAGAAGGTTTGGGCCAGGCACTCCTTGAGGAAACACCAGCTTCCCTGGAAGAGCTCAGCAGGGACCTCTGCTCAATCACAGCTTTAATCAGCAAAACAAACACCACTGAGCAGCCATTTGACTGCAAGGAACAATAACTAATGCAAACACTGCTTGTGCAATGGGGATGGCACAGCCCATGTCAGGAACACTTTTTGCAGTACTGCAGCCACCACCTCTGAATAAAAAAGAGACAGAGTTCATAGCCTGACAGACACTGGAGAGAAGAACTTCCTAGGAGACTTATAAAGGAACTGCTGCCCACAAAGAGAGCTAATAAAGAGAGTAATACATCAGTTATTGCAGGGAAGATGCAGCACATGGCAAAGTCTACAAAAGAAAATATTGGATTGTTTACATAATTTGCTTTATTGACACTAGATATCTCAAAGCAGAGAACTGCAAACTTCTCTGAAGGAGAGTGCAGACCAAAATGTCCTGAGCAATAAACAGGCAATACTGAAAGGGATTTCAGGTGTGACGCCCAGATCACATCCAAATTCTAGACCTTTCAACAAAGCCACCCCCAGAGCTCCCTGCAGGCAATCCAGCAAATGAGACTGATACCCTCCTCTCCAAGGATGGCTCCAGGGGCACACAAAATTCATGCACTGCACTGTTTGCACCTGCCAGAGCTGCATGTGTGTTTAGAAAAGGTCTTATTTGCTTAAATTTTACAGTAGCTCCCCCAGAAAAAAGGGCTAATACCAACTATTTTCCCCTTTCAGGAGTTTTCTAAAGAATAAGCATCTCAGCTCTCAGAAATGTGCTCCTTCCCCAGGACATCACAGCATCTTTCTTCCAGAGCAGCAAAGCAGTAGCAGCCATTCCCAAACCTCAGGTGCTCAGGTTGTGGTTTTGCTTTCATTTGATCTCAAATAGATGTCAAATACCATCAAAGAAATCATAAAATTTAAGAGCTTAATACAGAACTTGAACACTTGAAGACAAATCTATGATTGTAATGAGCAGAGCAAGCATCTGTGTTTATTTTGGGCTAATATGGTAGAGAAAAGAGTTTAATTTCATAACCACACTGGGAAGCATGCAGTGGAACTAATGGGCTTTTACAAGGGATTTTACAAGCCCCAAACACAAAACTCTGGGCTTTAAGAGACTTATGCACGGCCTGATCCATTAAATACTGCCCTAAATCACTCCCCACAGACTGCTGGGTAGAGAGGGCAGTCCTGACCAAGCTCTTCAGAGGCAGCAACACAAATGATCAGAACAGGATTCATTAAAATTTCATTAAAACTGATGCACTAATGACAGACTGGTTTAATATGGTGGTGGCAGGTGAGGTGATTGGGGACAGCAGCAGGACAGAGATGTAACCCACAGGAAACACACATCACCAAGCTACTCTCTGCTCTGTCCTTCTCTTCACCTCCTCTGGAAAATCCAGTGAATCAGGGAAATACCAAACAAGTGAAAAGATCTGCGAGGCAAAAAAAAAAAAAAAATTGACAGCAGGAGCCAAAACTTACAATGAAAGCTTCATCTTCTCAAGCTATCTCAGCAACCCATCTCCAGTAATTACCCAAAGACAAATCACCTCATTTTTCAGTACAAGGGAAGGGACAGGACCTGCCAGGAACGAGTCATCTGGAGATGTAACAAGTGTTCTCTATCAGTCTGGTCCCCAGCAGACATCCACTAAATCAGATTGGCCTGGCCCATCCTGATTTAGTGCCAAGCACTCAAAAGAAGTACTGAAAACCCAGGGGCACCTCCATAGGAGCTCATCTGGCACTGCTGAGAGTGTTTCCCCAGCTGGAAAGGCACCAAGGGCGTGAGGGAAGAGGCAGCGCTGGATGCTGCCATCAGATCAGCTCAGCTGTTCACACCTCAGGTGCTCCATTACTGCTGCCTCCCACCCAGGGCCTGGAAATGAAAAGCAGCACCAAGCAAACAGGAGGCTGTGGAAGGTGTTCCAGAACCCACGGCGCATAAAGGCCCAAGGGTGCAGCTCTGAATGCCTCTGGAATCCGTCCCCTCCGCACCACACCGAGATCAAGGGCCACTAGAGAAACAAACAACATCCAGGATAAAGTCTGTTTGTGTGCAGCACTTCAAACCATTTGTACACTCAAGCTTGGGGCTGCCAGCTCTGGAGGCTGCCACGTGCTCCCTGCTCCCTTTGTGTCTGCCAGCTCAAACATGACCAAAGGGAACGACCCACGATCACTCCTGGCCTCTGCCGGGGCTGTCTCCTGGAGATGCCCCTGCAGTGACACCAGCCAGCTCATCAAGCTTGGCACAGACAGATGCCAGCCAGTACCAAAGAGGCCACTCTGCTTTTTAATAAAGCCTGGAAAAGCACCAGGACACTGCTGCACTGCTCATGGGAGTGTGACCCAGCCTCGCTGAGCTCACACACAAAGGTCTTGGGACATCATTTGGGATCACCAGGAGAACAGCCCTGACAGAGCTCTCTGGCACATAACCACCAACACTCTCTGTAAAATAGCAAGGATGTATATCTAATGATTTAGGAGACTGGCATGTCCAACATTTATCATCCATGTCACCTATTGTCAGAGTTAGCTCCTCCACACTTTGGCCCTCTAAATACTCCAAGAAGGCAGCATTTTTTGGAGCACTAAACTAACATGACCTGCCACTGTGTACTTTGGTGGCACAGAAGCTGAGGAAAGTGGTATTTGGCAAAGAGTTTTAAGAAACGAAACACCAGAGCATATGATCTTAAATTAAAATGCTACATACTAGCCTTTTGATGTTTATCCCCCTTCTTAGAAAAGAAAAGTCACGTCTGCCCAGAGTTTAAGGCTGGGACTTTCAAAGAAAACCAGGGAGCAAATATTACTCTAATTAAATAGGAATTGAACCCTTAACACCCCACTTTGAAAATTCCTGCCTAAAGCTCTGCAGGAAAAGTAACCCTTGTGCTAGTGTTTAAGAGCATATGACCAAGCTAACAGCTATTTTAATTAAAAAGCACAGCCCTGCTGCCTGAAGAGCTTTTCTGCTCAAGACAAACATTTGCTGCTGCAGCTAGCTCCCAGTGCTGGAGTTCTTTGGTGGAGTCAGCTGTTAGCACACTGTGCTTCCCTTAGAGACAAAGGTCGCCTAGATTTTAAAATATACAGCTCACTGGAGCCCTCTTTTCAGGGGAAAACAAAGCCTAAATAAATACAACTGCCATGGGAGTCTCGCCTTCCCAGCCACAGGGCAGAAGTGATGAAAGGCAGTGAGCAGGCCAAGCCTGCATCTGAAACACTATAATGTGAGTCTTCCAAAATCCACTTGAGAGGGGCACAGGGTCCCCCAAACCCAGAGACTCACCCCACAGCTTCTGACGCAGCAAACTGTGCAAAAGATTTAACTCCATGGAGGGCACAAATCTTTATTTGTGCTGTGCACTGCTCCTGAAACACGATTTGGGCCAAAACCAGATTCATGGTGAGCCTCTAAAACACTGCAGACTTTGCAGGGGAGCAGGAATCTTTCTTAGACATACAAGAAAAACAATAATTTACAGCATTTAGTACTGGTAATCACTCAGGCACCCAAGACATCTTTCTAGACCCAAAGCTGCACAGGTCAGGTCAACAGAATCAACAGGTGCATTTTAAACCAAGCTTTGTTTCTTTAGATGAATTGTAGCTAGAATGACTGATCAGCCTTTAAATTCTCTGATGGTTTCCCCACGTGTGCAGAGGGACAGCCTAATCTTCCACATGGCTTTCAGCCCTGGACGGATGGCTTTCAGCCATCATTTCCCTGTCAAACTGCTCTGTGAATTTGGATTCCTGATCCCAAAACAAAAAAAAAATTCAGAAATAAAAAAGGCAAGAAAAGGGAAAAAAAAAAAAAGGCAGATGGAAAGGATTTTTTACTAGATTAGTGAGTTAAAGTGGCACACTTTAACAAATCCCAGAGCCAGCTCAAGGGAAAGGGAAGAGTGTCTGTGAGCAGGGAGAGAAGGTAGTGACATTCCTCCTCAGACCACAATGAGGCTGAAGAACAGCAGCATAAAACAGTCCTCACGTGGCACTTTATCTGATGTTAGCCAGGATTTTTGGCTGACTCAAACCACACTCACACCAAATTCTCTGGCCCGTTATGCACAGGGAATAGATTTCACACTTTCACAAAAGCACCTCCAAGGGAAGGAGGAGCTTCCTCACACATCTGCACCTCTGTGCTTTGAAAGGACCCAACACACACAGAGGTTCTAACAAAGGCCCCATCCTGGGACAAGATAAAGCCATCTTCAAACAAACCAGCAATCAGTTAACATTCAGCAACAGGAAAGATCTGGGGCAGCTTCACCCAAGCACAGCGGAGACTGCCTTGCCAGTTACAAATTTATGAGATTGATAATCACTGTAAACATATGAAATACGAGAACTTTGAAGGTGACAAAACCACTGGTGACAGCAGGAATTTCTCATCATTGTTTTTGAAAGGCAAGATTTTATCTTTCCGGAAAAAACAGCAAAATGAGAATGAGAAGGCAGGCACTTGAACAGAAAAGGAGCAGTGAGCTCTGTTTGAGGAGCAGGAAATAAGACTGAAGGCAAACAGCATCACAAAAGGTAGGAGCAAGCAGCAAAATAAAAGGAGTATTTAAAAAAAAAAAAAGCAGTTATGTAGCCCAACCTACCACCTGTCAGGGAATTACAAGAGGCAGATGGTTACCAAAAGGAACTGGGACAGATTCTGTTTCAGTAAAGGTTGCTCCAATATTACTTTACAAAAAACTTGTCTTGATCAGATGCAGTACAATTTCTTGATTTTTCTAGCAAGGAATGGGGCTGCTTTCTCTGTGCCATGAAGCACAAACCATATTAACAAACACTAGAGAGCATCACCCACAGCACAAAGATTAAATAAAGACTAAAACTGCAGAGAAACTCAATCTTCCCCAAGAATTGACAAGCACTTGAAAGCAGAGACTGTTATGAAGACAGCACAACTACACTGTCAGGTGTTCTTAGAAAATTTAACATCCTTTCATTTTTGGCTGATGTTTCCTTAGAGATATGGTTATTTGGGCCTTTTTTTTTTAGCAGCACACAATATCCACAAAATCCAATATCCACAAAAGCTTCTCATTGGAAGCTTTTTTTTTCCTGAGGTGTTCATTCTCACAGTTTAGCTCTGTTGAGCTATAACATTTATCAGGACAAATTCCAAAAGAGCTGCCTGCTCAGCTCTCCCCTCTTTACTTACCTTAGAGATGATTTAAAATGCTATAAACCCCCTGTGTGTAAAGGATGGACCTGCAGTTATGCATTTCCTTACTGCTGAATAACATGCTTTATTGTTTAGTCCTGTCAGCACCAACTGCAGTTTAACCTTGAAAAAAACATCATCCTTCTCTCCAAACTATTGCACAAGTCCTCTATCCATCCTCCCTGGTCTGTGCCCTGCCTCAGTGTCACCTCTGGATGTGCAGTGTTTTCCTCACCTCCTTGGTCTCTAATTGAAGACGCAGGGAAGGAATTGGAGTACATTCAGAAAAAAAAAAAGCTTCTTTCACAAAAAATGCCACTGAGATGACAGAGAGGAGTCACAGAAACCTGCACTGTGCATTTCAGACAGGACAGTTCCATAACCTTCACTGTTCAAACAGCCAAGCTGCTGCTTCCTATATTGTGAGCTCATTTTTATTTCCACACTTAGCTAATCCTAGAAAGACACCGGCCTTGAGAAGGCATCGCCTCAAACCACTGCTGCACTGATAGCCTCAGCTGCACCATAAACAAGGAAACTCTCAGAAAGGCCATTCCATTAAACTGAGCTAGAGAGCCGCAGCAACCTCATGCTGGGGAGCTCCTCTCTCTTCCCAGGGTTTCCCTGGAGGGAAGCATCCTTCACACACACAAGGTTTTCTGCAAGTGCCATCCACACAGGAGAAAGATGGCACAAGAGAGGCCACAACAGTGCCTCACCACTTTTGCCATTGCTGCTCAGAGCCCATGAAGGGTTCAGAGAGGGAACCACCACAACTGCATTGCAAAGAGTTGATCGGGGAGAAAATCTACCAAAAAACCAAACAGAATCACAGCCTATTGCTTGTGATGGAGAGACCAAGGTCTCTTCCAGGGGAGCTGCAGAAGTCATCCCTAGCTGACAGCAGACATCCACCTAAATCCTGTGAGCCAAGCTAAATTTATGATGCCAGAATAATCCCTTGGAGACTGCATGCTCATGGTCATTACACCCTCTGTGCTTGGGAGTAAGACAGATTAATTTGCTACTGACAGGCGCCAGAAATCACAACAAGGGTTATAATTTCTGTGGGATGGAGCAAGACCATAGGGGTCACTGAGGGTTTGTTGTCTCCACACCCAAGCTCTCGTGTTTTCCTTTACAGGTTTCACTTTCTGCAGGCTTTCAGGACAAGGAGAAGTAGCACAGAAGCAAGGACACTTGTTCATTCAGGGGAGGACTCATTTTCTCCTATTTGCACATAGTTTCAAAGAGCTATGCAAGCTGTGGTGCACTTCACTCTTATGTGGTTTTCACTTCATTTATGAATATATAATTCTTTTAAGTTAATGAGAGTTCTTAACTGGCAGCCTCCTTTGCATTTAATTAAACATTTTACAACCAGAATTAATGTTCTCTAAGGAAAAAGGCATTTTAAAAACTGATTTTAGGTCTTCTTTTTTTCTCCCATGATTTTCAAATAAGGGCAAAACCATACTCAGCTGAAAAAGTGCGTCAGATAAGACTGGTATGACTCAAAAAACTCAGCCCATAACCGGAGGTGTTTGTTTATTTTTGAGGTATGGAGACATTTTGCAACTAAATATGACACTCAGTTTCCTGTAAGCAGCTTCCTTATATTGTGCATAACACTTTCTTGAAACTCATGCTATTTTCCCCTTCAGACTCTGAGTAAAACCAGGCTCATTTATGAAGCAAAAGAAGCTTTGCTAATTGGAGAACTCTACATAAAAATAAGTCAAGCAGGAAAATAACAGTAGCAAAACCATAATCTTCCCATATATACACTGCTCTTCCCTCCTTTTTCCCCTACCTTTCAGATTTGCCCTATTTCTCAGGAGCATTACTATAACCACCATGATCATTTTCCCAACTTAGAAATACCCCTACATGTATCAACAAATGCCCACAGCTGTAACAGCAAAGCCACGTTTTGTGCTTTTGGAAAACACTTCTCCATTTACAAAGTGCAAATCCACACAAGAAGTGCAACTCATGGGGAAATTCTCCCTTGTTGTGGTGGTTCTGATGCCCACAGCTTTTCTTTTAAGGGATGCACTAGCATCTGCCCTGACTGACATCTGCACGGAGCCAGGGCCACATCCCTGTTGGTGCCCCAGTGTGGTTATAAATTGTTGTGAGGGTCCCCAGGATGAGGTGAGAGATGAGAAGTGACTCCAAGTTCTCAGAAGGCTGACATTATATTGTATTATATTTTATGTAGTATATTATTATGTATACTATACAAAATACAATACAATATAATGTCAGCCTTCTATATATATATACTAGAGTGTATATATATACACTATATATACTAGAGTATGTCTATAAAATATATGAAATATATTATATATAACATAAATTATATTATATTCTATATATTCTACTCTATATATTCTATATATTATATATAGAATATATAGAATACATAGAATATACAGAATATACAGAATATATAGAACATATAAAATGTATTTCATATATTATAATATATTTTTATATAATATTTTATTATATTTTTATGTTATATATTATATTTTATGTATTTTATATTATGTTTTATACATTTTATATTATGTTTTATATATTTTTAAATATTATATTATATTATATTAGTATACTAAAACTATACTAAAGAAAGAAAAGGACATCAGGACACTAGAAAAGAGTGATAATAAAAACCCGTGACAGACTCAGAGCACCCAACACAGCTGGCTGGGATTGGCCATTAATTAAAAACAATTCACATGGAACCGATCAAAGATGCACCTGTTGGTGAGCAACCTCCAGAGCACATTCCGAGCAATCAGGTAATTATTGTTTACATTTCTTTTCTGAGGCTCCCTACCTGTCCACTGGGGCGGGCAGCGGCAGTTGTAGGTGTTCACTCCATCCACGCACACACCCCCGTTCAGGCACTTGTGGTTCGGGCAGTCGTCCACGTTGTGTCCGCAGACGGTTCCCTCGAAACCTGGGCAAAGCAGAAACAGCAGCAGGCTGAAAAGGGTTTCCAGTCTCTTTTGAGGAGAATTCACCCCTGAGGCAGCTTCCCCTCCTTTTCTTTTCTTAAAGATCTGCCCTGTTCACCTAATCCTGATGAATCCCTGTAGGAAAGGCATTTTGTGCTGTTCTTGTGAGCCAGCAAAGGCTTCCTGAAGATAAGGAAAGCCCCATATCTGTCTCGAGGAAGACACCAAGGCTGTTCCCTTGACAACGTGATGGAAGAGGGAAAGTTCAAAGATACGGACTCGAGCTGGCTCACACAGAGTGACCTGGCTCCTTGCTCACCTACTGAGAACTTTGTTTCTTTCTTATGACCAATGGGCAGTGAATGTAAACATAATTATCTTGAAAAACTATAAATGCAACATGTTGCTGTAATAAATCTCTCTTATGCACCCTTCTGATGGAGTTGTGGAGCTCTGCCCCATGTCGTGCTCTATAGTGACACATCCCCACCTAGCACGACTTTGCTGAATGCCTTTGCCAATAGCATGCAGGTCAGGTAACACAGCTAAAACACTTCCACCATGGGTAGATGGCCAAATGTGCTTTCACAACCCAAAGGACTCGAGGAGTTTCTCTTTCAGTGACTGAGGAGCACTGTCATTCAAAACAGACAAAGTGAAGACCAAGACATTTCAATTACCATGAGATAAAACTTGTCACTGCCCACCAAGCATCAGCCAGGACAAGTTTTTCCCATGGCAAAAAAAAAGTGCTGGCATGCATTTCATGGATACCTCAGCACAGCCTGCCTTGGATATGTCAAAGAAAAGTCTTTCCTTTGAAAAGGAGTTTCTAAAGTCCTGGTCTGGCTCTCTCCAGTGTTAGACAAGTCAGTCAGTCAACAAACCAGCCACCATCCAAGTGATGCTTACACACTAAGCAGAAGAAATCAGATACCCCTCCCCAATGAAAATCCAGGCTCCTAATGAACACACTGACAAAATATTCTTGCTAGAGTTCCCTCTTCTTTTCAAAGAAGGAGAAGTGGGGACGTTAGGGAAGGGAGCTGTCAGTGAAGTGTCTTCCCCTTGATTTCCCCTGCTGATTTATTTCATGCTTCATTAAATAAACCTGCCATTTCTGCTGGATGAGAGAGCTATTTATCAAAACACAAGTGGAATGCATGCTAATGTGGATGAAGTAAATGATTCCAGAACACACATGTTAATTTAAAACACCAGCCCTGCCTCTTCACTGCTTTGGAATGCAATATTAACATGACACAGTTCTCTCATCCAAAATCAGGCTTTAACCCCTCTACTTTTGATGCCCCGTTCCAGACACTTCCACAGCATCTGTGTCAAGTCTCACAGCCCCTCTCAGTAACATCTGGTCCCACACAGATCGTGCTGTGTGGCATATGAGACATAAAGCCCTGAGCCAGCTTCTCCAGACTGCTGCTCTCTCAGGATTCCTGAGGTGATTCATGTGCATTCCCATCCCTTGAACTTCTCTACAGAAGAGCTGGGAGGCTCCAAGCTGTATCAAGTGCATTAACATCAGCAAGGAACAACAGACTCAACATTACAAAACAAACAAACAAACCAAAACAAACCCCAAGACTACAAGACCTTCAATATTACTCCATCCCTTCAAAGCCCTTCCAGCCTCCACCCAAGATCCTAGAAATTTTGTGACAGTAGGGAATTTTAAAACAAAGAGGAAGTATAACATGCTTTCCCAGAGTCCCAGCCATCACAGCAGCACATTCCTGGCAAAAGCTGCTGAGGAACAACCACCAGGGAAAACAATCAGCTTTAGATCCCCATGTTTAAAAGTGTATAAAGCTATCAAGCTTGAGCAAAAGCTCAGCTGTAAAACACAGGGGTGTCCTACCAGCTTGTGTTTCAGCTTGGGAGGAATCATCCCACTGACCACATATTGCACGTGATCAGCATGGAAATACACCCACAACCACAAAGACAAAAGGTTTAAGTTCTTATCTCTTCAGTTTGTATAATATGAAGACCAGCCCTACTTTCTAGTAAACAAATTTCTGACAGCAGGCATTTAAACTCCCTCACTGTACTTCACACAAATTTAAAGAGGCTCAGTTCTTTCCAGAATAAAGCACGGAAGTCACCCCACTACTAAAATCTCACCAAGCCATGCTGTATTTTCACATTTTAACCAGTTATACTACCAAAGAACTGCTCTGAGATATGTGAGCTTTTCTCTAGCTGGGTCCCAGGATCTAATTTTGCAGTTATATAACCCGACTCTCTTCCAGAAAGCCACTGAGCTCACTGTTTTTATGTATTTGGACACCTGACACTGTTTCCTGCTCCCCCCTGTGCTGGGACTCATATGCTGTCCTGTGTTTTCTCCCTGCACCAGAGCAGTTTGCAATCCACATCCTGGCTTTTGCTCCATATCTCGAAACACATCAAACTAAGCAATGAGAACCTCAAGGGGAAAAGCGTTCCCACTGCTAGCAGCACGTTGTTCTTCCCCTAGTACAGACTGACACAAGCAGATAACTTTATTCCTATGTCATCCGAAATCTCCACCCCACTGCTGAGCATCCGATCCAATTCCCTCCAAATCTTAGTCCTTTAGCCTTATTTCAACCTATCAATTACACCCCAGACTATCTAGGCTGCTTTCAGGCTCAGTTAGTACTGGGGACAGGAAATTATGCCTGAAAAATATCAGGTTGTTTCCAGACTTAGGGCCTGCTGACAGGAAATCAGGGATGCAGAGAGCTAAAACCAAGCTGGGCTACTCGAGGCAGCACCTGGGCTGCTCATCTGGAGCACAGGGGCACCCACCTGAGCTGGGACCCCAGGGATGGCGACAGAGAGGAGCTCAGGGGAAGGAGCTCATGCCCAAACCCCAGGGATGCAGCCAGGGAGGAGCTCAGGGGAAGGAGCTCATGCCCAAATCCCAAGGATGCAGCCAGGGAGGAGCTCAGGGGAAGGAGCTCATGCCCAAACCCCAGGGATGCAACCAGGCAGGAGCTCAGAGTTCAGGGGAAGGAGCTCATGCCCAAATCCCAGGGATGCAGCCAGGGAGGAGCTCAGGGGAAGGAGCTCATGCCCAAATCCCAGGGATGCAGCCAGGGAGGAGCTCAGGGGAAGGTGCTCATGCCCAAACCCAAGGATGCAGCCAGGGAGGAGCTCAGGGGAAGGAGTTCATGCCCAAATCCAGGGATGCAGCCAGGGAGGAGCTCAGGGGAAGGTGCTCATGACCAAACCTAGGGATGCCGCCAGGGAGGAGCTCAGAGCTCAGGGAAGGTGCTCATGCCCAAATCCAGGGATGCAGCCAGGGAGGAGCTCAGGGGAAGGAGCTCATGCCCAGACCCCAGGGAGGAGCTCAGGGGAAGGAGCTCATGCCCAAACCCCAGGGATGCAGCCAGGGAGGAGCTCAGGGGAAGGAGCTCATGCCCAAATCCCAAGGATGCAGCCAGGGAGGAGCTCAGGGGAAGGAGCTCATGCCCAAACCCCAGGGATGCAACCAGGCAGGAGCTCAGAGTTCAGGGGAAGGAGCTCATGCCCAAATCCCAGGGATGCAGCCAGGGAGGAGCTCAGGGGAAGGAGCTCATGCCCAAACCCCAGGGATGCAGCCAGGGAGGAGCTCAGGGGAAGGAGCTCATGCCCAAATCCCAGGGATGCAGCCAGGGAGGAGCTCAGGGGAAGGTGCTCATGCCCAAATCCAGGGATGCAGCCAGGGAGGAGCTCAGGGGAAGGTGCTCATGACCAAACCCAGGGATGCCGCCAGGGAGGAGCTCAGAGCTCAGGGAAGGTGCTCATGCCCAAATCCAGGGATGCCGCCAGGGAGGAGCTCAGGGGAAGGAGCTCATGCCCAGACCCCAGGGAGGAGCTCAGGGGAAGGTGCTCATGCCCAAACTCCAGAGCTGCAGCCAGGGAGGAGCTCAGAGCTCAGGGGAAGGTGCTCCTGCCCAACCCCAGCTGCCCAGCACAGGGAGCTCCGTGTGTGTGGGTCCCCAGTGGTGACACTCAGCCAGGAACCTGTGTGAGGTTGCTTCCCCTTCCCAGGAAGTGCTGCAGCTCTCACAACCAGCTGAGGTTCCTTCCTCTTCCCAGGAAGTGCTGCAGCTCTCACAAACACTCGCTGCAGCCTGACAGATCGCTTCCTGAACAAGCCCTTGGAATTCCCTAGGGTCCTTATCTTAGTTTATGGGTAATTATTTTGATGGATAACAATGAATAATCACTTTCCCAGCTAAGAACTTCCTCTATTGACTTGTTTAACATTCCATTAAAGGTTAGTTGCCAAATGAAGTCCTTTTTTGTCGAATATTTATAACTCCTAGCTCATTCTTATATTCAAAGGAGTTAGTAATGCTTCAGGTTACGTCTCCTACAAGGAATTTTTTTTCACTACTACACTGTTATGATTGACCTAACATGCTCACTTGCCTACAACCCTGTTCCTACCTAAATCAACAAAGCCCAGAGGAAAAATTATTAAGCCAAAGGGATAAAAAATGAGGTTACCTTCCAGATAGAAGCAATACCAGTAGTGTATATATGTAACTTCACTTGGTGCTTGCCACCAAATGCTGACTTAACACATGGATTACCTAATGCAGGATTTGTTTGTGTACATCCACAAGTGACATGGGAACCTGGGAATTTTAAATAGCAGCTGCACTACACTGTACATAAACAGCACTCGTGTGACAGTAGGAAAAGCTGCTGTGACACACAGCTCCAGGTTCTAGGTTCTTCCTACTTTTTCAAGCTCTCATTCTCACCTATCTGTATTTACAAATAGATTAAACTCACTTTAAAGCTAAGAAGGAAACATCTACAGGAAACAAGAGCCCATTTCAAGGCCAGTGCAGTAGTAGCCTAATTATGCCTAAAATGCTGCTTGGGCACAGTTTCTTCAAAGTGTGACTTTTACAGGTCACAAGATGCAAAATCCTATCAGAAAGCACTCCAGCAGTTTGAGATGTGACTGCCTCCTGCCTCTGTGGCCAGAGCACCCAGCAATGGCAGCATCTTCAGGCAGCCCAGAAGCGCCACAGCAATTCCATTTATAGTCACAGCATCGTCGGCATTGCTCCAGTTCAGAGAGGGAGTCTGAAGTGGAATTTCTCCTCCATAATCTTGGCACTGTCCTCCAGAGGAGCAGGCCTTGTTCACATCCTCCCCAGGCGTGACAGGCCACCATTTCTCCTCTCTTTCTGTTGACCTTTCCTTTCCAGACAGAACCTTTTCCAACACTTCAGAAATTCTGCTCTGCATGCTCTGCACTAAGGGGGGAGAGAAATGGCTGGGTGCCCTGCCTTTATCAGAGAGTTTAATGTAAGCATTTGGGTCTCTCCAACAGCTCCCTTTTCTGCTGTTTTTCAAATGACTGGTTTAAAAAAAAAAAATTTAAAAAATCAAGCTAGCAAAACAGCATGGCCAACTTAAACAAATACAGGAAATAGAAAAGCAAAGGCTCTCAGAGCCACATTAACTCACTCCCACTATCCACACTGTGTAACAAGTCAAAAAAAGACAGCTAATAATCCAAAACGTGTGTAGGAGTGTAGGTGTGTAACTGTTACTATAGCAATCTCATTTCCATTTCCTGACGGTATTTCAGCAAGCCCACACACTTGTCTAAGGGAAAATCTGCTCCTACTCACTCTCGTGCCCTGTAAGAGACTCTCTAAAGCAAACTCATCAGCTTGACAGGATCTAGTCCTCCCAACTTCATCTTTCTTTCTTCTTTCTCCCACCACACTGCTCCTGCATGAGGCCCCAAAGTCCTTGAACAGGCTAAACAGATCTGACTTTAAAGGAAATTCTGAATTTCTGGACAAGACTGTTAATCAAGAGATACTTGGTTTATAATTTCATTTTAAAAAGATGCAAAGCAATCTTTTTAAAAGAAAAAAGAAAAGCAATAAATTCCTCCAGGGCAATGGTTAGTTAAACTACTTCATTTTCAAAGACTCTTTCAAAGCACTCTCCCTCCAAGCACAGTTAGAATAATTGCTTTCAAAAATAATGACCCATCCTTCTACTTTTAGACTGACTTTGCTAAATTCTTCAAAGTCACATGCTTGCTCAGACAACCCAGAAAGTGCTGGTGCAGACACTAAGGTTGGCAATGCACATTTAAGGTCGTTTGAGCCAACACCTCAAGACAAGGGTCTCCAAAAAGAGAAAACAGTTTTCACAAGTTCTAAATGCCCTTTCCACACACACCTGTGCCTCCAGATGATCCTCATGAGAACACAGCCACTCTATATTCATCCCAAACAGCATTGGGCAGCTTCATCTTTCACATCAGTAACAGCAGAGACATGCTGAAGGGAATAGAGTTTACTTTTCTAGATTACCACACAGCAAGTCTGTGTGTTCCAAACTGCAATACACTTGAGTAGGAAGTCTAGTCAAAAGCATTTCCAAACACTCACTTTCCCATGGAGTTGAATTACTCAGTAAAAAAAAAAAAAATCAGCCTAAAAATACCCTGAATATGCAAAGACAGCTGGTAGGGCCCTGTGGTCAAGGCTGACAAGTGGATGGGGAGGAGGACAGGATGAGACAACATCCCAACCAGGTGACACATGGCCACTTGTAGAGGTGACACAAAACCAGTGCAGCCCCAGATCCTGAGCTAGCATGTCACCCCTGCTCTGCATGAACTCAGCTAAGAGCATCAGAAAACAAGCAATCAAAATTTATCTGGAGACAAAAAGGGTGTGGTGAGTTGGAACTGGCATCCTGTTAGATTTGGAGGAACTGGAGAAGGAAAAAAAAAGAAGAGAATAGATCTTAGTGTGTCTTAGGGCTACGGATGGAGAAGGAAAAAGACACATGTGCATTCTTCAAACACTGAAGTTACCTGAGGCCTTTACTACACAAAACTATGTATTTGTAGATGCTTATGCACACAGAATTTCACATTCCAAGTGGGCATTATGAGATACCACCCCAATCTCCTTGAACCTACCTCATGGCCTTTACCTATTTGATTCTCTGACTCTAGCTGGGTTCCACAGAAATTTACAATTTCTGACTGTCTTCCCCTTCCTTCCTTTGTGCGTCCTGAAATCCCAGCGCTCAGAAATGAATTAATAGTGCAGGAGCACTACAGAGCTCCCCAGCTTGCTGAGATTCGTCCCTCCCAGCTGATGGGGCACAGAAACCCCGAGAGGAGCTCTGGGGAGGAGCAGCAGGAGAGCAGAACCAAGGCTGCAAACGGAGCTCTGGGGAGGAGCAGAACCAAGGCTGCAAACGGAGCTCTCTGGAGCTCACCTGTCAGAACTCCGTGCATCCCTCCGGGTCTCCAGAGTTGCCAGGGACCCTGCCATGGGGTTCAGAGACCATGGCAAACAGCCCAGAGCAACTGTGGGTTTGATTATGACCCCTGGAGCAAATTACCAGCTTTGTAGGAGGTCCTGAAAGTCACAGAAGTTTAAACAGAGTAATAATAAAAATTATCACCGGGTGAAAAGGTAAATTTTGGGATTTCTAGAATGGGGGTTTTGGGGACAAGATGGAGGGACTTGGGCATGTCCAGTCCCTCTTCTTGTTCTTCTCTACCTCCATCTTCTGCTGTGATGCTGGCACTTTGGGATTGGTTTAGAATAGAGGTTCACTGTCTAACATAGGTGATAGCTATTTGAAAGTAATTGTTAAATATAAATATATAATTGTTAAATATAAATAAGTTAAATATATTTATTTATACTACAAACTACATATAACATTTATAATATGTTATACGTAGTTTGTAGCACGTATAATATATTTATTTATACTAGTAGTACGTCTAATATACGTATGTAGTTTGTAGCATGTATAATATATTTATTTATACTGCAAACTACGTATAACATATTTATAAATATAAAATTTAAAACATAGAAATATTTTATATATTTATTATACATAATCTTTATTCTTTTTTATTATATTTATTTTATTTTATATATACTATATAATTTATATAATTATTAATTTTGTCATTACTTTAATTTTATTATAGTATTTATTATTATATTATATTTCTTTTTATTATTATATTTATTATATTTTTATAAATATATGTTATATATTTATTACATACTTATATATTTATTATATCTAAATATTTATGTATTTATATTTATGTTTACATAAATAATATAACATTAAATTTATAAATATATAAATTTATAAATATAAATATGTTGTACGTAGTTTGTAGTCTAAAAGGACAACACCGCCTCGGGGGTGGTCAGAGTGCCTTTGGCTGCTCTGCTCAGCAGACCTAGGCTGGGCAGAAAGAAAATTTTACAGATAAGATTTAATAAACTGTCAGAAGTCAGGGCATCCCTCCAGGTGTCCAGAGTTGCCAAGGACGCCGCCAGGGGGCTCAGAGACCCTGGCACACAGCCCAGAGCACCTGGGGATCTGATTTTGACCTTTGGAGCAAGCTGCCAGCTTTGTATGAGGACCTGAAAGTCACACAGGTTTGAATAGTGTAATAACAAAATGATCACAGGGTGAAAATTTAGATTTTAGGATTTTTGCTATGGGGGTTATGGGGACAAGATGGAGGAATCTGGGTGTGTCCAGCCTTTCTCCTTCTTCTTCTTGTTCTCCATTTTCTGCTGTGATGTTGGCACTTTGGGATTGCTTTAGAGTAGAAGTGCACTGTCTAACATGGGTGATGGGTATTGGGAATTAGGCGTAAAGATGTTATACATAGTTTGTAGTATAAAAGGACAACACAGAGTGCCTGTGGCTGCCCTGCTGAGCAGACCTAGGCAGGGCAGAGAGAAAATTTTATAGATAAGATTTAATAAACAACTTCAAGACCAGCAACTGAAGAGCTCTGGCTCGTTCTTTGGATGCGCTGGCCGAGACAGAGACTTTTCCAATACCTCAAGGCAGCAATGAACAAGCAGGCTCAGAGACCCACCTGGCAGGCAGTTGCACTCGAAGGTGAAGTCGCTGGTCTGGTGGCAGGTGCCCCCGTTGAGGCAGGGGGACGGCGAGCAGGGCACGTAGAGGCTCTCGCAGCGGGGCCCGGTGTAGCCGGGGCGGCACTGGCAGCGGTGCGAGCCGGGCAGGTTGACGCAGGTGCCCCCGTGCTGGCACAGCCCCGGCGTGGTGGCACACTCGTTCACGTCCGTCTCACACCTCTGGCCCGTGTAGCCCGCCAGGCACGTGCAGGAGAACTTATTTCCAGACACGGTGCAGGTACTCCCATTGGCACAAGGTTGGGACGTGCAGGCGTCGATCCACTGGCATTCCTTTCCTTTAGGAAATCAAGGCAGATTAACAAAAGGTTATTTCTGTAGAAAACAGACTCTCTTTTACACTGCCTCGAAATTTTTACTGAATTAAGTCCTTACATTACTACAGGAAAACTGATGTCTGCACTTTACTGTATTCTATCTGAAATGGAAATGAATTTGTAGTTACAGCATGAAGCCGTTTACCAGGTTGCAGCAAGATACAGAATGTTGTGATTTATAAAAACAACCTGAAGTCATACTACACACACTGAGAGTCACTCTTCTTCACTACCTCCCCCTCAGGAGTGAAAGGAATAAATTTCCATGCTTCCCCTCAGGCATCAAAATATTGTTTTCCCACAGACAGATTTTGCTGGCCATATTTGCCCTTTTTTTTTAAAGTAGACTCTGAATTCAAAGTGTAACCAGCCACTCCAGAGTAGTTTCTGCATTCAGTTTTCCCATGTGGACAACCCCACAAGATCCAAATATTTTTCTGCTTACGTGTAGAGGGTAGGGAGTCTGATTCCCTATTCCCCTTTGCTTTTTTTGGTCATGAAGTCATTTAGACTTCCTCTCACTTCCTGTGCCGGAGCTAGAAAACTCGAGAGCACATCACAACTGCCCCAGAACATTCCAGGGCGAAGCTGTTCCCCAAGGAGGGGCTCACAGAGGCAGAAGCCCACCTGTGAAGCCCGGCAGACAGACGCACTCGTACGTGTCCGGGCCGTGGGGGTGACACGTGCCCCCGTTCAGGCAGGGCTGGGACACGTAGCAGAGGTGGGACTCTGAGTACTGACACTCCTCCCCCGTGAATCCTGGAGCACACTTGCAGGTTGGTTTCCCTATCAGGGACGCAGCTTCACAGGTTCCCCCGTTCTTGCAGGTGTTGCTCTCACAGGGGTTTCTGTACTGGCAGTAGTCTCCAAGGAATCCTTCTCGACACCTGCACGAGAGAGGAGAAATTAGTGCAGCAGTCCGTCCCGAAGCCCTGCTGCTCTGGGAAGATTCCAGGAATGAAGCCCCACAACCACCAAAAGTCCTGAAGTTTGCAATAATTGATAATAAACCTAAAGGCTGACGTCACAGATGTAACAGGGACTTCCTGTGGGATTGTCTCAAATGAGAGCAAACTTAATGCAAATGGTGAAATCGTTCATTGCAAAATAAACACCACATTCAATCAGGGCTGTATCAAATGCAGAACCTCCTTTTTGCACTTCCCTTCAAAGCTTCAGTAAAAGCCTGAGTGTTAAAGAACTGCTGAGTAACAATTCCTTGCACCTACTCCTGTTCTAACAAGTTTTCTACAAGAACACCAAGCAGTTTAATAAGGCATTAACAGCAGGTACTATCCATCTTCCCAGAATAGTTATAAACAATGCAGAAATGCAGTGTCTGGGGACCTGGGGCTCTGCAGCGGCTCTTTCTGCACAGGGCTCCCGTGAGACAGGAATACTCTGTTATCCTCACGCTGATAAGTGCATCTGGGACTGCCTGCAGCCCGCACTCAAATAGCAACACAAGCACTGCAGTCAGGTCTCCCACGCCCCTGGCCAGCACCCTGACGACAAGGTCATTGTTCCTCTGTCTCCCACAGAAAAACGAGTACACACACACTATCTGCAGCCAGGGCAGTACTTTATACAAAGATCTCCAAGTGCAGAATAATTGCAGTTACTTCTCTCTAACCTAAACTTATGTCAATACAGTCTGACTACGCTTGTCAGCTGTAATCCATCTTTTAGCTGGCCTTTGTGCTACAGATTTACCATTTCACTTCCAGAGACAGAGGATCCAGGCAAGCAAGCCTGCAAAGCCCACCTCGGTGCCCCACCCCGGTCCACTGGCTTCTCTCAGCTAGCAGAAAGCTGCAAGGGTAAAAATACTGGATAAAAATAACACCCAGCACTGTCCCCTTGCAGTTCTTTCTGTAGTGCACAGCTGCCTGCTGCAACTGTGAGTAACCCAAGAGAACACGTATTTCACTGTAAAAAAAAAAAATCAGAGATGAACATTAGATATGCTTTGTTCCACATCAGGAAAGGGGTAATTATTAAATCAGTGAGTTACTCATATCTGAAGGGAGGAGATTCCAGCTGCTAGAAACACACAAAGTCTCTAGTCCTCAAGCAGGAATGGAACAGTAAAGAGGCTGCTATTTTTCCTTACAAACTTAAAAGTGTATGGTAGATTGGAGGAAGAAAAAAGCAAAATCACATCAACAACAACAACCCCCACCATAAAAAAAAAAAAAAAGGAAAACAACCAAAAAACATCACAACAAAACCCCTCAACTAACCAGACAGGCTCTAAAAATTAGTGGAAAAAACAAAGAATGGACATGAAGTTGTGTTTAACAGAATCCTACAGGAATCTGCCTTTGTTCCTACGCTATTCAAGACATCTATTGATTATTAACAATGGAAAACATCAAAGCTGGTCAAATACGTAGGTAGCAGAGAAGACAAGTGGTTGATAGAGAGTAGAAACATGCTTAACAAGGCAGTCAGCACCCAAAATGCACTTTAGCACTCCAAAGTTACACATCTAGAAACAAAACACATAGGGCATCCTCCCCAAACCAGAAAACTAAGCTGGGAACAACATACTTGCTCTGGGGATTCCTAACAGTGAGATAAATGTGAATTCCTAGCATGACAGTTTGGCCAGGGATACTTTACATGTGCAAATGGCAAATATCAAGAAGGAATAAATGAGATTGTGCTACACCTGACAAATGCTTGGCACTGCCACTACATCAGTTCTGGTGTTTGCTCTTTAAGAGGGAAGAGCTCAAATGAATTCAAAGAAGCCAACAGTAATGATTAATAGAAAGCTCTGGCCACATTGAAAAGCTCAGGTGGCTCAGTCTATTTAGCAAAGGGAAAAGGGAACAAGACAGCTAATCAAAACTCAAAGCGTCCACTATGAAACACAGATTTAACAATAATTCCCAGTCTACAAGATCTGGGATAACAGAACTGAGCATTTAAAACTTTAAGCTGGAAGAATTCACTTTAGAAATAGGGCAGTATCTTTATTTTCAGACAGATTTGTACACAGTCTCTCAGCAGCGGAGAGAAACAACTGGAAGAACGCATTTAAGGTTGTAGTGGAATTTCTCCATCACTCATGCTTGTTTAAAAGAAGCCCAGGATTGGCTGTTTCAGGGAGAGTATGCACGCTAGTTCAAACAAAGCTATTCACAGAGGTTATTATCCAAGTTATGCAAGGGGCCATTACTAGATGACCACAACTGTTTTTTCTCATGTTAAAATTTATTAACTAGCTTTAGCCATCTGTCTAAAGCAGGAAAGTCATACGTGCACAATTGTAATTTACCACTGCCTACACCCAAATTAGGCTCCTTTCACCATACCTTAATACTTTCAACTCCATGCCCAAGAGTAGACATGAAAGGAGAGATTTTGCAGGGCACGGCAGGATTAATAAAGTCACAGAGAGCAAATCCTGAGACAGCAGCAATGCAGAACCGCCTCTGCCTCCTGTGCCCTGCTCAGTGCAGCAGCCCAAGGCTGTGGGTCAGCGTGAGCCACACCACACGAGAGGCAGTCCTGGGCTATTCTGGGCCTAAACCACGCAGCTATGGGCTTCCTTTAGCATCCAAATCTCTCCTTGCTTTGCCAAGCGCCAGCAGGGCTCTGCAGGATGCCCCAAGCCCTGGCAGGCAGCAGAGAGAGCTGTGCCAGGACTGGGGCTCAGCTCAGCTCCCACGGCTGCTCACGGAGCTCTGCCCCTGCTCAGAGCCTGCCTGGGCACCCACGGCTGGGCCAGGGCTCTGGACATCCCTGTGCAGCCCATGGCAAGCTGAACTGCAGCCCCAGAGCCTCACAACTCGTGGTTACAGGGATTTCTCTCAGTTTTATCACTGCACCAAGCCCCTCAGACAGCACAGCACACGCACTTGTAGCTCTCTTTACCACGAAGGAAAGAGCAGCAAAGCAGAGTTTCACAAAACCCCACCTAGGCCATCTCATCAGAGCTCCTCCAACTCCACCAGCAAGTACAAAATAAACCAAAACACAAACCAGCAAGTACAAAATAAACCAAAACACACCTAGAATTTAAGTGCTAAAGTGATTTTTCATTCAGAAAGTCTAGAGGAACCTCTCAAGTTTTGTCCACAAGTAAATAAACCCCCAGAACATGTCTTCTCTCCAATCCCTAACACTCAGGGACACTGGAAGGTGCATTTGGCTGTTCCTCCTAGACAAGAGGGAGAAGGGAGCCTAAACACTGATTAAGAGCATTGCTGGTATGAATGAAGAGGAAAGCTGAGATATGTGCTCTGAGACAACCATCACCCACAAACAAGCAGCATTTTGTACACAAATGTTCTGGTACAAAGTTGAAGAGCGCTCCAAGACCGGGCTTGCTCTGGTATCTTCTGAGGCTAGTCAGAAAAACATGGGGGAGTGCTCCCGACAGGGAACAGCAAAACCTCTTTTAACTTCAGCTCTTTTCATCTGGACGGAGGAACATGCCAGCCCATGGAAAGATGGTAGGTCAGGTATCCCTGGCCCTTGTACCAACCATTTTGTTCTCCTCCTGGAGAAGTGCCTGGTCACAGAGTGATGCAACTTTGCCCTCCGGCAATTCAGTGCAATCCTTTTTGAATGTTAGAGAACAAAAAACCTACAGTCCAGACTTTCAACCATGTCTCCTGTCAAAAACATTTCTAGGCACAAATACTAGTAATTTAGCTCTAAATGCTGGTGTAGACAAAACTGCAAATATTTGCTCCTGATTCATGTTGGGCACCACATCATTTCTCTAAGAACAGAGGCAAACACTGAAAACATGCAGTCTAAGTCCAGACTTTTTCATAGGATATGATTAAACCCAACAGCAGCTCCAGCTTCCCACCACCCCTGCTCTGCTCTCATCCCAACCTACTCTTTCAAGTTCTCTTAAGAGAGGAAAAAAACCCCACTTGTCTACAGAGCAGCTTAAAATTGTAGCAGCTTGTGTCAGCTCCAAATGACATGATCAGAACAGGAAACCAAATCTTTTCCAAATAAAAGCCACTGTTTCTCCTCAGTTTTCCATTTAACACTCAGAAAAAGAAACAGGAAGATGAAGTTTGTTCTGGCACTTTCTGGAAGCACATGAGGTCTCTCAGCCTACTTCAACAGGAATTTAATCTTTTAAGAACAAATTTCACATACAACTTAATTCAAATCATGATTTCTGAAAGCTAGAGAGAGGTTGAAATGGGAAAATGTCCTGTGGGCTGTATCAGCTATGCAGCTGCTTCTAATTAAAGCTTCTCCTTTACTCTCTCTGGGCTACTTTCCAGCACAAATACTTTAGAGCTCAGCCTTTTTTTTTTTCCCCCTCCTCCCTTTCAGCTCCAGCCTGCATTTGCCTTAGCTCAGGCTCTCATGGAGCTAAACAAGAGACATAGAAACAAAACAAAGGTATTTATCCAAATCTGAAGTATCCACAAACCCAGAGAGCTGCATTCACTCTAACAACCTAACGCTGCAAATCAGAGCAGAAGACCCACAAAAGCTGTGCTTTTGGTTCTTCTGCCACAGAACTACACCAAAGTTACCTTCCAAAACTTAGCTCTCTCCTGCTTTCAATAGACTTGTGGAAAATATGTCTGGTCTGTTGGAAAAACTTCCTCATCTGCTGTACTGTGTCTGCCTGGGCACATTCATGAGACAGCCTCTTCAAATGCACCTTATAGACAATTCTAACCAGACTTCCAGATGTTTGATTTTCATGGGAGTTTTCTACTCAGGCCCATGATATCATCTGGAGATGCACAGAAGAAAGCAGATGGCTTTAATTTAACAGGCAAAGGGAAGCATTTCCTCGTAGCCCTGCCTCTCCCCCTCCACCCCAACTCTCCTCCTCTTTGATTGGAAGATGCTCCATCGAAGAGGCTGAAAAATTCCCTCTGATGGCTGAGGCGAGAAGGGTCCCAGCTATTCTGTTACAGATCTTAACCAGATTTCCCTGTGGCTCCCGGGCTCTGACTCCCACACCTACACCTCCCCTCAGGAGGCAGAACAGGATTCTCTGGTTCGCTTTACAAACGCTCCTTCCCATGTCTCAAGGCACCCGTTTGTGCGTCATACCCTGAGTGCGAGCGCTGGGATGGGACGGCCTCCCTGCCCTGCCCTTACAGCAGCACTCAGCCATTGTTCCCAGCCCGCAAAGTGCCTCTGCACAGAGCCACTCCACAGTGCAGCAGCCACACTCTGAACACAGTCAGCTTTTTTCGCCCATCAGAGCTCTGAAGAGCTTTTGGTGCGCACAGGTAACTCACAATAAAAAACCGTGACTGAAAATCACTACTCTGTTCCCAGAATCTTAGCTAGCTGTGCTGTACTCTCCCCTTTTTCCTCTGCTCTAGTCTCAAGGGTCTCCTTTAACTTCTGAAAGGAGACAGAAGGAAACAGAAAAGGGCAGACCATTCTCAGAAAGGGACAACTTCTCAACTTCTGCATTTAGCCTCTTCTGGAAAACTCTCAGACCTCATCCTGCTACAAGGTCTCCTATGGGTATTCCCCATTCACTAGCCTAGGAGTGATTAGTCTCTTGAGACAGATCCCAAGCAGATATCAGAGGCAGCCTCAGAAGCAGTTCTGCAGTCTTGGATCTTGCCTTCAGCCCCAGAAGTCCTCTTAAATCCAAATTAAAATTCATTTATGAAGGTCCATCTTGAAGGAAAGGTAGGCCAAAACCTTGCAAGGAAGTTGAAGTTACTGTCAGCTGGAATTAAGACAGAAGCCCCTTACTGCCATGCCATTGCTGCTTTGAGTTTGGCATTTTTTGGAGGTCCTCCTGCTGCCAGTCTACACATAAACTGTATCATGCTATGGAAAAGGTGGACAAACTTCAGCCCACAGTGGGAGAAATGCTGCTAACTGAAGGGACAGGGGCACACAAAGCTGTGCAAACCCTGGCAGCTTAGGATGTGCTGCAGGAGACTGTTCTTTTGGCACTCCACGTCCCCATTTGATCAGCTGAGCTCTGAGGTGTGTTACACCATCAGGAGTAACAGAAGCCCTCAGTGTTAAAGCAGCTCTTGGTTTCACAGAGGTACAGCTATCCCTTCTGGATACACAAATTGCAACAGTCCTAAGGTCAGAAATTCAGTCCTCAGAGCCTGCCAAGCACAAGAAGCAGCAAGGCCCTAAACCTTGCAGCACCCCTATGTCAACTCCCTCCCCACTTCTGCTTCTCCCCTGGCACAGCTTCTGCTCCCTGCCACAGGGGTGGGAAGCTGGGAGAGGCCACAGCCGTGGAACATGGGGAAATCAGTCAGTCAGGAGACTCTGTGCTCCTGGGCCCTGCCCCATTCCAAGCAGAGGCACTGCCCCATCCTGCACCCACGTGCAGGGAGCAGATCCTCGTGCTCAGAAAACAGCCATGCCAAAATCTCTGCCCTGCTTGTCCTGGAAGCAGCTCCCTGTGCCCACACCTTCCTCCCCAGCCTGCTGCAGCTGCAGAAACGCTGCAAGATCACAGCTCTGCCCGTGGGCTCTTCCCACCACTGCTTCCCAGTCATCCAGCAGCAGGGAGACAAGAAATGGCTTTGCTGAGATGGTCACAATCAGCATGGAGCAATGAGGAACTGTTGCCCTGCTTCTCCTTGGATATGAGAGGATACAAGAAGGTTCCTTCGTGTTTGACACTGCAGTGGGTAAAAGGCTGCCTAGAGATGCTTTGAGGGGAAAAAACCTCACCCATCACAGTGCAGAGCAAAGCCAGATTCCAAACTGAACCTGCCTTTTGTCACAGCAGGACCAAGAAAGCTTGGAAGGATGGGTCCCCTCCAGTGCTGCTGCAGATACAGACATATTCTGTGGACCAAGGCCTGCATCCTCACCATGAAAGTCACTGAATGAGTGTAGAAAAGAGCTCTCACACACCAAAAAAATCCTGTCTCTGGAAGATGCAAACACAGGAATGTGTAATTTTCTAAATATAAAACCAAGGTCAGAGGAGGGCAGGAACTTTGTGAGCAGTGCCACAGAAGGACAGCCTGGGCCAGCAGCGTCACCAGGGGAACAGAGCTGCTTAAAGGGCACTCACAGCAGCAATCTGATAAAGCTCAACCCCAGCTTCCTTACAGGGGTCACACTCACTGTTCCCATAACAGATGCCAGACACACACCACGAAGGTTTCTCAGCAGAAAACCAGCTTTCCTTTTTAATGGAGGAGATGCTACAGGATGTTCAAAGGAAGCTGCTTCAGCAGCATGCTGCCATCCACTGCTGGGCAAAATACCCAGACTAGGTGTTTTGTTATCAGTCCTTACTCATATCTTATCACATTTGGTTATTGCTGAGGCAGGTTCTCCCTCAGCAGTTCACCTAGGAGACAGCAAGACCGACGGGATGGCCTGACCACACACTACAACAAAGAGCTCAGCCAAGAGGAGATACAGAAAGAGGAAGAGAGCCAGCTATAATAACTTATTGCCCAGCAAAGGAAGTACTGCAGATAACTTCAAGAAAGTGGAAGGGGTGGAGATGCTGCTAATCATTGAGATATCCTGCAGACTTAGAAGCCAAGCCACTTGCTTTAGTAATAAATTCACTTTCCTGAGCAAAACATTTCTACACCCACAACCATCAAAAATTCAGAAAGTCATTTAGGTTACTAAACCAGAGAGAAAGTTCCCCTATTCAGAGTTCCTCATAGTGCAGGAAAGAAAAAAAAAAAAGTCAAAACCAAAACAGGATGCTAAGAATCAGCTTGCTGAAGGTAGACACTCCACAATTGAGGTGGGTTTTGCTACTTTGTTCCTTCCTTTCTGCAAAAATGTGTTCTTGAGCCAGAACTAAAAGGCACTTAGTAATCTCTGTATACAGCTCTTTGTTAGCCTTTCCAGTTAATACAGCACCTGCAAAGGAGCTGAGCTGTTTCTTGAAGGAGGGGTAGGTTTAAAACCAGCAAGAACACTTTGCACAACAAGAAGGAAGGCATGATTATTATTGTAAATGTGCGCTAAAAAAAAAAATGTAACGCTGGTCAAAGCTGCCATTGTAATGAGGGAAATGCGTCAAGATCTGGACTGCACCACAAACAGTGCAGAGTTAATCAGATGAACCAACAGAGGCTGTAAAAAACAATTGCTAAGACACGGTTAAGAGGAACATGCAAGCTGGAGAAAATGTCCTGAGGAAGGTAAAAGCAGCACCAGCATCAATAGCAGTCTTGCTTATTACCTTTATTGTGACCTACATACTTTGGCTCCAGACTAACATGCTTAAGGACACACCAGAAAGACCTACAGAAGACACCGATTTCTTGTTTCAGTCTCAAAATAGAAGTGAAAAGCAGGAAAAGTTCCTGCTCTCTTTTAAGCTGACATCAATATAAAAGCCTGGAAAGGAAAGAAATAGGAACCAGAAACAGTTAGAAATTTTAAAAGAAACTTACAGGGAATAACAAGTTACATATTTGCTTTTCTGTGGCCTTTCTGCACATCAGGTATTGATCTGAAACCTGAGGAGAGCCTCCAATGAGATTATGATTTCCCCTTTGTGTGCCACAGGTGCAATTTCAGTACATCAAGCTCTATGCACCACATTAATGGAGAATTAAAGGTTGCGGTTAGGGGAGATGGAAGTGTAAAGAAGTGTGAGGAGCACAGCTCTGTGTTAGCCAAGCCAAATCAACAGGAGAAAATTCACTAATATTTCAAGAATGCTGGCACTAAGATAATGCCTTAGCATGCTAGAAAATGACACAACTTGAACTGATGAAGTAAACAAGCTCTAGAAAATAATCTGGTTACTGCAGACGTAGTAAATTAACCCAACCAAACAAAGAGGATTCTTTTTTTTTTTTTTTTTTTGGCAAAATAGCACTTTATTTAAAAAAAAAATCTCAGTACTGCAGCTTGAAAGGTGAACTGCATTTAAATAGACGTGATGTTTTCCAGATAACACACACCCTGCCAAAGCTCCTGCTGATGAGCTTCCCATGCAGCAACAAAGTGAAGATGGGTGTCAGCACTTACCAAAATCAATTTACAAGATGCAAACAAATGTGGATATTTGGTTGGGGGGTGGTTGTTAGTGTGTTTTAGCAACTCACATGTATTACTTGCTCTCAAGCAGTAGAAGGGAGTTGGCACACTTCAGAGTGGAGAATAGTTCTGAAAAACCTCAAAAATATTTAAATTGAGGCTGCAGCTCTATAAAGTAAGGTGAGCTATTAAGTTGGAGAGCAAGTTTCAACTTAGCTTGTGGGTCTGGAAACAAGGTACAGAGTTTACCTCTACGATGGGTTTGACCTCAGTTCCCAACCTGGTGCAAAGAAATCCAGCTGACAAAATCCAAACCCAAATACTGAACAAGAATCCCAGATCTCCTAAATTACAAAAAGCTAGCACACAAGAATTAATTCATTATAAAGAAACACCAACTGTGCTAAAACTGTTATGCTGAAAGAACCCCTTAAGAAAATCTCAAAAAATCACATTTCCTTTCTGGCTAAGGTCCTGAAGGAAAGAAAATGGGTAATTAAATTGATTAGAAATGAAACCAACTTACTTGCAATATCCTGTACCATTTTGATATGGAATGCACTTTCCCTCATTAACACATGGCTTGGAGTCATCCATACACTGCAGAGCTGAAAGAAAAGAAAACAACCATCAAACCCATAGCTACAATACATGTCAGGTCAAAGCTTCATTAGCGTACTCAGGGGAGTGAAAACTTTATAGGACTGGAACAAAAACAAAGACACCATCACATGGCTGAATTTCATCTCTGGCAGCATCAAAAGAGCCAGACTGAAAGAAGAATCAAATACAGATTTGCTCATCAGGCAACCAAATCTTTCCAGAATTTCTTGAAGGTGGGTTTTCAAAGCAATTTCAGCAAGCTCCAAAGACACTCGTGTTGGCACCTGCATACTTTGGGTTAAGTGTCCTCAGTTACCACTTTCTGATCAAAATTCTGGACTGAAATTCTCTGAAATACAAAGCAGCTACTCCTAAGCCCTCTTCTGGAATACTTTGTCTCAAATCCTTTTCTTCTTTTTTACTGTCTCAAGGGGTACCTGGCACTGAAACAGGGGCATCTGTCCCTCATGAGCTGACCTGCTGATTGTCACCAGCAACCCAGAATTTGCTGCAACAGGTACTGCTGTGGCCCTCTGCCTTCAGGCAGGATCGTGTTGGCAAATAAATGGAAACCACCAGAGCAGTTGACAACTTTCAGCAGAGAGTTTGGTATTCCTAAGGAGATGCTCTGTAACTCACACTTGACGTTTTTGCTGCTGTGTTTTTAAAAAGGCATTAAGCATGACACAGCTCAGGGCCAGCCAGTTTGTACCCAAGTCTACAGGAAGCTCTAGTGAGGTCTGTCCTGATGGAACCTCCAGCTCTGGCAAGTGCTCTTCCCTTCACAGGGACCTGAAGCAGCACTCCAACGTGACCAGAAGGATGGGAACTCTTTTGGAACCACAAAAATTGAGCTGTTCCACCCACACCACAGCCTGCCATTTGAATAGCACCAAACTACCAGATAAAGCTCTCAGAACCACATCAGCTGGGTCCTGTCCTGAGCTTATCCACAGAAGAAAAATCACAAGCTCTTCCCAGCCTCCAGTTCTGTCTCCTGGCCCCAACCTCACACCCTTCCATGCCTTTAGAGACCCCCTTTCCACAGCCTTATTGCATTTGGGAAAGCATTTAGCCAACCTTAATTAAAGGCACCTAAAGACATCAATAACATCCAACCACTCAAACTGCCCACTTGTCAGCCAGCTGTTGGAGGGTTGACTGCCTCCCCTTCTTTTTTTTTAAATAAAGATGGTTTTCCTCTCCTCAAGTGGTACTAAATTTTCAATACAAACTCAGCAAGGGGCATCAGGGAGAACTGGTGCAAACCACCCCTGAGGTTGATGTGCTGGTGACCAAGGAATGGGGCTGGGAAGAGTTAACACGGCAGTCCCACTAAGCTCTCCCTGCAACCAGAGCAAATTCAGTCCAGCAACTGGACAGCTTGGAACAGACTCTACTTCTGCAGTCCAGGGCTTGAAGTGTTATTTCTCAATAACCCTGAGCACATAAACAGGTCACACGCACTACGAGGCACTATAGGAACGTTTCACTTGCAATCCCTACAGAGAATACAGTTAAATTCAACCCAGATCCCCGGGAGGAGTATCAGTGTTCCCCACAACACAAGCATGCTTGCTGCTGTTAACTCGATTTCTGAAAAAGGGGCACTTGGATGGCGCTGCTTCTGCAGAGCTCTCAGGAAATGAACAAAATTCCACTCTGAGCCCCTCCGAGATAACCCCCAGGTCAGGGTTACCAAGCGACAGAAACACTGCCAGGGATTGTGCACGGCATTCCCCACAGCAGGCAGGGCTCACTTGCACCTGTCTGACCATTTCTGTCCCATTTAACCGCAACCTCCACGCGGCTCTGACTCCAAACCTCATCTGCTGCTGTCTACCACGGCAGCAGCTTGTGCTCACAGCAAAGATTAGCTCTAGTTAGCAGGGCTGGGTTGCACCGTGTCCAAGAGAAAATGCTCTGTGGCCAAGGGAGAGCGCTGGGATTCAGGGACTCCCACCACCCACCCAGGGCTCTCCAGGGTGGGTTAAAGCGAGCTGTGCCACACTGCAGAGAGCCAGGAGGGGAACCAGCCTTGGGATTCCCACCCCAGCACCTTGAATTTCCATTCTTCTCGCACCAATCGAGCCAGCGAAGCAAACACTCAGAGGATTATTTCTTTTGTGCTCGCGCTTTCAAACACAATTTTGTAATCTCGTCGAGTACCCGCGTCCCCAGTGAGAACTGAGCGGCCAGTTGATTTTGTAACCCACATGGTAAAAGCTTAACCAGCACTTGGCCAAAAACACCTCCCAGCACAGGCACACAGAGGGGAACAAGAGCCTGGAGGGGTCACAGCAAGGAGGATCCCAACCAAGGATTCCAACTTGGTTTGCTAGAGGCAAATACAGACACAGCAGAGAGGCTTTAGCAAAGTAATGATTAATTTTCCTGGGGTTTTTGACAAATTATTCCCACCTTGAACTGCTGCTTAGCAGGTCATAAAACTACTACCAGCCTTTAGAGTTCCTCCACTGAGACAATGGGATATATTTTCTCTATAGTAATTCAGAAGTGAAAGAAGCTAAGAAAACAAACACAAAAATACTTTGTACTTTTTCAGCTTTAGACTGAATAGACATGCTTTGAAATGCAACTACAGCTGAAATGAATGTAAATGTAGCCATATTCTATATTAAAATAAGTAAAGAGTCATGTGACTTCTCTTGGAAAAAAAAAGAAATCACAAGGGAAATAGAAGACTACAGTTCTCACAGTAAAATTAGCATTTCTGTGCACAAAGCACTGTCTTCCTGTATTTCACTATATCTTTCATAAAAATTTCACAACACATGCAAAACCAAGGCATTTCAACACAAATCACTTCAAAAGCTACTTCTCTGCTACTCTACCATGTTGAGATCAAGAGTGGAAAGTGCCAGAAACTACCTCCTACCTCAGCCAGCACAAAAAGCTTGTTTTGCTGCAAGCACTGTGTGAGCTGGGAATACTCTGGTGTGTACAGCATGAGAGAAGGCAGCCTTGCCTAGAAAAGATAAAGCCACTTTTCTAGAAGCCATCTATAGACAGCATCAGCACATTGTCAAGGCTCTGACAGCTGCTTTTGACAGTTTTCTTCTGCGTTTAACACAAACAGAAACGCTGACTTGTTGGTGGTTTTCTGGCCTGCCAGAAGGTAGGTTGGCCTCGTGAATTTTAGGCACATCACAGGGATATTGGGAAGACACCCCCTGGTTTTCAAAAGACTGGTTTCTCCTGGAGAGGGCAGGCCCTGCCAGAAAGGAGCGCCCGATTTCCAGCAGTGACTGCAACCAAGGCTGAAGGATTCTCAGGAAAGGGCTCCTGAGTGCAGCCAAGAGGAACAGACCCAGCCTGGAGTCCATACCAACCCTTGCCTGCACTGAGATGCAAACCCTAACCTGGCATTTCACATCCCACCAAGACCATTTTCCAAAACCAGATAACCACCGCTGTAAAATGAGCACAACACACACTATAGGGAACGCTGGAATTTTCGACATCCAAATCTGAAGCCACAACTGGGGCACAATTATGACTAGATTTAATTTTTCTTTTTGGCTAAAGAGACAGTTAAAATCTAGGGGGGAAAGAAAAGTTTTGTTTCTGCCTCAGTGTTCTTTACGACGCCAAGATTTTCTGGATGTTGTGATTTGGTTTCCACACGTCATCTGCCGACTATAAATTCAAATATTTTCTGGGCTATAAATTTAAAAGAAATAGTGCAGGATTAAGATCAGAAGCTGTGTCAGAGTTCAGCTTTTGAGAGAACTTTGCTATAGGGAACTCGAGCCATAACCAGAGCAAGTCTGAAAGGGCTTTGTTCTAACTACCCAAAGGAAAGTAATGCCAATAAACTCCTTGCCCACAAGTTCAGAGAAAGTCAAACAGAAATAGATTTGAAAAATACCAAAACAATTAATGCTGTGAGAAAGACATTATAAAGCTGATTTCCTGTAGTTCTGTGGCTGATTATCCTGCATTTCAGGAGGTGCAGGCTCTGGCCAAAGGTTTTATTTTAAGTAAGGGGAGAGTGATGTCCTGGCAGAGCACACAGCTGAGCTGCTGGTACAGCTTTCTCCAGGGAGGACACTGCATGTGCCTCTCTCCTCCTTCTGCCCATAAATGTTTCATTATGTTCATAGAAACTCAGAATCAGAGCCCAGACCTTTGCCCCACATGGTTAAACCTTGCCCATAGGTTCAAAAGCTTTCTTGTGGGAGTGGATGGAAAACAACCTACTTGAATGTAGGAAAAAAAGTCAAGCTAAAAACACATTTAAGACTAGACAGAAAGTGAAGGACAAAGTAGGTTCCTACAACCTCTATGCAGGCAGTGAATTTTCTGTCTCGATTGAGATTCACGAGAATCAGGCTGTCAGTTCAACTGTGCTACCCATTGTGCGCGAAGGGAGAGGAGGAAAAAGGATTTGGAGCCCTCAAACAACAGCAGCACAAGACGGGGCATGGAAAATCCCAGCTCAGGGCTGCTCCACAGAGGTGGATCAGCTCAGAGGAGCACGGCCAGCAGCACCAGTTACACAACAAATCAAGGGGGTCTCAAATTCCAGGGGAGGGAAAGACAGCTGCTGGTTCCCTCCGGGAAAAACAGAGCGTGAAGAGCGCGGTTAATGCTGAAACGTGAGGTACATTCTGCAGGAAGGTCCTCCCTGCGCAGAAAGGGACAAAATTCCACAGCAGCACGGCACACAACTGCTGGGAGGGCTGGTAAGGAGTAAGAAGCACCGTGCATATGGGGAGAATACCCAAAGATAACCAAATTTTGGAGGAAAACCACAAAGGACTAATTGCGCTGCTCACTAACCTCAAGAGATTACAGCTCCAGTGAGATTGTATAGCAGGGAAGGAACCACTAGTAAATACCAGCTAGCTGAAAATAGGAAAATAGCTTTTTCTTTTTCTTTTTTTCCTATGGCAGGCACATGCAGGGGGGGAAGGAAGCAAACTGGTAAAAATCTTCACTGTGAAAAAGCAGCAAAGCCTCATGCCCCGCTCAGATTTAGAAACCATTAACATTTGGGGAATTTAAACAAGCTGACCAGTTAGCACTTCACACACTGAGGGTAGTAGTTAAAGACAAAGCTTGTCTACAGGGCATGGAAACAGTCTGCAAAGTGAATTGCTTTAATCAGATTAAGACATCTCCACTGTTTTTACACACAAAAGCCTGAAATCAATTGGATAATGCAAGACTCATCAACTGAGAAGCAAAGCAGAGCTCAGAGAAGTGTGAAGGCACTCAACCAACACCTTTTGGGAGAGAAAACTTTAATATCTAAACTGGTTTCCTTCACTAACACTCTAGACAAGTGCAAAAAATTTTGAAAAGAAAAATATTTAAGTGGATTTCAGAAGACCAAGCCTGTAAATATGAAGAAACTAATCAGTTTTGCTTTGGTTGTTTTTTTTTTAATTGGAGGATGCCAACAGCCAATCTGACTACACAAAGCTCTTGGACATGAAGAACCTCGTGCCCTGCCATCATCTGCCTCAAATCTCTATTCCAAACACCAGCAAAAACTACTAACTAACCCTCCTAAGAACAGAGCTGGGAACCATTCTGTAGATTCACAGGTATGGTTGAATTATTTCATTCTTGGGGTCTCAGGCCCAGGAAGCTGCAGGAACACGGATACGTATATCAGATGCAGCTACAGTTCATGTGACACTGCTGCTGAAAAGCTATAGATAAAAACTCCCATTGTAATAGAAACTGAATTTAGGATGAACTTGCAGCACAGTTTGAAAGACTGTCAGTCACTGTGCTCTCCATCTCCCCTACTGTCCTCTGCCTTTCCCCATTTGCAGTTTTCCAAACAAAGCCAAAATGCCTAAAATCCAGAAGTGCAACATAAAGCACTTAGTTAGGAGGGAAAAAAAAAAAAAAAAAAAAAAAAGTTTTCAACAAAAAAAATGTAGGGAAGGCAATTAAAGAGCTGAAGAGGTATTGGTGTTTCCATGGCAATCTGGCAGGCAGGAGCCATGCTCGCCTCTTCTCCCAAGTGTTCCGTCATTCTGCAGGACTAAATCTTTATTAAAGTGAACGCTGAGCATGTGTGCCCGTGCAGAAATGTTAAATTTTATTATTAAAGTGAACACTGGGCATGTGTGCCCATGCACAAATGTTAAATTTTATCATTAAAGTGAACGCTGAGCATGTGTGCCCGTGCAGAAATGTTAAATTTTATCATTAAAGTGAATGCTGAGCATGTGTGGCCATGCACAAATGTTAAAACTTTACTAAAAAGAAGGCTGAGCATCTGTGCCTGTGCAGAAATGTGAAATCTTTAATAATAAAGTAAACACTGAGCATGGTGTCCATGCAGAAATGTTAAATTTTATCATTGAAGTGAAGGCTGAACATGTGTGCCCATGCAGAAATGTTAAAACTTTATCATTAAATTGAACACTGAGCATGGTGTCCATGCAGAAATGTGAAATCTTTCTTATTAAAGTGAAGGCTGAGCAGTGCAGAAATGTTAAATTTTATTATTAAAGTGAACACTGAGCATGTGTGCCCATACAGAAATGTTAAATCTTTATCATTAAAGTGAACACTGGGCATGGTCCCCGTGCAGAAATGTTAAATTTTATCACTAAAGTCAACACTGGGCATGTGTGCCCATGCAGAAATGTTAAATTTTATTATTAAAGTGAACACTGAGCATGGTGCCCATGCAGAAATGTGAAATCTTTAGTAATAAAGTGAAGGCTAAGCAGTGCAGAAATGTTAAATTTTATTATTAAAGTGAACACTGGGCATATGTGCCCATACAGAAATGTTAAATTTTATCATTAAAGTGAAGGCTGAGCATGGTCCCCGTGTAGAAATGTGAAATCTTTATTATTAAAGTGAACGCTGAGCATGTGTGGCCATGCACAAATGTTAAAACTTTACTAAAAAGAAAGCTGAGCATCTGTGCCTGTGCAGAAATGTGAAATCTTTATTAATAAAGTGAACACTGAGCATGCGTGCCCGTGCACAAATGTTAAAACTTTAATAGCAAAGTGAACGCTGAGCATGTGTGCCCGTGCAGAAATGTGAAATCTTTATTCTTACAGTAAGGGCTGAGCATGTGTGCCTGTGCAGAAATGTTAAATTTTATGATTAAAGTAAACACTGAGCATGGTCCCCGTGCAGAAATGTTAAATTCTATCATTAAAATGAACACTGAGCATGTGTGCCCATGCAGAAATGTTAAAGTCTATCATTAAAGTGAACACTGAGCATGGTGCCCATGCAGAAATGTTAAATTTTATCATTAAAGTGAAGGCTGAGCAGCGCAGCAATGTTAAATTTTATCCTTAAATGAACACTGGGCAGTGCAGCAATGCTGTCCCGGTGCCTCGGCAGAGCGGGAGCAGGGCTTGCTTGCTGCATGGAACAAACAGCAGGCGCCCGTGCCATTCTGAGATACAAAGCTCTTTTTTCATCCCCATGGCAGTCTAAAAAAAGGACATGTGCCCTAGGAACAGACTATTTTCTAAACAGAACAGACGATTATTTCTGCAGATCTCAGATGACCCTGCTCAGAATGATACAAGCACTACTTCTTCTAGACAAGCCCTCCACTTCTGCTGGAGAGACGATTCCAAAACGAATTCAGAGAAACTGAGGGCATAAAAAAATCCACAAAATTACTTTCTAACACGTGCTTAGGAAAGCTCTTTCTCCCATAAGGTGGATGCTGTTTCCCTAAGGTGTCCCAAAGGAGGGGTGACAATCATCACTGTACCCATGCTCCACTGAAGAGCCACTGGCCAAGAGTACAAACTCAAAGGAAACGATGTTGCAGCTGGAGATGCTGCACAGTTACCGTACTACCTGGGCAGTTACAATGACTGCTTGGGTTTGATGCTGAGTTAAACAGATTCCCAGCAGAAACAGGCCGCCAGAGTCCTGCTGCTGCTTTTCCATCTGCTCCTGGTCCTGGGCTCAAAGGCAGCCACCCATACTCTCCGTGGCACAGACACCAGTTTGGGAAATGGGAGAACCCGAACAGCATCTGCCAAAGGGAATCACCCACTTATTGCAACAGCAGCAAATAATTAAAAAAAAAAAAAAAATTAGGGAGGGAAGTAGCTGTGGAAGCTGACAAAAACCCAACCCATCCACTGAAAGACATTCAAATGCCAAATGCCACCAGAGGCGTGAGTCCTCCTTTCCCAAGGATTCAAGTCCTGAGAACAGGAGCAGGAGGATCTTCACGTATTTATAATCTGACTAAGTGATGCCCTGCAGGAAGTGATGCGAGCGAGCCAGATTTTCATAACGCTCCCTTTTGAAAGTCTAAATCAGCATCTTTGATAAGAACAAATTTGATAGATGGCAACACCTTCAAAAAAATCAAGTCGAACTTGCTCTCCCATAAGCAAATCCATATCAAGGACTGTCAGCGTTATCTGAAGTCCTCCAAATTTCACTGGGTGAATACCAAAGACCTCAGACTGCAGTCCACGCCAGCACAGCACCGAGTGAAGGTGGATTGTAACCTGTCCGAAACACGACTGGCAGGCAGCCTGGTGAGACACAGCACCAGCGGTAATTAACGACAGCGGGTAATTAGGGTGGGCTTGACAGCCGGGCCAGAAGAGACGGGAATGGTTCACAGCAATTATCGGGTGAGGATCCTCACCAAAAGCGCAGGTGTCGCTGCCCCACCCCAGCTTACTGCACCTCCAAGTGCAGCCCTTTGCAAAACCAAACTGGAAAAGCGAGTTGCTGCAGCCGGGTGCTTGCATGATGAGACAGGGCTGAGCAGCGCAAAGCAAAGAGCTCCGCGCATCCAGGAGCCTCCTCTTTATTGACCAAGAGGGCTGACATCAGGTACCTGCCCTCTCTTGCACAAGAGCATCAAGCCAGTTGAATGTGCACCCGAAAATACCCTTTCGGTGACTTCATCTCTCCCTTTCCCATTAATTCAAGGCGCAGCTCCCACTCCCAGGGAGCGATACCGAGCAGATGCAGGTCAGCATCTCACAACGACAGGAGTCACTTTCAGCCTGGATTTGTCACCTCTGCCGACCAGCCTTTGTTCAGCACCAGGAAGAGATTTCGCCCACAAAGGCAAAAAATCTCCGCAGCATGGGAGGACCTCAGGCGAGAGTACCCAGGCAAGTGACAACAGATGATGCCACAGCTGCTTCTCTCGGCCCCTCAGGGAAAGGGCCAGCAATAAGCTGCCAAAGTGTTCCTATGAAAGTACAGTTTCACTAAGTGGACACGACATTTAGTCTTTGCAAAATTAGTGGTTTGCCATCTTAGTGGACTGGGTAAGCCATTTCCAGAAATGACGGTGCTACTAGGCACCACAAGTCCATGCTACCACAAAAGCATATTTCTGAGACACCTACCCCTGAAAGGCCCTTTAATTCTCCTTTTGAACAAGCCTAGCCAAAACACATTTGTGAAACAGCTTTTTTAAAAAACTCCAAGCACCTTCTTGCAACATATTAGCAAAACTAAATCGGCTTTCAGAGGGGATTACTGGAAAAAAACCCAACATTTCTCCCAGGAGACAAATACTGACCATTTTTAATCTGGCCATTTCGAAGTCAAACCAGATCGATTGACTGACCCAACTATTCTGCATCCAAACCAGCAAGAAGTGGTTATAACGCCGCATCCAACAATTTCCACTCCAAAACCATACTGAACAACAAAAGTACTGAAAATACCAATGTCTTGCTCGCTCACGCCTAAACGACTTCCACTAATACTTTCTCCCATCGCTGCACTCTTCTCAAGTCATACAAAGAGCAGCCTAACCACTCAAGAGCAAAAAGAAGGAATGAGAAGGCACGCAACAATCAATGACTGCTGCTCCTCGATAGCTTTAACGCGGTGCAGGACCGCGCAGGATTCACTGAGGGAGCGGGAGCTGCGCAAATGCCATGAGATCAATCTCCACCAGACCCCCTCGCTTGTGGCTATGAACAAGCCTCGCACATAACGCCAGCGTGCAGGGGAACAGTGCCCAAAAGCGGCACTTCCCTCAGATGTGCACACATGGCTTTATCGCAGCAGCAGCGGGAGGAGGAGGAGGAGGAGGAGGAGGCGCGGCAGAGATTCCCCGAGCGTGTGCAGGAATGTCCCCGCACACAAAGCTCCGCGGCGCAGGTATGCGGAGCGCCGAGCCCCGCACGCCCTCTCCTCCCGTTCGCTGCCCGTTCCGCAGCTCGCTCCCCGGGCCCGGCGCATCCCGGCCGGGCAGCGCGGGGCGGCTCCGGGGGCTCCGGCAGCGCCGTTCCCACGGGGCTCAGCCGCCGCCGCCGCCGCCCCTCCGGGGGCCGCTGCACAAAGCGGCGGCGGCGCCGGGCCCCCCGCGCGGTGTCACCCGGCCGCGGGTGCCCGTCCCCGGCGGCAGCGCGGGGGAGGCGAACGGCGGAGAGCGGCCGGTGCGCCCCGCGCCGCCCCTCGCTCGGCGCCCCGCCGCAGCCTCCCCCCACCGCCCACCCGCGCCCCCCGGGCACTCACCGGCGGCGGGCTCGGCGCGGCGGAGCACGGCCAGCACCAGGGCGAGGAGCGCGGCGAGCGCGGGCCCCGCTCCGCGGGCCATGGCCACGGCCGCTCCCGCCGCCACCGGCTCGGCGGAGGGATCTGGGCGCCCGCCCCGCGCGGAGGGACACGGCCGCGCGCGCCTCCCCCGCTTCCTCCGCCGCGCCCCGCCCCGCCCGCCCGGACCGCCGGCAGGGGGCGCCCGACAGCGGGAAAGAGGGGCGGGAACGGGCATGGAGCGGGATGGAGAAGGGATAGAGAGAGATGGAGCGGGATGGAGAAGGGATAGAGAGAGATGGAGCGGGATGGAGCGGGGATGGAGAGGGGATGGAGCTGGGCTGGAGCTGGGATGGAGCGGGGATGGAGCAGGGATGGAACGGGGATGGGGCAGGATGCAGCGGGATGGAGCGGGATGGACCCGGGGATGGAGCAGGGATGGAGCAGGATGGAGCGGGGATGGAGCGGGATGGAGGGGGAATTGAGCGGGATGGAGCGGGGATGGAGCGGGACGGAGCGGGGATGGACCTGGGAATGGAGCGAGAATGGAGGGATGGACCGGGCATGGAGCGGGATGGAGTGGGAATGGAGCAGGGATGAACCGGGGATGGAGCGGGATGAAGCGGGGATTGGGCGGGGATGGAGCGGGATGGAGCTGGGATAGAGCGGGAATGGAGCGGGGAATGGACCGGGGATGGATCCGGGAATGGGGGAATGGGGAAGCGAGGCTGGTCCCGGGGCTGGGGGCGATGAGGGCAATGGGGACTGAAGAGCTGCACCGTGGGGGTCACGGAAGGAAGGTGGGAGGCAGTGGGGATGGGAGCGCATGGCAGCAAGGGCGGGGCAGTGGAGAGCGAGGGCAGCAGGACACGGTGTCCCCCAGCCGGGTGGTGGCAGCGGTGGCAGGAACAGGAGAGGACAGGGGCTCTGCAGCTGCCGCGCTGCGCTGCCCTTCGCCCAGATCTGGGGGGCAGGCAGCAGATCCGGGCTGTGCCCAGCGGGATGGGAAATCCCATGCCCCAGTGAGCAGGGGAGCTTCTGGACAGACGGACCAGCTCACTGCCCCACGGCTCACCCCCGCAGCTGCTCCGAGAGGAGACCTGCGTTCCCACGGAAGAGGTCTCAGGAGGACAGCAGCTGGATTCAGCCCCAAGATCCCTCCCAGTCCTCGGCTATCATTTAAAGCGTTAAAAATCCTTCTGCCCTGGCTCGGGCTCCGAGGACTGAGAGCCCTTTGTGTGCAGTGCTGACACGGCAGCCTGGCCCGTGAAGGCAGGATTGTACCGGGGCTGGGGGAGAGAGGGGCAATGAATAAACCTCACTGTTTTCCCCTTGTAATTCTCCAAATCTGGAGTCCCTCCCAGGCGTGGGGCTGGACAGCCAGTGCCCTAACCCCATTATGATTTTTCCAGGTATTCCAGTGTAACCCCTTGGCAAGTCCCCCTCCATCCTGCACAGCTGCCAGAGCCTCCCTCTCTGCTCCAGCAGCTGCTCGTGGGCAGGCGGCTGTGCCTCACAGCCACCATGGCCATTCCATGGGATTGCTCCTGGCCCACCGCCCTCCCTGCAGCTCCTCACCTGCTGAGGGCGAGGCCAGGCCCCCAGTGTGCAAACTCAGGAGGAATTCTGGTGTTTCACCAAGAGCTGCCACTTGCAGCTCCCCTCGGAGCTGAGCATTACTTATCACCCCTGACCCTGAAGTGGCTCATCCTCCACTTTGTTTCCCTTGGCGTGAGCAAAGCCTCCGAGCCCCAGCACAGGGACGGGCTCCACGGCCTCCCTGGCACAGCTTTTGGGAGCCAGCAGCTCCAGCTGGCAGCTGAGGCTCAGTGGGAGAATCCAGCCAGGGAGAGGGAAGGCTTTGCTCCCCTGCTGCAGCTCTGGGGAACCTGCTGATTGCTCTTCTCTCTGCTCTCATGGTGCGCATGGACTCAGCTGCTCGTGGGAGAAAGCATCTCATGGCAGCTCTGCTGGGGAGATAAAAGGGCTGAGAGCAGACACCAGTGGGTCCTCTGCATGATAGAGGCTGGGAGTGACTGAATCTGGATGGACAGAGTGGATTTTGCTGCCAGGAAGGTGAGGGACAAACTTCCCTGAGCTGCCTGTGCCAGCAGGGAATGCACAGAGCAGAGCAGAAAGGGGACAGGGACAGGTGCCCCACTGTGTCCCCACGCCAAAGTCCCTCAATTAGCTCCCCATTATCTTCATGATCCTGTCGTTAGGCTATAAATCCTTTATTTATGAGGAGTTAGAAATGTGTTTGAGCATTGCTTCATCTTCATGCAGCCCTAGCACACACCACCTGAGCCCCAGCTCCCCACCCAGAGAAGACACTGGAAGTGGAGAGCTCTGCAAGGTTTCCTGCAGTCCTGCCTGGTTTCTGACCATGCCCTGCCCCTCTTTGTCCCCAGTGTCTCCCCCAGATGTGGGAACCCAGCCCCAGCTGCTGGTGGGGCGGGGTGCCTGGCACAGGGCTGGGTGCACAGGGGCACTGGCAGCGATGCCCGCACAGGGGTTAGGAGAGCTGAGCAGGCAGAGTTTGTTAAACGGCCCCAGCAGTAAGGGAAATCCTGGCACTTTGTCTGACAAAGACTGGGGCATCAGACCCTCCCCGTGACTCCACTCAGAGTCTCGGTCTGCCGTGATTTTGGTTCCACAGAGGATCCACGCACTTTTCTCAGAGAAAGCTTCCAGGGGCAGCAGCTGCCCAGATCCCAAATGCCTCACCTCCCAGCCAGGGAATTCTGCCAGGCAGATGTGCTGGAGGCTCTGCAGTGCTCACCCCTGCTCCTCTCACAGAAGGCAAAGTGCTTTTGAACATTCTGAGGTGCTTTTTGTGTGTCTGTACCTGGTCAGTGAGGACCACGGCACTTCTCTGTTTTCCTCACCTTGGAGGAACTGCTGATTTCAACAGTTTTGTATTGGCTTGCTCAGAATAAATTGTGTTTTCTTGCAGTAATTTTCAGTGGCATTGATGGTGGTTCAGGCATTCAGACCTCAGCTCAGCCCACACCCCAATGCCTACCTTGCATCCCTGGTTTTACATGTTGTCCCAGATAAACTTTGCCTTTATCCCAGATAACCTGCCTTGATCTGGGGGTCCTTAGGACAAATATGCTGGAGTCAAATGTTCCAGCTTTCTCCTTTATGATCAGGAAAGCTGGAACCCCATTAAAATGGGAGCTGGTGGTGTTTCACAGTTACAAGATGTCATCAGCCAAGAGGTTTAAGAAAAGCAGGAGGGAGAGAGGCTTCCAACAAAATCCTCAGGGCTGGCAGCCTTGTGCCTGTGCTGCAAATAGCTTGTCCTGTGGCTCATCTGCAAACTCTTAACATCCACATGACTTGGCTTATGCCACGATTACCTTACCTGCCAGCCAGCCTGTCTTAAAAAGAAACAGAGAAGTGCAAAGGCATTCCTGCTCCAAGCCCTGCAGGAATGCTCTGGGCTCCCTGTTCCCTGTGCTGATAATCCCAGGGGAATTTGTACCCTCTGCCTCAGCTGCCTGCTCTGCAGCCCCTGGAGGATTTAAATTGCAGATGGAGTTGCGCAGCTTTGACGAAAGTTGGTCTGACCCACAGAGTGGCCATTAAGCTCCGAAATGGCTCTGGGCAGCAGTGGAATAGGAGAGGGATTTGTGGTCACCCTGGGGGTCACAGCCAGTGCTGCAATGACACTGGCACCGTGGCGTGGCCGTGGCTCACGGAAGGGGCAGCTGCTCACCACAATCGCTGGGTTCCCTTTTTTGGGTCTGTATCCAGGGCTCGCTGAAGAAGAAGGAATCTGTAACTCTCCTCTTGACCTTGAGCAGCCTCTAGGTAGCTACAGCAGCGACTGGCAGCAGGCAAATCCCGCTCCTCTCGCAGCACACGCAGAGCCCGGGCATGCCAGCCCTCCTGTGCCATGGTGTGTCACTGCCAGGTAGGCACAGCCCCCAGCAGGAGAGGGGCTCCCTCCTGTTCCTGTGGCACCCAGAGCCCGGCCTCAGCCCCCAGACATGCTGTCGTGTCCCTCCTGTCACCAGGCAGGAGCCTTGTGCTGCTCTGCAGCCAAACTGAGCCAGAGGCCACCCTGTCCCTCCTTGCCTCCAGAGTTCCCTCCTGTGCCAGGGCAGGGGGGACAAGATGCCATCACAGCTGCAAGGGGCTCATGGCTGTGAAGGGGGGAACATGAACCCCAGGAAAGGTCCTGAGGTGCCACACACACCTCAGGGCCTCCAGGCTCAGGAACCACAGGTCCCAGTGCATAGGTTTGACCGTGTTCACAGGGGTCCGAGGATGAGGGAAGAGAGGAAGGATCTGACTCCATGTTTCAGAAGACTTGATTAATTATTTTATGATATATATTACATTAAAACTATACTAAAAGAATAGAAGAAAAGGTTTCATCGGAAGGGGCTAAGAATAGAATAGCAAAGAACGATAACACAAAAGCTTGTGTCTCTGACAGAGAGTCCGAGCCAGCTGGGCTGTGATTGGCCATTAATTAGAAACAACCACATGGGACCAATCACAGATGCACCTGTTGCATTCCACAGCAGCAAATAATCAATGTTTACATTTTCTTCCTGAGGCCTCTCAGCTTCTCAGGAGGAAAAAGTCCTAAGGAAAGGATTTTTCATGAAAAGATGTCTGCGACGCAGGATTTGGGGCTGCTGTAACCCCTGCAAGCACACTTTGCTCTGCTCTTCTATGCAAATCCTGTCCCTGCTGCCAGTCTGGGGTGCCCCAGCTGTGGCTGGTGGGGAGGGTGCGCTGCTGTTGGGGTGCTGTGCCGCAGTGGGGCTGGGGAATCCCGTTTGCAGCGAGCATGGCAGCGTGCCAGGGAAGCTGAGGGCCCTGTGGTGGCCAGAGAGCTTCTGCAGGGCTGTGGGGGTGAAGAGGAGAGGAAAAGACAAAACAGAGAAAAAGCAGTGACAGAGGAAACAGGTTTATCGTCCTTCTGCGGAGCGCTGGGGCACAGCACAAGGAGTTTTCTGTGGCAGGATCCAAAATTGCACTGGGTTGCTGCATGCAGCCACGAATGAGCTCTGGGAAAGCCTCGTGGCAGGGTCCAACAGCCCCGCTGGGGTGGGCAGGGGAGCAGGGACTCCCCAACTTCTGCTTTGTCCCCTGCAGTGGGTTTGTGAGCTCAGACGTGAATGCAGCAGCTGGGAGCAGCCGTGTGAGCTGTGCAGGGCTCAGAGCTGTGGGCAAACCCCCGGGCAGCCCTGCAGGGCACCCAAACGCTGCACAAGGCAGGGGAGAAGGGGACAGGCTGGGCAGGGGAGGTGGCAAGGCTGCTCCAGAGAAAGCAGAGCCAGGCATACATCTGGGCAGAGGGGGCAGAGACTGTGCTGGAAGTGCAGGAGGGTATCTGCAGGGAAAAAGTCAAATCCCATCTCTCCCCAGTGCAGGATGCTCAGCGACCCTCAAAGAGCTCAGACTGGGGTGACCAACAGGGACAGATTGTGAAGGGTCAGGGCTCAGCAGGTGCCCCAAATCCTGCCCTGGGGCTTGCTGAGTGCTCAGGACCAGCCCAGCTGCATCACTGGGACAGGGAGATGGCACAGCTCCGGGTGCTCTGGGGAGGATGTGGCCCTGGCTCAGGCATTGGAGGAGGGCTGGTCCCACAATCAGCTGTCCCCGGCCAGCTGCCAACCCAGCACCCCGCCCCCGGAACAGCCTTCATTTTTGGGAGGCAGAAAATCGACATCCTCCTTTCCAAAAGGCCACATTGAGGTGACACAGCAAAGTGTGAGGGGCAGAGGGGACCTCCTGAGCCCTCAGCCTGGCTCTGTGGGACATCCCTCCCTGGCCCTGGTGGGATTCAGAGCCCTCCAGAGCTGTGGCAGCTCACACTGGCCACACAGGGAAGGAGAACAAGGACCAAGGTGTTCAAAGGCTCAACTTCAAGCCCTGCCACCCTGGCCACTGCTGTCCAAGCACTTCTCTGGTGTTGAGTGCTCTGGGCAGGTGCTGCAGGCACAACCCCTCATATCACTGGGACATTCACTCACGGCAAAACAGCTTCCAGAAACCATGGGATCCCAGAGAAAAAGATGCTGGAATTGGATCTTTCTCAAAACCTACTCAAAAATGGGGTTTACAAGTGCAAGGAGCTGCTTCAAAGCAGAAGCAACTGGTGCCCAAGTCAACAGAGAACCCAAAACCCTCCTGGTCCCAGAGTGGTGCCAGTGCAGAGAGCGGCCACAGCCTGTGCCAGGTGAGACCTGGTTTATACCTGACACGGTGGCTGGAGCACCCAGCCAGCATTTGCCATCCTGCTGCACTCTTCCTCTCCACTCGTGCCCCACCCATGGTAGGTTTGGCACCATCGGGGAACCAGCTCTGCCTGTCTGCTGTCACTGTGTTACTCAGGGAGGAAACCTGTGTACCCCAGTGGGCAGTGGGGTACACAGCCCCTGCTCCCTGCAGCAAGCAGGGTCCCCAACGGCACAAAGACACCCAGGAGTGCCCCGACCTGAGCTGAGGGGTGTCAGCAGCCAAAACTGGCAGCTTTTGACCTCCGTGCTCACATGATGAGCAGAGCAGCTCCCAGGACACCCTGCACAAGCATCTTTTCTTTTGCACTCTGCCTGTACCCCGTGCCAATATTTCCCCAGTGGCAATGGGCACGCTGATGGAGAAGGGAGAGTTCAGCTCAGCTCTGCTCTCTAAACCCACCCAAGCAGGGGCTCAGGTGCTACAGAGCCGCCAGGAGTTTGCTCTGCTCCCACTTCCCCTGTGCTCCCCCACACGGGACAAAACCCCTCGTGTGTGCCAGGCTGGGGGGGCAGGTGCAGCAACTGGGGGATGCCCAGCGGACAAAGGCTGTTCAGAGCCTCTGGAAGCACAGGGGGACCTCAGAAGCAGGAATGGAGATGGGAAAGGCGCTGCCTGGGAGGTGACAGGCAAACGCTGCCTAGGAAGTGTCGTCCCAGCCACGGGGCCCGGCTGCACGGTGCGATGAGGCCGGGCAGCCCCGCCTGCTCCGGGGGCCCTCGCAGGCACACCCCCGGCCTCATGGGCACGCCAGGACATGGCAAGGAGCTGGGGGTGCCCTGAGGAGGAGCTCCCTTTGTGTCCGCAGCCCCGCACCGCGCCCCAGACCCGCGCAGGCACTGCCACCTGCAGGCAGAGCCCCGGGCCGGCTCCGGCCCTGCCGGCACCGCGACCCCCGAGCCCCGGCAGGGAGCGTCTAGAGCACATCCCCGGCAGGGACTGGGCACTGTCCCCGGCAGCGACCGGCCACCGCACACCCCCGGCAGCGAGCCCCTGCTGCAGCGGGGCCCTCCCAGCCGAGAGCAGCCGACATGAAACGCACGGAGAAACAGCAGCGGCTTCTCCGCCCCTCTGCCCGAGCTCACACCCGGCTGCGCAGGAGGCGCGGAGAGCCCAGCAAAGCAAAACCCTGTCCACACCTCCTTGCACGGAGCAGCGGCAGCATCCCTACTCTGTTCGAGGGACGAAATGCGGCTCCGCGTTTCAAACTGCCCGCAAGGTGTTCCACGGAGGCCCAGGCTGGCCTGAGGGAGAGGACTCCTGTCACCCCTCTAGGCAAGCAGCACTCGCGGTTCCATGCCCTGCTCACGCTGGCACAGCCCACGGGGGACACACAGCCCACTCACTCACTCCCAGTTTGTGCTGCTTGAACAGCGTGGCCACAAAACTGTCCCCATACAATTCTGCCTGTGCCAGGAGTTTTCCTGGCAACAGGCAGAGATGTGCCAGCAGGAAGAGACCCCTGCTATAACCAAAGTACAGCTTCTGCAGCAGAAAATGGGCAAGATCACGTCTTTCAACAAGCTCTGCCTCCAAAAGGGAGCCCTTATATCCCAGGCGGTTCCATCTATGGGGTCTTCACCCTCCTGTGTCCTTGGAAGGAAGGAAAGCATCCCCCAGGGTCACAGGAACGAGACACAGGACACTCCACGCCGCAGAGGGGATTTTTCAGAAGCATTTATTTCCCTGCTGACACTGGGGCTGCAGAGGGCAGCTGCTCCCTGAGCTGGCCCGTGCTGCAGAAACATCACCCCCTGAATCACAACAATCCACGGACGGTCGGTGTCTGAGTGGTGAGACCTTCCAGCACCTCCCTTACACAGACCTACATCACTGGGACGTTCACCTCATAGGGACACCACTCAAAAGGACTTAAAATCATTATAATAATTATAATAAAGCAACCTACAAAGTAACACTTAGAGGCATCATGCAGAAACCGGATTGCTTTAGACTATGTAGCAGCTCAGAGTTGCTGGGTTCATCGGTGGAGGAGTGCTTGACTGCATTCTGCCAGTCCAACAAGGTGCCAAGTTGGGCAGCATTCCCAGACAGGACAACAGCTGTGCAGGAAACACTTCCAGGTCACAGTTTGTACATCCAGAACTACACAAGGTTATGTGCTTGTAAAAGGTGCTGGGAAGCCCTGACACTTCCCTTCTGTGACACCACCTGCTTCTTCTACCATGGGGCAGACATTTGAGTGCAGCAGTGTGTCTGAGCTGTGGGGTTTCTTTTTTCCCTCTCTCCAATTTTTTTTTTTTTGTAATAAAACCAAAATCTGCTAAAATGTTATTCTCAGCACAGGTGGACCAAAAAAAAATTATAAAAAAAAAAAAAAAAATCACATTACACTGGTGATATAGAGATTGGCCCATAAGAAAGAAGCTCTACACTATTGCCCCATAATGAGTTTTTCTTCACCTACAGTTTCAACTTCCCAAGTGAGGTAGGGAGAAGGTGACCACAGGTAAAAGAGGTGGTGTTTCTAAAGGATTTCACGGTTTGGAAGTTATCTTAATCCTTCATGTAGTGTTCTTTGCAGGAACACTGCCTTTTCTTCACAACAACATTCAGAGTTTTGGTTTTTTGGTTGTTTTGGGTGAGGGAAAGAGGGAGAAAGAAAACAAGGATCCCAGAGATGAAATGCTGGCAGTTTTGACACATTTTGGAAGGAAAGCACAGTTATAAAAAGGAAGGAAATAATGTAGTGAATCTGAAGCTAGAAGGGAAAAATAGAGAGTGCTGACATAGTTTGCACTGTGCCCATTCCAACATCATTGAATTACAGACCCTGTTCATGTGGAAACACACTGTCACACACAGCTGTCAGGAGAGGGAGAGTGGACACTTAGAAACCTGGAATTTAATTTTGCAGAACCAGTTAATACAGAAGCCTTCCACTGGCCCTCCTAGTACTGGACAGAATGTGTTTTAAGGCATAGTTTAACATCCATTTCTTCCTAAAGCAATTTAAACAAGCCAGGATGTCAGACACAAAACACTCAACAGGTATTCTGACAGAGGTGAAAGCTGGTTTATGTACAGTGAAATACTTGCCTGCAAACAGGGGAGTCTTGAAAAAGAAAGAAAGAAAAAGAACTGCAGACCCAGATTCTAAAAAAACAAACATTACCAACACAAGGAATGTTCATTAGAGTCCAGTTCCCACTAGAGCTACTCAACAGGAGGATGTACAATATGATTATGCTAAACAGCACTGATTGACTGATCCCAGAGTGCCCCGGGAGGGGGAAGAACCTTGGGAGGCCAAACTCTGCAGTATCCCAGTGCAAACTGCCTCAGAGGAAAAGCCTGCAGTCAACAAGCCTTCACACCTATTGTTAGGCTCCACTAAAAGATGCAGTAGCCAGGTGTCACCTAACAACTCCAGGACACTCCTGCGAAGGTGATGGTCCTGTGTGGATTCTAATGCACATCCCCCATGAGCAGTGTCCTGCACGCATTCACCTGCCAGGCCACTGGCTTTCCCTCTTCCATGGCTGGGCCAGCTCACAGCCACCAGAACCTCACATAGACAATCAGCATGATGAAGAACACGGCTACGGCCGCCAGCTTGGCGTACGTGGAGCGCATGTTCAGGTACTTGGCGTCCTGGCGGTACTTCTTGGACAAACTGGACAAGTTGTTGGCCTTGGAATCAAGAGCTGTTCAAGGGAAAGGGGAGAGGAGTTAGGATTAACTGAGCATTCCCCAAGTGTTACATTAAGTGTACAAGTTTCTCTTGGCAGCGTGGCCTGTGCCCCCTGTGCCCAGGGCTTGTCCTGCTGGGATGAGAGCCCCCCGAGCTGGAGAGGGGCTGGTGTCCCCCCACAGCAGCACCAGCACTTGCCAGCTGGTTCAGAACACAGCTGATCCAGCTGAAACACCCACTGGGCTCACTGCTTTTCTCAGCAGGGTCAAGCCTTTCCCTCAGGACGCTCTGCCCACCCAGCTGCCCCAGGAGACAGCACTGTGTGCCAAACCCTGGCCAATCCCAGTACCTGACAGGGCCTCTCCTCGCTGTAAGACCTCCTCAATGTTGGCCACCATAATCCTCTGCACATCCTGCAGCTCTGTGTTGATGGAGCCCAGGTTCCTCCTCGCCCGGCTATCAATGTAGAGCTTCTTGGTTTTCTGGATGTAGGTGTCTGGAAGGAGACAGGGCTGTCAGGGGGAGTCTCACCTAGCACAGAGCTGCCTGGCTGCAGGAGGGGAGCACTGCTGGGACAGCCAGAAGACTACATGCAAATATTCACTGGAGTGAGGCCAAAGATAAAAGCAGGAAATCTGAATTAATGGACATGCACCACTTCCATATTCTCCTGCACAGAACACCCATGTCTCTAGTGCCAAGGAGAATTTGAGCTGTCAATTCCACAGAACAAGCTGCAGAGAATCCCATGGCTGCTGCTCCCTCCCACCAAGAAGTTTCCTGACTAGCCACAGGGAGAGGGACCTCACCAAATTCAATGAAGGAATAGGGCCTGGAGACTGTTGGAACCTTCTTGCCATGCTGCTCATCAAACTCTGAGTGCAAGTCTTCCAGGTATGCAAAGGCCAGTTTCTTGGGGAACCCAGCTTCACACAGGACCAGGTAACACACTCCTTTCTCGATGATGTAGCTAAAAGAATGGCAGACAGAGCATTAATCAATCAATTTTGAACCTGTCCTTTCAAACACCACCCTGCACACCTCTACTCTATGAGGCAATGAGAACTGGGTACAAGAACTTCTGCTTTTCTATGTCTGGATCAAGTGTAAACCTTTCTGCAAAGCAATGGCTTATCTTTTCTTTAGCCAAAATAAATTTTCTTGTAGCTTCAGCCCCTACACCCATGCCAACAGTCCTGGGCTTTGACTTCAGCTGAACAAAAGCTGGCCTGTGAATAACATTAGCTTAACAAAATACCAGCAACAAGAGAGTTGTAATTTTGGAGTATAAAAAGAGAACACCCTGCAGCCAGGAGGAGGGAGCACAAGAAAGTTTGCCAGCAGAGTAGAGGGGAAGGTGGCCAACACATCTCTAAGTGGCAGCACAGCCAAGTACCCGAGGCCCACAGTGGAAGCCGAGGCACTGAGATGAGGAGGCACACACAGGAGCTTGGTCTCAGCGTGCTGGGAAGGCACCCAGTCCCTGCCAGCTGTCACTTCCCATTTCAGAGGGCTGGCTGTGCCCTTCCTCAGCACCACCAGCCTGCTGGAAGGGTGCTGCTGTGCACAGGCATCACCACAGGGGCAGCTGGGGAGGGGCACTGCTGCTAGCTGGGTGCTGGTGACCTTACAGGCTCACCATGGGTGGGTGTGACCATGCCACCAGTTCTCCAAAGCACACAGTGACACTCCTGCTGCTGTGTAAAGCTGCTTGGTTTGCCTCCAGCTGAGGGCACACGGGTCCTCTTCTCACCCACCACCAACCCTGAGATTATTTAGGCTTCACTTTGTCACTCTGCTGCTCCACATTCCTATCTGAATTTTCCTCCTCACTTAACCAATATAAAAATAAAGGCTACAATACTCCCACCAAAAGCAAGGGGGTGGAGACAGTAAACAGCCCTGTAAACACTTTTGAATGCTTATCTATATTCTTCAGGGTGGAGTGAGAATGCTACTTTTAGGTTACCTTCCTTTGACTTTCTGCATAATGCCATTAGGCATTAGTCTGGTTAGCATAAAGATTAGCAGTGTATTAAAGAAATGATCCAGTCCTGAGGGCACTGTAGTAAAATAAGCAGCTTAAAATTTTGTTAATAGACACATCAGGCTTACAAAACAACTTCACCCCACTCCCCACTGTTTTTCCAGATACCCCAGCAGGGCCATGTCCTTTGAATCCTTTAAATTAGCCATCCTCACCTTGTTCCTGGGCTCAGGAGTATCCATTCCTCCTGCCTCTAGGTGAACCCTGGCAGCCTTCAAACAACAACAGATTCACCCCAACCAGAAGAAGAAACTGCAGCTGCCATCATCCATTCCACAGCATTTCCCCATGTGCCCGTGGCCTTTGGTCCTTTTTATGTTCCTCAGCTTGGACTGCATCACTTCCCTTACCCCTGGAGACCTGCTTGCCACATTGGGGTTGCTAAAGATCATCACCCAGAGCTTGATTTAGCCACTGCCATGATGAGTAAGGCTTGAGCAAATGGAGAACCAGTGTCAGAAGGGAATTCTGGCAGCACTGCTGGGGCAGCACTCTCCAGGTGAGAGCACTCTGAGGAACATGTCCCTGTTCCTGCTCTGTTTATCTCTGCCTGGAGCTCCTCAGCTGCATTTCCCACTTGCTTCTTTCTTCCTGCTGTGATAATTCAGTGTGCTGGGTTAAAGTTGGTCTGTCAGCACCACAGGGAGCGAGCTCACCTGGCTCTGCCCCAGATTCAGACAATTCTGTCAACTTCAGACCAGAGTTCCTGCCCAGCTGGGCCTCTCAGTTTCATCCTTTGTGTGCACCTCCAGCTTCAGCACAGCACCTGCCTGCATGTGCTCACTCAAGGGGGGACTGCCACTGTTAACTCTGCTCAGAGTGCAGCCAGCAGGTCTCCTGTAATCACACTGGGCTATTTGAGAGAGAAAAGCTTTATCCTGGTAACAGTGGCAAAGGCCAAGGGTTGCTTTGAAATGACAGGTAGGAGTCGCTTCAGCCATTCATCAGGCAAAGGTCACCTGCTCACTGACAGCACAGCAGAGCTGCTGGTGCTCCTGTACCTGCACAGCCCCAGGGCTGACACAGCTCCTGCAGCTGAAACCTTGGCACAGCGTTTGGCAGAAATCACCCAAGGGCTCACAATTTAAACTTCAAGCTTCAGGAAAGCTCAGCTCTGCTTTGAACTGATGAAGCTGAAGATGTTCAGCAGCACCTCAGCAAAACAGCTTCACCCCACTCCCCAGCAACACCCTGGGCTGTGCTGCTGACTCCCCCCAGAGCTGAATGCTCTGTCCTGCTTTGTGCTGCCCTCAGCACTCAGAGCTCTGGTCTGGCACAAGAAGATTGGTGAGCAGCATGGCCATGGGTCAGCATTATTTCAGACTAAATCTCAAATTCCCCTGTCACCTCCCCTCCCTGCAGAGGAAAGTTTCTGACCTGAAATTGCTCTTTCCACACAGGTCCTGCTGCAATGTCCCACCTCAAAGGAGGCAGAAGCAAGTGCTCTGCAGCAGCAGTTGTCAGTGGCCAGCAAAACGCATCCAGGGACTAGCTCAGCCCTGGAGCAGGAGCACTCCTGTCCCAGCCAGGTAAGCTGGTGCTCCTTTGGGACAGCTGGAAAAGCAGGCCTGCCCAAGCCCTCCCTCCTCTCACAGCTGCTGCCAGTACAGCCACACTAAGAGGCTTTGATTTCCTGGGCAAGTGTTGCCACCTTGCCAGACATCTCCCTGCTTGCATCATGGAGGTAACTCAAGAAGGGATTTACTGGCATCTGCACAGGCTCCTTCCCAAGGCTTCACTGCCAGGCAGAGCTACACCCCCATGCTGTGCCAAGGAGACACTCAGAAACGAGGCAGATTTTAAATTCTGTGGAGATTTAACTTTAGAAAAAGCAAGAGGAAGAGCAGCACTTAACTCCAGCAGCAACACCCAAATCCAGCAGAGATAAGGGTGGCCAGGCCAGTCAGGGTTATCCTCTGACACTCTAACTCCCTATCAAAGGCAACCAGAAGCCCAGAGAAAAGATTTTTTTATAAATCTTGTCACAGTTAGCAGACAAAAGACAACCACAGGAAAAGCATCCCCCAAAACCTCACGGCTTTTGCCAGAGATTGCCCATCCAAAAAACTCCTGTTTTCATCTCTTCACGCCTCTGAATAAAGGGTTGGGGTGGGAGATTTTGCTCCTGTTGCTGGAGCAGAGGCCCAAAGCCAACCTTGCCCTGCATTCAAAGGCCACCTCCCCCTCACAGACACACACCCAGCCACTGGAGCCACAGAGGGATCCTGCTGGGGATGGCACCGAGGGGATCCTGGCACAGCTCTGCCCGGAGAGCTCCCCTGAGCCCTCCAACAGCCATCCCTGCCATGGCACAATGCTGATTCCCAGCAGGATCCTGACTGAGTGCTCGGGCATTGCTCTGCCAGGCACTGACATGGCACAGAAAGAGGCATTTTCCCCTCACACACAGGCTTTGCTGCCTTCCAACTCCTCTGCTCACCCTGCTATTAAGGAGTAAGGGTGTCTGACCTCTGCAAGATTTCCTTATTTCACAGCCATGCTCTCTTGCAGGAGTGCTGCTGGAGAATGCCAAAAGTGCTTTTAAGTCAAGAGCTCCCAAAGAGTTAAGGAAATTAACTAAACACACCCAACAAATCTAGCAACAACAAGACTGACTTCGCCGGATGAGAGAAAGAATTCTGTCAGGTATTAAGACAACAATAATAGAAATATTCAGAGATGCTCAATGTGCTTGTAATTCATGAAAGCTGAGCTCTCACAGGGCACAGAGAGGGCAGTCCTGGGCAGCAGGAGGGCACTGTACACGGCTGTACAAGGACAGATCTCTTTAAGGGCCGCCGAGAAGATGCAGTGAGGGCACAACAGAGAGAAAGGCAGGGAGGGAACAGACCCTGCGCTGTCAGAAGCACGAACCGGGATGAGAACCCAGCGCCAGACACCTGTGCCATCAGTGCCAGCTCTCACTCTCTCCCCGGGCAGCAGGGCTGGCAGCAGCCCCGTTCCCAACAACCCAGCCCGGCTCCAGGCGGGTTCCCGGGAGCCGCGATCCCGCAGCGCCGCCGGTACTCACTGGAAAGCCATGGCTCCCGCCTCCAGCGTGCAGCGCGTCGGGGACTGCTCGTTCAGCTTGCGGAAGAGCTGCTTGGCCTGGCTCTGGTACTGCTGCAGGTCGCGGCCTGACTGAGGAGGCAGGAGGGAGGGAGGAGAGCGGCTGCACGGCCGGTACCGGACACACCGGGGGGCTACCGGCACCGGCCCCACGGCTCTGCCCGCCCCACCCGCCACCACCGCTGCCGGAGCCGCGCCGCTGTGAGAAGGGACTGCGCGGCTCCCGGTGGGTCGCCCCCCGCCCGCTCCTCACGGATACACCGGGCCCTCCCCGGCCGCGCCCCGCCGGCCGCACCTGCTCGTCCTCTTGCATGGAGGCGGCGAGGGGGAGCCCGTCCGCCACGCGGGCGATCATCGTGAGCAGCACCATGGTCGCGCCCGCCCTGCCTGCCTGCCACGGAGCCGCCCGGAAACTGCCACCGCCGCTTCCGGTGCGCGGCCGCCGCGCCGCCGCCACTTCCGCCCCACCGTGGGTAGGGCGGCCGCGCCGCGCGCGCATGCGCCAACGTGAGGCCACGCCCCTGGTATAGCCACGCCCCCTAGGAGCAGACGCAGCCCCTCCGCACGGCCGCGCCCATCATGCTCCGTGTGACCACGCCCCCTCGGCAGCACCGCCCCGTTCCAGCAGCGCCAAGTAAGCCCCGCCCATCTCCCCTGCCGGCCCCGCCCCCGGCCCCGCCCCGTGACGCGCCCCCCGCGGGCGGGGCGGGGCGGCGGCGGCCCGGCGCGGTGGGCGCGCGCCAGGGCGGCGGGCACAGCCATGGCGGCGGCGGCCGAGCGGAGCCGCCTCAGCTTCCCCGGCGGCACCGGGGCCCTGGGGCGGCCCGTGCCTATGAATCTCTTCGCCACCTGGGAGATCGACGGCTCCAGCCCCAGCTGCGTGCCCAGGTAACGGGCGGGCGAGGGCGCGGACCGCACCCCCTTTCCTCCGCGGCTGCCTCCTGGAGCCCCGTTCCCATCACCTGTGCGAGCCTCCCGCAGCCGCAGGGCCCTTCCCGCCCTCGCCGCTCCCGCAGTGACGGGCACGGCTCCTCCCGTGCCTTTGGGCTGGGTGGCGGTGCGGGGCTCCGGCGGAGGGCGGGGGGTGCTGCCGTGTGTCCGGTGTGCGGGGTCACCTTCGCCGTGCGTGTCCCGCAGCCCCCGGCGCGGGATGGGGCTCGCCGGTACCGCGGTGCCGCCGCCTTTCCCGGGCAGTGCCCGCAGGGCTGGGCTCGGGTGCGCATCTCTTTCTCGGGGTGGTTCTGCGCCCTGTGCCCGTGTCCCCCCGTTCCCCTGCTGGGTGTACACACGCGGCCGTGCTCCCTGCCCGCATGGCAGGCATTCCTCTCAGTTTTTAGAAATTTTGCGCTCTTCAAGCCTAGCTCAGAACAGAATGCCTCTGCGGATTTAAACGTGCCGGAGACAAATCTTTGAAGCGCTCCTCTTTATCTTTGTTTGTTTGTTTTGTTTTAAACGAGGACGTAGCGAGCGGGCAGAAAGGAAACAGAGTCATCAGGCTGGCCTGGCAGGAACGCGAAGCTCTGCAAGCTTTACAAACCCCCCAAATCCCTCTGTCTGCTGCGCCATCCACACGGCAGGCTGGACTCGGTGGCCATGCCCCTGTATTGCAGGGACGAGTAACTATCACAAACACTGTCGTGGTCTGACATCGTGGGCAGGAGCAGAGAGGGGTAGAAGCACACCTGAGTCCTGCTATCGCAGCTAATCTGGGTTTATAGCAGTTTATCTGTGCTAGCAACTCCTCAGGCAGCAACTTTTTCAGCTTGTGTCTCGTTCTGCCTTTCCTTTCTGCAATGGGAGATCTTGGAAAGGCTCTGGCACCCGGGGGAATGTGCCCCTGTTCAAGGAGTCCCTTTGCTGTGGAAGTTGTCACTTGGATGGGAATAGCTGGAGGAGCAGTCGGTGCTTTTTCATTTTTCACCAGACAAGAAAGTGTCCCTGCTGCTGGCAGGGGGCTGGACTTAAATGATCTTTAAAAGGTCCCTTGCCACCCAAAGCATTCTGTGGTTCCAGTGCGATTGGCACTGTCCCTGCTGTACGGAGGACACAGTAGCACTGCTCTGGAAACAGTTCTCTCCACTGCACCCTTTGCTACAGTAAGGCAGCTGGGTTTCCATCCCATCCAGCCTTGTACCAGTGGCTGTTGAACAATTAAAAGCCCAAACGTCCGGCACTGTCAAGGACTTTTCATTCTGCATTATCATTTATGCTGATACTTGCAGATCTGCAAACGAGCTCACAACATAGCCTGCTTGTTTGCAAATCTGTGGATGACCAGAAAATGCAGTGTAAGGACGCTGACCCTGCCTTGGTGGGGAGCACAAGGGTGGCTCCTGGGTGCTGGAATTATGGTGGGCAGCAGATGGTTGAGGTGCCTGCAGGAATGTGGGGAATGCAAAGCACATGTGGATATCTGGGCATGTGGGGCAGAACTGGGGTTTGAGGGGGAAAGTCTGGAATTGCTGTGAAGCAGGGGATGATGAAAGTGCTCAGATTGCCTGCCCTGAGGAATTGATGGAAGAATTGGGGCATTTGGGACCTTGTAGGACCAAAGCTTTTGGTAGAGGGAGTTTGGTGTGGCGGGGGCTCCCTCTGCTCTGGCCCTGCTGTTGCCATTACCTTTGCTTGCTCTTCCTGGGTGCCCTTTTTCCCTCAGCCAGGGGGATGAGCTCCATCCTGCTGCTGCCAGCCCTGTGAACCTGCATTTCCCCAGATGTGGAGTTTCCTGCTGGACACGGAGTGGGCAGCCCAGGGGCTGGGCACAGGCTGCAGCTGTGGGTGCTGGGTGGGTTTGTTAAGCCCAGGTGAGGTTGCAGGTTCTGTGGGGATGTTGGTCCTGTGGCACAGTGAGGTGTGTGCTGGGCAAACACCAAGTTCTGCAGCAGTCAGTGCTGCTGTTTCTGACCATTGATCATCATTTCATTACAGGCTTTGCAACAGACCCTTCTGTCAGAGAAAGCAGGAGCTTGAAAACCTTTAAGTTATGCCCTCTGCCTTTTAAATTCACATGGTGATGATTTTTACTATGGCACAACGACATTTAAGATTCTTTTATCTTAAAGCAAGAGATATTTAGAATGAAGTGCTCTGCGTGGGAAACCATATCCCAAGTGAGCTTGTTGTCCCAGCAAATGCCTGTTGGGACGTGAGGGGCGGATGTGGAGGGCCTTGCTGTGTGGTCACACACTGTGGAGCTGCCTTGGCCTCTGCTGAGATTTCCACCAGTTCCCTTCTGGGTCTCTGCTGGCAGGACAGTCTTTCCACGCAGAGAAGAGATTTGAGCTTGGCACAGAGTCAGAGGATTCACGGAGAGGAGCGCGTGCCTGGGGAGGGAATGTGGCTTCCTTCCTTTTCCTTTTGGTTCAATAAATCTTAGCCCATTTCCAAGGTGTTTCTGCTACTGTGGCCTGGGGCTGGGTGGAAGCAGTGCCTGCAGTGGTCCTGCCCCGCTCTAGGTTGTGTGTGGGGTGCTTGTGTGGATGTGTTTGTGCTTGTGCTTCTACACACTCTGGTGGGTGATTTACTGAAAGTCCACTCAGCTTGGGTGGGGTGTCAGCAAAATCTGGAAGGCTGCCTTGGTGCATCCATGGAGTTTCCTTGTGTGAGAAGGCTGTGTCTAAACTTAAGGAGGAATGGTAGGGAAGAGTCGTGGTGGTGTCCTGCAGTTGTGTGCTTGGTGTGAAACACGAGGTGACGTGGTGTTTTGCATTTGTTCTGGCTTCTCTCACTCCTCTGCCATCTACAGAAGTGATTTTATGATTTATTCTTCAGCACACGTAGCTCCTGGGAGGCTTGACCATAGCATTTCTGAAATGCAGCAACTTTCTTTTAGTCATCCCAGAAATGTGACTCAAAATGTCTCACTATCTGGGCGTATCCACTGCATACCAGAAGGGAGAGATGCCTACCTTCTCCTGCTGGTTCTTTCTTCTGTGCACTGAAAGACCTTCCTTTGAGGAAGGTTACATTACATAAAGTTCTCCCTACCACCTGTAAACACTGAGAGTGATCTTGGTGCATGGCAGCAAGAGAATCAACACCTTTTCCTCTTATTGAAAGAGTAGAAATAAGAATTGTTCTGTGGATTTTGGTGTTGGTTTCTTTACCTTCCAATCTTTTGATCAGTCTGTGAGTGTGAGTGGCAGGATGCAGTACTGTCCCATGAGGAGATGGCACCATGTGGAGGCTGTCCAGAGGAGGAGAGGTCTTGGTGGAAAGGTTTGTTGGAAGGGTCTCCTGAAGCAAGGGAAGGCAGCAATAGCCACTATTCCCATTTGGAGCGGGTTTTGTTTCAGGCTACTGCCTGAGCTGTCACAAACAGGTGAAAGTTGCTGCTAAGCTTTGAACTGTGGATTGAGGGCCAGCTGGATGTGGAGCAGTGTGCCCCAGTGTCCCTGGGGGCTGCAGGAAGCAGTCTGTGGAGCAGAGAAGTGCAAAGGCAGTGCCAGAGGGCTGGAGCTGTCGCTAGGCACTGCCTGAGCGTTCCCCCTGTTGGCTCACTCTGTAGCTTGCCTGCTGGGTGAGGAAATGCAGAGGGGCTCACACACATGCCCTGGGCCCACAGCAGGCTGGGGACGTGGGGCTGTGGCTGCTCAGGGCCATGGCATGGCCCTGCAGCACTGGGACATGCACAGCAGCCCTGGTACGACATCCCCCGGGGCCATGGAAAGGGCTGGGGTGAGATTTCGGATTCAGCAGCTGAGTGATCCTAGCAGTGTGCTTGTGCCCCAGGCTGTGTGCTCCTCTCTCTCTGCCAGCTCCCATCTCCCTCCACTGCTCTGTCTGGCTGCCTCCTGTGGGCTGATGAGTGGCAGAGGGCTCTGTGAGCGTGGAAGGGTGGCAGCGCTGCAGATGTGTGACAGGAGGGACACAGTGAGCACTGCTGGGGCATGCAGCCACTCCAGCAGTCTGCAGGTTTGCGCCCATAGCTGCTGATTCCCTCTGCTAGCAGAGTGATGAGGGGCCTGTGGCCTGTGTGAAGTGCACAGCTGGCTCTCCCTGTGAGGATTTGCCACAGATTCACTCAGGACTGGAACACTTTGCCCTTTGGTGTGAAGGATGCATGCCTGCACTGGGAATGGGAACTTCTCCTGGCCAGTGAGAGCATGTTCTGACCTGGCTTGAGCAATGCCAACTGTGCATCATGCCATCAGAGAAAGGTGAACAACTTGCTGGAGTAATAATTATGATCAGGTGATGCTGTCTAATTAAAAACACTGATTAATTCAGGTAGGGAGAGATCTAATGTAAGTGTATCTTAACCTTCTATTCTGTTGGTATGTTAACATTTAGGAGAGAACTCTTCCTGGTTAGGATAACTGCTGGCACATTCATTGGGAGCTGACAATAGATTTTCAGTGCATTTGGAGCTAGGAAAATGTCTAATTACTCAGATGACTAGGTACATTTCAGAAGTGCTTATTTGGGGGCTTTGTTTTGACTTTGTTTGAATAGCATGAAATGCCTAACATTTTCCCTCGAAAGGAAATGGAATACAAATGAGGGCACAGGACAGCCTTTAAAAATATCACTGAGATGATGCTGAATGTGTGAGATGCATGAGGAAAAACATCCACGACTGAGCAATGGAGATAAACTGCTGGGAGGAAAATACAGTGGGCAGAACCAACCTTTGTTCCTGGAGCTAAAACAACCTATTTCTCCTCCTTAGTCTTTGGGGAAGAGATCAAACCTGAGGGATCCCTAAGTGTTCCCCATGTAAATCCTATCCCTTTGCATGATCCTGCTGAATGTAACTTGGGTGCTTGTCTTGTTCAGTGGAAGTGTTCTGTCTAGAGCCCGAGTGGTTTATTGGAGTCAGAGTTCCGGTGAGACCTATTTTGAGTCTTTTTTTAAGGTGAAGCTTGTGCATTTTAAGAACAGCTCTGAAACAGATCTTAAAACCTTACAGCTGCCAGCCAAAGTCTCTGGATGGGATTTTACATGGTTTTCACCTGGATGCTTTGTGCATGCCCAGTGCAGAATGCTGGGAAGGAATGGACTGCTCTTTTGAAAGGCCTCTTTCCTCGCCTTCCACCAAGTGAGGGTGCCCAAAGCATCTTCCCCTCGTGTCCCCTGGCAGGTCTGGTCTGTGCTCCTGCAGCCCTGCTTGGCAGGAGGTGCCCCTGCAGCTGCTTGTCCAGGAAATAAAAGCTCTTGTCAAATGGAGCTGTTGATGCTCCACCTTTCATCAGCTCTGAGCGGGCGGACAGTTTCTGTGGCAAGCTTGTGGCTGTATCAAATTAGCTATGAAATTATTTGCATAATAGATTAATCAACCAGCAACCAAACATCCCTCTTTTCTGCCAAGAAAAGAAAAGCAACAACTCAGCTGTTACAAGAGGCCATTATGTTCCTTGCAACCCTTAATCTTTCTCTTTTCCAAGAGCGCTCCGTGTTTTGGCCTCGCGCAGGAAGCTGGCCTGCTCGCTGCCTTCATTTGCGTCACATCTTGGCAGCTCTTCCCAATTCTTTGGGGCCAAATTGTGCCACCGTTACGGTGACCTTCTAGGGAGGGTATTTCCTATGGAATTGGTGGCTGGCTGCCAGGCAACTCTGTGTTGCCAGGTCCTCTATTAGCTTTGCCTTTCCATTGAAATTCCTCTGGGCCCCTTGAGCTCCTTCAGAATTGACCCGTTTCCTTGGGAAGTCAGGGAGCAAGTCACCTCAGCACATAACTGTGAGTGGGCAGGAGCTGGTCACTGTGCTTCGTTTCTCCTGTGCTTCTACCTCCATATCAGCCAGCAGTACGGGTTTCCTAAGCTGTACAGTCTCCTCCTGCTGCTCCAGGTGTGACATCTGTGTGTCCTTGCCTGGCTGAAGGATGCCCAGTCAGTGCTGGGGGAGTTTTCAGTCCGAATGGATCCCAACGTGCAGATGATAAGAGGCTTAACTGGCTAATTGAATGTGATAGCGTGAAGCTTCTCTCATGGTGAGGTTTAATTGGATTATGATACTGTACAGTGATGTGGAGCCTTGCAGGGCATGCAGCCAGCTTCACTAGGAGAGAGTGGATCCTTGCTAATCACTCATTTGTTTAAAATAATGAGTTGCCTGGAGAGCTCTGATGGGCGTGCTCTGCTTGCTGCGGCCCATATCCCTGGAGAAGGGATCCCTAAAAATCCAGGGGCTACCACACACGTAGACCCTGTCCTTGGGGGCCAGGATCTCCAGGTGAGGCTCCTTTTGGAGCTCCTTTTGTTGGGAAAACAGATGCGTGGGCTCTGTTTGTGTGCTGGAGTCTGGAACACGTTTCCTCCTCGGGACCCAGCTCAGCCTCTCTGTGCCTGTGTCGTTGTCACAAGCTGTGCCTTTCTTTTGAGGTGGCCTCCTTGTTCCTTCTCGCCTAGCAGCTGTCAGTTTGCAGCCAGGCTGCCTTCCAGCACACTTGCTTGCAGGGCAATAACTATTTTAGATCGGCAGCTCAAATGCTTCCCCTGCCCCAGTGGGAAAGCAGTCTAATTTGTAAGGTACGCAGCAAAAGTAGAACTGGGAGCAGCTTTTGTATGCTGTGAATTTTGTTTGGTGGAGGTGCATAAAGCAAAGCTGGGGTCTGCAGGCCAGCCAGTGTTGAGGGGCTCACCTGGCTCGGGGTATTTGTGGCAGCACCGGTGTTTTGGGTGCTTTATGGAAGTCACCGACTGAGCTGCTGTTCCTGGGAGTTGTTGCACTGAAAGTAACAATGTTTGGTTTACTGATGTTTCAAAAGGGTTTCAAACGTGCGTGATTGCTCAGATCTGATTTCAGAAGAGTTGTCAAGGAAAATAGCATTTGTTCTCCTGTAAGCAGATGGATTAGCATAAAATATCAGCTTTGATGTCGTGTGAAGTGTGCTCCTCATCCATAGCCTTTGTACTGCTTTGGAGAGTTAACTGTTTGGCTCCTCAGTGTTGGGATGGGCTGGGAGATGCCCAAGGATGCTGTGTCTTGTTCGGGCACCTGGGCACTGCAGGCTTTTGATTAACTTGTCCTGCTTCTTGCTGTGGCTCATGCAGACAGTCAGATAAATGTGATCACTTTGCTGTTTCTGGGAAATGGCAGCTTAGCCACTTTCCCCCCAGTGCTCTAAAGTGTGGGACCTCCCTCCCCGAGCTCTGGTTTGGTGTTATGATAAACCCGCTCCCCTCCCCTGCTTGTTTGCTCTTTTGGCAGTCAGGCGCTCTGGAGCCTGCAGGAGGAAAGTGAAGGGCAATAGCCAAGGGGGAATGCTGGTGTTTAACCAAAACCTACATAGCTTGCAAGTCCTTCTGGACCTCAAGGAGGTAGTTGGTTTTGTTCTGAAAAGGAAAAAAGGGAACAAATCTGGTGATCCAGGGTGACCTCTTTTTTAAATTGTTTTTTTAAAGCATGTGTTGCTGGGGAGAAGTGGAGGTTTGAAGGTGGGAGGCTGTGAAGGAGCAGGGCATGAAGGGTATGCCTGTGTGTGCAGGGTGAAACATGCTCACTGCTCAACAAAGCACTTTATTTTGCTGTTGAAAATCTTCTGGAAAAGACAGTATGTGCTTTCATCAGATCCCTTTGCTCCGCTGAGCTCAATTGTTCAAAATCTTTTCCTGCTCTTTTTGTTTTTCTGCAAAGCCATTGCTGTGCAAGGGCTTGGAGGTGCTCCTCATTGCTGCTAAGTAAATATCATGTGCAGGAGAGGGACTGCTAAAGGCATCTTTACCTCTGCAGGGAGACACGTGGCAGGCTGTAAATGGAGACATGGGGAAACCATGGAGCTCATAACGTGGCTCTGGCCTGTGTTTCAGGGGTTTCTGGTGCAGGGCTCTCATTGATGGCCAGAACGAGCTGCAGCTTGCACATGTCTGGTACGTGTTTCCCAACAGGCTGCAGGCCAGATCTAGATATAGAGCAGAGAATAAACCCCATGGGGAGATTCTTAGGAAGCCTTATCTATATATAGTCCATATAAGTCTGTCTCCCCTTTCTGCTGGCAGCACAGCCTGCCCAGGAGCGTGGCTAATGCGGACACACCCCAGCTCCCGAGAGCCGGGCGGAACCCACGGGATCAGGGCTGCGTGTCCTGGCTCCTGCTGCGCTGGGTGGCACCGGGAATGCTCTGTGACAGCCCCAGCTGTGCTGTCCCTGCTGGGCTGGCAGGCTGCTCCTGTGGCCAGCCAGGCTTGTCCTGAGTGGCAGCACGAAGGGCAGAGGGAACAGCTGGGGCAGGGGCTGATGGTGCTGTGCCTTCCAGCACGCTGCTCTGCTGGGCGCTCTCATTAAAGCAATGAGCTCGTAGCTTGGCACTGACTTGTCATGAAAGAGCTTGTGCAGGGTTCCCATGCCAGTACAGTTCCCTTTGTTGCAGCTGCTTAGCAGGATGTTCTGTCAGAGGGACCTGCACGGACATTCTGCTGCTTTGGGAATGGGAAGCAATGTGCAGTGCTCAGCCCACCTGCAAAAAAACTCAAACAAAAAAACCATGAGCAGGTGTCTTAGATCAGAAGTGGGAACACACAGTGAGGTGGACAAGGTGTCCTTTCACACAGCAGTGTGGTCTCCTATTCATTTCTGTATGCTTTCACCATTAGGATGTCTGAGGCCGTTTGCAGCCTTCCTTTCTATTTAGTCCATGACTTTTTCCAGCTGCTGCACCACTGTATTTCCTAGCTGTCCTGGCAGCTGCTGAGTGCCAGCCATGGAGGAGCACAACCTTCTTTCTACTGCAGAGAGTTTGCTGCCTGCTCAGCTGTTCTGCAGCATGTCCTGGAATCACAGAGTCTGGAGAGCTTTCTACCAGCTTGAAATGTCAGCAAACAGCTCACAAGGTTCTGTTGGACCAGCTGGGGACGTGGCTTTCTCTTTGGACGCATTTGGCTTTGGGATTGTGGGCCTAGGTCTTCAGAAAGCAACACCATTTTCTACACTAAAGACATGGATTTATTTCTCTTTTAGGGAGCTGGTCTGATGGTGTAGCTGGTCTGAAAGTCATAGGGTTGCTGGAGGACATCTCACACGATTTTACAAATATAGCGGGATCGTTTGAGGTCACTCAGTCTTGAGTTTCTTCAGGGATTGCACACTTCAGCTGGAGGCTGTGCCAGAGCTCAATTTGATTACCTCTGGAGAGGCTCTGCTGGAAATGGGTGTCTAATCTCAGTGCAGTCCTGCAAACTTCCCAGATTCTATGTGTGCAGCGTTCACTTCAGCTTGCTGTGCATGTCCTGATTTCAGTGCTGCCTCAGCCGTGTGACTGTGGTGGTGTGTAACAGGGACAGGTCCTTGCTGTTCTCAGCAGAGCTGTTGTGGTTCCTGTTTCCCAGCATCAGGGCTGTCTTCCTTCTGTTCCATTCTGTGCAGTGTGTGTTTGGGGGTGTAAGACACAAGCATTTACCTCTTCTGCCAGGTACAGCAAGGCTCCAGCAGCTTGCTCCCCGAGGAGCTCTCTCAGGTGTATGCAGAGCTGTTGTGCTGTCCTGACACCATCCAGGGAAAGGTTAAGGTGGCTTTTAGCTACTCCAGCAGCTTGCTCCATGAGCAGCTCTCTCAGGTGTGTGCAGAGCTGTTGTGCTGTCCTGACACCATTCAGGGAAAGGTTAAGGTGGCTTTTAGCTACTCCAGCAGCTTGCTCCATGAGCAGCTCTCTCAGGTGTGTGCAGAGCTGTTGTGCTGTCCTGACACCATCCAGGGAAAGGTTAGAGATGGCTTTTAGCTGCTCCTCCAAAGCTGGTGTGCCTGGTGGCCTTTTGTAAACTACCCACTTGGGCTGCTGCTGGCCAGCACCTTCTGCCTTGTGCCTGTGCAAGCATTTGAGAGTTCACATGGTGAAGGGATCATCAGGGTGGAGGCTCACTGGGAGCAGAGCTGGGCTGTGCTCAGTTGGATCAGTTCTCTGCTGCGCCTTGCATGATGGACCAAGTGGTTGTGCAGGGAGAGTCTGCAGGTGAGCATGGAGCAGGTAACTCCCTTAACCCAGCCCTGCACCACCTTTCTAATTCGGCGGAGTTTCTCTTGGGGCCAAGGAAATGACTTTGGATGACTGTGGGAGGAGAAGGCCAGCCCCGTGTTTAGAGGCTCTGTGCTATAAACCCTGGGTGGTCCAGAGGCTTGTGTGTGTTCTGCAGCTCGGGGCTGCTGCTGTCACAGCTCAGAGTGGGTCAGGCTCAGGAGATGTGTGACCGTGTTCACAGGGTTCTTGGGTGAGGGAAGAGATGAGGATCTGACTCCGTGTTTCAGAAGGCTTGATTTATTATTTTATGATATATATTACATTAAAACTATACTAAAAGAATAGAAGAAAGGATTTCATCAGAAGGCTAGCTAAGAATAGAATAGGAAAGAATGATAACAAAGGCTTGTGGCTCAGTTCTCTGTCTGAGCCAGCTGACTGTGATTGGCCATTAATTAGAAAAAACCACATGAGACCAATCACAGATGCACCTGTTGCATTCCACAGCAGCAGATAATCAATGTTTACATTTTGTTCCTGAGGCCTGTCAGCTTCTCAGGAGGAAAAATCCTAAGGAAAGGATTTTTCATAAAAGATGTCTGTGACTGGGATGGTTGCAGTGGAGGTGGCCTTTCCCTGGCTTTGGCTCTGCCTGGGAAGAAGGCTTTGGGAGCTGGGCTCTTTGCAGCGAGATTGTCAAATAGACACTTCCTAACTCGAGTGTCTGACAGTGTAACCAAAGCTACTGGAGATTGCTGGGGATGTAACTGAATCTTTCACACCGATTCTTATGCAAATTTAAACATGTGCTCCCGGCTTCTAATGGGACACCTACAAACACAGCCGGCTCCATTCAGAAATCAGCATCTGTGGAGTGGATCCTTAATTCTTCGTGTCTTTATAGTCAGGCTCACAGAACTGCATCTGTGCTGGTTTCTCAGTGCTGTCCTTCCCCTGTACATATGAAGTTTCCCTGTAGATTGTGCCCAAGGCACCTGTTGTGGTGGTTTGTTGTGTTTCTTGTTGACACTGCCCATTGCCACACTGCTGTGGCTCAGGAGCAAATGAGCCTGAACATTTCAATGCTCTTTTCCTCGCTGATGTGTTGGGGCTCATTAGAGGTAAATTAAACGACCTTGAGGTCTGCAGAAAATAATTTGATGTACTTAACACTGTGTGCAAATCGTCTTAAGTTTCTATCCAGTAAATCTATCATCTTAAGTTTCTATCCAGTAAATCTATAACAGTGAATTGATAAGCCCATTAAAAAAGTATTACTTATTGGGGAAGAACAAGTGTTATTTATTGTCTGCAAGCTCCTGGTGGAGTTTCAAATTCAGGCTTGTTTTTTTTTCATGCATGTGCCACGTGGTAATGGAGCAGTTGGTCAAAACCATGTGGACTTCATTTCTTTAAAGTACAAACAGCCTAGAAATGTTTGTTTATGTACAAAATAATTTGCCAGCGACTGTAAGCATTTCCATGTTTCTGCAAGAAATGAAGGTAATTATATAATCAGCAAAGATTCATATGGCTTAACTTGTCTTCCATCTGGCATTAGTTAAATTGATGTTTTCATCTGCATGACCTTTCAGGGTGGGGAGAAATTATGAAAATGGAAAACATGGCTGAAAAAGACCTTCCTTGCACATTTAGCCCATGTAAAGGCTGGAACAGCTCCCTGACAGCTGCCGAGGGGAGCAACTCTTTCTTTCCCCTCTGCCATGGTCCATATTACTGGGTTGGTGTTTTATGAGCTTTGAAGTGGGTGGTTTTACTTGAGGAGCTGCCTGTCCTGTATGCAGTGCATGAAAGCATGGGCAGGCTAACTAGATTAACTACAGCAGGAAGAGCTTCCTTCTTAAAAGAAAGCTCTTGTTAGAGCATCACTTATCATAAATCTATAGCACTTCTAATCCTGCCCTCCTTCTCCCATTTCCACTCTTCCCTCTGCCTGCTGCTTCACAGTTTGCAGGGTTTGCTCGGAGTTTCTTGGGGCTGTCCTGCAGCCTTTCCCCTGGGATCTCTTCCTCTCACATGGGCAGTTTCCAGCATCAAAGGGATCCCTCCAAAAGGACCCCTTTAATGAAAATATATCTGCGTGCTTTCTTGGTGGTGGAAAGATGATATGCTGCTCTCCTGATCAAGTTGCACCCACTGCCTCAAAATGAAGGATTTGCAAGGAAAGCTGAGAACTGCAAGAACTGGATCATATATATTTCATGTTGCTAGTGGATTGTTAGGGGCTGAACTCCCTTTTATTTGCTCTTCTACCTCTTCCCTATGCTGTGCCTGAGAGTGTGCCAGAATTCAAGGTGCTCCCATTTCTTTCAGGCTGGGGGGATCAGTATCTTCTTTCTGCCATGATTCTGCTTTATTTTGCTTAATAGACCTGAAGACCATTAGTGCAGACTTTGTCCTTGCTTCACAAATAGACTTTGGGTGTCTCCAGGTGCTTGGATAAGCTTTGCCTGTTCGTGTTCAGTCCCAGTGAGGATTTGAGACAGCCACTGGCAGATTCCAAAGCAGATCAGAGGATTTTTCACTCCCAACACGTCGCATTCAGTAGCTCAAGTGTAAAGCTGCTCACTAAGACAAAACTTGGGTGGCTCCTTACTCTTGGCCCAGGGGGATGTGCCTGAGGATCAGAAGCCTGGATAGTGCTAGGTCAAGCAAACACGTGGAGCTTTTTCCAGGGAGAGAAGGGGTTTCAGAGCTGGATTTTCTCAGTTCAGCCTTCAGTCAGCACGCTCCTGTTTTTCTGGCACCTAAATGGCAAGTCCTGCTGGGTGTCTTTAAAAAAAAACATTTCTAATAAGCTTTTATTGTTCATTCAGTTGTTTCCTTGTTCCAGGATCATAACCTAAATGTCCAAGTTTGTGTTCCTGCTGCACCTGCATTCAAGGCCAGCTTTGTGCTGCTGGCCCCTGGCTGTGCATGTGTGGAGAGCAAAGCTCAGCTCTCCTCACAGTGCTGATGCACTTGGACCATGCATCTGCCTTGTCTGGGTTTGCATTGGTTTGCTTGGCACCATTTCTCTCCTGCGGGTTCTTGTAGCTTCATTTTTGGTGTTACACAGCCCTTGGGATCCAGGGGATCTCTGCATTAAGAAAACAGCTGCACCCAGGTGCTGGAGTACAGGATCTGCTCTGGGGCTGGGTTCTGGGTAGGTTTAGCCCGACCCCACCAATGTCCCAACCCCTGCCTCCAGTGTTCTGTGGCATTTCCTTCTGCCCTGGCCTCTCTCAGCATTGCCACTGGCCCCTGCTGTGGCTCTCAGTCCCAAGAGCAATGTAGAAGGGACAATAAAATGTCTTGGTGAGCATCAGTGAAGCTGTACTGTTCTTCACAAGCCTTCTGGGGAGGCCTGGAACAGTGCCTTGGGTTTTGTGTACTCCTGTCTTGTGTACACAGCTCTTGTCGGCAGAGCAGACAGGATTCCTGCTTTGCCCTGGGCAGGTGCCTGTGTGAGGCTGCCACCACAGTGAGCTCTCAGAGGAGCCTCTGGGCCCGTGGGTTTGCACACCTCTGAGGTTATTTCACTGTGCTGTGCTTTGCGTCCACCAGGTTGCTGTGTTTCTCTCTAGCAGTGGTCAGATTTGCTGATGGTTCATATTTTAGCTGGGCAAAATGCCCCTTGTTGGGATTCTGGTATGTCTGTGTGCAGAAAAAAAATGTTGAGTGGGCTGGGAATAGCTTCCAGCAAAGTTGTATCAGCTTCTTGGAGCTCTTTTGTTTGCTAGGAATTCCTTTCTCTTCTCTCCCCCTTGGCATGGCCCTGACAGCCCACCTCTATTCTTCAAGGCCTTGCTGAGGTAGAATTCACAATTGAGTGATTGAAGTGAAATATGCACAGCTGCAAATCCATTTTTAAAATGATGCTTCATCGTTCAAGCATCTATCTGACCAGGCTGGCAGCTTCAGTGGCCATCAGAGCGCAGTAACAAAAAGGATTTTGTTGAAAACACTTGACACTGATTTTTACCAAGCTCTGAGAATGTGTTGATCACTTGCTACTTTTGAGTGCAGATAGGAAGTATCTGGAGCAGAGGAGATCTATGCTGGGGAAATACGTTAGATGTGTCCCTGTGAAAAGGGGACGTAGCTGAGTTTCCCTTTGCTCTCCCCACACTGGGTTGTGGAAATCATATGACAGCTGGAGTATAATAAAAGACAAAAGTTAGAAAAATGCTGCATGCTGCAGCTTTCCTCTGCTGTCCCGTTGAATGGAGAATTTTTGCAGCTCTCTTGCCCTCTTTGGATCCATCAGATGCTTTTGTGATTCCTTGCTTTTCCTGGAGTGTGACAAAGCCCAGGGAGTGGGACTGCAGGCACACAGTATCCTGTTACAGTCACAGTGGCCCAAGGGCTGCCAGGATTTCTGTGGGGCTGCCTGAATCTCAAAGATCCAACATCTGTTTATCAATAAGGTGAAAGGATTTATCAGTGTCTAGGTACTTAAATCACTTTGGTGGCAGACTTCAGTGTAGTTTAATGTAAACAATTCTCTAGTATCTGGAAATTCAACATTTTGTCCTGTCTCCCACAGTTCCTGACTCTTGAACAGTGAATTGAGGCTGCTCTAGCTTTTGTTTCTCTGTTCTCTGTCCTTTGCCAGCAGACTGCTGCTGCTCCTGCTGAGCCTCCTGGGCCTATCTTGGTTCCAAAATTATCACCACACTTTCCAAGCTCTTGCATGAGTAACTTTGGGCTTTTCTCCTGCGAGTGAATTCACTCTCCATCAGCTCTCCAAGAGGACCTGCTCTGGGTGGAAGCTGATCTGTGTTTGAGGTGGTACATCTGCAAACAGAGGACCAGTCATGGGGAGCCACCTGTGTCTGCAGTGTTCTTCTGATTCAGGTGTGGAAACAGAGAATGGCTTGGCAATTTGTAACTGGATGGACATTTATGTGTCATTACTTAACAAATTATACACATAACACACCATGTCTTAGTGGAAGGTCACTACCACTGCTTCAGTTCCAGTGTTTCCCTTAAGCCAGTATCAAGGTGCTTGCTGTGAGCAGATCTCTGCTTCACAGGGATGGAAATGAAGTACCTGGAAGTGTAGAAGATCTACACTGGTGCTCTAGAGAGGCTGGGCTCACCAGGATTGTGCTAGAAATATATAATGCACAGAAATACGTTTCTGCTGTACGATTAGCCATAGACCCTGATGCAGAGGTTGATATGCTTGGTATTACCTGTAGTCACTGGTGAAAATCAGATGTTGAGTGGTGCTCTGAGTGATGAGGACAGCATAAAATCAAGGCTAAATCCCACCCTGATGCTGTGGTACTCAGCCTTGTCTCATGCCCACTGATGATCCTCAGCTGTTTCTGTGATGGAAATGCTCTCTGACAGGCTGGGTAAGTGTGCCTGGCTCCAGATATGCCATGCCTCATCCAGCACTGCCCACAGAGTGATGCTGATATCAATTCCTTGCTCTTAGCATCACTGTCATGTTAGCATCAGCTGATTGCATCAGCAAAGGCATTAGAGAAGGTTGTCAGGGACTGGGACTGCTCTGGCTGTGGAGTTTGGTCTCCATGAATGATCTGATGGTGTGACCTTGTTCACAAATGGAGTAACTGTCCCTTTCCTGAATAGGCTCCTTGGTAATCCCTCCCTGCAGTGAACCTTAATATCCTGCTGGAGAAGAGCAGCCTCTCATTCAAACTCAGCTTGTTCACGCCTCATTTACCTCAGTCTGCTTATTTTGTAGAGCATCTACAGTTTATCTTGATAAATCCAGTTTCAGAGGGAACTCTCAGGCCTGATGAAAGGTTCTGGAGACTGAATGGATTATGATTGTTATAAATCGCTTTTTGTTTTATTGCTTGTATTCAACATTAAAACAATCCTAGAGGAGTCTGGAACAAGTTCTGAGCATCTTGGAGCACCCTGTGTCTTTCAATGCCCACTGTTTTGCTGGCTTACACAGGTCACACTGATGTTTTAATAAATATTCTTGGCAGGTTGAAATAGCAAGTTCAGGCACTTGGTTTGCTTTGCTGCTCCCTTATTGCTTTCAGGAATGAAATATCACCAGCAATAATGCTGAAGAACTGTAATCTGTAAATAATATTGAATCTCTGCTTGCCAGCTCAACTTCCCACGGCTGCTGAAGAGGTTTAGAGTATTAAGGAAATGCAAATGTTTTTCTGGAGCAAACCACTGTATTCTGCCTGCCACAGCAAGTGTTTGGCACTGGGATTCTTCTGTACTTCTTTAGGAAAAATTGTGGTTGCTTCTTTCCCCGATAAACTTGAAGGTGAAGTTAGCTTTCAGAAAAGAGTGTAAACAGAGTCTGAGTTGCCAGGTTTTCTCCCTTTTTCATGAGGAACACAGAGAAATCTCAGTCTTGAGGGGTTTCTACAGAGAAGAAAACAAACAGAAAACCTTGTGCTGAGTTATTTCCAAACAAGTGCTTTCTTTTTCAGTAGTGATCCTTTAAACTAGAGCACACAGGGTATATTTAGATGTAAAGAGACGTACTGTGGGGGAAGGCATTTTTCAGCTTTTGTTGAGAGACGTTTTGAGATCACCTGGAGATGGGGATTTTCCCCAAATGAAGCTGCTCTTACTGAGAGGGGATCAGAAGTGGTCTGGAAATCAGAACTATTTGCAAACCAGCTGGAGGTGCATTCCTGGCTGTCCCCCAGCCACAAGGTTGGCCTGGTGTTGCAGGTGCCTCCCCTCTCAGGGCATGGGGAGGGTTTCTTGTGGTCTTTGCCACTGCAAAATCTGCTGCTGCTCCAGTGTAAGGTCAGCTTCAAAGCCTACAAGAGATCCCAGTTTCTGTTCATTCGTGCATTTTTGGTGGGTTCTGCAGTTTTCCAGGGCTGTGTTTGGAGAGCTGGTGTTGTGCTTGGCAGCAGGCTGGGCACTGCACCCTCTGTGAGCCTTTTCAGTCCAGTTCAGCTGCTTTTGGAAGTTAAAATCCTGCTGCTGGTTGCTGCTGGAGTTCCATCCCTGGCAGCAGTGCCGGTCGTTTCACTTCAGCCATCTCACTCTTGCATCAGCTGGGGTGATGTGTTCAGCTGCTTGGCTTTCAGGCTCTCGCTAGATCCCTCACTTCTGTCCTCTGGTGATTTCCTTCCCAGCTTATCTGTGTGCTCTTCTGAGCAGGCAGAGTGCAAATGAGCAAGTGCTGCCCAGAATATTTGATGGGAAAAATGCAAGGGATATGTGCTGGAGCACAGTGTAGCTTCCATCAGAGGCATTTCCTTGCAAGGAGTGCTGAGTGCTTTGGCATTTTCAGACCTTTTTTGACCACTGTTAATATGGGAAAGCTCCTCTCAGTTTGCCCCTTCCTTTCTGGGGAGACAAATCTGAGAGGGACTGTACCTTTCAGCTGCTCTACCCTCAGTGTTTTGTTCCAGTTTGAGGGCTGTTCATCAGTGTTTCCAGCAAGTTAATGCTGAATGCCCCAGCTTTAGTGGCAGGATTTAGAGTCCTTTGTGAATTATATTTAGTGCTGATGGAGGCTGCTTTGTCAGCTGTGTGTCGTTGCCATGTAAAAACCAGCGCTGTTCAAATAAACTCTTCTGGGAAAGAGCCACCTTTCTTTTCTAACTGTTGTAATGTGTTTGGTTTGGGAACATCCTTTGAGTGGCCATAGAACAAATGGGTTGCCAGAGTTGCAGTCCCAGGGTAAAAGCACCTGTGCACAGGTGAGGCAGAGCTGTGGGCTCAGAGTCAGAGTGCACAGCTGAGGGGCTGTGAGCATTACACAGGGTGTTTGGCACAGCTGTAGCAATTCTAGAAATTGCCTTTTGTGGAGCTGGTGTTCCTTCTAACCTTCCTTCTTGACCTGCTGTTGAATGCATTGGGGTTCAGAGTTTCAGTTCTCCTGCCTCCTTCCGCGTAGTTCAAGTTGTTAGTTCTGTATTTTTGCACGCTGGAGAGAAATAATTTTTTGGGGTGCTAAATAGTTCTCCTGTATTTTAGGCACAATGGGAATTGTGCAAAACAATTATGTTTCAAACTTTGGTAACTAATTTTGTTCCTTCTTTGGTTGTCAGACCATTCATCTCTGGGGTCAGGGGAGAAGGGGGCCAACATCAAACATGGGGCACTTGAAGGAATAGTGCAGACCTTGGCTCTGAGAGTGTTGGGGTGTCTGGCTGCACATGCCTGTCTGGAAGAAGGCCAGAATGGCAGGTTGGACAGCCTGGCTGCAGTGGGAATGGCATTGGGGTCTGTGAAGTGTTCTCCTAGCCTGAAAGCAAGCCTGTCAGCAACATGCTTTGCATATCTGATTGCTGTGCTGGCTAATACCAAACGTACCATCAAAGTTCACAATGGTTTTCACTGCTTACAGCTGCTCTGCCTTTACTCTTACAGGACACTGAGTTCTCAGTAAAGAAGCAAACAGCATTTTGGGGTCTAAATTATGGCTGTGTGGCTCTCCCAGCTTGTATATGGCCAAGTTCACAAACAAAAGCCTCTTCACTGGAACTTGATGCAGCTGGTTTAAATCAAGGTTACAGAAAGTGGTTAGGAATGATCCACCTGCCCTGGCTTTGGGTCCAGATGGGGTCAGCAAAGGAAAAATTCAAGTTCAAAACCTATCCCCAAAATTAATTTTAAAAAGCTCCTACACCGGTTTTCAGACAGTCTGTTTATTTGAAACGGTGTAATGTGGTTGTCTTCCAAAGAAGCACCAGGTCTTAGGAATTACATGACATCAGGATCTGGCTTTGAGTGGGAGGGCCCTGTGCCTGACTTGCTAGTGAGCTTGGAATTGTTCTTGGATGGCTGAGTGAGAAGTAATTTGATGTGACCCATGGTGTGAGCCAGTCTGGTCTCTGGGGTGACAGGTTGTTCAGCTCACCTCTGTGTCAGGTGATGTTGTGGGAGCTATTAGAAGTGGAGAGAAATCAGGCAGAGAGATGGCACACTGTTCATGCCCTGAGAGCAAGTTCAGCTTTGGCTACACCAAGAAGCCATCTGTTTTTCCTTGACTGCTTTCCTGGCTGGAGGCTCCCTGGTCCTGCTTTCTCCTGCCGAAGAGATCACAGTGATGGATAACCCGAGCAGAACTGAGCCTTCTTTGCAAGCTCTTCTGGCTGAGCCTGAAGTCCAGGCTCCTCTTGGCATCGTTTTTCCTCTTGGTGGCTGATTTACAGACAAAGGGGTCGATCAGAATGTTTGAGGCAGAGTCCTTTTTCTCTGAAGATTTGTAGGCCCTGGGGACAGTGTGCTGTGACCGGGGCTGTGCTGTCTCCCCAGGTGGGAACAGGAGTGTGCAGAGCACGGTGTGGGCTCTTCAGCAATGGGAACAAAAAGCAGAAGGACACCAGGCATTTTGAAAGTAGAGTGCAAGAGACCTTGGAGACCTGTGCTTCCTGCTATCGAAAGGAAAATACTGAATACTGAACGGGGCTGGCTGATGGAGTGCTGCCCCCTGAGCGGGCCGGCTGCGGAGGGGAGCGGCCGGGGCAGCACGGAGCGAGGCTTTGCCATCGGGCGGCCCCGCAGGGAGCGAGCAGCCACAAGCCGTCTGTCTGTCTGTCTGTCGGTCTGTCGGAGCGCTGTTTGTGGCACGGCTGCGGAGCGGGCGGTGACAGCCCCAGTTGCTGTGGAGATGTGCCAGCTCCCGGCCCGCTGCTGCTGTGCTTGGGGATGCTGTGCTCGGGCTGAGGCGTGGATAGGGGAGGAGAGCGAGGCTTATCCGGGCGAGGCAGGTGCTGGAGAACCCTGAGCCTCGAGGCACTTATTTAACCCTTTCATTGCTGACACCTCTAACAGAGCTGGCTGCCGCAGGCAGGATTCCCTTGGGTGTGTGCTGGAAGCCTGGGTGCTGCCTTTGTTCCTGCAGCACTGGCAGATTGGCAGGGGGATGCTGCTGCAGCAAACCGGGGCAGATGTGCTGCTGCTGCAGGCCAGGGCAGATGTGCTGCTGCAGCAGCAAACTGGGGCAGATGTACTCTGCAAACTGGGGCAGATGTGCTGCTGCTGCAGCAAAGTGTGGCAGATGTGCTCTGCAAACCGGGGCAGATGTGCTGCTGCTGCAGGCCAGGGCAGATGTGCTGCTGCAAACCATGAGGCGCATTGGATGCAGCAGGAAGCCTTTAGCTGCCATGGTCCTTCCCAGCTGCCGGTGACTTCCTGTGGCCCCTGCTGGCCCTGGAGGGCTCAGGGTGGGTAGGAAGGCTGCGGGCAGGCAGGAGGGCTCTGCAGCGCGCCTGCAATGGGCAGTCCCGGTGCTCAGTGCTGTGTGACAGGCACTGCTGTTGGGGCAGGTTCCATAAGGAAGGCACTCAAGCGTATCCAAGGAGTGGAGGGCTGCTGGGTTTGTTGCGGCTGCCAAGGTCTCTCCTCTTCATTCCCCACCCCCTGATTTGGTTTTTTTTGAGTCTCCTTTCGGTCTAGGACGTGTTCATTTGCTCATTTGTGTATGTGTTTCTTTGCCAATGTGTGAGGCGTGTGGTGGGAGCTGCCCTCCGCCCTGGCTGGCTCACGTAAACTTTGTGGGCTGTGCCTTTGTTGCTGACCGGCTGAGAAATGAAGCCCTAGCTACAGAAATGGCTTGTCCAGCCCACATCCTAAAGGCTCCCCCTCCCTGACAGTGGTGTTTTGGCAGAGGTCAGTAGGTTTTCAAATGGGAGATTGGCATTTCTGAACTCCACTGCAGTGCATGGGTGTCTCCTGCAAGCTTGTGAGACCAGCAGCTGCCACAAGCCTTTGGTGTGATGGATGTGGCTGTGCCTGGTCTGCCTCCATCTCCTTCCTTGGTGGTGCCTCTGGCTGCTCCAGCTGCTACTGAATGAACCCAACAAACATCAAATGTGTGAGTGTCATCTGTAATATAGAAAATGTCATCCTGATGTCTGTCAAAGGAGCCTTAACCGTGAATCAGCTTTTCATTATTTGCTGACTTTATTCTTTAAAGCTAATAAAGCTTCTTCCTACTGCCTCAAAACTTTGAAAACATTGATCAAACCTAATTCACCAGTACCACAGGCACTTCCACTGATGCTCACTTTGGTATCAGGATGCTGTGCAGTCCTGTTGTTCTGGATGCTGGGTTTGGAAGAGGCAAACCAGGAGAGATGTGTTTAACTACGTTTGTGCCTGTGCCTGGCTTTGCAGGCAGCATGGTGTGAACACATAGGTGAGTTTGACCAACTCCTTTATACTCCATAGCCTGTCTGAGAAACAGATTTAGTCCCTGTTTTGTCAGTGGTTGGGTTTTTTCCTTCCTCCAAGTCACCCTGTAAAAGGATTTGAAATCATCAAATTGAAGAGTAAGAAACCAATGTGTGCAGGAACTGAGATCCAACTGAGCCCAACAGATGTGTGAAGAGCTACCCCTGTTTGTGTGAAGAGCTACCCCTGCTCTTGCTGAGAGGATTTCCTAAAGGGAGAGGAAGCTGCTGGTTCTCAGAGCACCTAGCTGGAGGTGAACAGTTGGTGTCAGACAGGCTGATTCCCTGCAGGTGTCTTGGCCAGGTGGAACAGTTGAGTGTGACACAACTGCCACAAGGAATTCTGCTTGGCTCCCTGAAGGGTGTGTGGAGCTGTGGAGGTTTGGCTTTAACACCTGTGTGTCTCAGCAGTGCCCTTTCCTTCCCAGATTACTGAAGCTCTAAGAGATGAGAAGTGCCAATGGAATGTGCAAACTCTGCCTTTTCACTCAGGGTTATTTGGCTTGCAGGGACCCTGATCCCTCTGTGCCCTTGGTGAGTCCCCCTAGAGCCAGCCAGCAATGTCTTGACCTACTGGAGGAAGACATCTCTCAGCATTTTCCAATTGTTACATTGGATTAGAGTATCTAAGCCCAGATGTGCTTTACTACTCGATCATATTAACTTCAGGTAGCAAATGTGCCCGTGTGGAGTTCTAGGATCTTGTAAAAATTCTGCAGATCTGCAGAATTTTAACACACCCACCCGCTTTTGCTTGCTCAGTTTGGAGTAGGCATATATGTAATGTATTTGAAGTGAGCAGGACAGTATTTCAGCTATAAAAGGATAGTGTCTGGCTATACATGTGTGTCCTTGTGAGGTCCTGGGTAGAACCTGTTGTGTAAAATAAGCTGCCATCCTCCTACCTGGCTGAACAAGACCTGCTTGCTCCAGCATTTCTATAGATCTTAGTCTCTAGAATCTTAAGAGCTTAATTCTCTGTATGAATGCGGGGAAGAGGATTTCAAGATCCTTGAGAAGAAGAATAATGAAAATAGTGGCTCTGCAATTGTTTCCTGGCTGCTTAAACATTATTCAAATGGATCTATAGCCAGAACAGCTGATTAAAGGTCAGCTTGGTGGGAAATGTGAATGAAGGACTATTAGGTTTCTTTGCAGGCTACTCCGGCTATTTTCTGTCATGACAAAAGCTGGGGTGCCTGACCTCTGCCTCCTCTTTTGATTTCACCTTGCCTGGGAGCTTCCCTGACAATGGATGTTGAGGGAGTTGTCTCATTGAGCTTTGGAAAGTGAGGAAGCATCTTCCTGAGGCTCTGCTGCTGCCCTTGACCAGAGCCCACACCTGGTGTGCCAGTGACATCAGGGGACAGTATTTCTGCCCTGCCTTCTCCCCTGGCTGGCTCCTAGGGCAGTACAGAGCCCTGCCTTTGGCGTGTGAGTGCAGCCACAGGTTTGTCTGCGTGCTGTTCTTTTCTTGCTGAGAAGCTGCTGGTGCAGCTGGCTCTTGGTGTGCTGCAGACATCCAAACCTTCCTGAAGCAGCTGTGTCCCCAGAGTGCTGTGCAGGGCTCCTGGCTGGGGCCTCCCCTGCACAGACACCCCTGAGCTATGTGCAGAATGGCTCTGTTTGTCTGGGCAAGCTGTGTAGGGGGGTGTCTCCCTCCAGTTCTCCTTTCGTGGCTCGTGGTTTATTTTGGGACTGATGTGGGTGTAAAGTGTCAGCCTGAAGCAAAACACTCAGCGTGGACATTGAAAGTACCAGGCTGGGAGGCTGTTTGCTGCCCTGAAATGCTGAAATAACTTGGATGAGGTGAAACTGTCCAGTGGCCAAACGGAAACCAATTCCTTCCTTATAGCCCTGGGCTGATTGAGGTTTTCAGAGCTCAGAGGAGAGAGCTCCTGGCATGGAACACTTTCTCTAGGAACAGCTCTTCACAGCTCTTAACCTGCACAAAGGCTATCTGTGTGCTACAGTCCTCCTGCCCCAGCTCCCATCTTGTACTTGGAGTCCCCTATAACTGTGGTGCATCCTGTTATTATTCTCTACCTCTGTGGGGTTTAATTAAAATGCAGGTCTTTAATTTTTAATTTTTCCTTCCTGTTGATTCGACTGTCTCTGCGTGAACGAGGTCTCGGTGCAATTACTGTGCTCCCCTGTGGAGAAACAGACATTTAATTCAGCCAGCAGACTTTTTCTTGGAGGGGGTTTATTTTCCTGATCTTCCTACTCAGAGGGATGCAAAAACAAAACATCCAGTGAGTAAAGAATGCCACACTTTCCTAGGTTGTTCTGGACACGTTTGCTGCTTCTCAGTTACCAAAATGTTGTGTTCCTTGCAGAGAGCTGCCTCCTTAAGCAGGTGAAGCTGCTCAGCACAAGTTGCATTAGCAGGTCGAATTTTGTCTCCCCAACTCTGTTCTTGCAGCAGTGATGTAAAAGTACGGTGTTTTATTGTAGCATTAAGGTGTCTCATGATTTGTTGACCTGAGAACAGGACCAGGCAAAAGTACCTTGGTGCCAGCTGGCCTTGGAGACACATCAGGGGCCAAAGGAGACAGAGGCTCCTGCTGCTGTTGGGACCCAGCTGAGCTCCTGGCAGGGAGATCGACTCTGAACCTTCAATAAGGGGTGGAAATATTGGCTCTCCAATTTCCACTGTCCTTATTTAAGTCTGCTTCAGCTAACTTAGTGCTTTTGCTAGCTGAACTCTCCTTGTGCAGCTGTAGGTCACTGCTGAAACATGCAAAGACAGGATTTATCTGCACCTCCTGAATTGCAGTCCCAGGCTTTCAAAATACTTCAGGTTCTTTCAGCTCCAGACCTGAGGCTCCCTCAGTTCCCATTGTGTGTGCCAGGTTATTTTCTCTGTGTTCACAGAGATCATATCTGTATGTATCAGACACTTCCAAATGTACCCTCGTTCTCTCTCCATGTCTTTCCAGCTCCAGCCGTGTCTGTTCTGTTTGACTTGCTGGTGTTCAACCTAACAGGCTTGTTGATAGAAGTGGCTTGTGAGGCTGATCCCTGTTCTGACCCCTGAGACTTGCTGGGAGCACAGTAAAACCTTGGTGAAAGATAGGTGCAGTGTTATCAGAGGCAGTTCTGGCACACAGATCCTTGCTGGACCTGTGAGTAGTTTGGGATCCTCATGCTGGTGGCAGGGACACACTTGGCATGTGATTTGAGTAAGGTATAGCCCCTTTCTGCCACATGTCCTGAAGATTGCTTTGATTTGTAAGCTGCCAACTTGGACTGAAATAGTGTGTTGAGGGTAAGAGTGATTTGATGGGATTTAAACTGATTTTTATCCATCCCCCACACACCCTGCCCCCTGCCGATGGAGAGGATAAACATTCCATTGTTTTTTGTGTGAAGTGCCTTTTAGTACCAGCAGCCCAGCACTGGGGGATGAAGAAAGCAGATGTGTCCCGTGTCTTTTTAAACTGCTTTTGTTTTTCTGATCACTGTAAAGGAGGCTTTTAATTTTTTAAATTTTTTTTTCCCCCCCAAGCAGCAAGTGCTCCGCAGGGTTTGATCAAAGCTCATAAATGATGAATTGAAGGAATGCCCGGCGGAGAACAGAACGCCCTCCTTGTGCTCTGCTCTGTGTGCTGACAACACCATTGTTTCTTCCCGTACCTTTTCTGTCCTGGAGCTCGGGCTGCAGAGAAAAGGCCTTTGTTCCTTGCCTGTCAGCTGAGACAATGCCAGTGTGTTGTCCTACCTCTGCTCTCAGCACCTGACTGGCCGCAGCTCTGTGGCTTTTGGCAGGCTGAGCACAATTGTCCTCCAGCTCCAGCGTTACAAGGAAAACAAACAGCTTCTCAGCCTCCCTCCTGCAGGTCCTGGCCCACGGGTGTGTGTCTGTGCTGCTGTTTCCTTTGGGATGCACAGGAAAAGCCAGCACCCTCTCCTGTGCTCCAGGTTGGGAGATGCAGCTTCACCTGACTCCCAGTGCACACAGGGGGACAGGAGGGGACAGGGACCCTGGCAGTCGTGGGTTTTCCATCTCTTGGTGACTTCTGCAGCATCTCTGGTTGTGCTGTCTTGTGATGCAAAGCTCTGCAAAGGAGAGAGCTGTAGTCCTCTCTTCTCTTGGTTTTTGGGGGTTTTAGCAGGAACAAGAGCTTTGCAAGTGAGGAGGGAGAGCAGATGGCCTGGGTTGGGGTGGAGAGGAGAGCAGAGACATGCTGTCCTGGCAGGTACATGTTTGGGGAGGTGCTGGAGTGCAGACCGTGAGCCTGGCTCTTCCCTGCTGCCGGCCCTGTGTGAGAGACCGGAGTTCAGGCAGAGCCACGGGTGCTTCAGGATGAGAGCAGCACTACTTGCTTCAACACCTGCCCCCACTGCTGTTGGGAAGAGCCTTTAGCTGCCTCCCTCCTGCTGTTTTACACCCAGGCTGATCCTGTCTGCCCTCAGGCATTGCAGCAAATCAGTGGGAAAGGTGGTGGAGGTGCAAGTCAGCCTTGCAGTGCTGCATTACCTGGCACCAGAATGAAGTACTGTAGTTCAGGTGCAGGCCTCAGTCAGTGGCACTTGTGCCAAAATCCAGCACCAGCTCCTCTTTCATTCCCATCTCCTGCTGGACTTCACCCCTCCATGAACAGCCCTGATGTTACACTTGGTCTGGGAGAAAGAGCTCGGCAGTGGGTGTGAGAGGAGCAGTGCTGATGCCTGCTAACATTCCCTGCCAGAGGCCAGAGATGCCCCTGCCATGGAGTAAGGACCTGACACAAAGGCAGTGCTGGCTCCTGGCCAGCGTGACACATGATGTCTAGTCACTACAGCCCGCCCAGCAACTTTCTCTGGCCTCTGCTATCTTCAAACTGAGCTGTCTTGGCTTCAGGTTTATCTTTGCCTGAAGTTTGTTTAGGGGTATGGCTCTGAATTCCCCCAGCTGGTGGTAACTTCTGTGAAACTGTGACAGCCTCAATGTTCCCGTTACCCAGAGCCTGAACTGGGCTGCAGAGGCTGAGTTCCATCTGCTCCCTGTGCTGGGAGGCAGAAGTGCAAACAGCTCTAACCAGAACAATGTAGCATTGCCTGGGTGAAGAATGTGATTTACTTGCATATGTGTGGCATGTGAGTACCAGGGCCAGAGGGCACCACTCGAGTCCTCTCCTTTCTCTTTCCTTTTTTTCTCCCTGCCCTTGCCTGAGCCACTTGCTAGCACTTTTGTTTGGGGGTGAGCACAAGAATGTGTGGGTTGACAAGAAGAGGTGGCAGCGAGATCTTTGGGAGCCAGGAGTCTGAGACTGAAAAAGCCAACAATCTAGGAAAGCCTTGTAGACAAGTTTAAAATTAGATTGACCCTATGCTTTCATATTGCTGGAATTTAATTCCTCTGACCCTGAAGCTTTTGGTCTGGCTCAAAGCAAGGGCTCCCAGGCTGTGGTCAGTGGAGGCCAGTGCTGTTTGGGGCTCTCGTGTGGCCATGGGTCTGTATCAGAGACAAATGCACCCCCTGGCCACCTCCTTGTATTTATGAAAGGTTGGAGAAGTTCAGTCTTGAGAAGCCAAGGAAGCCTCACATATTTCTGCTGTCTTTGTCTGCATCAGCGTGGGGCTTGTGTCTGGAGCCTGTTCTCCCTCAAACTGGAATACTGCTGTGTAAAAGCTGATCAGAGCTTTTCCTTTTTCAGACGTGATTTCTGTAACTGTTTCTCTTCTGTTCCTGTTTGCAGGTTGTGCAGCTTGACATTAAAGAAACTGGTAGTCTTAAAGGAATTGGATAAGGAGCTTATTTCCGGGGTCATTGCTGTCAAAATGCAGGTAATTACTGCCCAGTTCTAAGAATTGTGGTGTTTGACTAAGAATACTGGCAGGTGCCGAACTGAGCTTTCAAGTTTCAGAGGTCTCTGCCTCAGCTAAGGATCCACAGACTTCTTCAACTTCTGCAGCTTCCATGTTGCATCCACAGACTTCTTCCCAAGCCCATCAGGGTGTTCTAGATCTGTGTAGACTCTTCTTACCCTTCTCCCACGTTCCAAACTCATTTCACTGTTGTAAGTGAAGAATATTCTTCACCAATGGCTCAGCATGAGCTTATCTGCACGTAAAAATGCTCTTCACAGATCACATGTCCCCTTTTCTTCCTGAGCTGGCACTAAATCCCAGCCTGGATCTCTGTTTAGCAGTCTAGAGCTGAACATCTTGGTAACTGGGTCTTGGTTTGGGGGAGTGTGGGCCTTCCCCTGCTGCTGGGCAGCTCTGCTGTGTCGAGTCTGTAGCGAAGCTTGTCAGTGGGTTTGTAGGGTGCCTGTGCAGACTAATTGCTTTTCCTAAAATACAGTTGTCATCCTGAGTAAATACCCCACTTCAGAGCAGATGTTTGTGCCATTTAATGAGGTGCCTCCATGTAGGTCACTCTGCCTGGAGGGGGAAGGAAGGGGGCTCGGTGCGTCACAGCAGCGCCTGGGCCCACGTGCTCCCATCTCTGCACACCTTAAAGTGCTTAACCAGGAAAAGCCTGGCAGACCTGTAAGTAGAACATTAACTGGGCTGGAAAGCTGCTGCTTTTCAAATGAGGAGCTAGGCAAACCCCTGCAGAGAGCTGGTTGTGTCAAAGCAAGCAAAGTCTCGTTTGGAAGGTGAAATCGGGAAGGAAGAACACATAGCTGAGGATTTAATTGGCGTCTTTCATCTCTGAGTGGTCCAGCTGCAATAAAAATGTGCCACTCTGAAGTTGGAGGGGGTTTGTGCACCCAGAGCAGAGGGCAGAAAGGCAGGGAATTGCTTCACACACCTGGATTTGTGTGTGAAGAAGCCCTGCTGTGGGTTTCCAGGCTGTCAGATACTGCTTATCAAGGCTGAAAGCTTTCCATATGTTTGTACTCCTGGATGATGAATGCATCACTGTAAGCACCTGAGGCTTGTCAGAGACTGATCTGTGCCCAGAGAGTGCCAGACTTGGGTTGAAGAATTCAGAAGCTTTTATTAGAGCAAGACCTCCTTTTCCTGCCCAGACTACTGCTGCTTACACTTTCTATAGGGGAAAGCTTGCCCAGACCCGCAGATCCAAAGGGAATTATAACACGTGGGAGTTTCACATCCCATTTTGTGTGTGGGTTGTGGTCTGTCCTGCTGAAGGATTCAGACACTGGGACACTGGAACCTGAGCAGTCCTCTCCTCTCCACAGCAGGGCCTGCTATTAAAAATCCCTTCAGAGCTTGCAGGTTATGATGCTGATGCTGACAGGCTTTTCTAGGGATGCTTTATTTGCCAGCACTCAGGTTTCTGACATGGTTCTTGTTTGAGGCTGGTGGCACTGGATCATCAAATACAAGGTCTCTATCAAACGACTGCCTTTGTGTGGGGAATTGCACTCGAGTTGTCAGACAGCAGAGCCCTTCCAGAGGGGATGACTGAATCCAGACCTAATGAGAGCATCCTACCTGCATCTCCCATGTTTCCTTGCAGCCTCCAGAGCAGAGATGTTCAAAGAGTTGTCAGCTGTGTTTCCTGAGCCGCTGCTCTGTTTATCTGCTGTGCTCTTTTAAAAGCAGCTATATTTGGGCTTTCATTAGGTTCTGGTTGCGTAACCAGCAAAGCAAGCTTGCTGCCATTAGGAGCTTTGCACAAATGGAGCAGCTGCTGCCAGCAGCCAGGCTGGCTGTGCTTGGCTGGCACGTGTGCTGCTTGTCCTGGGGGCAGCCCCTGGGTGCCTGGCTGTGCTCTGTGTGTGCTGTCACATCTGCTGGGGCTCAGGCACCCCGGTGTTCCCAGACAGGAGCTGGAGCTGGGCCGGGCTGAGGCAGGGCTGCAGATCACAGCCTGAGCCCTGTCTTTGGGAGGAGGGGATGGAGATGAGTCTCTGCTGCTGTCTCATGTCCTGATGCTCTCTGAGGCTGATGGGGCAGACCACATTTCCCCCTGGATGTAGCTTGGAGGTGTTTACCCCCCAGTCTGTCTCTGATTACCCAGGTGCTGCTTTTTTGAGAGCTCCAGTTCTGTGCCCGTCTGGACAAAGCCAGATCTGCAGCCTCAGCAGAACGCTGAGCCAGAGACCTCTGAAACTTGCACTGTGTTTGAACAGTGCAGAAGGGTTTGCTAGGCAGCAGTCTGTCATGTTTTCCTGCTAGTTTTCCTTCAAACATTGCCTGGAATGAAATGCTCACACAGTAAATAGCCTGGTAACTCTGTTAGCATAAGGCAGCCCACACACAGGGTTCATTTGGAGTTGCCCTGTGATACATTAAATCTCCAGACTCCACTGAGATGCTTAGTGAATTTTTTCTTTAATATCCCTAGCTACTGGCAATTGTTTAAACAGGTTGAAGTCCCCATGTTCCCCGGGGAGGGGTGTGTGCACAAAAAGAAAAGCCCAGCCTGCCATGGCTAACACCAGAGATTTAAGCATGATGCTGCAGCTCCAGACCCAGGAGACAAGAGCCTTGTACCTATTGGCTGCAGTGAAAATAGGAGACTTGGACTCCGGGGATGGGGGTTGGCTCACAGCTTTTCAGTGCTGGGGTTTGGCAGAACAAAAGCTGCATTGTTGCAGTTAGGGACAGTAAATATGCCCAAATCTTTATTAGTCAAATATCTCCCTTTCATCTCATTAATATTTCACAGAAGTACAAGGTCAGAGCCATCCGTTCACTTTTGTGTGGTAGTCCCTGACAACGTTTCCTGGTGTGCAGTAAACAGGGCTGGGATGGGATGTGAGAGGTGCCTTGGGGCAATTCACAAGTGCTGGACTTTGTTTCTCTGCAGGGCTCCAAGCGCATCCTGCGCTCCCACGAGATCGTGTTGCCCCCGAGCGGACACGTGGAGACAGAGCTGGCACTGACCTTCTCTCTGCAGGTAGGGCTGGGCAGGGCTGCTCCTGCCGGGGCTGCTGCTGCTTCCCCGGGCTGGGCTGCAGGGAGCGGGGCTGCCTGGGGGCTCCCAGGTGATGCAGGGCTGCCTGGAGGCTCTGAGGTGATGCAGGGCTGCCTGGGGGCTCCCAGGTGTGATGCAGGGCTGTCTGGTGTGATGCAGGGCTGTCTGGTGGGATGCAGGGCTGCCTGGAGGCTCCCTAAGGCTGCCTGGTGGCTCCCAGGTGTGGGGTAGGGCTGCCTGGTGGCTCCCAGGTGTGATGCAGGGCTGCCTGGAGGCTCTGAGGTGATGCAGGACTGCCTGGTGAGATGCAGGGCTGCCTGGAGGCTCCCAGGTGATGCAGGGCTGCCTGGTGGCTCTGAGGTAATGCAGGGCTGCCTGGTGGGATGCAGGGCTGCCTGGTGGCTCTGAGGTGATGCAGGGCTGCCTGGTGGCTCCCAGGGCTGCCTGGAGGCTCCCAGGTGATGCAGGGCTGCCTGGTGGGATGCAGGGCTGCCTGGTGGCTCTGAGGTGATGCAGGGCTGCCTGGTGGGATGCAGGGCTGCCTGGTGGCTCTGAGGTGATGCAGGGCTGCCTGGTGGCTCTGGCTGCAGGTCCTGGTGAGCAACAGCAGCAGCACAGCTTGTCTGAATCTCCTCTCAGGGTGCTGGCTCCCAGCCCCTCCACAGGGCATCCTGGAGCAGGAATGCTCTGCAGGCTCTCCTCTTCAAGGCATGGCTGTGGCAGGAGCTAAAGCCAAGCAAGTCTTTTGCTCTTTTTTGCCCTTTGTTGCCTTTTAATGAGCAGGCAGTGGAGGATGGCAGCCATGAGGGTGGTGTGCAGTGTCAGGCTGACAGAAGGCAGTAGTAGGAACGAGTCAGGTGAGTCTGTGATTTGCAGTTGCTGAGGGAGGCACCATTTGGGGAAGCAGGAGCAGTGTGCTCATAGTTACTCCTGGCTCTGGAGTCACAGGAACAGCTGGGAATTGGAACAACTGCATCTTTTGGTTCCTCTTTTCTTCAAAGCCTGCTGCCCTGGTGCTGCCTCCTGAGCAGGGAAATAAGGTAAATAAGGGCTGGCTTGCTGAAAGTGAGAGAGAGGATCCTGCACACATAGAGCAGAGGCAGACAGACCTCAGGAGCATTCATACCTGGATTATCTGTGTTTTGTGACTGTGGGTTAGAGCTTGACTTCAGGACTTTGGTGTGGTAGGGAGAAAGGCTCAGGTGATGATGTGAGGCTGGTTGCTACCCAGACCTGTGCAGAGTGAAGCAGGAAAGCTTTCACTGCAGACAGATGATAACCCTGCAGATGGCTGGGTTAACTGCAGCATTGCATCCCCTGCTTTGTGAACAGGAATAACCAAGGATGCCAGGAATATCCACACCTGCATCCTGTGTCTGCAGCTTTCCCATGGCTGGGAGCAAAGCTGTAAGACAAGCCAGGTCTCCCTCTGCCAGTCCTGTGTCAGCAAGGAGCCAGGTCTGCAGATCTTTTTGAATTCATTTGGATTTTTGTGTGTTGGGTTTTTTCCTGGGGCTCAGAGCAATGCTGCAGCAGGGTGCAGAGCACTGCCTTGAACTCTGTTTCCCCTGATGGGGCTGGGGATTGAGCCAGAGCAGGGGACAGGAGTGGCTGTGACACTGAGCCTGCAGCAGAGGTGAGTGAGCTTAAAGCACAGAGGGGCTGCTGGTCTCTGGCTGCAGGAAGGGTTGGTGGTCTTGGATGCAGAAAGGCTTGGGAAGCATTCATGAAACAGCACAGCTGGATTTTTATGGCAACTGTTACTGCTGCTTAATTGGACAATGGCTGAGAGCTACTTCTAGCTAGCAGCCATAGCTTAATGCATCTCCAATCTGAATTTAGTGCCTGGGATATATTTGAGAGTGGTGATGGGCCACAAAGTAAAAGCATGTGGGTGTCACAGAGCAGGGTTTTGTTGTCTTGCAGCAGTCAGTATCTCCATGTTGCACGGTCAGCTCTCAACACCTTGTGCCTGGCTCTGTGCTGCCTGCCTGGATTTGCAGCCCCTCGTGCCTTTGTGCTGCCTGCCTGCTCAGTTCCCTCTCCTGGGTGACATTCCTGTCCTTTGCAGGGAGAGTTCCCTTGGCAGAGCTGAGCTGGGGTGTTCTGCTGCCTGGTACAATGTGACCGTGTTCACAGGGGTCTGAGGATGAGGGAAGAGATGAGGATCTGACTCCATGTTTCAGAAGGCTTGATTTATTTATTTATTTATTATATTAAAACTATACTAAAAGAATAGAAGAAAGGATTTCATCAGAAGGCTAGCTAAGAACAGAAAAAGAAAGAATGATAAAGGTTTGTGTGTCAGACAGAGAGTCTGAGCCAGCTGACTGTGATTGGCCATTAATTAGAAACAACCACATGAGACCAATCCCAGATGCACCTGTTGCATTCCACAGCAGCAGATAATCAATGTTTACATTTTGTTCCTGAGGCCTGTCAGCTTCTCAGGAGGAAAAATCCTAAGGAAAGGATTTTTCATGAAAAGATGTCTGTGACAGTACAACAGTGAGCATCCCCTGGTGTGTCTGGCCTGCCTGCGCTCAGAGTGAAGGAGGAGTATGCTGCTGCCCTGTCACACAGCTGGGACTGGAGTCTGTGCCCTGTGCAGTCCTGCTTCCCCTCCCAGCTAGGGCTAAAGCTGAGCCAGCAGCAGAAGCTAATTCACCCTTCTGGCAGGTGAGCTGTCATCACCCTTCCTGCTGGGACGTCTGCTTCTCCTGACCCACACTGCTGTGGGTCACGGAGCCCAGGGAAATTCCCCACATATTCCAAGCACAACATCACAGCTCTCTGGCATTAATTAAGAGCTCTGCACTTAATTCCTGTCTTTAATCTAATAAACCTTTCCAGATGGGAGAGATTACATTGTTGGGGCTTCAGAAAAAGTCTTGCCCTGACTCTCACTGTTCTGGTGTGTGCATTTTCTCACCCCACAGAGGTGCCTTGAGGTGTTTGGTGCTCCCTCTAAAAGCTTTCAAATGTTTTGAGCCAAACTATTTTCTTCTCCAGTTTCTGTCATGGACTGACAGTCACTGAAAAGTTTGTGTTGAAGCAGTTCTGGAGAGTTGATAAGTCATGGCTGGTGTTAAAAAAGCTGGACTGTGCTATCAGATAGCTCATCTGTTCTTCTGGAGGGCCTTGCTCTTGATGGAGGAGCTCGGTGGCCTGAGTCTGTTCCTTCCTTTACCCCCTTTGTGAATGCCCATCAGAGGAGGCCAGGCAGTACAGCTGAGACAAACAGAAACTTGTATATCTGTAGACTTGAGCTGTATACTCCCAAAAAACTGGACACATTCAAACTGAGCTGACTGGCACCAAGGGTGACTTGGGACTTCAGTTCTGGGTTTGTACTTAGGCAGCCTTGGTGTGGCTCAAATGCTGTGGGCTGAGAGCAAGGAGTGGGCTGAGAGCAAGGAGTCCCTCTTCCCTGCTGCCCTTCCAACGTGTAGAAGGGCCCCAGAAGGAGTGAAATGTTAAATTTGAGTGTGAAAGGTGCTTCTGGCTTTTTGAGCCCCTCCTGCCCCTTCTCTCTAGTAACTTTCTTCCATCCTTCTTTAGGGATGTTGCACACCTGTAGGGTCACAGGCTCTGTGTTTTGGGATTGTCTTTTAGTCAGGTGGGTTGTTGCTCCTCTCTTTGCAGTGCCTCTGCCTCGGGCAGTGAGCAGTAGATCAGCTAATTAGTATTCCTCTTGTTTGGGTGGCCACTGCTCCCAGCTCCCTGCAGAGCAGTCAGGCTTGCTCTGGACTGCAAATTAGTGTCTCAGGGGTTTCTGGGGGTGTTTGCTATGTGATTTTATCAAGTGTTTTGATGGGCAGGAAGTTAATTTTCATAATGTCCCAAGGAAAAAAATGAAAGTAGTTCTTCCCTGCAAAAGAAGCATCCTTTGCTTGGGAATGTCCTCTTTGAGATCCTGGCAATTAGGTTCTCCTGTCTGCTGGTTATTTAGTACTATTTATGTTGTATATTTGAAGCACATGTCCCATCTCATCTCTTGGGATGAGAACTGGTCAGGTTGCTGCTTTATCTTTCCTTGAAGACTTTTCTTCCTTTGGACAGCTCCTCCTTCACAGTTATGGTTGTGGTTAGCCTTACTCATTCCCTAATAGTCTCTGCTTGGCTTCACAGCTTTTTGTTCCTGGAGGAGGTGTATAAACAAATGTATTTTCTGGGAGGAGGTGTATAAACAAATGTATTTTCTTGTATGGAACATGCCTTGGGAGGATTTATGTCTCTGCAACATAACCTGGCAGTAGGACAGGTTGTTTTTTTTTTTCCTTGACTTAATTAATTAAAATACAACCAATTAAGAAGTGTCCTTGTGCTGAGGGAAGGCAGTGTCCTGCCAGGACTGTGGGGTCTGTGGCTGTCCCTGCCTTGTGCAGGGCAGCACCAAGGCTCCGCTCCTGGGCATCAGCTCTTGGGGACAGTGTCTCCTGGAGGCTGCTCATCTCCCTGGGCCCAGCCCTTCCCAAACTGAGCAGCAGCTCTGTGTGCCTGGGTTGTGTTTTTGGAGTGCCTGTCTGAGCTGTTTGAGTCTTCCCCGGGATAATGAAGAACTGTGCACTGAGTGTGATTGAGCTGCAGGAAAGTCCTGGGGCTGTTCCTTAGGAATGGAGGTTATCCACTAAGCTTGGGAGATACTGCCAGGAAGCAAAATGAACTTTTGCACTGTGTTTCCCACCTCAGTACCCTCACTTCTTGAAGAGAGAAGGCAACAAGCTCCAGATCATGCTGCAGCGGCGCAAGCGCTACAAGAACAGAACCATTTTAGGCTACAAGACCCTGGCTGTGGGATGCATCAACATGGCTGAGGTGAGCTGCTCTCCACAGGCTCTGCTTGCACACCTGGACATCCTCCTTTCCCTCCAAACCCACTCTTGTCACCTGCCTCCTTGAGAAGGACCTGACAGGGTTTCAAATAGCTGCAGTCTTAATAGCTGCAATTGGTATTCACAGGGCAATATTTGAACCAGATTTTACTACTGAGTAATAATATCGAGCGTTTTCTGCCTCATCTCTTAATGGCTAAAGCTTTCACAAGGATAGCTTGTGACCTTTTGAGGGTTTTGTTATTGTTTTGTGGCTTTATTAGAGTTAGGGGGTCCAGATCAAAAGTGCAGAATGAAACAGAGTCACTTGGGCAAGTCTGCCAACCCTGAGAAGTGGTAAAGTTAAAGCAAGATTTGCTGTGCTTCTCAGTGCCACAGTATGAGAGTTCAGGATTAAGCAATTTCTCTCATTTTGCTTGAAAAACCCTTGGCCATTGTTATTTCATGGCTGTTGGTAATTTAGGTGGAGCTCTATTTATGAGAAGTAAATGATAAAATTAATGCTGGAGTCAAGTATGGATAAATTATTCACAAAGGCTTTCTGAATGGCATGGCTCCATGCTTTGTTACTTCATGCCCTGTTTAATCTCTGCTGTTTCAGTGTCTGAGTGTTTAGAAATGGGCTTAGCGGTAGCAAGTTCAGTTTCACACCAATATTTTTCATCAGACTGCATTCTGTCAACAAATGACTTTTATCCAAAATAAGCCAATGTTACTCTGTGGTGAGTTATTATTATATTAAATAATTCACTCTAAAGTGTGCTTCTCTTGTGTGAGTGCAGCTTCTCTCAGCCCTGCAGTGAATGATGAGTTCCTTATTTGATTTGGCCAAGTGCACGGTGTTGCAGCTAACATTTTTCCTGCACTGTTTGATTTGTTGGATAAGCAGAAAGTAAATACTGCTGTAAGGCAGAAAACATGTGGGCCCATCAGTTAGAGTCACTGGTGAACTTCTGAGTGTTGGGCATTTTGCTGCTGCTACATGTGGTTTTTCTTATGTCTGTTTGTAATGTCAGCTGACTGGGGTTAGAAGGTCAAAAATGTTCCAAGGTTCACCATGTTAGGAAACAGTTGCTTTCCAGCTCATCTGGAGTATTTATGAAATTGAAGTCTTCAGGAAAACTGATTTTACAAGCCCTCCCCTCCCCTTTGGAGTTTATAGGATGATGACCCCTAAACTCCACTGACTCATTTCTTTTAAAAAATACAAAAAGTTCTCTTAAGCTGTTGAAACAGAGCAGTGAATTGGAGTTGAGAGTGAGCAGTTTCAGAGCAGGGGACATATGTTCCTCATCAGCTCAGGTCTGTTTAGGTCCCTGTGAGGAGGCACAGAGCAGCCTGGTGTGTGTTGCTGTGCAGGTGAGGGCTTGGGCTCACTCACTCTGGTGGGGCAAGAGAAGAACGCAACATTCTGGGGAGAAACCTCTGAGCTGGGAGTGGCAAAGGAAGGAGAAACCTGCACCAGGATGTCCCTCTGCCTCCACCACTGACTTATTTGTCATGCCCTGCTGCTTCATTGTCCTATGGTTAGTGGCCAGTTCCTCTGAGATTTGTGTGTCAGCTCTCCACAGCAAGGATATTTTGCTTTAGGAGGCACTCTACATCTGTATCTCACCAAGAATTTTTGCTTTTACTGGCTGTTTTGCTTGGTTTTAAGACAATATCAAGTTCCTTAATTAGGTGTTCAGAAGGTGGGTAACTTGATAATTCAAATCAGTTCTGTGCTGGGAAGCAAACACATAGTAATGAGGTAGTCAAGTACTCTGCTTCAAGGGTGAGTTAATCAGCTCTTAAGTTCAGAATTTTGTTCTGTTTCCTTCCATCACTTTCATTAGCAGTCAGATAAAATCTCAACGAGCCTCGTGGATTGCCTGCAAGTGGCTCCTGTGGTTACAAGGTCCTGGAAATGTAGAGTAACTCCATTAACATAAAAAACTCTAGTAGTATGCAAATGATACAAGTTTAAATACACTTAAATGCAGATTTGTTCTGCTTAATTTCTGTCCCAGGTGATGCAGCACCCTACAGAAGGTGGCCAGGTTCTGAGCCTTTTCAGCAACATCAAAGAGGCTCCAGTGAAGGTGGCAGAAATCTGGATCTTCTCCTTATCAAGTCAGCCAATCGACCATGAGGACAGCACGATGCAGGCCAGCCAGAAAATCAAGTCTACAGGTGAGAGTCCAACCACTTTCTCTGAGGACCACTGAGTGTCCTCCTGAGCCAGCTGGAGTTAAATTACCCCACCTGGCCTTGGGTGCTTCCTGGGACAAATGAGGACTGGTCTGCACAAGTTGCTCTGTCTATGAGTGATCAGTGCAAAGAAAACCCACTCTGCAAAAGTGCTGCTGTGCAGGCAGGGAGTGTGACAGGGACAGTTGTCAGAGCTCTCCTGCATGCCACACCACACCTGAGCCTTCAGGTAGGCTTGGCTGTGTCCTTACCAGTGCTCTCCCTGCATTATTGGTGGATGTTTTGGGAGCCTGTAGCTTCTCACCTGGCTATCAGTGTTGTATTCAGGAGATTCACATTTAAGCTACTCTTCCATCTTCTTTTTCCTTTGAAAAGAAGGAAAATTTTTCTACAATAAATTTCATTAACTTTAGATGAGAGCCTGCAAGCCTGCAGTACATTTTGCTGGGAGTGATGGCCTGGCTTAATGAGTGTAAATCCATGATGTGGTGCACTGTATAGGGAAGTCACTGGGTTCAGGCTTGTGGTGATGTTTTTATGTGGTACCAGCCCTCTGCTCACTGCTGGAAGAGTGACCTGCTGAAGGTAGTGCACATGTGGTGTTTGTGTGTTGCTGCCTGGGGCCAGGCAGCTCACCTGAAGGGCCATTTCCATAAAGGTTTTGTTGTGTTTCACCTGCCCCTTTAAGTCAGTTATGCACAGGTTAGGGGGAAAAAGAATTTCCCTTGTGGAGAAACCTCTTTACTTGCTGCTGTCTACCAGGTGGTTGGTACTTTCCAATGGGAGGAAGTTTCCTCCTCTTATTAAGAGGAGGAGGAGCCTTCTCTGTGTCCTGGTCCTTCCTTCTTACTGGGTGTGTTTCTCCTCATTCCTTTCCTCCAGACAATTCCCATCTCACTGGTTCTAGCAGGGATAGATGCCTGCTAATTTATCTTCTCCTTGTGTGCCTCCTTTCTTGATTTGTGCCTTCAGCTGGCCTTTTCTGCTCCTGAGATGAGACCTTGAAGGAGTTTCACAGGATCTTTCCCCTCTTTCCTTCCCTTTCAGACAACTATTCCGAGGAAGAGTACGAGAGCTTCTCTTCTGAGCAGGAGGCCAGTGATGATGCCGTGCAGGGCCAGGTACTGTTCAGGGCATGGCTTCTCCCTGAGAGGGCTCAGTGGAGCATGTGCACTCCCAGCTCCTGCTTGAAACTAAAAGCCTATTTCTGGATCTAAACCACGCCAGTGTGAGACTGTTACCAAGTGTTCAGCTGCACTGGAGAGAGCCTGCACAGTAACCCATTTCTTCTACCATGCTGTGATTTATCTGTTCACGTGTTTGGACTTGAGCTCCCTGGAAAAACATTGGCATCCTTGTGCTTCTCTGCTTAATGGTCAGGGAGTCATTTAATTGCTTCTATAGTGCTCATTGGATTCAAAGAGCCAACGTGGATCCCCAGCTGTAATTAAAGGGCCAGTGGGGTCTGAGGCAGCCTTTAGTCTTTAATACCTTTTTCGCAATAGGTCCTTATGGAGAATCCCTGACTGGATGTGAGATGCTTTTGAGTTTGGGTCTTACTTTCCTTCAGACTCTGGCATCACCTATCAGAAGGGACTGAGAGAGGGACCCACCAAGATGTGGGGCTGTGACTGTCCTTGTTCCTTGAATGTAGAGCTAGGGCTGTGTTGCTTCTCCAAGCAGACCTGTCTCACTTCCTTTTCCCTCTACCATCATAACTGCAATTAAGGCAAATGCTGGATGCCTGGAAGACACAGCAGCAGGTTCATCTGCATAGAAAGAACACTTTGGCATGCTCATGTGTCTCAGAATGACGAAGGTAACACGGGACTCCTCTTTCTGTTCAGGATTTGGATGATGATGAGTACGAGATGGGGAAGCCCAAGAAGCAGCGGAGATCGATAGTAAGAACGACGTCCATAACCAGGGTCGGTGGAAATCAGTTTTACTAACACTGATGGCCTTTGGCCAGGATGTGCAGTGCATGTGGCTTGTGGGACACCAGGCATGCTGGCCCAGCATGGAGCTTGGGGGCATGGTCACAGCATGTGAATAGCTAGAGAAAGCAGCCAGTTCAGGCAGTGGGACCATCCAAGGTGTGTGCATGTATTGAGTGTCCCTTGGCTGCAAGGTTAAGGAGCTCCAAAAATCATGCAAGTGTATGAAATTCCATCCCCATGAAGGAGGTAGTGCAGGATCCATGCTCATGTAAGTCCTGACAGTGGCTCTAAGTGAAGGAATGCTCTGCATGGGAGAGGCCAGTGAGAAGTTCTCAGAATGGAGTGGCTTAGTCAGGGGTTGGAGCTTGATGGATAAACTTCAGGTGGTGCATGTGGTGCTGAGACAAGAGAAGTAGCTGGATATGGTATATATAGAAGCTTTAGAAAGATGCATGTGGCTGTCCACCCTCCCCCACAAGCATGGGTGTGCCTGCAAAGCTGCACTTGTGTGCAGCAGGGACTTGAGCTTCACCACACCATGGTCTGAGGCTGTTTCTGAAATCCACATTTTGATGAGGTCTGAAATAAACCCTGTTTTGACCTGAATCTGTCACTATAAAGACCCTTCCTGTGAGACCAGGAGTGTGCTAGTTCATACCCTTGGTGTCCATATTGTTTTGAACAGTGACCAGTCAGGACAAAATCCACCACCTGGTATTGAGCAAGGAACCCATAAGAGGAAAGCCCTTCCAGCCCTGACCTCTGAACTGATGCTGGAGGTCCAGCTGGTGCAAAACTGGGTTTGGTGATGCCAGTTAAGTTACCATCAGCCCAGCTCCAAACCAGATCTGCTCTCTATAAAACCATTCAGGCCAGCAAACAGCTCTGGCCATGTCCCCCTGGCTGCTGCATGCTGAGTGTCCCCTCTGTGGGCTGCTGAACTGCCCCCAGGTGTTGTCATGGGTGGGTTTGCTTGAGCCAGAGCAGAACTGTCACTATTGTGAGAGCATCTCAGCCTCAGGGATGCACTGGGGGTGGAAACAGGACTGTCTAGGGACAGTGTCCTGGATTTATTTCACCTAAGCTTCAGCTGCAGGGTAGGAGCTCAGAGATAAAGGGTGCAGTCTGTGTGAAGTGTCTGAGGCCAGAGTTGGGAGTAGGCAGTTGGACTGGCAGGACCTCAGGAGAGTCAGCAAATGAGCAACTTCCTTCACCTCAGAATGTCCAGGTTCCAGCCATTTGCTTCTCCCTTTCCTCCTGACCCAAGGATGCCACCTCAGATGCTCTGTACCAGCACTGAAACCTGGGCCCTTCTTGAGGATGTGCCCAGTTTGTCAGTGACAGGCAGAGAAGGGCTGGGCAAACCTCAGCTCTTTGATCTGCAAAAGGGGAGCCCCTGTGGGTGAGCAAGCACAAAGGGAGGGCAGCAGTGTGCCTTGTGTTGTTCTGGCCTTGGTTCCTGCTGTGCCCAGGATCTGGGAGTGTGACTCAAGGAACATTTGTGCGATGGGGCAAATGCTGAGGATAAGTGCCACAGCTTTTCACCAGTGCTGCTAGTGAAATAAATGAACCTGCCATGCAAACTCCTGCAAAAAAAACCCTCATGCTTTGGTGGTAAAAATCACATTTGTTCTTGGGGTCAGTGGGTAGTTCTCTATGTTGGCTCACCCTTGTTAAGAATCAGAGAAGTTGATTTTCAGGTGTTTTCCAGGAATATATCAAAAAGGCACAGGGAGGTGATCTGGCAGATAAAAATTGTTATCCATTGTGTGTCCAGCCAAAAGTGGAGTGCCATCTTTCAGATTTGCAGTGCTCGTTGGAGTGGGACTTACCATTGGTGGTAATGAAGTTATCATGGGTGTGGAGAAGCTGATTTCAGTGTAAGGACAGCGGAGAGGTGGTGCCAGATGTTGTTTGATTTTAAACAGCAGGGTAGCACCAGTGTCAGATGTGTCTGGCTTCTTGCAGGCTGGGAGAAAACAGCTCACTTAATGCTTTACTTATGTAAAAGTGTCTTTAACTTGCAGCAACAAAACTTCAAACAGAAGGTTGTGGCATTGCTGAAGAGGTTTAAAGTGTCTGATGAGGTGAGTAATTCCTTCTGTAAACCTCTCTGCCTTGTGTGCTGCCCTCTGCTTGGTGCATCTTGCTTTAGTCTTCAGGAACACTCCCCTGTTTCCTTCTGTTCCCTTCATTTTGTTTTCAAGTCCACAGTGGACGTGACCTTTCCTTACAACCTAGCCTTGCAGGGAGGCTTGAGGGCCAATTTCTAAATGTCAACAAGCATTTTGTAGATGCAGTTTTATCAAAAGCAGATTTTGGCAGCTGTGTGCGTACCCATTAGTTTTGCAGATTGCTTTGAAATTATCTCTGACCCGTTCAAAGGCAAGCAGTCCAAATGGTGTGTATTGCTTGTGAGGTTAAAGCCCAGCCTGTTTGATCATCTTACTGGAACAGCCAGGCAAGACATGAAAAACTTGGATGGGGAGCTCAATCCACAAGAGTCAGCTGCTTGGTCAGAGCAGGAGAGGATGAAACAGGTCCAACCCCCCAGAAACCTGTGTAGCCATAAGTATCCAACACAAAACCAGTCAACATCTCCTTTGGCTGCGGGGCTGATTCTGTGGCTTGTGGGAAAGAGGGAGGAACTCCTGGTGCTGCCTTGCTCTTCCAAGCAGCTTTGCTGGTCTTGCCAACCCAGCTCGGCAGAGTCAGGACCCGCAGCTTGGAGCCCAGGCAGCTGCTGCTGCTTTTTCTGCAGCTGCCACTCCAAAAGCAAGCTCTGGTCAGGGCGCTGCCCCTGCTTGCTGCGGGCTGTGTGTAAAGCGAGTTGGGTGGGAGGTGTTTGTTCTCCTGCCTCGCCACTGGCAGCCGATCCTCCTCCAGGTTTCAGGCGCCTCCTGTGGACATTTCTGGGTATCAAATCAGGAGGTGTCAGGGCAGCTTTCTCAGTGAAAACCAATACAGGCTACACTGCTGGGAATACTGGAGTTTTGTGCTGATTCTAGGAGGACTGAGTATCCTTTGGAGCTTTAAAGCTTTGTTTATTGGACATAACCAATGGCATGCTCATGGATGCCTGGTCCAACATGTAACTCCTGCTTAACCAGGCATTGACAGGCTTGATCCAAGACAAGCATTTCTCATGTACTTAGTGTTCCTGGAATATAGTATCCTAGCACCAGGAATAGAATCTTACTGCCAGGACTGGTGTCCTGCAGGGCTGGTGTGGGATCAGTCTGGCTCCTAGCAGAGCTGGTGATGCCTCTTTTTGTCCTGTGTAGGTTCTGGATTCAGAGCAGGACCCAGCAGAGCACGTTCCAGAGGTGGAGGAGGATTTGGACCTTCTGTATGACACGCTGGATATAGAGAACCCCAGTGACAGCGGGCCAGAAATGGAGGATGATGACAGTGTCCTGAGCACTCCAAAGCCAAAGCTAAAGTAAGTGTGAGGCAGCTTCTGCTGGGCCAGAGAGATGGCTGGCAAACCCATCCAGTCTGCTGGGGCTTGTAGCTTTGTCAGCCACAGTTTTATTCCCACTCTTCTGTGGTTTCTTTCCCCCTCCTGACATGGTGGTGTTAGAATGAGAGTGACAGCTTGTGATCTAGAGGTGTGGGAGGGTCTGACTTCCCTTCAGTCCCAGCTCTTCCTTGTTCCCTTTGCAGATGTTCTGCTGCCCTGCCAGCTGAGCACAGGGAAGGTAGAACCAGGAAGGAAATGTGTCCCAAAGCAGGAGTAGAGGCAGGGATGAAGAACCAGGGAGGAAATGTGTGCTAAGGCAGGAGTAGAGGCAGGGATGAACAAGGCACACTGTCTTTCTGGAAAGACCTTTCCTGTAATAACACCCTGTGTGGAAAGAGAGTCTTTGCAGGGATTAAGGAAGCAGAGCTGCAGGAAACAAGTGGATTCCTCAGGGCCCAAAGGCATTGGCTGCAGCACATGTGGATGTGCTCCAGCCTGCTCTTAAAGAGCTCCTGTGGGTCAGTCCCAGCACTGTGGGGCTGAGCTGGGGGTTGCTGGCTCAGGGTCTCAAGCAGATGCAGAGCTCTGAGCTAACACAGCTGTGTCACACTCTGCTCAATAAAGGCTGAAAATGTGAGACTGAGCTGACTCCTGCTTCTGGCTGGGGTGTGGTTGCAGGCTCAGGCCCTCAGTGTGTGATGGCTCTGGAACACAGACTTATGGCACTGACCACTGCAGCTGGTCAGCACAGCATCTGCTAAATCTGCTAATTACCAGGTGTCATTATGGCCTCATTAATGTTGAATAACCTCATTGGGCTGAGAACACATTCTGGGTCTGGAGAGAGCTGTTCCCTGTCAGTGAGCCAGGAGATGCCAAGGATAGACTGGGGCAGCAATGGAAATGGTGGGGCTGCTGGCATGTGAAGGTGTTGGGTGCTTAACCCAAGATTCCAGCCAGCTGGTTGGCCCTACCATGAAGGGATTTGAAAATAGATGTGTTGTGGTAAGCAGCTGCTTTGCAACAAACCAAAAAGTTCCACTCTGCACACTGAGAGTTCGTGTCCTGTTCCCTGGAGCTGAGGAGCAAACTGTGCTGGGCTATGTGATTGCTGGAGTAAGAACTTACTGTGTGTGGTCCTGGGGAGACACTCTGTAGTTTCCTAGGTCCAGTTCTGGTGTTCATATCTTGAAGAGGATATGATAAATGTTGATGCCTTTGAGGCAGCTTTTCCCCACAACAACAAAAAATCAGTTCCTTACGTTGTAATTGAGTCTTGTAGCCTGATGTGATGAGCTGCCTTTGGAGTGGAAGCATAATCTGATTGTGTGTGGTACCTTATCTTACTGAGCAAATGTGTAATTGGAGCCTAGGGCTGGCAGCCAAATCCAGATGCAAGCTGGAAACAAAATGTATATTAGCCCAAGAATCACTTACCCAGGAGCAGAATGTTGGGGTGTGGGGGTAGCTTTAATTCTGCTTGCTGTATGTCATTCAGAAGCTTAATTCAGGAACGCCTGGACTTTTCTGGCTTCTCTTACTGTCCTGGACACCCTCCTCTCCTTTCAAAAGTAGCCTGTTTTACTGGAACCACTGGGGAGCAGTGAGATCCTCTGGGAACTGTTGTGCTGCTTTGCTCTGAGTGTGGTGGACTTGCCCTGTCAGTTTTTGGTAATAAGAAATGGGTTTTACTTTTCTTATTTAGACCTTACTTTGAAGGACTGTCACACTCCAGCTCTCAGACAGAAATTGGGAGCATTCACAGCATCAGGAGCCAGAAAGAACCACCAAGTCCTGTAAGTCACATTTCAAGTGTTACCTCTCTGCACTCTCTCTAATTGCATGTGTAAATTGAAACACCCTCTCTGACACCCCTAACTTCCCAAGGATTTGGATGCAGAGATACAAATTTTCTGCTAAGAAAACTCATTTGGACTTCTTGGGGACTGGAGATTTTTTGGCCAGTTTGGGGTTTTTTTTTTGTTGCTTTTTGTTTGTTTTTTGGGGTTTTTTTTGTTGTTGGTTTTGTTTTGTTTTAATGCAAATATGGTATTAAGTCGAGGGTGCATCTTCAGCTTATGTATTGAATACTTGCTGATGGTGTAAATAGCTTCAGATTCCCATGTGCCTGAAATGACTGCCAGGATGGGAGATGTTGCCTGGGAGTTTTAGGGACTTCCTAGCACTCTGTGGAGGAAGCTTTTCTTTGCTGATGTTGGGGTATTTTTCCTGATGGCTGACAGTGAATGGTCAGGGGCAGCTCAGCTGCTTTTCCATTCCCTCCTGAATGGACATAAGGTGTCAGTCCCATCCCACAGCATTTTATTGCCTCTCCTGTGTGTTGTGCATCAGCTTTGCCACATCCCACAGTGATGTGTGAGCAGGGAGCACTGCTGGCCATGCTGCAGAGCTGTGTGATGTTTAAATGGAGAAGCCTCTCTTCTGAACAGCCTGACCCAGAGAGCATGGCTGGAAACTGTGCTGGTGCTAAACCTCCTGAGGATTTTTCTTCTCTCAAGCAGGTAGAAGTGCCTGAAAAGACAAAGAGTCTTGGAACCAAACATGCAGGCGACAGTGTTTCTGACACTGTCCCTTATGTAAGTTGAAAATGCACTTTTTGACCTTCCTCCTGTCAGTTTGGTGTCAGCTGTGGGCTGCATTCTGTGGGGTGCATCTGTCTGTCTGTATAGCTGCACATGCAACACAACTTCCATGGGTAAAATCAGCTGCAGTGAAGATGGCACTGAGTTCTCCTCCTGGCCTTAGTTTGGAGCTTCTTGTCTTTCAGCCTTTTGCAGGTGAAATGCTCTCTTTGACTTTTGTTCAAACAGCTAGCCCAAAGTTTGCCACTGAGCACATAAAGGATGCTCAAGGCTGTTCCATTTGATCAGACAGAAGTATTACTTTAAGCTGATTGGGCAGAAATCAAGCTGGTCCTGGGGTAGAAATCTCAAAGCTCAAGTTGCTGTGCTGGGAACGTGGGGTGTGTAACATTTCTCTCATTTCTTTCTGTCTTAGCTAGTTCATTTGGGTACGATGAATTCATCTGCATTGCATGAGGAGGCATGTCCCTGGCTTTGAGCTGTGAGAGTGCCTGTTCCAAACAGCATCTCTGAACACCTTTCCTCCCTCCAGCTCCCTTGTGAGGCAGAGCTGGGAACAGGTAGCCCCAGACAGCCACTCCTGGTTCCCCCCTTTGGCAGTGAGGAGGATGTCTGGAAGAGGCAGGCTCAATATGCCCCAGCCGGAGCTAAACTCTCAAGGTGAGACAGAGGGTTTGTTCCTGCTAATTCTGTTCCCTGTGTTTTGGCAGGAGTCTAACCAGCAAGCTGAGGTCCAGGAGGCTGAGCTCCCCACTCCAGATGTGTTTGTGGAGAAGCTCCCACCCAGTGGGAAGATCACAAAGACAGAGTCTCTCATCATCCCATCCACCAGGTACAGGGGACAGGGCTGTGCCTGCTGCAGGCTGCTCAGGGGAGTCATGGACAGTGTGCTAGTACTTGGTCAGGGTGGCCTCAAGGCAGTAAGCTGCAAGGACATCCTCCTGTGTTTGGGCACTTGAGCAATGGGTCTAGAGCACTTGGTAAATGATTGTCCAGAGGTATTCTGTGCTGCTTTGGGTGTGTGACTGCAGTTTGCCTGGCTGGATCTTATGATGCTGGTGTAGCAGTAGCAGAGAGGGGATGTGGGTGTTAGCACAGGCTGTGGAAGTCATCCTGGGACTCCTGGGAATGTGCTGAGCCGTGAGCTGTGCTGTCAGAAGCAGAACCAGCCGGGCTCAAGCTAGCTCAGATCTCCGTGCAGAATTCCCTCCCCGGTGCTTGTGCTGGCATCACTGGGGCTGCCAGACGGGCGGTGGGGCTCTGGGGGCTGTGTCTCGCTCAGAAGAGGGCCTGCCCTGGCAGTGTGAGTCTCCCAGCAGGTCTGAGGGGAAGCAGACGGGCCGGCGGGGCAGGAGCACGTCGCTGAAGGAGAGGCAGCCGGTGCGGCCGCAGAACGAGAGAGCCAACAGCCTGGACAACGAGCGCTCCCCGGACACCCGGCACCACCTGCAGGTCGGCTGGCTCTGCTGCCCTCCAGCCACTCCCTGCTCCTCCTCTCTCTCCTTGTCCTTCTGGTTCGGGCTCTGTCCCTGCTGGGAAGGAACTGGGCCCCGCAGCTTCAGGAAGGAGGGAGTTTGTCTTGGCTAAAATGTTCTCTTCCATGCAGTCCGCTGGGGTTTGCCAGCTTGGAGCTTTGTCAGCCAGCCATAAACTCAAAGCACTGGAGCAGATTGTTAGAATGAGAAATGAATAGGGGTGTGTTGAGGAATTACTCCTTTGAAATAAGGCAGATTGCTAGGGACTGTCTTGTGCACAGCATATGTGCTGTGCTTTTGTTAGCTGTGGGACTCACTTATTTCCCTCCTTGAAGGAGATTGTTCCTGGCTTTTATGAATCTTAAATTCCTGGGCTGCTGTTAGTTGGTTGGTATAAAGTGATGTAAGTAAAAGTGCATGGCAGAAGGAGTAGTGGCCAACAAATCCATGGTGGCTGACACTGGGGAAGCTGCAGAGTGTCCAGTGTGCCTTTGCTGAGGGGTGACTGGCCAGCATGCACATCAATTGCAAGAATTGGAGCTGCAGGCTTGGTGACCAAAGCTGACACCTCTTTCTGTTCCTTCTCTGTGTCTTTATTTCCAGATCCCCAGGAAAACAGTGTATGATCAGCTGAATCACATCCTGGTTTCTGATGACCAGCTGCCAGAAAACATTATCCTTGTCAATACATCTGACTGGCAAGGCCAGGTAAGGGCAGGAGGCATCACCTGGAGCACAGTTCTCCTGCACTGTTCTTCCTCAGGAATGGACAGGCCTTGAGCTCTGCACTGACCAAGCAGGGTCTGCTGCCTGCAGAGTGCTCAGTGCCCACAGGCTGGATTTCATCTGGCCAGGAGATGCTGGGATCTTATAAAGCTTTGCCACCTGAGCCTTTCCACAGAGGTGTTTTCTTCCCCAAATAATGCCATTCCTTGTGGTTAGCAGCACTGGGAGTGTGGCTAAACCCTTGCACTCAGAAGCCCCCTAAACTGTGGTAGGCTGGGACAAAGGAAGGTCTGACCTTGTGGTGGTTTAGGCTGAGATTTCTGAGCACAGGTGGTGAACAGGAGAAAATGTTTTGGATCAGCTCTGTAGCCATGTACACGTGCCTGTGACTGCTGACTGCAGGAATCGCCCCATCCTTGCTGAGTGATGGTTGTTTTAAGGAGAACTCTGACCAATACTTCCTTTTGCTGACAACAGATTTGGGAATTTTTACAAATTTGGAGCAAATTTTCCTCCTTTTGGAGCCTTATTCTGAGAAAGCAATGAAATATGTATGGAAGAGGACCAATGTACACGTGCTGGGTGGCCCTTGCCTGGGGAACTTGTGCCAGGCTTGTGGAGTTACATTGTCTGCTTTGGCTTTCTGTTTCTGAAAGAACTAGGGTCTCAATGTGTGAAAGAGCAAAAATACCATCTGAGCTGCTGGTTCCACTGTCTCTGTTCTTGGAAGACACAGAAATGCCTTCTAGAGATGGACAGAAGATATTGTAGATCACCTTCCAGGGGTTCTGGCAGCTTGTGCCTGCAGTATCAGAGGGCATGAGGGATATGGACTGGAGTGTATAGATTAGTCATGCAGAAATTGAAAGTGTGAGATAATTACTGAGTGCTATAATTAATGTTCATGTGTACTTGAGGTGTGTGGTGCCCCCATCAGCTGCATGGAGGGGAAACAACTCCTCACAAGGAGCATGGGTGTGGTAGCACCCTTCCCTTTCTTCAGTGTTTAAGGATGGGCAGAGCACTGCATTTCTTTAAAATGGAAATCAGAGAGCTGCAGCTGCACTGCCAGAAGCAGGCAGGTAAGCAGTGTCTGCTCTTTCCCAGGGCTGTCTGCTCAGTGAATGCTCTGCTGGCCCTGCCCTCTGTGGCTGTAAAAACTGTGCTGCATCTCTGGGACATGGTGTTGTGTCTGTCAAGAAGATGCTTCCATTTTTCTAGGAGAACTTTCCTTTGGCTGCTGTGCGGGGAGGAGGCATTTGTGAAACAGCCACATCACCTTCAGACACAGGGAGAGTGCCCAGGAGTGGGTGTGAGAATACTCAGGAGGTTGAGGGGGGCACATTTTCTTCTTGTGACAAACTGTACTGAAAAAAAGGACTAAAAATGTTCTGTTCTCTCCTCAGTACCTTTCAGATGTCTTGCAAAAGCACACCTTGCCAGTGGTCTGCACATGTTCCTCTGCTGATATTCAGGCAGCTTTCAGCACAATTGTCTCCAGGATACAGAGATAGTAAGTTCTCACCTAAAAGCCTCTCAGCTCCTGTGCCCCAGGACTCAGCGAGTTCATTTCTCAACTACTGCATGAAACCTTTCCAGTCTGCTCTCCTGAAGTCAGAATTGCATTCTGTGGCTCTTCAGCACTCACCACCTCTGCTGTTCTGCCTCGTGTGGGACATGCAAGCCCCCAGCAGCAGTGATTATCAGAGACTGTGCCTTGGGGGCTGCCTTGGGTGTGCAGTGCATGCAAAACAAATAAAAGGGTTTAAAATAGTTCTTGGTCTCCCTTCCAATTCCCAGAATAATTCCTCAGTTCCTGAAGGCACTCCCTGCTTACCTGCTGGAGGCTGTGGGTACCTGAGTGTGTTCTCTGACCCAGCAGTTAGTTAGGTACATCCTAACCTAGATAGTTGAGCCCAGCCCTTTAGAATATCAAAATGTGCAAAAGAAGGAGCAGGGAGACCAATTAAGAAATTACTGAAGAATGTTGTATTTTATGAATAATGTTTTAAGCTGCTGAGAATCATTGCAATATTGCCTTGTGTATTGAACAAACTCTCTTCTGCTATAATTGTTATTAACCAGTTTTTTTGGTTTGTCTTTTTTTTGCTGCTTGTTCTGAAATATGTGGTTGAAGGCACAATTACAAATATGTTTCCTCTTTTTCTGTCTAGCTGTAACTGCAACTCACAGCCTCCAAACCCAATTAAAATTGCAGTGGCAGGAGCCCAGAATTACCTCAGTGCTGTGTTGAGGCTCTTTGTAGAGCAGCTGTCTCACAAAACCCCCGACTGGCTCGGCTACATGAAATTTCTGATCATCCCTCTAGGTAAATAAGGAATGGTGTTTCCTCACAGGGAGGGGAATGGGTGAAATCTGCTGTGTTCCCTCAGGAGAAGCCTTTCTGGAGCTTTGGCTATGGGTTAAATGAGGCAAATTATTACATGATTGTGTGGTGCTGGTGTTGCTGCTCTTGTGGGAGTGAATTCCATCTCTAAGTTCCTGATCCAAAGTCTGCTTTTGTTTGAAGCAAGGGGTTAAGTACTTCCTCCCCTTACAGGGAGACTCTTATGCACAGAATTGTTCTGGAAACCCTTCTCCCTGGCTGAAATGTTAAATTCAGTGGGCACCACGTTTCCCAAAACAATAACTGTTCTGGCCTCCCTGGGCTTGACTCAGAAAAGATTAAGAAGAGGGGTTGAAATTTTTTAAAAGGCTCTGAAACTGCTGAGAATTTGAATTATTCAAATTACATGCATCTCTTGACCTTTACTTTTCATGCTGGTCTGCTCAGGTTTTTCCCTCACTTTACCTCTGCCCTTTCAGCAGCTCATCAAGCCTGCCTGGGTGGAACATTCCCCAGCTTGGATTGCTTGTGCTGAGGGAGGTAGAACGCACTGATAGCAGCACCAGGGGCCTCGTGCAGTCAGGAATGTGGTGGTGGCAAGGCCTGGGAAGCAGGGGAGTCACTGGTGCAGTGGGCAGGGACATCTGGGCACTGCTGGTGTGCTCCAGGGCTTGGCTTGTGTGGACAGAGCATTTAAGTGATGCAAGAACACTTGAAAAGCACTTTTTGCCAGTGTTTTCCAGTTTTCTGGGTTTGGGGGCAGCTGATGGAAGTTCCTATAGGAATCAGAAGCTGCTGCCCAGCACCGTAAACACTGGAGTTAGGCTGTCCATTCATTGGTGGCATTTGCAAAAGTTAAATAAAAAAGGCAGAGGAAAAGAAAGAACGGAATCCTTCTGTAAAAAAAGGCATTTCGTTTCCAAAGTGGTTGGCAGGAAGAGAAGAGAGAGCCCTTTAGGGAGGAAAAACAAAAAAATATTAATTTCTGCAAGGTTAAATGTGCTTTGAATGAGAATCTGTGTCTGAGACTTTGCTGCTCGCTTGCTGACTGTCTCCTGGCCTCAGAATAAGAGTTTTCTGTCCTGCAGTTTTTAATGATCTGAAAATACTCTCTTTGAAAGTGAAACACAAGATTTAACTAGTGTTTGGGTTTAGGTTGGTTTTTTAATCTTAAAACTTTGTTTTGTAATCAAAAAAGAAAAAAAACGAACCAGACACTTTGATAATGAAATGCTTTAGAACTGTGGATTCTTTTTAGATTCTACTTTAAATATAGCAACTTCTCTAACAGGATCTTTTCCACAGAAGTCTGCAGTATTTCCTGATTGGATCAAGTGCTTATTTCTGGCCAGCTCTCTGGCAGTTCATTAAAGTGATTGAGGAGCCACCTCTCATTTCTGACAATTGAAAAAGCACCAAAGACAGAATGGTGACCATGCCATAAATGTCTTAAAGGAAAAGCCTCTCTGCTGCTTGCAATACCTTTGAAATGGGGTTGGTGGTGAACTAGGGTTTCTCCATGGATGGGTTTACCTTCTGAGTCCACAGCTACACCCTCCAGTGACAGAAGAGTCAGCCCTCAGTGGTTTATTAGCCATCAGAAATGCTCAGTGTCTGTAAACATATGAACTGGGAGATTCAGTCCTGCTCCATGCCACTGATTGCATGGCTGTAAGACTCCTCTGCTGTCTAAAACACTGTATCCTAGCTGAAAAGGGGAAAATCAAATGTTGAGGGGTTTTTTTGGCTGTTTGGGGTATTTGAACATTTTATATAGCTCCCATGGGTAGGACTTCTTGGGAGCCTTGCTTTGATTACTTGTTTCCATGTGCAGAGTGTGGGAAAGCTTCTCCAGCCCAGGGTGCAGAGCTGTGCTGTGTGCCCTGCTCAAAACTCCCTGCAGGGGAAATGTGGGGTCCCAGCCTCTCCTGACCCTGAGGCAGCTCAGAGGCACCTCCTGCTTTCACCTCTCCTTGAAGGCTGGAAATCAGCTTGGAGGCTTGGAGCCCTGAGACAGTGGGTTTATTGTTTGGGTCTTTTTTTTCACCAGAGCTTTCCTGGAGCATGGTGAGGGCAGTTCAGCAACTGGGGTCATCTTGAAGGGATTTCTCAGGTTTCCAGTTAACTCAGCTGTCTGGAAGTGTGGCTTGATGGGCAAATTTGGTGTGCAGGAAGGAGGAAAATAATGTGATTAAGAGGAGTTCTGAGGCTGCTTCATGGCTGAGTGTAAATGTTCAGGGCTGGTGCTGAGCCTGACTGCCAGACTGGCTGGGCAGGGTGATCCTGGCACACCTTTTCTCCTGTGTTCAGAGACTGTGGAGGTAGTGGCTAGGGGGTGTTGTTTGTTTTGGGGACACAGATGGCCTTAAAGGAAGGTGGCTTAACATAATGAACCCTCCCAGGGCAGAGGTTGTCACTTGAACACCTTCCCTGTCCTGCTCAGTGTCAGTGTGCACTCAGATGTCCATGCAGGGCTGGAGGCTGGACACACAAAGCTTCTGCAGGAGATCTTTCCATGCTTATGGAGGAGCTGGGCCACGAGGCTCAGCCAGAGTGAGCAGGGACCTGCTGCACCTGCCAGTGTTCACTGGGTCCTGTAATGCTGGGGCTCTGCTTTCTGCCTCAAATTGCAGCCTATTTATTGAGCTTTTAGCCCTTCTCCACAGATTAAACAAGCCTCACTGGGTTGTTTGTCCTGCCTGGGGGCAATTGCCTCTTCTCAGTGTTGCAGAACAGCTGTGGGGTACAAATGGTGCTTGGAGGAAGGGGTCTGGCCCCTCCTGGCTGTGGTGCAGCCTGTGGGCAGGAAGGGCTGTTTGGGAGAGCTGCTTGCAAAACTGAGAGACATGGAGAGCTGTAGAGCCTTTGTGCCTTCCAAATCATTTATTTCCTCAGCAGTTTCCCAGTCCTGTTTCCTTTGGCCTTTTAAAATTTAATTTGTTAGGGGGAAGGTTCAAGTGAAAGATAGCAGTGTGTTGAAGCAGTCTGCACTGGGAAGTCTATTTGCATGCTCTTGTAGAGATAAGCTGGACTAAATGACTTGGTTATAATTGAAGAAATTTATTTCTGAGGTGTCTAGTGTGGTTTTGATTTTGGGGTTTAATTCCTTGCAGAACAAACCCATGCTTGTGTCCAGTGCTGGAGAACACAGCTGTGATGTTTTCCTTTCTTTCTTAGGCTCTCATCCAGTGGCCAAGTATCTGGGGTCTGTAGATTATAGATACAACAACTTCTTCCAAGATCTGGCCTGGAGAGATCTGTTCAACAAACTTGAAGCACAGACCACTGGTAAGACTCTGTGTCTGTCTGGCCTGTGTGGGATGAAAAGCTCGAGTGAGTAATTTTAGCAGAGGTCAAGTAAATACAAGAGGAAGCAGACAAGTGGTTTTGTTCCTCTTTTCTTCTCACTCCACCACATTCCCATTTCAGATGCTGACCTTTCTAAGTCTTGCCCATGGTGGTTTGCTCCCAGTTATTGGCTCCCAGAGGCATTAACTAGCTGCCTGTGAGTCATGCTGTTCTTACCTAGCTCTCAGCTTTGTTCTTTGATGTGGAGGTCTTGCTCCTAAGTTCAGTACATTGCTTTCCTTCAGGAACTGTGCAGCCTAAAACCTTTGGAAAACTGGAAGCTCTGGGAAGATTAACTTCTGTTAGTTGTGTGTGAGAAAGATCCTGCCAGCAGACTTGAAAACATTCTCATTAAAGAAGAATTTTGTTCTTCACCAGTGTGGTAACAAGTGGGAGCTGCCCTAGGTCAGACCAACAAGTTCCTGTTCTGATCTGAGTTTGTTCTAGGCCAGATTAAAACCTTACTTCAGTCAAAGTGCTAATTTGTTTAAAATATGAATGCTTACAGTTTCTCCCTCCTTTTCTTCAAGAATGGAAAGGAACAGGAGAAAGGAGGATTTACCACATTAAGGGCTATGTGAAGGCTTGAGATTTGATGCTGTTGTGGCAGCATTGCCCACACAGAAATTTCATTAGAAGGAAAAAGCTCTGAAGTTTGTGTAGCACCACGAGTGTTGCAATGTGGTTCTCCCTGTTGGAATTGCAGAGTTCCTGAGACTCCCAGAATGTTCCTGGAAGTCCTCTAGCCATGAGAGGAGGAGAGAGACCTCTTCAGGGGTAATTGTTGAGAGCTGTTTCCAGCAGAAGTCAGCCCTGTTTGGAGCAGGAGGCTGGACTAAAAATCTCCTAGTATGCTGTCCAAGCTACACTTTCCTTTAATCCTGAATTCAGGGAAGAACTGGTGTATGGAACTGGTTTCCTTTAATTACTTGGTGCACTTGAAAATGCAGAAAAATGTCAATACAGACTTGATTTTTGTGTCTGAATTAGGAATACTTCATTACCTGTGGAAACCCAGAAAGAGCCATATCTGTTCCTTAGTTGATTGTATGCTATAAGGAAAAGTCCACCTCATTTTTGTATAGTGCAGACTTTGTACATTCTGCATTTTTGTCTGTGTGGTGGCAGCTGCACAGGAACTCCATAATGGCACAAGAAGATTTGGCAGAGAGATCTTACCAAATAACTCTTACCAGTTCACTGTTCAAATACAAAGAGTCTGGGTTAAAATGCCCATTTTAAAGTATGGAAGTGCCTGTTGAAGGTCACTTGTGTTCCTGGGATCTCACAGTTGAGGCTCTTTGGTAGAAACCAAAGAAGTATGGAAGGCATTTAGCAAATGTCTTTGTGTCAACTTGAATGAACCACAGTCTCACAAAATCACAGGATCTTTGTGCTCTTCCTACCCTTGTGTGCCCCTCAGTCTTTTTGGCCAACTGAGCAGGGCCATGAGTTCATCAGAAACTCAGGTAACTCAGTGCTGGTGTAAGAGCAGCTCACCTGGGAGACATGGCCAGGCACTTTGTCCAGGCAGACACCTGCAGCCAAGGCATGAAATATCTAAAGCTGACTCTGGGCAGGGACAAAGAAAAGCTTTTAACAAATCTAAAAGACCCCAGATTTGGTCAGAAATGCTGAGTACAGATTCAGCTTTACTGTGCTCTGGGGTAGGCAGAGCTTCTTGTGCTAGGTATAGAGCTGGTGGGCACCACCAGCAGGTGGAGAACAGGGCTGGCAGGTCTGAGGGAGAACAGGGCTGGCAGTGGTCTGAGGGAGAACAGCACTGGCAGGTCTGAGGGAGAACAGGGCTGGCATGGTCTGAGGGAGGCCAGGGCTGGCATGGTCTGAGGGAGGCCAGGGCTGGCAGTGGTCTGAGGGAGGCCAGGGCTGGCAGTGGTCTGAGGGAGGCCAGGGCTGGCAGTGGTCTGAGGGAGGCCAGGGCTGGCAGTGGTCTGAGGGAGAACAGGGCTGGCAGGTCTGAGGGAGGCCAGGGCTGGCAGGTCTGAGGGAGGCCAGGGCTGGCAGTGGTCTGAGGGAGACCAGGGCTGGCAGGTCTGAGGGAGGCCAGGGCTGGCAGGTCTGAGGGAGAACAGGGCTGGCAGTGGTCTGAGGGAGAACAGGGCTGGCAGTGGTCTGAGGGAGAACAGGGCTGGCAGGTCTGAGGGAGAACAGGGCTGGCAGTGGTCTGAGGGAGAACAGGGCTGGCAGGTCTGAGGGAGGCCAGGGCTGGCAGATCTGAGGGAGGCCAGGGCTGGCAGATCTGAGGGAGGCCAGGGCTGGCATTGTGTGAGCAGTCATTGAATGCTTTTCCTGTGTTCTCTGCAGTTTCGGATGCGCCCGACGTCGTGTCCCGGATAACTCAGTACATAGCAGGGGCAAACTGTGCTCACCAGCTGCCCATTGCTGAAGCCATGCTGACCTACAAACAGAAGAGGTATGGCCCTTCCATCCTGCTGGCTCCCAGCACCAGCTGCTGCTTGAGAGCAAAGTGCTTTTCTCATGTTGTGCCAGCAGTCTGAAAACCGAACAGCAAAGGCCTTGGGAGGCTGCACCCAGCAGTGTGTCCCACTCAGGGAATCTACAGCAGCAGGGTTGCTTTAAGTGCAGAGATTCTGTTTTTTCAAGATGTAAGAGGTTTGGGGAAGTGCAGGATGGGGATGGACAGGTTTTATGTGCTTAGGTTCCAGAGATGTCTCACCACAGTGACCTTAGGTGTGTTAGACTGGACCTTGGCATTCTCCCACAGAGTATCTTCTGTGAGAGCTGACCTTTTTTACATTGGCATTTAGGGAACTAAGCCCCTTTCTTTTTGGAGTGTAAATAGCAGAGCTTCTTGCAGGAGAGACAAAATCCTTGTTGATTGGCAGTTGCAAGCTACCAGGACTCCTGCTGACATTCACCAGATTTCATTTCAGCTTCTCTTAAGGGATAAGCAGGAGGGAGGATTGGAGACTTAAAACAAGATTCAGGAGTAGGTAGGGCCTCCTGTGGCCATGGTCCAGGAGGAAGAGTAAGTGTCACTGAAAGGTAGAGAAGCACTGTTATCAAGGGACAGAGGAGAATGATAGATTTGAACTCAGCTGATGTGAGTTTCCTCAGTTAGGGACTAGCAACTCCCTATGAGACGTGGATGTTGTTAATTTTTAATTACTTCTGTTTGATTTTTCATTTTTGCTCCATTAACATCCATTATTAGTGTCTCCTTTGCCTAAGAATTGGGAGAAATTGAAAGTGTGCTTAGCATCACTTTTCCCCCTTCTTTTTGGAAATTCTCATAGTATATTGCTTTTGCACTCCTGTGGAATTCCTGTCTGCTCTCACATTACTATGCAGAAATGATTCAGTGAAATTTCACCCATTCTACATGTTTTTCCTGTATTTCCAGACTGACTAGTCAAGTAAAAGACACTAGTCTAGTCTCTTCATGTATTTGTGGACTTCTGTTAAAGTTAACATGATTATAAGGATGAAATTTAAAGAGCTACAGAGCACTTGAAGCTCTTGCCTTCAGTTCTGCATCTAGTTTTTGGTATGAAGACTTACTTTGGTTACCAGCAGGGAGCTCAAACACCCCAGTGCAGTGGGAATCCCTTCTGAGGCTGCCTGGTTCTTCCTCTGCACCCTTCAGGTGCTGGGTTCTGCACTGCTTTCCTCTGCCCCCTCCATCCTGTTACAGCTTCATTTGTGCCATTACAACACATTTAAAGATTTTGAGTTTCTAGTGTGTCCAGAAGGTCAATTCAGCACTTTGTTGGAAAACAGCTGAAATGTATTTGAGCTGTATCCCTCCTGGCAGTGTGCAGGACTGCTTTACCAGGCTGGTCTGATCCATTTAGATTCATAGTTTTCATTTAGGAGGTTATTGGGAAGAGAGATTGCTGAAACTCACAGTCAGACTCTGGCATAACCTGCAATCTCTCAGTATTTCTGTGTGTCTGCCTTAAAATAATTTCTGCTTTCAGGTCAGTGCCCTGTGAGCAAAGGAGAGTGAGTCAGAGGCTCTCACTGGAGCATGGGCAGTGTCTCCTGTGTGCTTTCCTTTAGGAATGGGGGTCCCTGTCACTGGCAGCAATTTAGGAAGGGTATTGTTAAAAACAGTACAGAAATTGTGTCTCCATTAGCACTATCTAAACAAATGTATCACTTTGTTGTAAGTATAATAACACATTTATCTTTTTCTTTGGTTGCTTGCTGAAAAGGAAAAAGAGCTTTCATTTTGATTTTACCATAAGGTATCAGTTCCTTTTAGGTTCCCTCTCCCAGCTCCTCTCTCTTTTCCCAGTGAACTGGTGGTTTCTGCCTTGTTTAACAGCTCCTGCAGGTCTGGGATGCACAGTTTGTGCTTTGGGTTGAATTCTGCTCACTGCTTTGAAACCATGGCATCTGCTGGCAGAATGCAGCATTGAAAGTGACTGCTGTGCCTTTGGACCACACATTTGGGCTCCCAGGATGTAGACTGAGTGGGAATGAAGGAGTTGGTCAGAGAGTAGGTTAGAGCAGTACAACATGGAGAAAGTGGATTTTTTTCCTTGCCTTTTCTAGATAGAGCATAGCTCCAGAAGGATCAGGATTGAGAAAAGGCTTTTCAGTTCCCCTCTGTTAGAGCTGGAGTGCTGTAGGTGGCACTCAGTGGCTCAGGGTGAGGATCAGCTGTGCAGTGTCTGAGTGCACACCAGCAAATCTCCTCCCTGTAATCAAAAATTTGAGGCCTAGTCTCTTACTGGCAGAGCACCCCAAACATATGGGACTTCTCTGAGCTTAAGAAAGAGAAGACAGATGTGTGCTGGCAGTGGAGCTGTGCTCTCTGAGCTGCCTCCAAACCCCCCATGCTCTGCAGGGTCCCTGATATGAATCATATGATTATTGGGCATTTTTTAGTTTGTACTCAGCACACAAAGTTACTGCAACTCCCTCCCCCTTGAGGCCAGAGGTGAATGGCTTCTCCAAGGCCAGCTTTCAAGGCAGTGGTCCAGGTAGAAACAAGCAGCACTACCTACAAATTCATTGCAAAAGAATTCTCCCAGAATCCTGGCATTTGCTCTGTTAAACAAGTCCTAGTGGTGCAAGGAAAGCCCAGCCAGTCTCTAGGATGTAGCTGTATGTGATGAGCTGCTTCACAACTCTCTTGCCAGCTGTCCCTGTTCTGACCCCGCTCTCTCCCCGTGCCCTTGTTCTGTTTGTCATGGCAAAGGTTGGCGCATGAACTGCCTGTGATGGACTGCAATGGTGCCAAAGCTTTGTCCTGGTCTTCTGCAGCACCTGCTGACCTTACCTGAAAGCACAGGGGCTGGCTGGGAGGAGGGGGGTTCTCAAAGGAAATGAAGTGCCATTGCAGCTCCTCTGAGTTACACTGGGTGACTGACTGTGTCTGTGAGCTCTGGGAGAAGCCCTGGTTGCTGAATTCTGAAGGAGCAGTGCAATCCAGGCAGCACCTGGGGAGCTGAGACCCTGGGGATGGGGTGGGCCTCTCACCACGAGGGGCATGTCACTGATGTGTCTCTGCATTGCTTTCTTGAAAGAAACCCTGTGGTGTCTGAGGCCTGAGAGTCAGCTCTCACAATTCCCAGTGCAGCTGGATTGCTGGGCTGGTGTCACCCACTGTAATTCAGTGCCCAGCACAGCTCATGCCCTGTGGCTTCTGGATAGCCCTTGCATGGATCTGGGGAGCAGCCTGGCTGTTGGAAATGGAAGCATTGCTCACTTGTCAGGGCAAGGGCTGGATCACTGCCTGCCTGGTTATGTGTTTACCAAAAGCTTTTGGGAGCACTTCCCAGCTCTTGCTCCCAGTTCCCTTGGATTGGAGGGCTCCTGGGCAGTAGGGAGCACAGATTACACTGATCCTGCCTGCTGTGTGTCTCAGAGGCCCTGCAGGGCAGTGGCTGAGCAGTCCAGGTCATTGCTCTGAGTGCTTCTCCTCAAACACACCCTGCAGCAGCTGCTGGACCTGAATCTGGCTGGCCAAGAGGGGCCTGGTCCCTCCTCTGGCTCAGCAGAGCTCATCTTACCTGCTGGTTACTGCAGGAAACTCCTTGGGCAGCTGCTGGAAATGCAACAGGAGTGCAGCAGAGGAGAGTCAAGGCTCGAGAAATGATGGATGTCCTGTTGGTTATGTCCAGCCCACCACAGGAAAGTGAAGATGCTGGAAAGGAGGTTTTTGGGAAGGCTGAGAGGAGACTCGTGTGATGTGTCACGAGGACCTGGTGTTGCTTTGTCCCTTGTTTGGTTTGGCCCTGGTGGAAGCAGGACAGTGTTAGCCAGCAGACAGCTGGAGTTGCCCAGGGGGCAGGACAGATTCCATTTCATAGGTGAGTGGTGGTGGTGGTACCTGGCCTGAAATGGCCCAGAGGCCTGACAGTCCTTCAGTGACAGAAGTCCTCTCTTTTCTGTTGCCTCCTTCAGGACTTGACTGGAATAAAGGTGGTGCCTGAGACCCTCCTGGTCACATCAATTACTGCTAAAAATCACAAACTTGGGCCACGTCTGACATTAAATTACAGCTGAGGTAGCAGGGCCTTCAGAAGCCTTGTGGGTAAAAAAAAAGAAAAAAAAAGCCTTGGGCATGTGGAGTTAACCCTCTGTGGAGTTAACCCTAGCTACCTTTCCAGAGTTGGGAGATATTTCAGTTGCAGGGCTGTGATAGGAGGAAGAATCAAAGCAGCTGTTACCGAGGTGAAAGGATTCTGAATTCATGTTTTGGGATCTTGAGTTCCTGAAGAACAAAAATTGGGAAGAGCATGAAGGAAGAAATGAAGAGCAAGCATGGTCTTCTCATCTTTTCTCTCATCCACAAGAAGAACAGCTGTTTTGATAAGCTGCATTTCCAGAGACTCATGTGCAAGAGCAGAGTTCCCAGGAGGATGTGTGACGGGACTAGGCTGGCTGAGCTGAAATCCAGCTGCATTGCTTCAGGAGCAGCCTGTGCATCGCTGTGGGCCCTGATAAATGGTGGCTGAAGCAACTGATGTATTTCACTGCAGTGGGAATCAGAGCTCTCAGGGGAACAAGAATGAGTTTTCTGCTGGAACTGGACATGGCTGGTTTGTTCAGAGCTCAGAGCAAAGCCATCAGTAGCTGAGAGATCACTGGGTGGCTGTGGTGCTTCTCTCTTGGTGAGTGGGGCTCACTTTCTGCCAGCCTCCAAATCCAGGGAGCTGAAGGAAAGAGAAGAGAGCTGAGCCTCTGTTCTGTGCCTCTCCCAACAGCTCTGTGGTTTTCTCCTTTCCCTTTGCAAACCTGGAGCTGGAAACGTCCTGTTTGTAGGAGATGTGTTTGCTGGGCCCTGCAGAGGTTTTTGCAAAGATGGGACCTTCCTGCCTTCCAGCACGGAATCAGGGACTTGGTCACTTTGTCCTGTGCTTGAGGAGAGCAGCGAGGGTGCAGTGCCTGAGGGTGTGAGGTACAAAGGGAGCAATGGCCCTGGCTTTTTCTTAAAGATGGATCAGCAGAGCTGAGCCAAAGCAAGAGGCTGTATGCAAAATCGTGCTCTGCTTTAGACCAGAGGGAATTCTGGCTGAGTCATGTTCACTGCAGTTTTATGACATCCTTTCCTTGGGGCTTAGAGGAAAGTGTCCAACCTGTTCTGATCGCACAGGTTAACAACGTTTGTGCATTTGGTGCATTTCTGATCTGTGCTGGAAACAGCATAGAAAGACCTGCAGTACTTATGCTACTCCCAGCTAAATTCTGGATGAAAGCAATGCTGGATGGATTTTTCTGACCACTGGGGGATGCACAGGAAGAGAAACATGAGAAGTCTGTGTTTGTGTGCTTCCTACCTGTTTCCTGTGCTCAGTCACTGAGAAATGTGTGTCTTGCCTGTGCAGTCACTTCCCTCTGCTGAGCTGTAGCTCCTCCAAACATGTGGATGTGCTCCTGTGGTCTTCTGCTCACCTCTGTTGCCACTGAAGGGAGCAATGGCTCTGCAGGCCCTTCTGGCCTGCCTTCCTCCTCGTCCATCTCTTCCTCCTCTTGTCTTTGCCCCCTAATTCCTGCTGGGTTTGACTGTGGCCTCATTGCCTTTCTTCACCCTCATCTTCCTGGCGGGGCCCAGAGCAGAGGGGCTCTCCAGATGTGTGTGGCGTTGTCTCCGGCTGTTTCTGGGGCTGGTGTGCCCTTGGCTGGGCTGGGCCCTGCTATGGCTGCGTGCCCGGTGCTGGGGCTGTGCCTGTGGAAGCTGCCGGCAGCAGGGAGGCCATGAGGGCGCGGCCATGAGGGCGCGGCCATGAGGGCGCGGCCATGAGGGCGCGGCCATGAGGGCGCGGCCATGAGGGCGCGGCCATGAGGGCGCGGCCATGAGGGCGCGGCCATGAGGGCGCGGCCATGAGGGCGCGGCCATGAGGGCGCGGCCATGAGGGCGCGGCCATGAGGGCGCGGCCATGAGGGCGCGGCCATGAGGGCGCGGCCGTGCCAGTGCTGCGGCAGTCATGGCAGGTCCCGGCTTGTAACGCGGCAGGGCCACGACTCGGGGGCGTGCCGGCCGTGGCACCCGGCTCCAAGGGGAAATGTGCCGGCCGTGGCACCCTGCTCCATGGGAGATGTGCCGGCCGTGGTACCCGGCTCCATGGGAGATGTGCCGGCTGTAGCACATGGCTCCATTGGAGATGTGTCCCATAGGAGATGTTCCGGCCGTGGCACCCGGCTCCAAGGGAGATGTGCCCCACAGGAGATGTGCCGGCCGTGGCACCCGGCTCCAAGGGGGTACACTGTGAGGCCGTGCGGGCACAGCGCCCCGGACTCCAGTCAGTAACACCCAGCGCTGTGTGTTGTGGTGGCACAGATCCGTTTCCTCGCAGTTGGAGGCCGTGTGTCTGTGGTGACTGCCACTGCCACGTCCAAGCATGTTTCTCTGTGGAGCGTGAGGGAGGGAGGAAGAGCCTTTCTGCCGTAGGCTGTGCTCCCCCCTAGGCCGTGCTCCTGCCGCCCCTGCAGGCTCCTGGTGCTGGCAGGGGCCTCGAGAGGAGGCTGGAGTGGCGCTTGCATCCTCTGTCCCTGCTGCATGCTGGAATGCCACCTATGCAGTGAGTATGGCGCGGGGTGGAGGCGAGCTGCTAACAACTCTCTTCTCTTTGCCTTTAGCCCCGACGAAGAATCTTCGCAGAAGTTCATTCCCTTTGTCGGGGTGAGTGTTGTCGTGGTGATGCTGTCTCAAGCAAGCTGGGATATGTTCTCAGGTGTTAACCCAAACTTACCAGGTTCCTGGAGTGGAGCAGAAGCCATTGGGTGCTATAAGGCAAATGATAGTGTGAAAATCTGTCTTATGGTTGGATGCAGCTGCCTGATATTTAAGCAAACTTCTAAGACACTTCAACAAACTACAGGGTGTATTTTACGTCTCAGACAGGAATGTGATGTGTCCCTGGAAACCTGATCATAGGGATGCTGTGCCTAGCATTGCTCTGGTTGATTGCTTTGGCCAAATTTGCTGTTTCACTGTGATTTCTCTGCATGCTTGTCACTGATGGTCTCCCATCCTCTTAGCATCCCATCTGTTCCTGGGAAGTTAAGAGTACATCCTGGCAGGAAGGCAATTTATACCCCTGTTATTTATTTGGGATAGTCCCTCGTTTTTCCCCCGTCCTTAAGTGTTCCCATCTGAGGTGCAGAGTGTCTGGACAGGGCCATGTTTGTTCTTCTGTCACTGTATTTCATGCACTGTGTGCTCTTTGCCTTTTGTAGCTCCCCTCCCCTTATTTGATCATCCTCTTCAATGCATTAAGTTTTAGGTGTAAAGTCATTGACCTGCAGCTAGAAGAAACCCCTTGGCTGCTCTTCAGCTCTGGGATCTCCTCTTCCCAGTTCCTGCTGCTGCCTTGCCCGCTGGCCTTGCTGTGCCTGCTCGGTGTGACCCTGACACGTCCCCTCTGTGTCCCCTCTGTGTCCCTCAGTGCATCAGAGCTCCTCTGAAATCCCTAGGCATTTAAAGAGCTTAGTCTCTCTTGCCCTCAGGCTGACCCTGCTTTCACTCTGTGTCTCCTCATAGTGAGAGTGTCTCTCTGCAGTATTCCTGAGATGACAATCTGCTTTTGTTTGTTGATGGGGAGAGGCCTTCTGCAAAGGCAGAGAGACACATCTCCCCAGTTTGTGCCCTGCTGATGAGCTTTGCTGGCAACTTGTATTTCCCACGAACTGCAATTTCTACTGAAGGACTGCTCTTACAAAACAGTTGTTTCACCTTTCCCACTAACATGGAAAGCCTAGAGGACTTGGAACATCCCAGACTGTTGTTGGGCTCTGCAAGCTTTTTTTTCGGGACTGATTTAGTCCTGTATTTTGTGCAAGCAAATGGGGCTCAGAGTGCTTATCCAGTTTCTCTGAAATGATTGTTGTTCTGACATTAGCAGTGCTTTTCCAGTCTGGATTTGGTTATGTGAAAGTGGTGGAATTGCTTTGGTGTGTACATACCATTGCCAGCCCCCCAAAAAACTTGCCTTGAAAGCACAGACTGACTTCCTGTGTCACTGGTGGTGAGGGTGAAATCAGTGCTGCTTGCTCCTGATTCTGAAGCATTCCTGACCCAGTGAAATCCCAATTGCAGGTGTCTCACAAAGTCTGAGGCTGGACATGAGCACTGAGGCTCTTCCCTTCAGCTGCAGCCTGCTCAGAGCTGTTGGACAAGGAAGAGAGGGAGCCAGTGACTTCTGGGTTTGCAGCTGATGTTGGCTGCACTTTTGGGGTGCAAAACCTGGTGTCCTGCAGCTGGACTGTGCAGTCTGTGCCCCAGAAATGGGCAGGGCAGTGCCATGCTGCTCAGCTGGGCTCAGAGTGGTGGGAGTGGAGCCTTGCAAGGGGCCAGGCTCAGGCTGCCTTGGGCTGACAGGCAGTGTCCAGGAGAGTTAACAGGATGTGCCTCTTCCTGGAGGGACAGTGGGCTGGCTGTGCAGCTTTCCTGGATGGAGGCCTGCTGGACCTGCAGTGTTCTCATGCCCCTCCTGAGTGGAGGGAAGGGAAAGTGTTTAACCTTGTGTTCCTGCCATGTGTCTGAACTTGAGCATCTTCAGTCAGCCAACCAGGAGGAAAAGGCCAGAAGAGATTTCCTGCCTGGCTTGCAGATCAAGGTGGCTGCAGGCAGTTTTCTGTGTGGCTGGTCCCTCCCCTAACCCTGCTCCCCTTGTTCACAGGCAGTGACAGTTTGTGGAACATCCTCTTGGTGTTTAACACATACAGCACAAATGCCTCCTCTCCCAAGCCAGTGAGCCCTCAGGGAGCCTGTGTACACACTGCTGAATTCATGGGGGCTTTTTCAAGACTGCATCTAATGAGAATCCACCAGAGAGCCTGACAACTCTCCAGGATCTACTGTTGAGCATATATCTCCCTGCCCCCTAAACTCTGCAAAGCATTTTGCTTCTAAGAATTAACTTTTTTTTTTTCCTTTTTGTTTTTGGACCCTGTATTACAGAAATGTGCTCCCTAGAGATGTGATCCAGACATGGTCATGTCTGAAATTATTGAACTTCTGTTTTCAAACCACACAGCCTGTGTGTCATCAGTGCTCATTCTAAAGCAGTTTTTATTGACCTGAGCTCCCTTGGCAGCTCTCTCCCATTTGTCAGCATTTGTGTAGGGTAGACATTAGCCCTGGAGACAAGTTTCTTAAGGACCTTAAAAAGGCTCTCTTCTCTGCAGTGTTAAGAGTGATGATCCCTGTGTACCATGGCAGATTATCACTGCAGAAGGCCTCTGCTTTTATATCACCAAGGGCCACTTTATCTTTCTAGGCATAGTGTGTTCTTGGGAGTTTGTTTGCAGCATGTTCTGTTCCACAAGCTATTGCCAGTGACATTTGTCATTAATCTTGGTGTACCAGCTGGTGACTGGCCACACACGTTTGTGCCCTTATTACAGTGTGATCTGGATCCTTCTGACCTGTCCATGTGGTGGTTTGTCCCTGTCTGCCTCCAGAGGCTTTGCTAGGGGCTTTATCTTCTTTGTTGGACACTTCCCTTGTTTAGAGAATGGATAACTCTGATCAGAAGCTGTTCTTTGTTGCTTCTGTGGTTTCCTCACAAACCCCAGCTATGCTGCAAGTGGAAGTGGCTGCTCCTGAGCAGTGGAAGCAGCATGTCTGTAATCAGCAGGTGCATCAGAGCAGTGCTGAAGGGATATTTCTGACCCTTCTCCTCCCTGTAGCTGATGGCTGCAGAGCTGGGCAGGTATGTGACAGCCCTGTAGGGTCTGTGCTGTCCCTTGTGTGGGTCAGGGCAGGGCCGTGAGCTGGCACTGCTTGGCTGGACATTGCCAGGACCTGCCTGGCTCTCAGAGGACTCCTGAACTACTCTGACTGCAGGGACAGTGCCTTGGGGAGTGCAGAGATGAGCTCAGGGCTGGGGTTTGGGTTCCTCAAGTTCAGGGAGCTCTTGTTTGATAGAGCTCTTCTGTTTTGCCCCCTTTAGGTGGTGAAGGTTGGAATAGTGGAACAATCTTCTGCAACATCAGGTAAGGACCATCCTGTGAGTGCTTTCTGTGTGCTGCAGCAAGGCAGCCTGACCTCACAGGCTGGGCAGACTCCTCCATCACTGATGCCTTGGAGCTGGGAGGTGGAGTTGGATTTTATTAGCTCCCAGTGGTTTGTCTGCAGAAAGAGAGCCTTCTCTCTTGGGAGAGGCCCTTTTTTCTTTGTTACTTTACATGGAGCTTCAGGCCAGCTGAAATTCCCACACCTACATCCAGGGAAGCTCTACTCTCATGTTTGTGCAAACACCATTTTTCTAATGTTGTCAGTGGGGTGGATTCACTGTTACACTTGTTTGAGGTTCCTGCTTCAGCCTGAGGAGGCAGTTCATAAGAAGTTCATGCCTGTCTCCCTGCAGTGGGCTCAATTCCTGAATGAAATTGATCTCAATGCCTGGGAACTTCAGGGTGGGCAACATTTTAGGCCCATTTATTTTTTACTGGGGGAGTGCAAAGCTGATATGCAGAAGAACACTGTCTGCTTACACACACAGACATGGAGTGGTGCTGTTTTGTCAATGTGAACTTATTTTTTCCCTCCAAATGCACAGGACTGTTGTTTTCCTTGTGTTGGGATTGTTTCTTGTTTTGCTTCACTGTCAAACCCAGATTCATGTGGCTTGGGTGACACACAGGATTGTGCATGGAGGCTGCCCTTCTGTGGGTCACTCCTTGCTGCCACAGTGCTCCCACCATCCCAAAGGGCCAGCAGGAAGGGGATGAGCCCTTGGTTGTGGAGGGTGGAGGCAGATGGAAGGGGGAGATCCCAGTGGTTGCCCAGAGGTGCTGGATTCCAGGAGTGGTGCTGCCCTGCAGTGGTTGCAGGGGGAGATTCCCTGTAGGAAGGAGATCAGTGGGCTGGGCTGTGGCTGTGCTGGAGGCTCAGAGTCAGCTGGGAGCAAACCCTGGAGAGCAGATGCCAAAGGAGGAGCCCCAGGAGTGTCAGTGTCTGTGCAGGAGGCTCAGAATCAGCTGGGAGCAAACCCTGTAGAGCAGATGCCAATGGAGCAGCCCCAGGAGTGTCAGTGTCTGTGCAGGAGGCTCAGAATCAGCTGGGAGCAAACCCTGGAGAGCAGATGCCAAAGGAGTGTCAGTGTCTGTGCCTGCCTTGGACCCAGACACACAGAGCCCCTCAGAAGTGTGGAGCCAGTCAGAACTGATGGGCCAGCTGACCTCTGGATTGAATCTGAGCAAAACCTGTGCAGCAGGAGCGTGGACAGGGAGATTGAGCTTTATGCCAGTGTTGTGTGCTGTGAGACAAACCCAGACAAACAGTTTGGCTTCCTTTTTTTAAGGTGACTCTGATGACGCAGCTCCCTCAAGTTCCGTTGTCCTCTCTTCCACCCCGCCTTCCGTGTCTCCTGCTGTGAAAGAAGCCTCCCCCACGCCCCCTTCCTCACCATCTGTTACAGGCAGCTTCTCCTCCCCAAGGTAAACCATGTTTTGTCTCCTTACAGCTCCATTGGTTGGCTTATCTGGCATACACGTGGCTGAGAACTCCAGAGGAAAACCAGTAGTTCTTCCTTCATCCCTAGCAAAGGAAGTTGTGACCTTTCTCCTTCACATCTTTTGCCTCTGGAGTGACTGTGTCCTTGCTGAGGCTGCCAGGGGGCTGGGGAGGGCAGGGGGGATTTTACACTTAGGGGGAAGGCTGCATGTCTCAAGAGCAGGATTCTCTTGGGAAGATATGTATTCAAAAAAATTACTGACTCTTACTACATGTGGGTGCCAGACGAATCCCTCATGATTGTTGTGTTTGTAAAGGCCAAGTGAGTGGAAGGTGACTCTGTGAGGGTAATGCTGGCAGTTGTAAGGTGGAACTGCAGCTCCTATTCACGTGTGTGCCTGAAAGCACATCTGAACAGCAAGGGGATTGCTCCTACAGGTAATACTGAGCTCTGGTTTAGCTGAAAATTTTAGGGGTGAAGGGAGAAAACCCTTAGAAAGCTGCCAGTAAGACTTGGCCTGGCCAGGACTCTTCATTTTGTTGCTGCACAAAACATTGGTGTAGCTGTCTGACACTCTGAGTGCAGCTCTGATACTCAGAGGCACTTCATGAAGTTCCCCTTGATTTTGTTAACTCCCCTGAGCCTCTAAGGGAACATAGCAGCAGTCTTGTGAGAAGGGGAAACTAGAAACATTTGAACTCTGCAGTTGAGGAGAGGAGAGGAAAATGATAAACCACTCGAGGTGTGCAAAGTCGGGAGGGGTTGGGTTTGTAGAGAGTGGCAGAGCACTGGGACAGGTGCCCAGGGAGGTTGTGGAGTCTCTCTCTCTCTCTGGGGACATCCCAAAGCCACCTGGCTGCATCCCTGCATCACCTGCTCCAGGTGGCCCTGCCTTGGCAGGGGGATTGGACTGGGTCACCTCTAGGGGTCTCTTCCCCAGCAGTTCTGGCGTTCTCTGAAGCTGTGGCACAACAGCTGGGGGCACACAGTGACACTGCAAGAGCTCAGTTAAAAGGGAGAGAGGAAGGGACCACATCTGCCCCTGCTGCTTCCGTGGCAGCAGCATCAGCAGGTCAAAGAGGGGTCAGACAGATTCACAGACAGCAGATCCATTAATGGCTACTAAAGGATGGTTCAGGGACCTCCTCTCTAGCATCCCCAGTTGTCAGGCTGTGGAAGTGCCAGGGCATGCTCTGAGGCTGGGCTGATGTGCTCTGCCTAAGCACCATCCCCTGCTGTGCCTGCTGGGGACAGAATGGGACCTTTCATCCCACTCCAGGGTGTCCTGCAGTGACCGTTAACCTCTGACCTCTTAGAGTGGCTGAAGAGTTCCCTTTGAACAGGAGGCAATGGAGATGTGACAGTGCCAGTTTAGGTGCCCAGCCCTGGAAGGTGTTAGTGCCCATTCACCTGTGCCAGGGCCCAGTTCCCAGGCCCCTCCTGGTGTGTCCCTGTGCTTGGGTGGCAGGAGAGCCCCTGTGCCCCAGCAGCAGCTGCCTGGCAGTGCAGGGAGAGAGAGCTGGGGGCTGGCCAGGCTCCAGGGAGCAGAGCTGAATTTTTGTGTGTGAGCTTTGTGTGTGGGTTTTCCAAAGGTGGAAGTAGTTTGGAAACTGGTGACCCCAAGAGCATGGAATATTAAAGCTGTGAGCCATGGATGTGATAAATCTGAACCTGATACCCCAGCTCTAGGAATCTGGTACTTTTTGGTTTCATGCTGTGTGGCAAAATCATCAAGAAATGAGGAATTGCAGGTTCAACATTGTTCCATCTCCCCTGATCTCTAAGTGACAGCACAGGGGGTGGAGGGTGTAAAACTGAATGATTGAGCCATGTGTTTAACTGGGAAGGGAACATAAAATCTTGCTTGGGCCTGGTGAATATTGGGATGCTTTGTCTTTATGACTGAGTTGAGAAATGTGATGCAAAGGAGATTTGCAACTCAATCAAAGCATCATCCTTAAAGAATCTCACTTCTGAGTATTGCCCTGAGAACCAAAACCCTGGTTTTAGTCATCAAAGATGAACTCTGCTTTGCAGTCTGACTTTTAGCTGAATAAATGGCAAAGAAAAGGAAATGAGAGGACTGTAGGGATGGGGTGTCCTTGTTTTACCTTGAGTTCCTTATTAGATGGGTGGTGCAGAGGAATGCATATTTCATTCAAGATCACAGATTTATCTTCCTTAACAACTGCCATTTCTCAAACTGGGGACACAGACTAGTAGATAAATTTAGGTTTTTGTCTAGTACTTGTGTATTATTCAACGCTGGTTGTCACTGTGTAGGAAGAAGTATAGGCTGTCACTTGTAGGTCTGCTCCCCTCAGGGTTATCAGTGAGAGGCAGGGGCAGGAAAGGGCTGGAGCTTCCCAGGCTGCTCATCTTACCTTTGCTGTCTCAGGAAAGGGCTGGCAGCAGGTTTTGGTGATGCACAGCTGCTACCACATGATGCAAGGAGTTGTCAACAAGAGAGCATATCCTGAAATCTGCTGTTGTTTAGCAGACATCACAGGGCTGGCAGAACGTTTTTTTTTCCAGCAGTGGAATTCCCCAGCAAGTGGCAAGGCTTGGGGAGAGGCAGTTGCAAGAAGCAAGTCAGAGAGACTGGGAATTGAGTGCCTGATGTTGAGGGACCTGCCAAGTGCTTGTTCACCCCAGCTGAGAGTTGGTTTTGGCAGTGCTGTGCCTGGACAGAGTCACTCATCAGTGCTCAGGGGGCAGCAGCAAGGTGCTTACAGCCTCTTTTCCCTCTCAAAGGTGAAGTAATCTGGGCCACCTCAGGAGCTGCCTTTGCTTCTGTGTCACAGGGGGAAGTGCTTGTGTGCTTCTTTTCCCACTGCTCGCCCTCGTGACTGCAGCAGGTCAGCTTGTCTCAGCTCACTGAGGTTCTGTGCAGTGGGACCCAGCTGCATCTCTCAGGGGTGTCTTCTTGGGCTTCTGTACTTGCAGAGTCTCACTATGAAATGTCACTGCCTGACTGCCCAAAGAGCCAGCAGTTTATCCTCTGACCAGCAATGCAGCCACTCTGACAGAGCCCTGCTGAGAGGCACGCAGGAATTACCACCTCCTCTTGTTTCCCAGCCAGGGCCTCGGTGCTGAGCTGATGGGCCTGCAGGTGGATTACTGGATTGCAGCTCCACCCGTGGACAGGAAGAGAGACCCAGAGAAGAAGGACCCCTCCACCACCAAAAACACACTGAAATGCACTTTCCGGTCCCTGCAGGTCAGCAGGCTCCCCGCCAGCGGCGAGATCGCCACCACGCCAACCATGTCCATGACTGTGGTGACAAAGGAGAAGAACAAGAAAGGTGAGGCGTCCTTCTGTCCCTGTCATATTTCCTGAAAAATCCCCAGAATTTCTTCTCCTGAGAAGCTTCAGAAAAGAATGAAAACAATAATTATCTGATTGCTTCTGCTGTGTTTGCTGCTTTGGAATGTGGTCTGGAGATCATTTACCAACAGGTGCCTGTTTAATTGGTTTCCTGTGAATTGTTTTTACTTAATGACCAATCACCATCAGCTGTGTCAGACTCTGAGGAGTCAGTCACGAGTTTTTATTATACATTCTTGTTAAGCCTTCTGTCTGTATCCTTCTCTTGCTTTAGAATAGTTTTAGTATAGTATAGTATAATATTATATATAATACAATAGGATATGATATATTATATATTATATATTATATAATATTATATATTATATATTATATATTATATATTATATATTATATATTATATATTATATATTATATATTATATATTATATATTATAATATCAGCCTTCTGAGAACATGGAGTCAGATTCCTCATCTCTCCCCTCGTCCTGGGGACGTCACAAACTCAACATCCTTCTGTCCCTGTGCTGCTGCTCCAGGGCTGCCTGACTTGTCAGTGCTGGATTGCAGCACCTCAGTCCTATTTTTACCCCCAAAATCCAAATCAGTTGCTGAGGAGTGGCTGTGTGAAGTGACAGGGTTTGGAAGGGTGGTTGCTCTGCGTGAGGTGAAAAGGGGATGTGTTCACCCTGGTGGCTGAAGTTAAAAGATGGTATAGCCCAAAAGGGCAAAGGTGGGGACGGAGCAAGGACATGCCTGGACAGTTTCCCTGTGTTCCTTGGGAGCCTGCTGGTGCTGTGTTGGGATATTGGATTAGATAAGAGGCAGCTCGTGCCCCAGCACCAGTGAGGGTAAATGAGCCCCTCCTTTCTGGCAGTGTGCTGGAAACTTGGGATAACTTTACTGTCTGGGATGGTATCCCCATCCTATGAGCCTTTAGCTCCAAAGAGCCACAGAGAATGAAAGAGGCATGTAAGGGGAAACAAAAGCACAGAAAGTATCTCAGATCCTTGTGAGGTGACAAAACAGGAGTACCCCTGAAGTGGAGTGTGGGGCCTCCCTTTCTCCTCCTGCACCCACCCCACAAGAGCCAGTGAGGGCATTCAGAACCTGGAGCAAAGTCCTGGGAGGAGCAGCTGAACTGGGGGTGTTCAGCCCACAGAAAAGGAGGCTCAGGGTGACCTTATCACTCTCTACCTGAAAGGAGATTGGAGCAAGGTGGCAGTCAGTCTCTTGTCCCAGGTAATGAGAGACAGGGCATGAGGAAGTAGCCTCAAGGTTTGCCAGGGGAGATTTAGATTAGCTATTAGGAAAAATTTCTTCACCAAAAGGGTTGTGAAGCCCCAAAAGGGGCTGCCCACCATCCCCCCATGCTTGGAGGTATTTAAAAGATGTATACATGTGGCACTTGGGGACGTGGTTTAGGGATGCAGTTGGCAGTGTTAGATTAGCAGTTCAATTCAATGACCCTGGAGATCTTTTCCAACCTCAGTAATTCCATGATTTTATAATTCTTATGCTTTTGCACAGAATGCTTTGTGGGTCAAAAGGAAGTAGAAGATAAATGCTCTCCTGATCTTAAACTTGTGGCTTCATTTTCTCAAACCAAACTAACAAAATGGCATTTTGAATGTTGTCAGCGATTTTGTGTTTGCTCCTGGCCTTGGTAATGTGAAACATTTTAGAAATTGAAAACAGCTCTGCAACAAATTATTTTCAAGGAAGCACAAGGCAGTTCTGCATTTATAGTTTGCCTGCCAGTAGTTGTCCTTCACAACCTCCTCTGCCTGTGGGCCTGGGAGTCACTCCTGGTGGACTCTGAGGGAAGGCTGCCAGGGCCTCCTGGGCTGCAGGACATCGGTGCACAGCCCTGCAGCCAGGTCAGTGCCAGGCCAGCACAGCTGTGGTGCTGAGCTGCCAGCCCTGGTGGTCCCCTTTGGGAGTGTCCTGCAGCTGGGACAGTCCTGAGACACTCCAAACGTTCTACCCTGGGGTGGCCCAGCCTGCAGCAGAGGTGTTCAACAGCACCAGCTTTTGTGAAATCAGTTTGTACATCTTTGCTCGTGCATTTGGACAGTTTTTGGGGAGCTGGACCCTTTTTCAGTTCTCCTTATGACTTCCCTCCCCACCAGCTGCCCCCATTTTGTAATCCCTCCTGCTCTCCAGGCTGTGTTGAGCAGTGCAGCAGGCCTGGCACTGCAGATGCAAATGTTTTCCCTGTATGGTGTCCCAACAGAGGGCCCAGCTCATGCCCTTTGGGATCAGGATTATGAGCTGGGAAGGCTTCACAAAGAGACATTTAGGAATAAGATGCTCATGTGCATCAGTGATGGTGCTCAGCACTGACAGACTCCTGCCAAAAAGGGAGGACCTTGGGAGTAAGAATTGTCAGACAGGAATGTTTAAATGCAAAAGCTCAAACAAGAATCAGTGCAGCTCCTGTGAGTGGCACAGATTGACCTTGTGCCGGTTTGCTTTTCTTCCAGTGATGTTTTTGCCCAAGAAAACAAAGGACAAGGAGGTTGAGTCAAAGAGCCAGTGTATTGAAGGAATCAGCAGGCTGATTTGCACAGCCAAACATCAGCAGAACATGCTGCGTGGTGAGTGCATCCCTCTGGGTGCTGGGGCAAGGCTCACATGCTGGGATTGTCCTCCAGGCAAAGGGCTGGGCTGGTGGCCTGCCCTGTGCCCTGAGCCAGCGTGGTGGGGATATTTCTGGGGAATGGGCTTCGGTGTGCCCAGCATGGGGAAGGCTTTAACAGGTCTGGGATGTGGGAAAATCCTCCTTTAGCTGGCTCTGAGTCAGTGCTCTGCATGAGGACAAGGGTTGGACAGGGCTCCATTCCCCTCTCTGTCATCCCCTGCTTCTCTTGCACATCTGGTGCAAGTGTTGTTGGTGGCAGGTGGTGACATTGTGGCTGCCCCTCCAGGCAGGACACTGGCACATGCTCATGCCACAGCCATATATGCATCTTGTAGACAGACCTGGAGTGTCTGTCAGTGGAGCTGGGCATCCAGGAGCAAAAATACCCCTGTAGCCTGTTCAGTTAGTCATCCCCAACAGAGATACCTGCTTGGGTCACCTCCTTCATTCTGGCCTGGTCCCTGGCAGGCATGAGGGGCGCTCACAGGACATGTGTCACCTCTCTGGGACACCTGGGTGTCCTGGTGAGAGTGCCAGTGAGGAGAGACTGATGTCCGTCTCTGTAAGAGCGCATTTGCCCAAAAAAGATGATGAGGTGTGCTGAGGAAATCTGAGAAGCAGGATCAGGTGACACTGCAATCAGCAGTGTGGGGAGCTCTGGTGTCAGTGAGTGATGCTGGAACAACAACCTGAGCTCTTCTCCCCAAACCTGGTGTGCTCCTTTCTCCCTGTGAGTGCAGCTGAGTGGGGCAGAGCAGCTGAGCGTGGCCAGGCTCCCTCTGCCGACTGCAGGGGAGTTCTGGCAGAGCTGCCTCAGGCTGCCCACTTCCCCTCAGCATTTCCTAACTCTGCTCTCCTTTCACCCTCCCCTGCAGTCCTGATCGACGGCGTGGAGTGGAACGACGTCAAGTTCTTTCAGCTGGCGGCACAGTGGTCCTCTCATGTCAAGCACTTTCCCATCTGCATATTTGGACACTCCAAATCCAACTTCTAGCTGTGCTCGGCGCAGGGACCTTCTGCCCATCCCGAGGACTGCACACCAGGAGCCAGGAATTGCGTGCCAACTCTGACTCGCGTCGCTCTGCCCTCTCCTGCAGAATTAATTACAGATGTGCTTGGATTACTTTGGAATTACTTTTTTCTATTAACTCTTAAGTTTACTACAAAGGAAGGAAACCCCTTTAAACAAAGGCAAAAAAACAAACCAACCAACCAACAAACCAGTCTTAAATATAGATGTGCTGACAACGTGAAGTTGTGGGGCAGTTGGCAGGAGCAGGCAACCTGCCCAAGAACACCTACCACTTACAAGCAGATAGCTGAGTAACTGCACTGCTTATTAACCTGAGACCTCATTGGTGTGAGTGGGCTGGGGGAGCCGTGGATCAGCTCAAACAGATTTGCAGAAGTTCGTGTGTGTTCCATGAGTTTGGCTCCCACTCTGTATTTCTAGGAGAAAAGGATGGCCAGTCTTTCTTCCTGCTGCCAAAGGATGAGAGATCAGCGAGTCTGGAGGGAGTTCAGCTGTCTGGTGTGGAAAACAAAGCCACTTGCAGAGTTAGGGAGGTCTGGAGAGGAGATCCCCTTCAGAGCATGAAGCCTGCCATAGGGAGAGGCAGGTGTTGGTGCTGAAGCGATGCCTGAGGAGGGTTGGGCAGGAATAGGAATTAGGGAATCACTAAGTATAAGGAAACTCCCGTGTCCCAGGTCTGTGACAATGACCAAACCTGGCCAGTCTCTGTGTTCCCCAGCTGGCTGTGCTGCTGAGGGGCACCACGTCAGTGGGGTCGCTGCTATTACATACTCACACCGATTATTTACCTGTCAATAAAACCTCGTCCAGCCTCGAAAGGGAAAGGATTTTTTTCAACAGCTGCAGATTTTTTTTTAATGCTTTCTAAAAAAAATAAAATAAAAACAAAAAATAACAGGAAAAATATTAATTTGCCAAAAAAACCCCACAAACCCAGGAAGATGAGCCGTTGTCTGTGGAGTGATGCATCACTGTAGTGGCTGGACTGGGAGCCAGGCAGGCATTCTGTGTGTCCAGCTGCCTTCCTGCCCATGTGTCACACTGCACACCTGGGGTGGCACAGGCTGCTCTGTCAGGTGCTGGCTGGGGTATGGGGAGCAGGGTGTTGTTGCAGTGTGGAAGAACAGACAACTCTGGCATTTCAGGCTAAGGGACTGAAATTTCTGATGGGCCCTTTTGGGTCCCCCCTTGTGGGTAAGCCAGGCTCTGTGAGCATTTCCAGAAGGCACTTTTCTGAGGGCAGTGATGCTTTTCAACTCTTTTCTTTTTTTTTCTTTTCTCCCTGAACCCTTACCCTTGGGTTTCCAAAGGCGTGGGGAGCCTGTTTTGCTCTGCACAGCAGGTCCTGCTCTGCCTGGGGACCAGCTGGCTCCCAGGGCAGGTACTGGTGGTGTGCTGCTGGCAGGGAGCTTCTGAGGTGAGAGCTGCATCTTGTGCCTGTCACAGCTTGGGCTGCTTCACCAGCTGATGTTGTGGAACCTTTCCCAGCACAAGGGCACCCTCCATGGCCAGGGGAGGTGGCCAAATCAGCAGGGAGGAGGACACTGTCCCCAGCCTGGTGGCACGCTGCTGGGTAGGACACATTGTCTAGCTGCAATACTGTGTTCCTCCTGCCTGCTGTGGGCTGGCTCCTGGCTGTGGCAGAAGCTGGGCTGTAGGGGGATGTTGTTGTGTCCCTCAGCTGATGTTTTTGGGTGACCTGAGCTGATGCTCTGGGGCTGTACAGCGTTGCCTAGCAGCGGCAGCGTGGGAGAGGGTGTATAAGCACATCACATCTTTATCGAGGCTGTTGCATCAAAAAAAAGCTTTGTAAAAGGAGATTAGTCAGTGTGTGATTTCTCCCTCGAATCTCACACTGGTGTGACAAGGGTGATTGGGCTGGGTTCCAGCTGTGTGCAGCCTGGGCAGCTCTGGTGGTGCTGCTGCAGAGGTGGGTTGGACTGACTGACTGACTGCAATAACTTTGTTTACTGGGGGGTGAGGGGAGAACCATCACTGTGCTCCTCTTTGTATTTCAACCTACTGTAAAGAAGAAATCTGGTAGCTAGGACAGGGTTTCCAGAGTCCTGCCTATCAAATGTGTGTTGCCCTGCTGTACTCTGTGTGTGTGTGTGTATGTGTGAGAGAAACACTTCTGCTCGTTGCATTTCATGTTGGTTTGTGTTTTGTTCTGACTTTATACGAGCAAATTCATCGGGAGCCTCTCTGTGCACCTGAGGGCTTGATTTCCCCTGTGTGGAAAGCTGTTGTTGCTCTGAACTGTGTCTTCCATGCAAGAAAACATCCTGACTCCTCAGCCTTGTTATCCCAAAGGGAGTCCAGCATGGCAGGCTGGGCCTGCCTGTGGGCAGCTGTGTGCCCAGGGGTGGCTGTGGTGTTTCCTGGCCCTGGAGGCAAGGGCTGGCATGCAAATTTGGTGGCACAGCTCTGATCAGGTTGTTGTGCCTCTGTTGTTTCTCCTGTGGAGCCACTTTGTGCAGCTGTTTCTGTCCCTGTCTGGAGTGGAAACAGTTTTCTGTCTCTAAGAAAAAAGAGTGTCAAAGCACATGGCTCAGACTGCTTTGGGAAGGAGCTTTAGATCTGGTCCCATGAATGAGTCACTGATCTCAGGTTTCCCAGCTTCCCCACAGTTTCTGGGGAAGCTTCTTTCTGGGAGTGAGCTCCACTGACCTGAAGGATCACCACTGTGGGATGAGGAGAAGTTTCTGGGGCAGCAGAGGGCCCGTGCCTGCAGAGCTGTGCCAGCCTGTGGGGTTGGGTGGTCGTGGCCGTGTCAGTGAGTGCAGAAGGATGGCTCAGAGCAGAGAGCTCTGTGTTCAGCTCTGGAGAGTTTGGGCAGGGAAGGTACATTTCAAATGAAGAAACTCAGGGGGGCTATCTCCCTCATGCTTGCTTTGGAGCTGTGTGGCCTGACAGCAAAGGCAGGGCCTGGGCTGGGCAGCACCTGAGTGGTTCTCTAGCCAGGAGGTGCTTTGAAGGTGGTGTCCCCTGGTGTGTCCCTTTCTCTGTGTCCCAGAGCCCACCCCAGCCCCCTCAGGGCCGGTGTCTCCTGCCCCTCTGGCTGTGGCTTCTCGGAGCTCTGGTTTCTGTTCCGGCTGCTGTGGGCCAGGCCCCCGGCTGGCTCTGGCTCAGGGTGAGCTCTGGGAGGGGCTGGCTCCGTGCTGAGCTGACCTAGTTTAGCAGCTCCGGAGAGCAGATGAAAGATGGAAGGGGTTTGTGGCATCGTGTTGCACCCTGAGCGCTTCCTGCTCCTCTGGCTTGAGTTTCCTGGAGACAAAGGCTGGGCTCCAGCCCTGCCAGTGCTCAGCCAGGGCTGGCTCTTCTCGGTGTCAGGGACATCTTGTGTGGCTGTTCCAGCTCCGTGCTGCAGTTCCCATCCAGCCCAATTGTCACTTCCCGTGGCAGCGGTGACTGCAGAGCCCTCCTGAATTACACATGACTTCGGGGAGACCCGTGGTCTCTTTGGCTGTGTGTTGCCGCTTTAGTTAGAACAGGAGATAAAGCTTGTGGCTTTATCCTGCAGAGAGGGCAGGGGTAGGTGGCTGGAAGGTTTCTGGGGCTGAGGAGATGTGCTTGTTTGCTTTCCACCATCACACTCAGCCAGGAACCACACTGCCCTGTGCTTAACCTGTGATTGCAGCAACGTCATGCTTCTCACCAGCCGCGTGTGCTGGCAGGAGCACTGGAGAGCCAGGACAGAGGATATTGCCCCTGGAATCTCCAAAGTTAAGAGGGAAATCATGTCAAGAGGCAGCAGAACCAGTGGTCTTTTTCTGCTGCTTGGTGTGCTAAGGTTTTGGGAAACTGGGATTAGGACAGTGGGGCCATGCTGCTGTAAAGGGCTTGGGACCCTGGAGCCTTCTGGAAGTTAGGTTGGATGGGTCTGTCCCCTTGATCTCAGCAGATATTTGAGTGGTGGCATTTTAATGTAGCACTCTCTCTGGGCTTAACCTGACAGGAGAAGGCCAGAAATGAGCAGCAGCATCTCCTGGAGGTTTCCTGGAGCCTCTTCAATGGTATTCTCATGGGAGATGTTCCTGGCAGGGCTGGCTCCTGCAGGAAGGATCACTCTGGTGCTTTGGGACAGACTGGGGCAGAAGGGGACGTGCCAACTTGCGAAGCAGCAGGTTGCTGGTTTCCTTTAGGAAGAGGGCCACTGTTCTGGGGCCACATCCAGCCAGCTGCTGGCTGCAGCCCTGGCTGGGCAGTGGCTGGAGCGTGGCCTGCCTGGCTGTGGACGTGCCCCAGCCATGGGAAGCGCCTGAATCCCGGGGCTGCGTGCCACCAGGCTTGTCCGGCGTGAGAGGGGACGTTACCACTGTGTAGATTCCCGAGCTGTCCATCTGTTTCATTGTTGTATTGTTTGGGTTCTAGGGTTGTTTTTTATGAAGACAGATTAAATGTAAATAGCCTTTTTTTTGGAACAAACTGCAACGTGCTCGACCTCGTCAACTATTTTATGGTACTAATGCAACACTAATAAAACTGGACATGAAAGCACACACCCATCCCCTGAGTCGTCTCTCAGCAGGGGCTGCTCTGGCATGCCCGGGGCACTTGTTTGCAGGAGGAAACAGCAGCATGGCTTTCTGCCCTGGGGGTTCTCTTGTGTTATTTATCCAGCTGCCACTTCCAGGGCAGAGCTGGTGGATTGGCACGTCCTTCCCAGCACCGAGCCCTCCCGTAGTTTTTGCAGCCCTGCTGCTCTCCCAGCTGCCTCCTCTCCCAGAAGGATCTGCTCACACCTCCTGCAGCTCTCCTGGACATGACAGCCCTCTCCAGCACTCAGTCCTCACCTCTGCACAGCAGGGAAGGACCAGGCTGGTGCTTGTTTCTCATCTGGGGGCTGCATTGGATGGACACGGTGGTGTTGGGGTACCAAGGGGAGCCTGAAGCTGTGTGTGCTCCTGGGAGGACTGTGGGATGGACAGGGATGTGTGGGATTCCAGGAACCTGGGCTTGGTGCTGGGGAGTCAGAAGGTGAAGAGAGAAAGGAAAGAGGAGAGCTAAGCTGTTGTTTTGAGGAAGAGAGGTGAAGAAGAAATTGTGAGAAATGGGCCTATTGCCACGGTCCTTAGGATCCAGGATGGTGGAGGCAGAAATGGGAATGCTGTGCTGGAGCAGCCTGTGTCCCTACACTGTCCTGACCCATGGGTGAGGGATGGAGGGGTGGCAGCTGGTGGAGCCAAGAGCTGGGGTGAAGGGAGCCCCTCAGAGCAAGCCAGGCTGCTCTGCAGGGACACAGGTCTCTGTGGATAGCTCAGATGCTCAGCCAGGTGCAGATGCATTTATGGCCCAAGCCCTTTGCTGGAAGAGGGGACACAAAGCCCACACATGGTGGCACAGAGCAGGCATTGGATCATTCCAGGCAGGAGGAATGGGGGTAGCTCAGGAGAGGGCAAGATCAGTACTCTGGAGGGCAGAGACAGCACCTAAAGCCACGGAGGGGGTGGTGAAATGCCTGGTGGTGAAATGGGGGGGTGGGGGGAGACAAACACGTGAAGGCTGTGTTCTGGCTGGGTATTTTCTGCACAGGTTCAGCTGTAAACTTGCACTGATGGCCTGGTCCTATGAAAGATGCACATCCTGAACATCACCTTTTAGAGCCCATGGAGGAATCTGTCCCAGCAAGTGAATATGGGTGTGAGTGGAGAGGCTGGGGTGGTGGGAAGGCTCATGTGCTGCTGGGGGAAGCAGAGGACCAGCCCCACATCAGCAGGGAGAGCACCAAGCCAAGGGCCCTTGGCACACTCTGCTGTTGCTGGGAAGAGAGGAGAAGGAAATGAGGGCTGGGTGGAACAAGAATGACTTTGGGTCAGAGTGTAGCAGGTTGCATGCAATGGGCCTGGAGAGCCTCCCTCATTCACATGCACTGGGACAGATGAATTTCTGCCAGGCAGCCTAGGCTCTCAAAGCACTGGCATCTTTCTTTTGCAGCTCTGGGTACCATGTGCTCAGACCTTCAGTACCATGGGAGAGGTGTCAAATGCAAGTTCTGCCTGCCAGGACGCACCAAAAGCCCTCTGGGAGGTCTGGGTTTGCATGGTGGGAGTCGGTGGCACCCATGGGAGCGGGGTTTGGTGGTGGCAGATGGGGCATTGCAGGAGCTCTCTCCTTCCCAGGCTGAGTGTGGCAGCTCCAGCTCACCTCCCTCCCACTGCACAACACCCTGGCCCTGACCACAGCTGCTGCTTAACCTGGAAGAGGAACAGCAGGGAAGATCCAACACGTTTTTCTCGCTATGCTTTAAACCACGATTTAGCATTTGGAAAAAGTAACCAAGGCCGTGTGACCGTCCGCTTTTCCGTGTGCAGCTACCGAGTGCGCTGGGACGCCATTTGTAAATATTTGCTCTGGATAATTTTTCTGTGTCCTGCTGGATTATTTTGAGCTCGGCAGAGTGGCCAAGCCCTCGTGTCCTGCGGTGTGCCCGGCGCCGGTGCCGGCACGCACTCCCCCGGTGCCTCGGAAGGAGGAAATATCACAGCCCTGCTCCCCGGCGCACTGACCTTTCCTGGCTGACCGACTTTCACCCCCAGAAGTCTTTTCCTCACTCTGCCGTGCTCCTCGTGCACAGTGGGAACATAAAAGCAGAGCCCTGCACCCTCCTGGCATGTGAGGACTGTCAGAAATTTGGTGATTAGGGTTGTTTCCCTAACACACAAAGCAAATTTTAACAAGAGCCCTGTTCTTTCTGAAAAATGTATGTATTTTGGGCAGTCTTATGTAGGTGCTTCAGTACTTTGTGAGAAGCGTGTTTAGAGTGCAGGCAGCAGCTCTGCCCAGCCCATACCCAGTAAAGGGTTTGACTGTTTGCACTGTTGATCACATACTCCAGCAAAGAGTTTCATGACAGATATTTTTTGGCCATCCTCAATTGTGTGACTGTGTGGAGAGGTCCTGGTTTGAGTAACACCAGGTGACTCTCCAGCTCTGTGCTGGAGCCAAAGGTACTCATCCTGCCTTGCCTGAGAGGTGATCAGTGCCCCAGGTCTGCTTTGCTGGCCATCAGAGGGGCAGCTTTTCACTGAGCACCACCATCCAGCCTTGGCCACGTGCATGGAGAAGTCCCTGGGGGATGGTCTGTCGCCTTCACTGCTGCACTTTGTCAGCTCCTGCTGGGGACCTGCTGTAAAGGTGTTACGTACCACAGAATGGTGGTTTCTTGGGGTGTTTTTTGGCATCAGCCAGTTCCTGTAGTAGAGGAAGTGGCAGTGGCAATGTGCAAGTTTTGCAGAGTGATCTGGAGCTGACAGCTGTTCCACAACTGTGTAACCACTGCAGGGCTGCTGAGGAGACACCTGGACAGGAGCTGGGCAGGGCTGTAGAAGAAGGGATGTACCTGTGTACAGGTGCAGCCCTGGTGTGCCTGGGAGCAGTGACACCCACAGCTCAGTGGGCAAGGGAAAGCTGAAGCCATCATTTCACCTCTCAGGCTGACCCCTGAGGAGGGGGGAAAGCCCCAGCGTGGCAGTGGGGACACAGGCACGGAGGGGACACCAGTGGGACAGTGCAGGAGTGGGGAGGGTGAGCAGGAGAGGTGTGTAGGGCTGGAGGGATGTGTGTGGGAAGCACATGGGTGTAGGTGTGAGCAGGCAGGAGGGGTGTGCACCAGGAGGGCTGTGTCCATGCAGGGACCCTGTTCCTGCCCTGGGTGTGCATGGCCTGTGGTGGCTGGGTGTGTGTGAGGAAGGTTGTGTGTGTGTGTGTGTGTGTGTGTGTGTGGACAAGGCAGCGTGAGGGCTGTCCAAAATCACCAGTGGTGCCTGTACACGATGGAGGCTGTGTGTGAATACCAGCACATGACACAGACTGTGAGGACAGGCACACACGTGTGAGCACAGGTGGTGTGTGTGTCAGTGTGTACCTGAGGACAGTCTCCACTGTGTGTGTGTCAGTGTGTGCCTGAGGACAGTCTCCACTCTGTGTATGTGTGTGTGTATGTGTGTGTGTGCCTGAGGACAGTCTCCACAGTGTGTGTGTCAGTGTGTGTGTGTGTGTGTGTGAGTGTGTACCTGAGGACAGTCTCCACTGTGTGTGTGTGTGTCAGTGTGTGCCTGAGGACAGTCTCCACTCTGTGTGTGTGTGTGTGTGTGTGTGTGTGTATGTGTGTGTGTGAGTGTGTACCTGAGGACAGTCTCCACTGTGTGTGTGTGTGTCAGTGTGTGCCTGAGGACAGTCTCCACAGCGTGTGTAGGGCTGCCCATGCCATGTCAGGGCATGAGGAGAGCAGAGCCTGTGTGAGGCCCAGAGAGCTGCGTGAGGAGGATTGTGTGAGGGTAGGGGTGTCGTGTGTGTGTACAGGCAGTCAGTGTGTGCCACAGGTGTGCACAGGCGGTCAGTGTGAGTGTGTGTGTGTGTGTGTGCCACAGGTGTGCACAGGCGGTCAGTGCGTGTGTGTGAGGGCGGGCGGTGTGCGAGGACAGGCCGCGTGCGTGTGCAAGGAGAGGCTGTGTGTGTGAGCAGAGGGTGTGTGTGTGTGTGTGTGTGTGTGTGTGTGTGTGTGTGTGTGCGTCTGTGTCTGTGTGTCTGCGAGGAGGCCGTGCCGCTCGCTCCCGTCCCGTCCCTCCCTTCGCAGGCCGGAGCGCCGCCCTCACACGCCGCGGGCGGGCGGGCGGCTCTGGCTCGTTCCCCTCCTTCCTTCCTTCCTTCCCTCCCGCCGCCGCCGCCGCCGCCGCCGCCGCCGGGCCCGGGCCGCCGCCCCGCCCTCCGCCTCGCTCCCTCCCCGTCCGCCGGCGCGGCCCCTTTAATTCCCCCTCTCCCCTCCCCCGCCGCCCGCTCCAGCCTCCATTTTCCAGCGGATCCGGCACCTGAAGGCGGCGGCGGCGGGAGCGGCCCGCGCCCCGCACCCGGCCCGGTCGCGGGCATGGCCGCCAACATGTACCGGGTCGGAGGTAAGAGCGGCCGCGGCGGCGCCGCCCGCCCCACGCTGCTTCCCGCGCGCGGCCGGCGCTCGGGGCCCGGCGGGGCAGGCCCGGGGCGGGGGCCGGGGCGGCGGGCGCGGGGCAGGGCCCTGGGGGCCGCCCGGTGAGGGAGGCCTGCCTGCCTGCCGCGGGGTTACGCGGGGTGAGGGCTGCGGGGCCCGGCGCGGGGCGAGCTGGGGCGCCGTGCCCGGGGCTGGGGCAGCCGGGGCGGGGGGCGCAGCGGGATGGCCGGGGCGGGCGGCGGCAGCCGCGTGGGGCCGTACGGAGCGCGAGGGTGCGGGGAGAACCGGGCGAGCGAGGCTCAGCGGTGGGCGCTCGGCGGCCGGGGCAGGGTGGGATGGGGGATTGGGGCTGGAGCACGGCAGCCATGGGGCCAGGCCCGGGATGGGCCCGGCGGGCAGAGAGAGGCTGCTCGGATGGGGGGTCATGCGAGGTACCCGGGGTGGGGAGCCAGGAGGAGTTGCTGCGATAAGGAGCACAAAGATGGGCAGAGGCTGCTGGTGGACCGGGGGGCTGCTGTGAGGCACGTCCTGCAGATCTTGGCCTCCCCTTCCACTCTTGCTGTTTTGTTGTGTGCTTTCCCATTAGTCTTCTGTTCAGGGTTGTGCTCCTGTCTGATTGTCCTTTGTTTTGGCTCACGTGAAGAGAAAGGAGAGGCAGCGGGGTTTGGGACTGTGTTTTATGGAACATAAACTGAGGGTGGTCTGGCATGAATTTGTGCTCAGCCATTTTCCTTCATAAAAGCTGTTCTGTGGAGCTTCCTTCTCCCCAAGTCTATAGGCTGTATAGGACGACGTTTTTGTGGAGTTCCCTCCTTTTCAAAATGCCCTGTTTCTTGTGGAGTTCTGCAAAACCGAAGTAAAGTAAACAAGAGAAAAAATATAGCAAAGGTGGCCAAGCCATCCTGTCTGGCTGCTCTCCATCAACAACTACTTTCTGTTCTTTCTGCTCTTCTGGCCTACCCTTACTTTTTGAAAAATGCAGCTGCTTTTGTCATGTTTGTACTTTTTTTCTGGTTGCACCTGGTTTCACAGAGGTGTACAAGCTGAGTCTTGGCTGTTTCAGCTTTGCGTCTTGGGTTGCCCAAGCTGATAGCGTGCCTGTAGCATTATGTTGGTTTGGAGGTGCTGAGAGTAGGATGATAGGCAAGATGAGTTGTGGAAATTCACCCTGGTGTGACTTGCAGAGGGAATAGTTTCCTGGAAATTTTTGTTCAGCATTGAATGGCCAAGTCTTGTGGAGAGTGTCATCTCTTAGCATTTTGTGTGGCTAAATCTGTACTGTGGATCCCACAGAAGGTGGGAAAGCACCTCTAGATTGACGTCCTGCTAGAAAAATCTCCTGGTAGATCTGAGTGCTCAGGGCTGTATCCATCCCAGGCTCTAAGAATGGTAATGCCACTCTTACTTTGGGCCCTGTTCAGTGCTTGACCATGCTTATAGAAAATATTTGTTTCCATGTGCCTAGTTGGATTTTCTCTTGTTCCAGCTGGGGTCCCCCTTCCCATTATCCCCCATCCTATCCCTGTTTCTAAGCAGGGCTGGCTGATCCTTGAGGGATGCCATTAATGACCAGCAGCCCAGTGGAGGTTGCAACTGCTGGTTGTGATCCTTTAAACCTGATGTTAGTTTTCGCCCTACCTTTATCATATCATCCAGTTTTCAAGCATTTTTGTTTGAAGGATGCTATGGGAGGCTTAGCAGGGCCTTTGACACGAGTCAAGGTGTCCAACACCCCTCAGCCACAGAGCCATCTTTGTCCCAGATGGGGGAGTTGTGTTGGTCAGGTGGCATTTGCCTTTGGAATACCCATTTTGGCTGGTCTCAGTTACCTTTTTGTCCTTCCTGCACTTGGAAATGTTGCCCAGGCTTTGCTCCACAGTGTTTCTGGGCAGAGGGCAAGGCAGCTGGCTGGTAGCCAGGGTTGCAGTGTTCTGCTGTGGTCCATATGGATGAAGTCTTGATTTGATGTATTACCAAGATCAGCATATGGATGGATGCAGCTGTTTCTGTGTGAGAGCTCTGTTCAGCCTGGGCCCAGGAGTGTGTGTTATCGAATTCTTTCTGACCTCTGCTGCTGCTGTCTCCCACTAATGGTTTTGTGCACTGGAGTTGTGTGTGAACTCCAGGGCAGGATTAAATCCAGGCTGGGATTTGTGCACAGTCATTTCATACACTTCCCACTGGAAGACAAACACTCAGCAGATAATCTCTTATTACACTTGTGACTACGGATGTGCTGCGTGAGCTCCAGACCTAACAGCTGCCAAAAGCAGCTTGCTCACTACAGATCAATACTGCTCCTGGAAGCTCTGTTCCCTCAGAAAAGGTGATCACTGCTTTAGGCCTGGGCATGAAGCACCATGAATTGTTGTTTTCAGAAGCCACTGGTGGGTTGACAACAAGTGGACATGAAGTGTGTTGTTCTCTTCATGTGTTGCTGGGTAGAGGAGCTGAGGAGCCCGTGCTGTGGGGCTGGACTCTTCCCCTTTGTGTGAGAAGCAGAGTGGCCGTGCTGGGGGCTTAGGAGCTGCCCCTTGGATGGTTGTCAGGCTCTGGGGTAAGTTGGCTGGTGGCATCCAGTTGTTGGAAAGAGCAGCTGGCTCTGCTGGATCCTGCCAAGTTTCTCCTGGTTGGTTTCTGATGGGAAGGGAGTTGGTTTCCAATACAGATGGGACTGTCACAAGCTAGCACAGTTCAGGGGGGATGTAAAACTTTGGAAATGTGTGGGGAAGAATGCCAGGGTGTCAAATTCCAAAATGAAATGGAGGATCTTAGTTGTTGGCCTGTAGGAAACCCTGGAATTGCCTGCCTCCGGTGTAGCAGAAGTGAAGATTTTCTTAACAGCTGCTGTACAGCCACGAAACAAATGGCAGCACGAGGAAAGTGGACTGCTTTCACTTGGAAGGAGTCGTGGTGGGCTGGTTTGCCTCTTCATGGGCAGGACTGGCAGCCTGCATGATCACAGAGTGTATGGGAATGTTGGATAAACACCAGATCGGAGAAGCTTGGGACCTCTGAGCTGGAATTTGGGGCCTCTGATGAAAAAATGCACGTGGGAGAGACATGCTCATTGTTCTGGCTAGTGCCAGGCTCTGCTTTCAGGGGAGTGCTGTGTCAGCTGCCTGGAAGGGAACAGGTCATCTTGGTATCAAGAGACTTTCCAGCAGGTATTGTGTCTCCACCTTCGCCAGGAGAGTTTAACTCTGGTGTGACAAGTGCTCCTTTAGCTGACTGAGCCCCACTGCAGGTTTATGACCCTGTGGCCTTCCCTTGATGCAGTGAAACAATTATTTTTTTGCATTTTCATCTTGCACTGATTTGAGGAACTTAATTTTTTTCCACCTCCCTCCTCCTCACTTTTTGTTTTTTCCTGGATTATTTTTAATCTTGCATCAGCTACCCAATCTGGTTCACTGTGGGACTGTGTGAACAGCTGAATGGGCTCAGTGGGAGGGCAGGCAACAAGGGGATGGGGAAAGAACTGATAGGAAGGATGCAGGAAGAACTACTGAAGACAGCACTTTTGCTGAGATAAATGTCAGTCAATACTTTCAGATGGAGTCTTTTATGTGTTTTTGACTTTTATGGGTTACCCTCTTGTTTGGGGGCATGCTCAGCTACAGAATTATCACTGTTTTTTCAGTCTGTGGTACATTTAAGGTATGTTTAACTGGCATTGGGAGATCTGATCACAAGGCAGTTGAGCATAGAGGTACTTGCTGCATCTAATAGCTTTGAAGTGAGGGAAATGATGACCCACAGTGCCTGATGTGGGCACCCAAGGTTCACAGCAGCTTTATTCCAGTGTGCTGGAGGCTTCAGCTCCAGAATTTACTGGCTACTACTTTGTAGCTGGTGGTGGTGTGTCTGCCTGTGTGTGCTGCAGTCGCACATCTTTTATTAGTGTAGTCCCCACAGTTTTTAGGAATGGCAACATGACATCCTCTCTCTGCTACCTTAGGGTGCTGGGCATGTGTGGCTGGGGACTGGTTTGACCTGCCCCCACCCCATTCCCTACTCCCCCTTGGCATCCAGCCTGCAGCTCTTGTTTTCCTTAGTGCTGCCAGAGAGCTCTGAGCACGGGGATGGTGCATCAGTCCTCTTGGCATCACAATAATAATGTCAGTAATAATTGTTTGAGCTTTCCTGGTGAAGAACTGAGGGCTGTTAAGGAAGCTTGCATAGAACATGTTGCCGGAGTCTGAATCTGGAGCCAATTCATATCATTTGACTGCAGGATCACTTGTAAACCTCCTGTCAGCGTGTGTGTGTTTTGGGTGACAGGAGGGCTTCCTGTGCAATATAGCCTTGTTTTGCTTGTGCTTGCTGGGTTTTTGTTTTCTGACCTTGCAGGTAACCTGAGCTGGGAATGGGTTTAGAAGAGAGGTATTAAATAACCTGTAAAGATAAAAATGAGAGTTTATTCTTGAAAATTACTAATAGGCTTCTGCAGTCATTTGCCCTAATAAATTTAGGACAGCTTCTAGCTTATCACCTTTCAGCAACAGTTAGGCAGTGGGTTTCTTGATCTTTTCCTTTCATTGTTTCTAGTTACACAAGTTTATCTCAAAATGTTTTGCAGTCTCCCTTTCCTTCCCTTTCTCCTCTCCCCCATATCAGTATTTGTCAGCCTTTTATTGGGGAATGCTGCATGGGGGGGAGTGCTGTCAGCCAGCTTAGGTGTGTTGGGGGCCAGAGCTGTGACAGCTCTGCATTTGTAAGAGCTGCAAGCCATTTGCAGCTGGCCCATGGAGTGACAGGGCTGAGTTTTGTTCCATTGGAGAGTTGAGGCTGCTCTGGGCTGCTGGGTGGGAGGCTGTGCCTGGGGACAGTTCTGGGAGGGCTGGGCTGGGGGCAGAAAAGACACTTGATTTAAAAGTGTGGAAAAAAGACTTTAAAACTTGTTTTGTTTAACTAGATGGATTTTGGTGAGTGTCAAAATGTTCCTTCCACTTGCATCCATTTTTTTTCAAGCAACTTTTCATGTTTAATCGTCCTGATTTCTTTAATGATATGAGGTGCCCAGTCTCCCCAGTAGGATGAGGAGAGAATGAGGTGGTTGCTGTTACTGTTTTTATTTTGATGTATAAAGCACTCCTGAGCAGTTTGGGGTCACTTGAAAGCAAAGGTATGAGCTGTTGGAGGCTGGCTTCTGGTAGTTCTGGGCATCTGCTGGCAAAAAGTAACCTGTGAAATCTGTGTTACTTCTGCACCAAGTAAGGTGCTTTTTGTACTCTATCTTGTTGCTTTCCAAGCACATTATTTTTTTCTTAAATCCCCAAGCAGGTGAGTGACCAAGTCCTGCAGCTGCTTTGCCTCAGTTTCCCATGAGGTTTGGGTAACGGGAGCTGTTGGGAGAGGTGCTCCTGTAAGATATTTTGGTTCTGGGTCTTTGGAGTTCACCACCATAAATCCAGTATGCAAAGAGGCCCTGCTTCAGAGTGTCTTTGAAGATCTGGAGTGGTTCCTTGTCCCTCTTTATTTGTAAAATCAAATCTGGAAGGATCTGCAAAGTACTGGTCCAGATTTTGGGCTGTAGCCCAGCCTCAAAGAAACCATTCACATGTTCCTCTCTTCCAGCTCTTTGGCTGGACCACCTTTAGGAAGGAGAAGCATTTGTGAAATAATTTTTACTTGGCATTGATCAGTGAAGCAAAGCAAAGAAGTTAGTTGGTGGCTTAAAAGTGAGTTTGCAGGTGGAGGAAAGACTTGGGCTTCTCCAGTCCTTTACACGTGTGTTACTTGCAAGCTGTTGAGTCTCCATGGTGCCTGGGCTTCTGTGGTTCTGTGTATTGCCAGATCATGGGTCAGAAACATGGTCATGTTTCTGTTCAATTGCACACTTATTAATTAATTTGGGGACTTTATGCTTTCATGCAAGATGTAGGAGGACAGATGACACTTGACCAAGCATGAAGTTAGTGTGGTGTGAACAGATCATTCCTGATTTAGCACAGGGCTTGTCCTTACAGAGTTAAATTGTCAACATCTGAGCAAATTTGAACCAGCCAAGTGAGACAGTTTCTGTGGCTGTTTCTTTTGGTAGGGTGTCCATTGAAGCAGTTGTAGCTGTTCTCCCCTTCCTCTGCCAGGCTAACACAGCTTGGGCAGGGCTTGGTTTGGTTGGAGACAGTTTTTTGACCCATGTGAGTGCCTAACTGTGTTTACCATGTGCAGGGAGAGGCTGTCACAGTTTGAGAGGGTGGAGGATGAATCAGCTTCACTGGCACTCTGGTTTGAAGAAACATCTGCAGGAACGCTGGCAGGAGTTTACACTTTGTCCGTCTTTTGCGTTGTGAAGCCGTGATGTTTCTGATGTGGCACTCAAAGCCCTACCTTTGGACTTAATACATTGTCATACCATGGCCTAAGCTGTTAATTCACTTTGACAAACTGAAGTTCAACGTTGCCCTTAAAGAAGCAAGTAAACTGAACAAGAAACACAACTTTTTTCAGTTTATTTTTTTCTCAAGGTGATGCTAAACTTGGTGTCTTGAGTACTACAGAGGTTCTTGTTTTGCAACTCCAGATTCTTGCAGGGAACACAATGCTAGTTTCTTGTCATCTTCTTTGCTGCCTAAATATCTTTTGGAAAAGAATGCTTTTCTTATCTGTCCTTAGCAATGACAATTACAACGGAACAGGCTGTTTTCTTGGCTGCTACAGATGGTGATTTTTGTTAGGGTGTAGCTTGAGGATACTCCTCTTCCATCCCCCTACCCCCTCCAAATACTCCCCCATGATTTAAGGAACTCTCACTAGTTTCTCTGTCTGCTCAAGTGACTCTTGTGTAAATTAGACCATCCTGGCCTTCCCTTACAACACCCCTTGGGGAAGGTTTTTCTTTTTTTAAGCCTGAACTATTTCCATGGTATTGACGCACAAAGAATGGCACTGGATGCAGCTGAAATTACATAGGTTCACAACTTTGCTGCTGCAGAAAATGTTGGTACGGCTACATTCTTGGGAACTGAAGTGGCAGAAGAGGCTTTGTGTCCAGAGGCCTTCAAATGGTGCTTTGATGTCTCCTGTAAAGCACAGAATAAAAGAAGTTGTTCTCTAGGAATGTTTAGCATAGGTTTGTCCTGCAGGAAGCTGGAGGGAGTTGGCTCAGTGAACCTGAAGTGTCAGTGCCACATGCAAATGTGCCTTAGTTATAGCTGGAATTTTGGGAGTGGATTAATTGAAATTGGTTTTCTTGAACTGCCATATAATTGATTTCTAACAGTAAAATTGCTTCTTTGTCCTCAGGGTAGTGCTTTTGAAGCTTCATTTTATTTCTAGGGTTCTTGTAGTTTCTTTTCTAGTCTTTTTTGCAGACTTTTTGTCCCCTTTGGGGTGGCATCCCTAGTAGCAGTTACTCTAGTATGGCACAGTTCTTACCATGAAGTACAGCTGGCACCCATAATCTCTTTGTCAAAAGCACCAGCACACCCCTGTCCTTTGTTTTGTTTCCAAAATGTCTGCAAGTGAAAACAGCCAATAGCGCTGTGAGGAACAGAAATAAGGATATTGGCAATCCAGAAGTTGTGGGTTTTCTTCCATGAGGTGGTTCTTCCCTTTACTTGGGAATTGTACACTTTTACTGGGAAAGGTACCACCTGTGTGAGCTTTGGGTACATACAGAGCTGAGATCTTCAGTCCCTAGGTGATGGCTGTGAGAATGCCTGCCTTCCTCCCTGGCAGAGAGGGGGAACATTTGGGAGCACACCTGGCCATTGTGAATCAGGTTAGAAGTTAATTGAGCCCAGGACCTGCCTTGAGCAGCACTGACAATGGGGGAGTTGAGAGGTGCATCAGCAAGCAAGGACTTCTGATAATTCCTCCAAACACTGTGCAGTCTCCAGTGATTTGCTTTAAAACCCAGTCTATTAATTGTTTCTGAAACAGGAACCATTTAATATCTCTGTCTTACCTTTCTCACTTGTAGTTTTTGTATCTATGCCTTTTGTGTAGGGAACAATGATCAGAACTTAATTATCTTTGAGACTTCTGTCCATTTGTGAAATGTCTGAACAAAGGGTTCAGGAGTTAATAGGGAAGAACTAATGCATGAATAATGGAGTTGCATCAACCTTGTTTCACTAAGAATCAGTCAAAAAAATGATACTAGATGGCTGGACAGGAATTTTTCTTGCCCCCTCCCTTGCAATGATAGAAAACAAAGAACAGAAGACATCTGGAAAATTCCAAATATCATAATATTTCAGAGTTTAAAGTGGATTAAGCAATCAATAGTTTGTCCAAGCAAGTTGCATGTCATTAACTTTGATTTATTTTTCTTTTGACTTCAAAAATATAGGTTATGTCTTACCTTGAATAGATTTCTGTATGGAAGGTACTTTATTTTTTGTTTATTGCTATTACAGGTCCTTCAGAGTTTGGTGTTTTGGTGAAGGTTTTTTTTGTTCTTGTTTGGGCTGTTGTTGCAATAACTCTTGCTATAACACCTGGCATGGATAAACTACTGTATCAACTTTTTTATAGGCCTGTGCATAATCTGTTGTCCTGTTAGATAGATCTTGCCATGAATTGCTTTTCCTTTGACTTATGTTTTGGGTAATATTGAATCTGGATTTTTGGAGGCCTGTCAGAAAAAGTGATCCATAGGTTGCATCTCAAAACAGCCAAGTAACATTGGCTGTCTCTTTCTCATTCTGCACATTTGGAAGAAAATATAACATGAACATTTTGTTTACCTTGTGAATGTTTAGATAATCCTTGCTCAAGAAACAGAGCAAAGCTGCCTTGATTTAACTGGGGTACTTCAACTTACCCCTGCTAAACTAGTGATGTTTGCTGGTAACTGTGTGGAGGGGAGATGTTTGCTTTTGCCATGTCCCTCACTAGCTGGCTATAGTGTTTTTATAGGTATTTGTTTTAACTTGTAAGGAGTTGGGTGGCAGTGCTGGTGTTCCCCATAGCATGTGCTGCCTCATCCTCAGCCTGATGCATCCAGTGCATGCAGTAGCCACAGATCCTGCTGTCCTGTAAATGCAAATTGAGCCCCTGCTGGCAGTGTATCTTTCATACCTTTGTTGATCTGTGAAAGACATTAATTTGTAAATACCGGATTTGTGTGTATTGCCAGATGTGTTAGACCCCATAATTCCTTTTGCAATAGACAGAACTGTTTCAGTTTTGCCTTTCTGGTAATGAAAGTACTGTGCTGGTGAGGCTTTCTCTATTGAAACTCTGCTCTAACTAAACATTTCATTGGGTGACTGCTGCTGGGAGTGTTGCTGCTTTTTGAAGAGCCAGAAGGCAGTAGGACTTGGGCTCTGCCAGGTGAGATTGCACGACTTGTAGGGTTGCCTCTCCAACCTCCTCTTTCATACCAAGAGGGATTGTATTATCCAGAATGTAAAATGATTGACAGCTTAGGGACAAAGCTGGTGAATAATTTGAACACTGGAACTTAATGAAGGAAACTGGCCCAAAGCTGGAGAGCCCAGAGTATGAGGAGCCACATATTTCCTGTAAAAGAAGTCATAAAATAAGCAGGTCATCAGAAGTTTCTGCACTCTCTTGATGCTCATCTCTAATTCAGGGCAGCAGCTTTGTGGGTTGGGGAGGGGAAATAGTTACAACTGTGAAGTTACTTCTTTATCTGGTGCCTGGAATTGCAGATTGCAGCCAGCAGTGGCAGTGAGTGTGGGAAGAGGAGGGCTCCAGCCTCCCTGGTACCCTGGGTAGTCTCTAGGCTGGTGCAGCGCTCACTGTGTGAGACTTCTGGGGGTGAGCTAGGGAATACTCAGCCAGGTCAGTCCTCAGAAAGCACTTGTAGCTTGGAAGGCAAGTGTGCCTTGGGAAGGATAAAAATACTTTTGGGCATTTTTGCAACTTGATCACCTAAAAGCCCATAAGGTTATTAGGTAGCTCAGACATGTCTAATCTTATAAATATATGACCTCTAGACAGAGTGTGTTATTTATTTTGCTGTACCCCCTCCTGATTTTCTTTTCCATGGACTGATGTAGACATAAGCAGCAGCTGAACACGAAGAAGACAGAGAAAGAAACTCTTTTGCAATAATGTCTTAGAAGCATATGAGAGCAAAAAGAAATTCTGTTATGTTAATTGTGAATTGAGAACTGTTATCTTACTGCCTTTATGGAAAATTTTCCTCCTCTGTGCTCTGTAGGCTGTCATTCCAGTTTTAGCTGCTGTACTTGTGTCTGTGTGTTCTAGCAGTTCAGTCATTACCTGTTTTAGCTGCTGTACTTGTGTCTGTGTGTTCTAGCAGTTCAGTCATTACCTGTGTAACACAGAATTGCTTTCTGGCAAGTTGTGTTGTGCATATTCAGAAAAAGTATTATGGGATATAAAGCCTTTTTTTGCATAGATTTCTGTATGTGGGTGCTTCTGCTCTATAACAGCACAGGCAGGGGGAAGAGCTGCATTTAGAGTTTGTCAGAGGGTGATGATGTGTGTGATGGTCCTTACTGCCTTTTGGTATTCCCACACTCCTCAGTGATTGTTGTAGCCTGATCCCAGATAACTGTGGCATGCCTGAGTGATGCCATTAATTATGGCGTGGTGTGGATGCACGGCTGATTAATTCAGGGATGGTAAGCTGAAGCCAACAGCTGTTGGGAAGGTATGGGGTTGAAACTCTCTTCAGACTGGGTGGTGAGGGATTGCCTTCATGTGTGTTTTATGGTGGTTAGGGGCATGTCATGCTTGTGGGATGCAGAGCCGTTTTAGACTAGTCCTTCTCTTCAATTCTGTAGGTAGGAAAGCAAATAAATCAGCAAGGATAGTCAGTTGTGTTTGCAGGGCCTGACTTGTTTTCTTTGCTATCAGGCTCTACCTTTCTGTCCCTAGACCTTTTATTTTGTTTTAGTGAACTCTTCCATCCTGTTCTTAGTAGGAGTTGAGATCTCCCTGTTGTCTAGAGACTAATTTTGTCTCCTTCCCCATCCCCCTTTCAGCCCAGGGTAAGGACCCCTGGCAGCTGTGCACATACAGGACATCTCCCATTGACAGCTGGATTGTTGGGAGTCTGTGGAAGGTTTCTCTTTATTGTGTGTGTGTAGGCACTGCCCTGAAAGCAAACTGGGAATCACATTAGTGGGGTAGGCAGTGTGAGAAAGGCATGGGGAGAAGCTGGAGGTGAAGTGGAAGAGCTACTCAAGGAGAAAGGCAGTGTGGGGCCCAGTGGTGTGCCTGCTTTAAACCTCCTGTGCAGGAAACCAGTCTTCTTGGGCTTGGATGCTTGTGGAGTTTCAGAACTGTTCTCACCAGCCCAAGCATCAGTGTGGAGAATGGTTTGTTGAACTTAAAATTTCCATGTCATACGTGTGGAACAGGAATTCAGACCATTCTCTGTTCAAGATAGCATTTTAATTGTAGTTCTAGTATTTAAAATCTTTATGAAAAATGCAGACACTTTCCTCTGATATGCATTATTTTTTGTTATGTGGTTTGCAGTGTGCTCTGCATTACTTGCAGAGAGGAAGAAGCCCTTTTCCAGGTAATTTGAGCAATGGGAAATAGGTCTCCATTAGCTGCATGGATAGTGGTGAAATGCTTAGCATAGTTGTGGAATTAGTCTAAAACATGGATGAGATGTACTGGGCTGTGGATTTGGCATGGTGAAGTCACCAAGCACTGGCCCAGGAGTGCAGCTGTGCACTGTCATGTGTCAGCTCCTGGAGCATCCTGAGGGCCAGGTTTGCTTCTGCCTTTGGACAGCAATGGGGGGGTTTATTATTTATTATTGGATACCACTGTCTGCTGTTCTTTGGTAAACCACTCATCTGTGATAAGCTTTCTTTAAATCCATGCCAGATTTTACAATCAATGAACTGGAGTTACGTAAAAAAAATGAAGTTAATGTTCACTTGAGGTATAAAATGTGTGTCTGAGAATATATGTGTGTACATGCACACAAAAAGCTGATTATAAATGATGTCAACTATGAGCATTTGTAACAGCCACCTGAAACCCATGGGATTAAAGTCAAGGTTATATTTTCAAGACATAAATTGGCATTTTTAGTTTTAATTTATAATTTTCAGGCACAGTGCTTACAAAATAATATTTTTGCATCTGCCTCAGTCAAAGTACCTGAAGTGAGGAGTAGCTGGTTGTCTTAGGAATTACTGGAGGGTTGGAGGGAAAGAGCTCATCCTTTCTTCACTTGTTGGAGCCTTCCAGTGAGAAGTGGCCAGTGAGCTTGGAGAGGCACCTTGAGGCTTCAGCATCCTCTGCTGCAGTGCCCTTATAGGTTGTGGGTGGTTAACTGTAGGAGAAATAATTTCTCTTTACTCTGCTGATCAGTAAATTGCTTAATGCCCACCATTGTTATTTCAGTCAGCAGTTGTTATTGCTGAAACTGCCAAATATCTGTTTGGTTTTGTGACTTCTGGTAGAGTTGGTCATAGTAATGTTGAGCCTGTTGTTTCCTGTTTGATGTGCTGCACAGAGCCAGTGTTTGGGAATGGAAATTTAGGATTTAGTTACTTGGGTGTTTTAACCATTTCTGGTACCAGCCCACAAAATTTTCTGCAAACCAGATGTCCAGACTCTATTCCTCACTTGAGACCTTCCACCAGTTTAAAGGCTGCAGGGATGTGATATTGAAGAGGAACTGACTCTTGCAGTTGGGAGTACAGTTTTGGGGTCGCTCAGGTGCTTGTTGGTGTGTGTGAAGATGGCTGATGATCAGCCTGAGAGGCCTGGAGCACAGAATGCAAAAAAATATCAAAAATTGAGTGTGCTATTTCAGTGCTCCTTAGCCCTGGTTCCACTCTGTGGCTCGGTAACCCAAGAGTTGTGCTGAGCATAACCATTGAAACTCTTCACTGGTCATCCCACGACGACCAGGCTGGCACTTCACTATCAAGGTGTCTTGACAACAGCACACTTTTTAACAAGACAAGAGCTTGGAAAATAGGTTTGTTAAGAGTTGTTGCTCTTGGGATCATAACCCCTGGGATTCTTGGTTAGTGAATTGCTCCTAAGACAGCCAGCCCCGCTGAAGGGCAGGAGGGCATTTGGGATTTTTGCAGGTAGTGCAAGAGCATCTTCCTTGAGGTCACTTGCCCGGTGGTCAGTGCTGTGCTCTGGTGTCCCACTCAGCAAGTGGGTGGGTCTGTAAATCCAGAGAGACCTGTGGATGACGGGCTGTGAGCAGCAGTCTGACAAGAGGTGTGTCTGCAGCTCCAGGGGTGTCCCTTGGGGCAGGTGGAAGGGCTGTGATGGCTAAATGCCCTGAGATAAAAGGGTCCCCTTAACTCTCCTGGTGCAGTTTTTGCAGGAGCAGAGCCCTTTGGGGGATGTCTTCCTTCTCTGGGCTGGGGAGGAGGGGGCAGTATCTGTGCGTTCCACAGCCCTTTTGAGCAGGATTTCAGGGGGTTTGAGGGTAACCCTGAGGAGCTGTCCCTGTTTGAGCGCTGCTGAACACCAGCTCGTCCCGGAGCATCGTGCTAATGCCGGCATTGCAAAAGATCACCTGAGGCATGCCCGGGGGCTACGGGTGTTTTCCTCCAAACACAAATGAGCTGGGAAGGAATTGTTGTCAGATCTATGTGCAAGGTCAGCACCTCGTCAGCAGGAGGTGGATTCAGTCCCTCTTTGTCTCCGTTCAGGCTTAGGGCTTCTGGAGCACTGGGAGAGACAGGCCAGTCCATTCAGAGCTCATGAGCATCTGTTTGCTTACAGAGTGCTGAGGCTTGGGGTTCCCTAATACCAAATAATTTATATGGCACTCATGCATGTTTCTGTGGTGTTTTTGTTTTTTTGGTGGGTGGTTTGTTGTTTTTTTTAAGGCACTACCTTTGGTAAGAACTTGTCTTTTTCCTATAACTTTAGAAGTTTTTCCTATAACTTTAGAAGTATATCTTCAAAATACAAATATTGCTGATAAGTCTGGACAGCGATATGGAAATTTGTTGAGGGCATTCTAGGATCACATAAGTGTAAAAGATCAAGAAGTAGAGAAAAAGGTGAGAAACTATTTGTGTTCTAAGTAAATGAGCCATACTTGTAAACTGGAGGGGAAGAGAGAGATCACATATTGCTGGTGAGGAGTGGCTGGATTTTGATAAGAACAGGAAGTAAGTAAAGACAACAGTGTGGTCTAAGTGGAAATAATCTGATCAGAGAGAGGAAGAACATCACGTGCTTTGCTCTCCAGGCTCATAAAGGTTTTGATTTGATTTTTAGCAGTTCATATTTTAAAGAGTCTTTTTTTCTTTTTGTCAGATTATGTCTACTTCGAGAATTCTTCAAGTAACCCCTATTTGATACGAAGAATAGAAGAGCTCAATAAGGTAAACATTATTTTCCATCAAGTCTTTGAAGTTAATTGAATTTATGATCTGCTTGATTTGATTAAAATCAAAACAATTCTTTAGCAGTTCTCTGGTAATTAGAAGCTTAAAAATACATTTGCTCTCTGATAATTTTCTGGAGTGCTTTAAGACCTTTTGTTCTCCTTTGGTATGAAAGAACTGAGTATCAGTGGCATGTCATTCTCAAGGTGATGATGCCCACCTTTAGGGCAGGTTTCTGCAGTTCTTCACTTCCATGCCAGGATCACAGGATATGAAGAAAACACAAGAGTTTGCCTATGGAGAGCTCTAATTTGGTTTTTCCTGTGGGGGACTCTTGCTCAGGAGAAAGGTTTGCAGCTGTGATCTCAAACACACTTTGCTGATTGTCCTGTTGGGCCAGTGAGCTTGATCTGCCAAATTGCCTTTCAATGGATTGAGCAGGGAAGCATGAGGGCTTGCTTCTGTGTGGGAAGGCAGCTGAAGTTTGACCTGGCTGAGGGGGGAAGAGGGTTCTGAAGCCACTGGTTGTATCCTAAACACACCATGTGTTCAGGTTTAACACATTGCCCTGACATTAGGGCAGCCCTTACAGAGGGAATGTCTCATTGCTGGTTTGGGTTTGCAGATTTGGTTGGTATTTGCAATACCTGACTGGTATCAGGTGTTCTTCACCCACCAGTCCTGGAAAAGCGTGGAGTTCTCAAACAGATACTTGGAAGAGAAAATGTATCAATTTCATGACCAATAAAAATCTGAGTGCTAGGATATCCTTGGTAGCCCCATCGAGGTCTTTAACTGAAATACCTTTAAGTCTCATTTGCCTTAAAGAAACATGAGTGAATTGTTAAAATGTTCCCAGTGGATCCCTATCCATGAGGTATCACTGTCTGTATTCCAGTCCATTACAGGGTGCAGGTTTGTTGTTCACTTTCCTGGAAAGTGCTTTCCCCTCTTGCTCTTCAGTTTCCTTCTTCCCTCACCTTTAAAAAAAGATGAACTTTCAACCTGGATCCCCCATCTTGGTGCAACTCTTGCTTGAGCTGTGATTTCTCTGGCCTACACTTTAAAAATGGATGTTTCAGGTTGAAATGAATGCCAGCTCGTTTATTTTTAACTGAGTGTAAATGAAATTTTGGCAATTAAATATACCAGATGAATTTACATGGAAGCTGTCTGTGTTTGAACAAGATGGTTCCTGCCTTTGTTTTTTAGTTTCTCAAAATTTAAAAATTCTGAATTATTTGCCAGAAGAAGGTAGAAATTCTGAGAAATTAGTGAAGACTTTTGGTCTGTAAGGGAAATATCTGTGCACGTAAGTGATGTCTGTGTTGGTTTTTTTTTTATTTGTGTTAAGAAAACTGGTATTAGAAAAGTTGAAATTTTTGTTCATTCACATCTTAGAAATGAGCATGTACATAAATTTTTATTTTGTATCCTTGTGGACACATTGCTGGTTTACTACCCGTTTTTGGAGACTTCCCTAGCAGGGAATTTGTATCTTCTGCTTTTGGGGACTGTGCCTTCATTATGGTTTTCAAAGAGTCTTCAGTGCTAGGATACAACTCTTGAGTTACTTTTGCATTATTTGATTTTAGAGATAGTAAATTGGCTGGGGCTGTTACAAACCAGTAGGTTTATTTCCCCTAGAGTTTGTCAAAAGCCACTTGCACTGTTTGACAGGTGCCATCTTACATTTGATCACCTCTCTCATTTTAAGAGTGTTAAGTAAATAAGCTTTCAAAAATTCTGACTTTATTTCAGTGACAACATACAAAAAGAGTTTATTGTCTGGTGCAGCTTCTTTGGTTCTCCTTCTGTAATGATTTTTTTGTGTGTTGGTCATTATTTAGCTCACCAGTGCTGTCAGAGAATCTCATGTCATTTCTTTTGCAAAAGTAACAATGGCTGGGTTCTTCCTTGCCTTTCTACTGCCCTGCAGGGTTTGGAGAACAGCCTAGATCTGAGTTCAGTTATTTTTCACAGGTTTTTAAAGATTCATTTGAGGGCTCTTTAATATAGGCATCACCTCAAAAGTAGCAAAGTGACTTGTTAATAGGTTGCAATGGCAGGTAAGTGTGGTTTTCTCTGCTTGAAACATCTGTAACTTAAAAGTGGTGATTCCTCAGGAGCCATTACCAGGGCAGAGCCAAACTGCCTGGAATTTCCCTCCCCTGGAAGGGATCATGCAGGAGTTTGTGTGTGAGGTAATGTGTGCAGGCTCTGTGTAGCTCTTGTGCAAAATTCCCGATAATTTATCAAGTTCCTGGTCAGGGATCAGTTTGTTCTTGTGTTCCCTGTTTCAGACTGCCAATGGAAATGTGGAAGCAAAGGTGGTGTGTTTCTACAGGAGGAGAGACATCTCCAGCACGCTCATTGTACTGGCAGACAAACATGCAAGTAAGCTGCTTTGTGTTCAAATGCTTCTGCACAGAATTGTCAGACTTGGGGACAGCTCTGGTATTTCAAGTATCAGTATCTTAAATGTATTTTTTTCTGTAGTCATCTTTAGCAGTTTGCATTACTTGTTTGGCTGACTTTTCTGTCTTTCTACCTGACTCTCTTTTTTAATTTGTTTTGTTTTGCTTTCCCCTTTCCTTAAACCTTTTAATACCTCATTTGTGTATGGTTGGATTTTGGTGGGGGCAAGACAGAAGGTTTCAGCTAGGGCTGAGTAAAGACATCTTATTTGCACCACAGAAATTAATTTTTTAATTTTGGGGCGAGAGAATATATTCTCCCTGTTAATATAACTTCTCATTAATTGTTTGGTTTGTATATTAAAAAACCCCTCAAACATTATTTGAGGGAATCAAGTAGACTGATTATGGGAAAGCAACTTGAAACATGGCCAGCTTGAAACCTGACTAACAGGATTTCTCTTTGAATTTCAATATTAATAATATTTCTTGCAGTGACACGGCTTTTGTCTGAACATGCTCAATAAATAGACTTTGAAAACAGAGAATCTGAGACTCTCCTATCACTATTTTGAATACTTAAAGCCCTTTTGTTGGGAAGCAAGTGGAGTAACTTTTCTCTTGTAAACAGCAAACTGTGTGAGTTGTAGCTGTTCAGATTGCTTAAAATTTAGTAAAAAGCATGGACAGCCTTATGAATCCTTGTGATTCAGGGCACATCTATAAATGAGAGGGAAGCAATCAGATATGGGCATGTCAGAACTGTGATTTAGCTGGCAAGCATCACTGTCTTTAATGTGCTGCTTGGTGTGTGTATCAATAGAGTGACTGGGGATTGATTGAATCAGATACCCAGTTTTAGCAAGGAATATAATGGCTTGCTGTGTTCTCACTGCTTTAATGCCATTGGGGAAAAGATGCAGCAAAACGAATCCCTTACTGATAAATTTGAGTATTTTCTGTTGTAGTCTGTCCAAATAATCCCCCCATTGCAGCCATACCTGGGAAAGAGGTCGTGGTGTTGAGGGAGAGTTTGCTGTATCACAGAATTGTGAAGCTTTTTTAGATCTCTTCAGTGCAGCAGTATTCATTTTATCTGAGGATGCTGAAGCTCAATAGGAGCCTCACCATAAACAACGTGGCTATTGATTCCTTCATCTGTGTCTCACTTCACTAGGTTCAGTAAAGGAAGCAGGTGGGAAGGGTTCACAGAAACACTGAGCTGAGACCGAAAATGAAAAATAATTTGGACCCACATAAATGCTCCTTGAACCTGCAAATGCTGATTTCTCTTTGTGATAAGAAATCTAAGTGGGTTTTTTTTTAATGCAAACACATAATTCATTGTTCATATGTGTTGTTTGAAAGATGGGAAAATTCATCTATAGCAAAATCCTAATAATAGAGCAACCAGAGACAACCGAGTCTGCCTCTTAGAGTAAATTTCATTAGTAACTAGCATTTTGTCTAGTATCTTTCTTTCTGGCGCAGAACAAAATTGCTACTGAATGACTTCCATTTATTTAGATAGATGTGCTGCTCTGTGGTTTCCGTTCTTTGTAAGAAGGGAGAAGAGAGAGCAGAATTAAGCTTTTTGGACAGCCATTAGTTCTTTACTCTTGAAAAAAAAAAATCAACATCCTGCATGATATAATGAAATTAAATTTTATAGATGTTAGGATTCTAGCAAAGATATTGCACACTGTCACTGACTTTGAGTTCATTTTCATACAGTCTCCTGTTGCCTCATTTTGATGCATTTGCAGTAGATGTACGTGTCTGCATCACTGATCTTTTAACTGCCTTTGTTCAGCTGATTAATGGAGCTTTCTGACTGCAGACATTTCTGGATTCACACAGTCTTCTGTTTAAGATGCCTTTATTTTAGACCTACTGTTGAGATCAGTGCAGTGAGAGAGCTAAGCAGTGGGGAGATACTGCTACGGCATGAATGGAAAAATTGTATGGATATTTTGTTTTTTTTTTATTCTTCCAGTAAAGGAAGAAAAAGATGTAATTGTGAAGTCAATGTTTTGAAGTTTTAAAAAAAAAGGTCACTTTAGCTTGGGTGATCCATCAGATATCTGAAACAGGCAAGTCTGAAATGTTGTCTGTTCTCATAAGTCTGTATACAGGGAAATGTGTTGGAAGAGCCTTATTCTGTAGTTGGTGACTATAAATTGGTACCTGATGTATGTAACCTGATTCTTGGATTTAATCTGTGATCTTACTATTTTTATCATATGATGTAAAGCTTGTCTGGGCTGTCCTATAAATCTTTCAGCCTTATGATGTCTTCCATGCTTTGTTAGTGCTTTTTATTCATAAGCCTCTTTAATCACCTCACAGATTATTCTAGGGAGTTTCTCCAACTGTTTCTGAAATGAACTTGCTTCACCAGTAAGACACTGTTTTTAGTTCTTGCTGAGAGACTTAGAAAGCAAGATTGCAGACAGGACTTGATGGAAGAGAAATGGGAAAGATACTTCACTCCTCAACCTTTTGTTGGATGCTGTCACTATGTATTTTCTTTATATAATGTCTAACACAGTTTTTAATAATTATTTAAATACTTGCGGCCGTGACTGACCAGTTGGTAGTGGCTGGGATACTGACGTAGCACTGTCTGGATTGTGACAGATTTGTGGTTGGTTTTCAGCACGTGCTCTGGCACACAGGGCAGCTTGGTTTTGGAAGTACCAAAGCTTCTGAAAATACATGTTTGCATGATACCTCTGTGCCTAAACAGGTACAGAGGAATTTATTGAGCATTTTCTTTACATTTAAATAACACCAATCTAAATGAAGTTTGACAATAGCTTCACAAATTATCTCTTTTCATTTCTTCCATTTTATTCTCCTTCTTTATTTTCTCCCAGCCCCCCACATGCAGATTTAGGAGGAGTCCAATTCATATATCCACTAATGACACCTTGACTCAGTTGTTGCTGAGAGGAGGGGAACTGTGTCTTTTCTCTTTGGGAGTGATGTAATGAGGAAAGATAAAGGTGTCCAAAATATTGTCTGTTTGCTACCTGACACAGTGGCCATGACAAGAGGTGACCACCAGAGCTTCATGCAGAGGATCCACACTGATTATGTGGCAAACTCCTTCTCAAGTCTCAAGGCGTAGGGATTCCTGCCTGTTAAAACTTTCTCCATGTTTTCTACAGCTATGAGTCAAAATCTGGTTTTTTGTAGAGAAAAAAGGATTAGGGCTACAGCTTCATACAAGGCATTTGAAACTGAACCTGGAAGAAGAAACCTTCTTCCAGGTTGTTGTATTTTAATTTATTCAAATGCAACATTTCTAGAATGTTCCTCCAAGGTCCTTAGTTAAGCTGTTAAAGCAGCCCGAGTTGCAGCTTCCTTTGCTATTGTGCAGGTCAGTAGCACTGGTTTTACTGTGTTTCCCAATGATTTGGCCCCACTCTATTTCTTTATTCTTTACATTATTTTGCTGGTTATAGTCATGCTAACTAATTTTTGTGTTACTGCAGACTGTTTCCCAAGCTGGTAAACCTTGTCTGCTCTCTAAACCTGATTTCTGTGTCTTGTTTACCTTCGTGCATTTCTGAATTCTGTCATGTAGCTACTTGTATGACACCCAAAATGCAGAGAAAGGGCTGCTGCTCTCTGCTTTTGATGCTCTGGAGAGCCCAATCTGATCTGTAGCAAATTGCTATTCTTTCTCATGTCTAGCAAATATTGATGCTTAATTTCACATCTCACACACCCAGTCATTTTAAATTACAATTACTGCCTCTTGGGTTTCTCCTGCCAACTCAAAGTTTACTCTTTCTAATTATTTTCCCCATATATGTTAGCTTTCACACAAGTCTTGCTGTTTGTGCCTAATCTGCCTATCTCTTGTTCCTAATGTAAGTCATCTTCAAGCTTTGCTAATGTGCTATTAATGATTCTGCCATTAAATATCAAATAATACTTAATCTAATAGACTTCTTGCAGCATTCCACTGGCTACTGCTGCATAGCTGATATATTACTGTTTGTATTAAGATTAAATGTTTAGTTTCAAATCTGCACAGGCACATCTATCAAGCAGAAAGGTTAATTTGAAGTAAGGCTTTATGAGAGCACTGAAGTCCCAATGTACTGCACCTCCTGTATTCCCATACCACTTATTCCACAGTACTGTAAGGAATGCAGGCAAATCTGTCTGAAAAGATTCCTTGGATATTTTATAAATATGTTTCTATTTTTTTAAAGGTTTTTTTTTTTTTCTCAGATGCCTCCATTCTTGATGGTGGTGTTTGCTCCAGTTAGTGTGAGTGGGTGAGCTGTGGGAAGGTGAAATGCGGATATGTCAGACTTGTCCTGGGGCTGGGACAGCCCCTGTTGTGCTTCATGGTCTGACTCAGCCTGAGCTGTCTGGGTGCTTTTTGTTACTGGGAGTGAGGGAGGTGCTGCTTTTTGTCCAGCAGCTTTTGCCTGACCTCAGTGAGGGAGAGGTTCCTGTCCCAGATCCAGTCCTTTTCTCCTCCATCCCTTGGTTCCCAGTACATTGGTCAGGTCGGTTTTTTTCAGGGTTAAATCATGGCTGTGAAAAAGGAGGGGCAATGTTCATATGGATGTGTTTGTTTGTTATTTCTTGGAATGTTCCTGCCTCTGTCTGGGGGTGCTGTGACAGTTGTACTGCTGTGTGTGAGGGAAATGTTTGTTACCTGTAGAAATGTCTGTCTGTTTTTGAAAAGAAATATATTGTGCTTTTTGGTTTTGAGAGGCTGTTCATAGCAGAGCTGCCATAAGAACATGTGTGCTCTCCACCTTCTGTGTTTTATTACAAAAGCAAGGCACATAAATAAAATACTGCTTGGAAGGTGAGCCTACCTGAAGGGATGCAGTCTCTGGGATTAGTTTGGTTGTGCTGGGTGCTTTCCTTTTGTCGGTAGATTCCATTGGCACAAAGGGGTTGACATACTTTTTAGAAAAATGTAATTTATAAAAGCTGTAGGCTATCAAATATACTGAAGATACAAACTATTTGAGGTTGCTCCTTGTAGTATTTCCCTGCATTATACAGTGCACTACTGTAATTTCTAAAGGCTGCTGTAAGTACAGGCATGAATTTCCTTTTCTTTTGTGCATCCTTCAGTTTTCAGGCACATGAGCTTGGAACTTGCTGGATTGTTCGTGGTATATTTACAGTGTAGTCTAGCAGTCACAATATTAATTTTCATCTAAAACAGAATCCACTTTAGTAAATAAATTGCAGACCCATGAGAGTGTGCAACAAATGTAAATTTGGTGTTCTAGTTCCCAGGAAAATATTAAAACCTAAGTACATGCTGCTGTATGGTTACCAGCTCATGTGGTAACCAGCTATTGTGTGTTGAAGTCTGGTTAATTATGCTGCTCTTTTTTTCCTTCCTTGCTGGAGCAGCCTACCTGATGAGCAAATAAACTGCAGGTCTTTTTTTCAGGGCAGTAAAATGGTGATAAATTGTGAGCAACCTGAAGGGTACATAATTTTTTGTCACCACCTTTGGTGTAATGGTGGCCTGTTTTAAACTAAATGCAATTTTAGCGTTTTATAAAATGGAGATCTTTGTTTGCTTTATTTTTGGGATAACTATGGGGATTTTAGTTAACTAATCTTAAGGGTATATAAATCATAACTGTGTCTGTATGTGTTTCTCATTAGAAATGTTTTTTGGCAACAACTGTTGAATTAAGCTGGAGGCATAAGTCTGCTCTTTTAGAGTAATGCTGCTGTAAAATTAAGAGTTTTACAATTCATGCATGAGGCTTTACTGCTCATTCTGCTACAGTCTGGGAAACTTTGCCTGTAGTTTTGCAAAATACAAGTGACTGCATTAATTTCTTAGAGAAGGGAAAAGTCTGATCTCTTCTTTCTCAGTCATTTGCCATGGAGGATCTTTGGAGTTTTTTTCTTTGAGTATTTTGCCCTTTACAGCTTTAGCTGGCGTAAGTGGCAGAATACTTCTTAACAAACACAAAACATACAATTTATTTCCTGAAAGAAAGATGCTGGAAGATGTTTGGGATCAGTTGCATGTCAGTGTGGGTGGGATTTCATGTATTTACTTTGGTGTATGTTTGAGAACTGGTTGGATGGAGATTGGATAGCTCCAAGGCAGAGGTGGTGGATCCTGGCTGCTGCAATGCAGGAGTGCTGCAGTTGGGTGTGTGTGCTGTGGGTTGGGCAACCAGGGTGGCAGGAGTGGCCCCAGGCACTTGGTTACATTCCAGTTAATCCTGTGGCTGTGGTTGGGGTGAGGAGAGTACAAAATAACACTAATTAAATAAACTGCCCTTTCCAGTGGGCATTTCCTGCAGAAGCTGTTAAAGCTGGCGTGGGACAGTGGGATGTCCTGAAAGAGGAGTAGGGTTTGTGATAACTTGTGCCTGGCAAAGAAGAAAGACTTCAGTATGCCTCACTCATCATGTGTCAGCTTCTGCTGGATGAGTCTGATGCACTGATGGTCTCCAAAAGCAGCTCTCTCTGTCTCTCTCTCTCTCTCTCCAGAACTTCTCTGTTGGTAGCAGATTTGTGTCTTCCAGCTTGGTGTGACCTGTGTGTGCCTGGGGTAATTTGGTGGTGGTGGTGAATAAATAAAATTCTTCACAGGCATTCAAGATTACTAATCATGTAATTGTTCAAATGGCCGAAATGTTACATTCAATGTAATTAAAGTTTGTTATTTAGCAAAGGTTTTGGAGCAGGTCATTCTGACTTGCTCGAAGTCAATCCATGTCTTGTTCTTGATCAATTTTATCTCTTTATGACTAGGAGAAATGGAAGAGGAGATGGAAAATCCAGAAATGGTTGATTTACCAGAGAAACAGAAGCATCAGCTACGACACCGTGAGTTGTTTCTCTCACGACAGCTCGAATCTCTGCCAGCCACACACATTAGGTAATGACTGTTTTCTGCCATTTTATTAAAAAATCACACAACACTGTTATTTTTCAAGTGCTCTTCAATGTAAGCTCAAGTTCTGTGTACAACTTCAGTGACACCATCTTGTGAATCACACGAGCATTTAAGTTGTATTTTTTCATGAGATGTGTTTCTCTTTTTTTAGAGGCAAATGCAGCGTTACTCTGTTAAATGAGACAGAATCCCTTAAATCGTATCTGGAACGGGAGGTAGGAACCATTTTGTGCATTTTAAAGCTTGAACAGTTTTTTCTGGCACAATTTAGGTTTGGTGCCTTTTTGCAAGTCTTCTAAAAAGAATTCTTTCATTTCTGCATGTACTGGGCATTGACAGTGGGAAGCTTTAGGCTCTGTACAGTCTTCATTGTGCATAAAACTTTGTGGGTCTGGGGGCCAGACCTTGTAGTTACCTCTCTGTGTGACAGTGAACTGCCTCTCCTTCTGTAAAGTGAACCCAACTTGCTCATCAGTGTGGCAAGGCTGAGAGCTCCAACCCTGGGAGATGCTGTAACTGTAGAGCAGGGAGCAAGCTGTGCTTCTCTGTATTTGCTTTATCCTGAAATCATACAGATTTATGTTAATATGCTTTAAGCTTGATCTTGCCTCAGATTTTTGAGGAGCTTAGTTCCCTGTTCTTTGTGTTCATTGGTCAAAATAATTATCTGGACTCCTTCATAGACCACCACTGACACTTAAATCCTTGAAAAACTGCTTGTCAGGTGACATCTGACAGAAATTTACCCAGTCTCTTCTTAAAGGTATCTCAGACCAAAACTTGAAACTGAATTGTCTTGCACAGTTAAACACCATTCAGAATATAAATATTGGGCTTTACTTTTTCAGGTATTTTGTGATTTTAAGTTATTACCATTGTATTTTTAGAAGTTGTATTTCTATACCTTTAGTTGTGGCTGGACCTCTGGGTTAGACAGTCTTGGAGTCTGACAGTCTGTGAGAGATTTACTGTGGAGATTAGCAAAGAACTTCAGGATATTATTATTTGAACACATCTGCAAGCAAATAATTTGCATCTGAAAACATTGAAATGTTATACAAGAGATGAAATCTTGTAATTAAAACCAGTAGGGTGATGGCCGTTAGTGGCCTTTAAGAAAGGAGAAAAGAGGCCATTTTTTTGCAAGGAGCATACTGCAGTCTCTCTCATAGCTGGACTTTCTTTTTAAATGCTTTTGTAGCTTTCTTCAGTATTTATTTAAGCATCAGATTAGTTTTAATCTGATACTTTAGTTTAAGAGAATTTTAAACAAGGCACAGGGATTAAATAGTTGAGTTTCTCTTTGGAATGTGAAACCAAAAAATGTCGGCTCTGCTGCAGGCTGCCAAATGGCAGAGCATCAAACAAGGGACGTGGTATTCAGCAGTGCTTGTAACCAGCTAGAAGCCCAGGATATGCCAGTTTGAAAGCACAAGTTAATCAAACTGAAATGATTTCAGATTTTTTAGTACCCAGCTCTTAAGCAGTGTTTGTTCTCAGTTGCTCCCAACATATTTTTATTATCACTGGTGTTACAGGTAGGTGTGCTGAGAGTGAAGCATGCTTTCCTCTGATCATGCAATGCTCAGCTGCAGATGTATGCACAGAAAGATAATTTTCTTTCCCATTCTTTTGAACTTTCAAAATGCAAGATGAGTGATGTGGGTTATTTTTAGAACTGAGCAGGCACTTAGAGATTTCACAGAATGAGAGAGTTCCCTGAATGTGTCCTGTCACTTAGCATGGCATTTTGCTGTGGTGCAAACTAACTTGGACAGATGGTAAAGAAATTAAAAGCTCAGGAACACAAATATGCTTGGGTGGAGGGTAAAGAGATTAAGAAAAGGAGATAGTTGTTGCCCAATGGGTTCCTAACACTTCATGGTATTGTTTTGAACTGTTTCTTCTTTCCCCATGCCTCCTGTTCTTAATCCAACCTTTGCTTTCAAAATGTTTCAGGGTAGTTCCTTTTTTCTAACGTGACTTTTGTCAATAAAGCCTAAGCAGTTCTAGGGAACCTGGTATTTGATTTCCCAAATGTTATGACCATTAAAAGTAGGCTTTCAGCCTTGAAGCAGGTTAAACATCCAGACAGAATTTTTTAGGAAGGTAGTAAGCAAAGCAAAATGATATTTTTGCTATCTCTGTTCTCCTCCTCTACCCTTTCTCTGTCATCTTCCTCAGGAAGATTGCCTTGCATGTTTGGAGAGCAGGCTGGAGGGGACCAGCACTGACTCTTTCACTGTGCCTGTAAAATTTGTAGCAGAAGTGAAGAATAGCAGGAAATAGAGGGGAAAAAAAGGCAACTAGAGAACCTGAATTTTCTATAGACACCTAATTCCCATGGAGATCATAGCCAATTATGGCAAAAGCACTAGATTTCCCTATTCTGCAGGAACCTGTTTTGAATGTACATCTATTTTACTGCTCTGCCTGGCTATATCCAGAGGCTTGTGTGAATTTGCCTGCTGAGCAGATGTCTGGCATATCTGTTCCTTTGGGTAGCCCCCTAAAAATAAAATGTTCTCTGGTTAAAATATATCAAATACATGAAAGTAAGTTTGCAAGCTGCAATGAAGTAACCATTATTTCTGTGGTGTACTTTGGCTTTTCTTTCTCCAGTTTCTTGGTGACTTTGGTTCTTGGCATAGCTATGGGTAGCTTAGGGGCTTGGGTAGGGGAGCTCTGAGCAGATCTGTCTCTCTAGCAGTTGAAAGAGGCAGAAAGTCATGATTCAATTTTAACTCTTGGCAGGTCATGTTAATTTTTTCTGAATGTGTTGGGCGTTTCCTGGGCTCTGAAATGAAAAGAGAAAACCCTTCTCTGACTGCTGCAAACCCAGCATACACAGTTTGACAGCACAAATGAGTGGAGGATTTTGAAGAGCAGTGTTATTTTGTTGTGCGCATCACTCTTGTGAAACCCTTGTGAAAAATTGCTCTCATCACATAGTGGTGGTCAGGAGTTCACACATGCTTTAGAGTACACGAGGATCTGGTTTGTTTCTTAGTTTGCATTGGCACTAAGCTGATGTGTATTAATGTTTTCAGCCGTGCCACTCAGTCTGCAGGAATGAATCTCAGTGTCTGTGAGGGAAGATGGCAGTGGTGTTGTATTACCTCTAGGGGTTGCAGTCTCTGTAGAATTCACACTTGGGCCCCCAGGCTTCCATCTCTCCTCTGTTGAGGAGGCTCTGGATGGGGAGAAGAGACCAGAGGATTTTCATTCTTTTGTTCAACCTGATTGATTTGAGACAGAAATAGACAAGACATAAATGGATGACCTGAAACTAATTGAGATTTTGTAGACAAAATTTATAGCGATAACCAATAAAAGAAAAGCAATAGGGCGTCTAACAATCAAATATCATGGGAGAAACCTCCTCCACAATGTATGACTTTCCTTGGCCAAAAAAGACTAATGAAATTGCCTGTGGAATTGGTCTTCTTTGGGGCTCACTGTGTTGTTACTCTGCAGTGTGTTGTATGTTTGCTGGGCAACATGCCTTCAAAGCATTAATGTTGCACTGCATATACTTTGTCCTGCAATCAGATATTTTGGAGCTGGAACAAATTAAACACTGTATTTATAACCTGGAAACCTGTGAGACAAAAGCTTTACCTACATTTTATTTCCACAGTGATACATTCTCAAACTATTGCAATGTCTCGAGCTTTGAGTGTGTCAGGGAGCAGGAGACCCAGATTTCTTTACATAGATGTGATAGAAATGAGTTTTCTTATGCTCTGAAGCTGCCTTCTGCCCGTAGGTTGATGTAACTTGACCCTGGTGTCTGTGGGAGTAGGAGTTTTTTCAAAAGTATCATTTGCTTAGGATGTAATCAAATCCTCTGACCCTAAACCCAACTACAGACAACCTTTCCAGTTGAAGTTCAGTTGTCTTCCAGAATTTTTGCCATGTTACTGTGGAAATTTGCAGTAATTCTTCTTTTTCTGGGGCTGTGCATGACAGATTGGGAGACTCTCTTTCCTTTGCCACCTCTTCATAAAGCTGAACAGGGCTTGAAACTCTTGCTGGTTTTGTCCTAATTTTTGTTGTGTGCTGTTGACACATACAAATATAGGGAAAGGGAAAAATGAGGTGAGCATGAAATGAGATGTATTTAAACAGGGTGCCTGCTAGTGCCAGAGAAATAAGAGGAGTGAAAAAATAAGCCAGAAACCTGAGATGTGGAAAATGGCACACTGCACATCCTGTTTCTGTTGAGACAGTTCTCCTTCCTGATGAACATTTTGCTGTGGACAGAGGTTACAAAAGGTCTGTTGTTCCATGTCCTACCAGAGCTTTAATCCTGCCCAGAGCTGCACCCTATACTTTGATGGAGCATACCTGGTCAATGGCTATAGCTCAGTACTTATCCATGCAGAAAAGTTTAATTACTTAAACTGTACGGTTTTAGGTAGTTAAAATTTTTGGCTGGTTCCTTTCTCTGCCCTGGCAGAACATTCTCATTCTGGAATGCCTTCTTGCTTTAATTTTACACACCAAGGTAGCGGAAGCCAAGCAGCTATTTTAGGCTTTTCCACATCTACTTGAACAAAAGCAACAAATTAGTGGATTGCCACCTGCAGCTAATTACTGCTGCTGCCAAATCTGCTGCCCCCCTCCTAATAATGAGCAGAAAGAAATGTGCTGCTTTAAGCTTAGATGGTAGCAGGCAAGAAGTTGGTCAGCAGCACATCCCTGTGCCAGGGAAAGCTGAGCACATCCTGGTCTGTATTAGCAGCAGTGTAGCCAGCAGATGGAGGGAAGGGGGTCATCCCCTCACTGCATCCCTTCTGAGACCACTTGTGTTGGTTTTTGTCCAGCTTTGGGCCTTGCAGCATGAGAGACATTGACAGATTAGAGCAAGCCCAGCCGAGGCCACAGGGTTTGTCTGGGGTTGCATTAGTCTGGCTGTAACATTCTGAAGTTATGCTTCAATATGTGCTGGTGTTTCTGTGTGGATAGGTCACTGATGTCTAATCCTCCTGGTTTGGAATATGGGAATTGCATGGCATGTGGCAATTTTGTGTTCTGAAACAGCTGATGTGATTAAAATTGTGTCCTGGCCCTTCTGAGCCTTGCGTGTGCAAGAGGAGCTTTGTTCACTTCAAATTGAGAGGCTGTATGTTAAGAGAGAGGCTGCTGTTGAGAGCTAACACTTGTAATGTAGAAGAAAGTAGCAGCACTTAAATGGAGCTTTTAAACTGGTGGTTTATTTACTTTTTGTTCACCCAATTCTAAAATCTATATATACGTGTAATGAAACCACACTTAAACTGTAAAAACTTGGTAGTATGGTTGCAAAGCTGGGAGTAAAAGCTAATAACACTGTTTACCTTTTTGGTCTTGTTTTATTTTTAGGATTTCTTCTTTTATTCACTGGTGTATGATCCTCAACAAAAGACCCTGCTTGCTGATAAAGGAGAGATTCGAGTTGGAAACAGATACCAGGCAGATATAACAGACTTACTAAAAGAGGGTAATTTCTGTAATTTATTTAAATTGTCAAGAGTTCATGTTGAACATGGCCACTTCTCTGTGTGAGGCCTGCCTAGGTGTGGGAGATGGTTTCCACTGCCAGGCCATGTGTGCAGCAGTGGTTGCCTTTGGGGAGGCTGTTGCCCACTGAAGGCAATTAGTTCTCTTGCAAATGGGTCTTTAAATGGGCATTCATCCAAATCATAAAAGTTGTTGAAATAAATTGAATTAATGGGCTCTCTTGGATCTTGCACTCTTTTTATTAAGAGATTTCAAAATTTCCATGGGAAACACAAATTTCCATCACATCTGTAAAGCCTTTTGTGTTCTTAATCAAGCCTCACTTCCCTATAAGAGCCCCTCCCAAATTACTGCCAAATAAATGCTGTCTGCCCTCATCAATTTGCCCATTACTGCTGGGTGCCTTTTCCCTGGAGCCCTCTCCCCATGCCAGTGTTGGCTGCCAGCCTAGACTTCTCACCTGCAGAACAGGCAGGAGGAAGAATTTGCTGGCTGGAGCATGCATTGAGACTTCAGCCTGTGTCATGGAGCAGTGGGACCATGAGGGCCTGAGGATGAGGGAGAAGTAGCAGGAAGCAGGAATATTTATCAGATAGTAACTAACTTTAGATTTGTCTCTGCACTACCCTACAGATCCTAAAGTGGGTGGAAAAACTGAGAGGGGTGAGGAGTGTTGCTATCTAATTGTTCTTCCCTGAGCCCTGTGTAATGCAGAGGGCAAGGTCTATCCATAAGCTGCTCCTAGGAGAGAGAGGGTTGTGACCTGTGTTGGGAAGACCACATCCAGTCTGGAATGGGCCAGGATGTGGAAGCAGAGGTGCTTCTGTCTTTGCTTAGAAGCTCTCCTGACACTGTTAGTCTCATGTTAAGACAGGCAAAAAAAAGGGTCAGGATTCTTGTTTAATTTGTCTATGGAACCAGTATTTATCCAACAGCTAGGCCAGTCTCCTAAGTGAGGATGAACTAATCTGAAAGGCATCCTGTTCCCTCAGTGGGTCAACATGGGGCTTCAGAGAAGGATAACTGCCAGATGTTTTAAAGGAAGCAGAAAGAAAAGGTCTCAGTGGCTCCTGTATTTTGCCAGGGTATTCTGGCTTGTTTAGACTCAGGAAAATGAAGAGTGTCTGATGCCATGGTTTCCCCCCTAGAAAGCAGCTGAGATGGCTTGAACCAGCTACTCTTTGCCTGCTCAGAGCAGCTTGGAGTGTGTCTGTTTTCCTGGGACTGCTGCAAGATAAAGGAGGAAGACAGATGAGCTGGGGAAAGAGACTGAAAAGAAATTGTCTCATTTGGAGAAAGATGCACTCTGTTTTCCATGACATATCCTCTGACACCAGTTTGTGAAAATCTGATTGCCCAATTTGGATGAGCTGTGTTGCTGTGTCTGTCAATTCACATACAAATAAGTGAGTGAAATTTTCACAGTGGCCTGTTAGGCAGAGTAACTGAGATGGGCTAACAGTGACATTACTGTGAGATAAAAAAGGAATCTAGAAAGTACTCATATTTTAAAAGAGCCATACTAAATAATTCTATTTTGTTTTTCAACCAGGTGAGGATGATGGAAGAGATCAGTCAAAACTTGAAACAAAAGTTTGGGAAGCCTTTAACCCACTAGTAGACAAGCAGATAGACCAGTTCCTGGTGGTAGCACGGTAAGAGTATTTCACCTCTCCTTTGAAGAAGTGTTTGTAACTCCTCCAAGCACTTTCTTGTGTTCTTTTTTGTTGTATGAGCATGAGTGCTGGTTCTGGTTGCTTGATTCACTTGCTTCATTTTAAGATGAGGTACATTTTACATGCCTTCATGGGAATGGCATGATTTTAGGAACAGCTCCTCAGGTTTACAACTTGGTTTCATAAAAGCAAAGCAAGTTGCATGTGAAAATGATCCTGTAGTTGGTGGGGTTTTTTGAATACTTTAGTCAGCATGCAGAAGACTTTGTGAATTAAATTCTTGGCAGTTCTTTGCTCTGTCCATTTACTGCTTTTTTCAAAGCCAGTGACACTTTAACATCCATTAATGGTTTGCTAAGAATTCTGGTAAATGCTTATGATGGGCTGTGGATATTTTCTAATGCCTAGATTCCAAGAGGTAGGCACAATAAAATAAAACCTTGCAAATCTCTACTGATGTTTTCATTTAAGCCCAAAGCAATCTTTGTTGATCAGCTCTTCCTTTATAAAAGGTTCTTGAGCTAATTCATTGGTATCCATTTCTATAAACAGAAGCCTCTAATAAATTTTAGGCTCTCATAGCAATTGATGACTGAATAATTTAGGGAAAAAATACACAGTAACACTCTCCAAATTCTCTGTGTTTTAGGTGGTACTTTTATAGATGAATCCTGCTTCTGTCTGCCTTTTTTTCCCCTTCCCCCTCTTGGGTTTTCACGTGGTTTGGTTTGTAGTGACAGTGGAGCTGCTTTGTGATGGGCGTTTCCACCTTCTGCTGGCAGAGCTGGTTTGAGTGGCTCTTTGTGGCAGTCAGTGCTGCCCACTGGGTTTGCTGCTGCAAGGTGCAGGCTGTAATGAGAATCACTGCAAAGATGAGTGCAGGAATTGCTTCTGTTCAGAATCAGCAGAGTGTTCCAGTTTATAATTAGTTCACACATACAGAAGTATCAGTTCAGCTGAAGCTGGGCTCGGGGGAGTTGTGGGGCAGGGATAGTGACTGGGAGGAGAGTGAGGTGTGAGTCACCACAGACACTGATGGGGGAGGCTTGTTTGGGTTTTGGCCAGAATTAGATGTTTGATGACAACTACTTGTCAAACATTTACCTTTCCTACTCCTGCACTGCTTGGCACCAATGTGTTCCTCTGTGCTCTCAGCTGCTTTGGGGAAGTCACCTGAGTGCAGGGGGAAAACCCAGCCTGCCTGTTTTGTTGTTGTTGTTGCTCAGAGGAGTTCAGCTCCAGTTCACTGTGCAGCAGCACAAGTGTTGCACCCATGTGGTGTAGCAAGCAAGAGGGGGAGTAGGAATTTTGAGAACCAATGCTTGTTACAGGTTTCTCCAACTAATTTCTTTAGGAATAAGGTGAAGAGCATGGGGCTTGTGGCTTCAGATGTAAAGATGATGAGTTGTGAAGTATTTGAGAATTGCTGTGTTGTGCAGGCTTTATGAAATATATATATAATACAATGTTAAGTTGTAAAATAATATTGTTTCAAATTTTCTGAAACTTTTAGAAAAATGCATTGCTGCATTCTTTGTGTCTTTTCTTGGCATCTGTTTCTGTACCTTTTGGACAGTGCAGCACTGCTCTTTGTCATTGTGAAGGAAATTATTGTCATTCATAAAGCTTGCTTGTGCTCTGTTCCTGTTGCAGCTCAATTCTGTTGGGAGATAAGGGATAAGAGAGTAGCTCAAAACTCCCCATTGGTGACCCCTGAGTCTTCCTCTGTTTCCTCTGCCATGCCTAAGCCTCTTCAATCATAGGAGCTAAGTAAAGTGCTCACAATAACAAACCACATTTGGAGAGAATGATCTGTGGCTCAGAATGAGCCACGTAATCTTGTAACTGGGAAATGGAGTCTCTCATCTCAGAAAGTGCTGGCTGGGTGTTTATATTTATGCTGGTTTTGCACGTGAAGTTAAGGCTGTGTTTAATTCCTTTCAGGTCTGTTGGTACTTTTGCCCGAGCCCTGGATTGCAGTAGTTCTGTCAGACAGCCAAGTTTGCACATGAGTGCTGCAGCAGCCTCCAGGGACATCACACTGGTAAGATTTTCTTTAGGGGACCTTAAGTTTGTGAGAGATGCAAAATATTCACCTCAGCATTAACAGTTGGCAAAGAGGAAGGGACAGATGGATTGTAGTTGTGGCTTGCTGTGAAGCAGACCCTGCTTTTGGAAAGGAATCCTTTAGTTACAGATGAAGTAACTTCTTCTGGCCTTGTGCCTCTTATGATCCATCACAGATAATACTATGAGGCAATTTTTTTTTTTTTTTGCTTAGTTTTATTAAAATAGTCTGATGACATGCTTGACAGCTCATCCCTTGCACGGGCTCAGTAGCTCTCTGGAGAAGAACACAAATTATTGTCTGCCTGTCTGTAGTGTTACAATGCCAGAATGCCATTCTTCATCACTTCCCCAACACCAGATTGTCACTGGCATCCTTGGGTGAGATTGACCAAGGATGTCTGGGGGAAAAGCTTGTGGTCAGATAAGAAATGTCAGTTGATACTGTTCTCTTTGACTGCCAGTTGAGAGTACCTGAGGAGTAGTGATATTGCTAACATTTCATAATCATAAATATTGCTGAGTAGATCAAGGTAAGGGAAAAAACTTGAACTTTCATGCTGCAGAAAGTTGAATGAAAATTTGAATAAAATATCTGAAGTCTCCAGAGAACTGTTATGAAAGCCTCACCTCCTTACTGGAGTAATGTAAACTTATACATAGAACAAATGCCAGTCTAGAACAGTGTAGGTTAATTATGCACATACACAAAACTGGTATGATGAAAGGCAAATAACATCCTGATTAAAACTGCAGAAACCTGGAAATAAAGCCAAGCTTTCATTTACTAATAGCAATTCCTCCCTCTCAGCATGTTCTCAGCCCTTATAAATCACAAGTTGCAGACAGCCATAGCTCAGCTTTCTGAGGAGTAATTGCCCCTGAGAGTCATTCTTTTTTCCTATTCAGCTGTGATGTGTGACTTAACTTGAATCTTTGTTGAGGTTTCTGCCCTTGGGGGGGGATGTGTACATGTGTTGCTGCTCTTGTTTTTCATATATGAAATTTTTGTGGATTATTTGACAAAGTACATGCATGGCTATGTGTGTGAGGAAACGCCCTTGGACCTCTTATCTCCATGCCCCATCTGGGGATGGTGGCTCAGTCCTGGGGGGAGTGGATCTATCCTGTGCTTCTTCTCACCAGCAGTGGTGCTGCTGGTGAGGAGCTGATAGGAATAATTGATACACAAGAACTTGTGCTCCACAAACCTCACTATTAATGAATGTTAGGTTTGTGCACTGACAGCTACAGTCAGTGTGAGGTTGCAACCAGCTTTTACTGACTTTTCCTTAAATACAGAATACCACACCTTCCCATCTCAGTGCAGAATTTGTCATTGCTGTTTCACTGTTGAACATTTTTCCCCCCAGATACTTGTCCTTATGTTTCTTTCTCCTTTCCAACCCCCTAGTTCCATGCTATGGACACTTTGCACAAAAATGTCTATGACATTTCCAAGGCAATCTCTGCACTTGTGCCACAAGGTGGGCCAGTCCTGTGCAGAGATGAGATGGAGGAGTGGTCTGCTTCAGAGGCAAACCTCTTTGAGGAAGCACTAGAAAAATATGGAAAAGATTTCACTGACATTCAGCAAGATTTTGTAAGTATATAAAAAGGTGCCCCTGTGGTGACTGGCTCTGACTGGTGGCAGAGCTGGCTTGCAGCTTGTCTAAACTGTGTTCTTCATTGTGTGAGCAAGGGGGCTTTGAACTGGAGTGTGTCTTGCTGTAAAGTGGGGAAAGGCAGACCTCATACTAGTGACAGCCTGGTGTACAGTCAGAATTTCAAACCACAGATGATAGTTTTTCCTGTAGAAAGATTAATTTAGGATCATCTGTTCCACTACAGCCGAGGGAGGATGTAGGAAACTGTTGTGACAGCCAAGCTGCTCTAGAATAATTTGTGTTTAAAGGAAGATAAGTATTTGGCCTTCTGAAACATGAAAATGTAGTCACCTTTACAGTATGGTTTCAGAAAGGGCCTTTTGAAAGTTTTCAAAAGAAATCCTGGGCATCCAAGGGAAGTGTTCTGTAGTTTGGCCAAAGCACCACCCTAGGTGCTCAGCCTGCAGATTGAATGGAGCCCTGTAAGAAGAGCCAGGTTTCACTGTGTCATTGTTCAGATGCTCTGGAACAAAACAAGTAGTTTCAGTGTTGTTTGTCCTGTGCTCTAATCTATTAGAGGGACTTGGAAACAGCAGCACACTCTGTGGTCCTGCTGAAATCCTCATGCTTCTCACACAGAGAACAGAGCTGGCAGGGCACAATTCTGTTAGAAGTTTGTTTTGGTTTGTTTTGATTTTTTTTTTATGGGCCAGCTCCATTGAAGCCAAACTTATCAGAACTGTGATGCTGTAGTTGTGACTCTTGCCTTAACTGCTGCTGAAGCAGAGTCTGAGCTGTGGGACTCCTTCCACATTGTGCCTCTCTGGAATGGTTTGCTATCAGCCAGTGCAGCATGAAGATTTACCTGCAGCCTGTTCCACTTGTACACTGAAAGCTCAGAGTATTTTGAAAGGGCATTTAATTTAACATGGGTCCCATGTGCATCTAATCCCCTTTGTAGATTCAGACTGGCTTTTTTTTTGAGGAGGGCTAGTAGTTGCAAGACTGCTGCAACCATCAGTCAGAAGAATCCTGTGAATTTCAGTGAGACTGTGTGCCAGCTCCCTTCAATAAATGCTGTTTTTCCTTTGTTTCCCCAGCTCCCATGGAAGTCCTTAACAAGCATTATAGAATATTACTATATGTGGAAAACTACAGACAGATATGTTCAGCAGGTAAGAGAGTCAAAACCACCTCTTTCATTCTAACAGAAATTGTTTTTCTTGCCTGTGAATCCAAGTCTTGTTCCTCTCGGGGTTCAGCCTTTCCAACAGGTGAGTTCTGTTATGAGCAGACCAATCTCTTGTCCCTAAACTCATCAGCCCTTCTGGATACAAACAGCACTGGCAAGAGTGCATTCTTCTCATGTTTGCTGCTGCCCTGTTTGCTCAGAGCTTTTTGACATCTGGAATTCAGCAGAGGAGCGAAGGCAGGGCAGTTGCTGTTTGACTGTGGAGTTCAAGGTTCCCTTCAGTGACTTCTTGGAGGGGCAGTTGCTGTACAGGAGGCCCCACCCTGGTTCCCCAGCCCTGCTGCCCATGACTTGGGTGGCAGATGCACGAGGCTGCCCCATGTTAGCTCTGTGAGTCAAGTGTTTACCTGGGAAGTGTCACTGCCTCGAATTCCCAGGCTTGTTATACTTGAGAAGCAACTTTTGAGTAGTGTTTACCATCATTTTTATCTCTGCTTGTTTAAATACAAAGGCTGGTCCCTGACATAAAGCAAGCACAATGCAAGCAGCATGCAAATTCTTGCAGAGTATCAGTTGCTGAAAACTACTCACAATATTTGACAGGAAAACTGAGTAAAAGATGGAAGAAATTTAGAATGGGTTTTTCATTATAATTACCAGTCCTAAGATGAAGCATCTAGTTGAGGTATTAGAAAAGTGGAATTGTGACAATGTCCTGCCTTAACTTGTTTCCTTGGAAATTCAACCTGGGGTAAAGACTAGGTGCCTGAGGCATTGACCAGTGTTTGCCATGTGCTGTAATGTGATTTTTACCATTTTCTTTCTGGCTGGGGCACTGTTGAAATTAGAGGTCCCCTTGTGACAAATGAGAACTCTTTTTTGCTTCAATTATATTTCACTTTTAATAAAAGTATTAGTGGCATCCTCATTCCACTGTTTCCCCAAGTTCATTCTTTGACTGAAACTTTTCATTCCAGTTAGAAAGTGGATGGTAGAAACATGAGATGGTGATGGAAACTGGCATGGTTGGGAAGAATAATGCTCATGGTTTTTCCTTCCCCATTGTTTTCTCCATTTTCCTAAAGTTTGTTTTTACATAGGCAAAATTGCAGAGGGGATAATTATGTGAAGACTTTAATTATTTGCTCTTGCAGCAGTTAAAGAACACCTTAAGCCTAAAGTTTCTTATACTGGTTTGTTCTGTTCCTGGGCACTGGGTTTTCTCTTGTGGTTATGCTGCACCTTACATGTACTGCCCAGGAGTTCACCAGGGTGTAGGATTTGGGGAAAACTTCCAATTAGAGGCTCTGCTCTTAGGGGACAGTATAAGCTGAGCAGGTAGAACCTGCAGTGCAGAAATACCATATCAATTAGGTCTGAACTGAGTTGAAGACCTCATCTCAAATTCCCAGCTTGTACAAGCAAATAATACCATGAAACATTTATAAAAAGCTTGAGAGATCTATCTATATGTAACCACAAAGAGAAAGCATAGGAAGTTGTAGTTCAAATAATGGTGTGTTACTTGATGTAATAATAATTTGTGTTTTACTTGATGAGTGCAGTGTCTTTGACAAAGTACATCTGTTGCCATTTTTTCCATCTGTTTCTTCACAGTGTTTGTTCTAGGCAGACTCTTCCCTTGGTCTAATACCACAAAATGTTTCTGAGGCTGACAGCATTTTTGTATATAAGATATAGAAAGTATCCCAAGTAGGGATATGCAAAGTGTGTACCTCGAGTTTTTGCACTTCCACTTCCCTCTTTCCAAGAACATGATTAAATTGTATTGCAAATCTGTATGTTACAGGGTTTAATAAAAGTATTAATAACTTGCTTATTCTTGTAAAATCTTTGGTTGAATGAACATTAAAAGTGCATTTAAATTGTCTATTTCTGTGAGTTAGAAAACATAGCAATGAAGATTTGTGTCACCAACCAATTGCCTGCTTGGATGAAGAGGCAAGAGTTAGTTGGGAGCTGTTTGCATCCTTCTGGATTTCTGTTTCCCTTGATGTTTTCTTGGCATGAGAAAACACTGCCATAGTACTGAATCACAGTCTCTCTGTTTCTTGCCATGGAGGAAGGGACATTTTGAGTTCCTTTGACAGAAGGCCCATTCTGAGAGCTGAACAGTAACTTGTACTCCTGTTGGTGTACCTGAGATCAGCAGGCTCAGTGCAGCACTGCCTTGTCTTGTGAGTAGGACACTGAGATGGAGATGTGTGCCAATTGGCTTCTTTTGGAGCGTGCACTTGGATCTCTTACCCAGTAATTTTTATTTGAAGATAACCTTTTGAAGATTGCCACCATAAGTAGGAGCTCAGTCATCTCGAGAAGGACTGACCCCAAGAACAGAACTGCTAGGACTGATTCTGCTACAATGTCAACACAGGATTGGTGTTTTAGTGCAGGCTCCTGAATGCCTGTCCACAGTGATCCCAAGAGCTGTCCTGTCAATAACAGCCTTGCAGAGCTGTCATGAGCAAAATGAGGGTGGTGCATTCCAAATTCACTATCCCGGGTCTCCTTTGAACGTGTTCTTTTCCTGGGACAGACTTTCTGTGTCAGTACACAGGAGTGTCTGTTTCTGATTAAGGAAGGTTTGAAATGGCTTTGACTGGTTGACAGCTGTTTGTTGACTTCTCCCAGTGATTTGAGAGCTCTGAGGGTTGATGTGGTGTTTGGCTGTGCCTACATTTTCATTCAGTTAGAGGTTGAGCTCTTGCGTAGTTGTGAATTCCAGGGTGATTTTTTAAAAGACTAAATGCTTCTACTATTGTGCTTATCATTAGGGGAAGTCCTGAAAACTTTAAAACATTAAATTTTTCATAGGTTGAGACAAGCTTGGGACATGGCAGTGGCAAATAACTGTTTGAATTGGTCACATTCTTTCTGAGAGTTAAAGGCTTTAATTTACTTTTTCCATTTTTATTTGTTTCTGAGAAGCAGGTAACTTCAAGGGGAAGATCAAATACTATCAATTTCTACTGTTCTATTTTTTATGTGAAAGTGGCATTAGAGAAGTAAAGGAGGAATAGACAGTGGAAGCTGGTTTTAAGGTCTGCATGGTGAGAACACACTGGGGAAAGTGGAAATGCCCTTCCATTTGACTCCACAAAGTTGAGATCTCTGGGTCAGTCTTGATGCAGATAGAAAACATTTTTCTGAAGGGATGGGATGTAAGCCTGCTTTGTACCTAGCCCAGAGCTGTGAGTGATGTCTTAATGTACCAGCCTTCATAAAGGTCTGTGTGCTGAAGTGTAGAAATAACATAAATGAAAGGTTTTTCCCTGTTTGTGGGATGTTTTATCCCCAAACACTTCCTGTTAAACCTGTGGTAATATGGAACTTGATCACTTCCTTGCCAGAACTGTCAGAGACCATAGGTACAACCCATCCATTCTGAGATGTGTTGCTGGAGCATAAGCAGCTGGGAGCATTTCTGCCAAATGCATCACACACTAATTCCCTCTTCTGTCCCACCTCCCTGACCTCCATTGTGTGTTCAACACTTGTATGCTCAGAGGTTTGAAAAAACAATAAACAGTGTGAAAATTCTCCTCTGAACCCAGAAGGTGTAATTTGTCTTTCCTATCAAACAAAGAAAGACTTAATATTTGAGTATATCTTAGGTATCCCCATGCTGTCCACCAACCCCACTCTTGTGCTGTGGATATTGAAATATCCACAATGTTCCTGGGTTACTGCTGTTATTTCCTCTTTGCAAGTGTTCACTCTTTAGAAAATGACCACAAACATTTGCTCTGATATGTCACCTATTATAAAACTCTTTCAGGCTCAGTGGGTAGGATGGCAAATGTGGGAGAGGATATATAAAAGACAGATGTTTGCACCAAGTTGAATGTGCAGTGCTTAGATTTTAATCCCTTGGTCCCTGTGGGATAGATATGTTGGTAGTATCTTCCTTTTATAGATGGGGAAAATATGATGAGGTAAATAAGAGGATATACTTAAGATCTGTGTATATAAATAATTCAAAAAGATTTTTTTAGGCCAGACATTAGAAAAAGTTACAGATGTTCTGGGTTTTTCTTGGGAGTGAGGACATTCATAACTACATCAGACAGTATTAAGAATTTATAGCATAAATATGCTTCAGGCACAGATCAATTAATAACTGGCAAAGGACCTAGCAAAGTACTCTCTCAGGGAAGGGATTATTCTGAAATTGTGCACAACTACATTTCAGGCACCTTTCTTTTGTACCTTCTGGGATCAGTCACTGCCAGGAAATAGGAAACCCATCATATCTGTATTGATTGCCCTCAGCCACAGGTACTTAGTGCAGATCCTTTTCTTACCCAGGACATTGTGGTGCCTTCTGGAAGCCCTCCATTTTCCTGGTGTGCTGTTTGTCATAGGGGTGTGTGCCCTTTGTTGTGTGCTGTGCTGCTCCCCAGGCAGCAGGAGGAGAGGAGGGTGTTGTGAGGTCCAGGTGACTTTGGGCACTTCTTAGCTCAGGGCTTGCTCCATGGTCATCAGTCACAAAGGAAACCTGTGAGGTGAGGTTAACATCCATCACCTGTTGAACAAAATACCCTAAAGTAGCCACATCCCCAAGGCAAGTGGCTTCATGTTGTGCACAGGAGAGTATTGTACTTACTGGTAATGTTTTGTGCTTGGATGAAGCTCTTGCATTCATACATTCCCAAAACTGTCATAACATAGTGATGCCAGACAGTCCCCTTGGGAGATGTTGTCAAGAAAACTGCACCTTTTTCCTCTCACAAACTAGAAACTTCAAAAGCACTACAGTCCTCTACCGGTGTAAGTTTCCTGAATTTCCAGTCTCCAGGAAATTGGATTCTGGTACTGGTCATCAAGCAGTGTTTTAAGCTGCTTGGCAGTGTCTGGTGTTAGATTTCCATGTATTTCCTGGGGGGACTATGAGCTCTGGAGCTGTTCATCTGCTGATGCAGGTGCCTGTGGCAGTCTGTGCCTGGACCATGAAATCCTCTTTTTCAGCCGAGGCTGTGTGTGGAACAGGCTCCAGTTCCTGAGCTGAGGGGCATCTGAGCATGCATTTTGTTAAAAGGATCATTTTTTTGTGTAGTGTCTCTGGAAGGTAGAGGAGGATTTCTGGTGCTGTTTGGAGAACCATGGTGACAGCATTTCTTGGGGCCCCTCTTTGGGTGTTTTGTTTCTTACATCAGGATGCTCAGTTACGGTGTCTTGAAAACATTGTTTGAACCTGCAGTTCATATTCAGGAGAACCTCTTCAGTTCCATCGCTGGCAGCAAGATGTGTGTTATTGATTCCTGCACATCTGTGGGATTGATAAGGATTGTCTCCAGCAGGTCTTTGTTTGGGCTCTCTGGAGGCCAGTTTTCAGGCAGCAGTTCTTGTCCTAGGTGGAGTTTACCAGAGGCAATCAGGGAAACTGGCCCATGGCAGCAGAAAGGAGTCAGCCAGGAGTGCAGCTCTCTGTAGGTATGGCCATTGCCTTAGGATAACTTTCAGAGGTTCTGTTTTCTCATTCCTTGCTCTCTTGTCTCACAACTTCACTTTGGTTTCTAAGGTAGGGTGACTGTTATTTGCAGGAAAAGGGAAGAGGGGAATTCTTCAGTAGTCCAGAGAGCTTTGGTGAGGAACTGCCAGTGTGTCCTATGGAAAATGGTTGCTTAAAACTGTCCTAATAAAAGCTTTATGCTTACAGGAAACATTTACTTTGTTGTGTCTGTGTTGTCTCTGTAAAAACAACTTTTATGTTTGTCCAGCTCCTCAGTGACACACTCTTCAATTTTATGATGTTTTCTGATGCTTCCTGCTTCTCTGGAGATAGACTTGAGCTTTACAATTATTTTCCTAGACTGTGCCTTGAGGGTGCTGCATAGCAAATGTTAAGCCAGCCTGTTTGTCTGGAATATTCCCATACTGCTGGTGTGTCTGGAGAACAGTGTCACAGCTTTGTGCAGACAGCTGGTATCAGCTTTGAGCAGAGCTTGAACTAGACACCTCCAGAGATTCACCCTAAATTTATTTAGCAAATGTAATAAAGAGAAAACTTGAATCTCACAGTGTCTCTCTTATTGCTTAAATAGTGGAGGTATGAATATAAAAGGAGTTATTGAACTTCCTAATGTCAAAAGAAAAAAATATCCTGTGTCACTGAGCCTTCAGAAATTTAGGGGTATCAACACAAAAGTCTTACTTGAAACTTTGAATTGTGCAGCTGTTGGGGAACTGTGATGGAGAGGTTGTATTGCTGTATCTCTTTTTGTCCAACTGGTGAATGTTATCATGGAGAATTGACAGTGACATGTCAGATTTTCTTCTGCAGGGGAAATAAAAACTTTTTTAAAAAGGGATTTGCTTTGAAGTGAATGGGAATGAAAAGTTTGTCCTCGTTTATATTTGCTTGACATCTATTTGATTTTTTTGAAAACCTACATAGTTATGTGATGCCCACAGTTGTCTTCAGTGAATATTTTCTTGTTGGAAAGAGATTTAATGGTAGCTGCTCAGTAAATAACTGCTGAAGTCTTTATAGATTTACTACTTGACTCAGCTAAGATGGCTCTTATTTTCTTTTTATTTTAACCATTTTCTTTTTTCTATTCAAAGAAACGATTGAAAGCAGCAGAAGCAGAAAGCAAGCTAAAACAAGTGTATATACCCAACTAGTAAGTACCCCTTGTTTTGTTTTTTATCTCATTGTAGAGAGATTGGTGTAGCATTTTCCATGTCCTACCAATATTATTTCCTGGTTAGGATGTTGTGCTAAGTGTTGCTCATTTCCTGCATTCTCTGTAATGTTCCCATCCTGAAGTGACTATTACTTATCTTCTAATTTTTCTTTTTGTATGGACTGGGAGTTGGGGACTTGCTGGCAGGTCAGCATGGTTGTGAACAAAAGGGTAGCTAATTAACTGCTTAATAATTATCTGTTTTTCTTAATTTTTCTCAGCAGTGGATCACCAATGCATGTTTGCTATATATCATTAAAAATAATGTGTAATTATTTATAGGTGTACATTTGTTTTAAAACAAAATTTTTAGTTTGTCTTCTCTTGGATTTCATCTGCATAGCCTAGTCAGTACTAGTTAGAATTCAGAACTTCCAGTCTACCCTTTCCTTTCACTTTTCAACTTTCACTTCCAGATATGCTCCCCTGTGTATTATCCCCAATAACTTCTTTGCTCTTTTATGCTGTCTCCTTTTAAATATTTATGAACTTCTACCATCTGTTCTGTTACTTTAGATAAAACTAAATTTTATATATTTAGCTTGCAAGACAGCCCCTTATTTCTTCTGAAAATAGAGGATCCATGATCATATGTCAATACCTCTCAGGTGAATTTACTAAAAGTGAGGTGTAATATTCAGAGTGAAGCCAAATAGATTTCTTGTCACACAATTTTTCAACAGTATTGCTTTTTGTGGATGGTGTTACTCTGCAGGGGGACACTGGACATCAAATTAAGCATGAATTCACAATGTGATAAACTCATAAAGCAAAAGGCAGTATAATTTAGACTGCAGATGCAGAAGGATATTGCAGATGAAAGAGCCTGGCAGTCCTGCTGTTCTCTTGGATTAGAATGTGTGGAGGGAGGGCTTTGTGTTTGGAAGGTTGTGGTGCTCATTTGATAATGGCTGCCTGGAGTGGCATCTTATCCCTCAGCCAGGTAATTCTTTTTCCTACCTAGAGAACACATAATCAAATCAGCAGCTTAGCTCCCTGCTCCAGGAAGAGACCTGGCTCTGCCCACATGGCTGCTCTTCTGTCTCTGGCTGTGATTTCCAGTCACAGTTCATTTTATCAGTGTTGTACCTGAACTTGCATATTATTTAGTTCATAAAATAGGGGATACATTTTCCTCCTCCTTCAATATCCTTTCATGTATATCGGGGAAAGTAGCAATTACATGACTTACTTAATCTCACATGAATGCTTCTTCTGTGTTCTTTCTATTAACACCTCTAAAGGTGGCAACAATTGAATATTTCTAAGCTTTTTGGATTACTTCTACACAAGCTTGAGTACAAGGGCTGGCATATAGAGACTGTATGACATCTACATTATCTTGTGACCTAGAAGGAGATTATATTCTTGGCTTGTAATAGCAATGCACGGTGTAGGGATCTAAATATCAATGTTATTGATTTGTCCTTATCATGTTACTGAGCCCATTCCTGTTTCTAGGCTTGAGCCATAATGATCCACTTGTCACCTCGAAAATAAATTACTTGATGTAGGCTGTCACAAGACCTATGCAGAAGTGTATCACCTGATTGAAACCCATTTTAACAGTAACTGGTGTAAAATTGTTGGCAGTGAGAGACCCTGGAGGATATCATGCTCAAACAATTTTACCTTTTTTTTCCTCTGGCTGTCTTCCATTGATAGGGCTCTGGTTTGTTTCTCTGATGGTAAATAGGAAAATCTAGCAGAGAGGAGGAAGATAATAAGAAAAAGAATAGAAGCTGTCTTCAAAGGTCACGTACATGGTACACAGTGACAAATAGCAGCTCTGTGTAAAGCTTTAGAGTTGATATTTTTTAACTTGAAACTGTGCCCCAAATTTTTTGATGCAGGTAACTGAAGCATGGAGGGTCATACAGGTAATTGATGTGAGGTTATCAAGCCCTACACCAAAGTCTTAGGAAAACTCTTCTGACTCAGAATGAATAAGCATTTCTGTACCTTTTCCAAGAATAACCCTGATTTTGGGGCAGACATTTGTAGTTGACTCGACAGAACCTGACGTCTATAAATATGGCTTTGCAATGAAACTCTTTGACTGAAAAGCACTGATGTGCTTTCCTGGTGAAAGGGAAAAGTGTAAAATCAGTTAAACTCAGAAAATACTGAAAAATAAATGTTTCAGTTGTTTTCTGTAGCACTGTCTGTGTCAGTGTGAGCAGCAACAGAAGTCTGAACACACAAAGAGATTCCACATTCTCACATCCTCGTCCTGCCATCCTCCAAAGTGAGTGCAGTGCTTGGAAGACCTTCATGCAGGTGTAGTCTCAGACTCTTTCTCCTTCTTGTGTGTACCCAAACATACTCTTCAGGTTGTTGTGGAAGCTGTACTCTGGTTTTACTAATCTTACAGGCATCATAGGTACCATCTTCTTTTTGATGAAGATCTGATTGTGTAGCTTGTGCTTTTTGGGATTAGGACATCTGCAGCTGTGAAGACTGAGACATCCAGTTTTGTGTGGCTTTTCCCTCATTTGCTTTGATCTAAGTGATACCAGAAGGGGTAAGAACAGAAAGGGAAGAGTGAACTGCTGCACACGATTTTCAGTCTCCAAAATGTAACTTTTAACTCTACATCTGTATGCGTTAATGAATACATTCTATTTACAGCATTTTATCTGAGAATCTCAAAGCACATTGACAAGCTGCAAATGCAGCATCTCAAAGGCTGTGAAGCAGGGAAATACTGTTCTCCCTACTGTGCCCCTTTTGTGAATCCAATAGGGAAACTGGAGGAGTAGGTCAAAGCTTTGGTTCACTACAAGGGGCAACTGCCTAACAAGCTGAAGATAATTCCTTTGTCTGTTTCTTGGTTGTCTTCTGCTTGAGGAGCAAGATCGTTTTTCTTCCCTGTTTCATTGTGCACAGGTCCGTGGCAACATGGAAAACTTAAAAGGTGTAATGTTGCTCTTCCCTCTGTACTGTGCTAGTTAAAATGGCAATCCCCAACATTTTGTTGGAGAAAGCTGCTCCTATTCAGAAATCATTGTTTAATGGTCATTAGACCTGCTCTTAGAAGTGGGTGTTTACAGGAGGTTGGAGAGCCATGAGAAAAGCTCACCTCTGTTGCCTGGATCCAGACACTTCCATTAGATGCTTAGAGGTGAATGGCACAAATGTGCCTTAAAAAGGGATTTAAAATTGTTTTTATTTCTAAGGCTTTATTACTAACCTGTTTTGTTGCATCCGGCACAAATGGGTTCTTCAATAACAGGAAATATTCACAGGATGGTGTTAAGTTATAATTATTTCTAACAACAAAAATTTTATCACTGTGCTGTGGGCCAAATGCTGTCTGCTTATCTACTGAAGGGCTATCAGCCTTCTGTGGGGATCAGGATTATCTGCAGTTGGGTTTTTTTGTGCAGGGGTCTCAGTCTCTGTTGACAGGCTTCTCTCTGCATGTGCTTTATTGCCTCCATCTCTTCCCTTGGGACTGAGCTGAAGAGTACAGCCCAGAAATCTGCACTTCATGGTCCCTGTTCCAGCAGAACTGACTGCTCCTTCATAACTGAAACCCCTTTAGGAGACTTCCATTCCTGAAACAAGAACTGGAAATGACAGTTTGCCATACCATCAGTATTCTCACTACCTTATTTGCATCTTTAGCTTCAGCTTCATTAATTGCTTAATGATTCATCCAGTTACTCATCTGATTCTCTTGCTAATAGCTGTGGCAGCTTTGGTGATATCAAACAAGTTTAATTAACATATCATCAACAATTAAGAGCTTTTTGGTTCTCATATGATGAAAACATTATCTGCCTGAATTTTATTGTTACTGCCACTCAGAAACTTGACCGTAGCTTTGGAGCAGGACACTCTCTGGTGCTTGCTGCAGCTTCACTACTTGTAGTGCTGCAGAATCCTGGAGTTTACCTCAACTACAGCATGTTAGTCCTTCTGATCAGTGTGGTTTGGTGATCAGCTTGCACCAGTGCATGCTTTCCACTCGTATTTTAATACAGGCTTGTTAATGGTTTTAGAGAGGATAATGGAGTCAGGCCATGATCCTCCTTTGTAGTCCCAGTTCTTTGGATGTGCTTTGTTGGGCTTTGCTGATGGATGTCAGACTATTTTGCTATATTTTTGGGGAATAAATCCAAGGTGTAGAAGGGAAGCAACAGGCCTGATGTTGAAGCATAAGGCCTTGGTTTTCTTTACTTCAGTCTCTTGCTCTGTGGAGCAGCGCTGCCTGTAGCAGTGTGTCTGGGAGGGCTGTTTGTTTTGCAGCATTGGGGCAATGTTTGCATATGGAGTTTGCTGGTGAATCATTGGCAGAAGTTCTTTTGCAGCAGGTTACTATAGTGACATCCCAGAGCAGAGGAGCGTGAATGTTCCCTCTTTCAACTGCCCCTTTGTTAAACTGCCCTGGGATCTCCTGCCATCTGCGGGGTCAGAACTCGGTGCCTTTCTGATAAAGCACCCTGAAACACTTTCATCTTTGCAGGAGCTGGGCAAATTAATAAGCAAAAGGAGATGAAAAAGTATTCAGGCTTGTGAATTCATCTAAATGTCTTTTTTTTATCTCCTTTGCTGCTTTTGAGCTGCATATGTGCTGCTCAGTGCACTATAAGAACAAACTACTTGTGCCATTTGGCCTCCTGAGCTTTCTCTGCTGCAAAAAGGCTCTGAATTTTACAGTGAGAACACTATCAGAAGTTTTTCCTGTACTGGACAAACACACTCTTCCCTCCTTATGCAACCTGTGTGTAGTTCCTGTAGTTCATTCACAGCAGAACTTATTTTGTCTCTGTCAAAATGGAGCTTTACTGAGCTCTGTATCTCAGGGTCTGATTAGACATTTTCAGAGAAGAAGGATGTTTTCTGGCTTGTGGGGCAGCATCAGCTTTCCAGTTGTCTTCAGTATTATGTCAGTTGAAACTCCATTGCTGAGAACATGAAACCTGATGCTGGTGCCCCGTTAGAAAGAAATTGATTTGGCTCTATTCCCACAATGCTGTTTTTGTAGCTCTAGCCTGGGTGAAACACAGCAAGTATTCTGGGTTACTGCAATCACTGTGATTCCTGTGTCAGTGTGCAAATGATGTGTAAGAAAAGGAGGTTGCAGAAAGCCATTTTAAGATATTTCTCCTTCCAAATCATGGGTTTGTTAGATGGAAATAAAAGGAATATGCCCACTCCCTTCAGTCTTCAGGTAAGGGAAGACGATAGGAATGTAACCAGCATTGCAGTTGGGGCTCATGTTCAGCAGTTGGCTCCAAAGCCTGTCTGCTCTTTGCTGCTTCTATAATGTGAACCCTAACAGAACTCCAGAGTCCTTGCATGTTTGATAAACTCCTCATGTCAAACTTCATGTACAACTTGTTCCACCTTCCTTCATTCCCCAGAAGTCCTGTCCCAGCAATACTCTGTCCTCCTCCTTCCCTCCCTCCCATGCCCAATTTTTTGAAGGCCTCATTTTCCCCCTCAGACACTTCTTCCTCTGCAGAGATTGTGCTATTCCATACTGCTCTCCATGCCAAGGTTTTGTTGGCCTTCCATTCTCAGCTCCCACCAGTAGCTTTTGCTTTAGCTCGTAGCTCTTGGCCTTTCCAGAATCATCGTTTTAAAAGAGGGTATAGGGATGAGCTGGGTGACCCAGATGTTGTTGTATGTTGGGTGTTTTTGTGGGAATTGTAGCCACATGATGCAAACCCTTGCAGTGAGACAACATGGAAATATTTGTGACTGCAGTCCAGGGTTGTATTTCCCTGATTAAAGCAGACACTGCCCTCTCTCTGCCTGCTGCTCCTGCCCCCAGCCTTCTTTTTGGAGATTTAAGTAAAATATCTTTCATGTTGAGGACTTGTGAGATCTGTTTTTACCTGGATTCACATGTCTGGGATAGTGAGTAAGGTATAAGTCTACCTGGACTGGTTTATTGTTTGTTAAAAGGTTTTGAAGTCTTGTAAATGGCATCCAACTATCAATGTAGTTATTTTCATTATCAATATTATTAAAATATTATTAGAGACAGTGTGTTCATAAAAGTCAGATTGCTGGTAATTACAGCTGGTTCTGGAAGCCACATACTGAATGAAATTTCAGTCTTCAACCGTTTTGGGCCATACCTTCAAAAGTCAAATAAAAAATTGCATGCTTCAATTAACACTTGTCATTCTTTTTGCTTTGTGTCCTAAGTAACAAGCCAAACCCCAACCAGATCAATGTAAATAATGTCAAACCAGGAGTGGTAAATGGTACTGGAGTCCAGGCACAGAACGCAGGAGCAGGACGGGCCTGTGAGAGCTGTTACAGTAAGTGCCACAATGGCAGCTGAGATGGAAATGTTAAATCAAAGCTGTCTTGTGCTGGGGTGGGGGCAGAACTGGATATTGCAGCATTTAAAAGTTTGGGGGGTTTTGAGATTGTTTTTGTTTAGTGTTTGTTTTGTTTTTTAACTACTAGTGTTACATTTGTAAATAGAATTATGAAGTACTAAAGGGGCAGTTAGTAAATGTTCTACATAATTGCATGTAACTATTGAGTGAATATTTAGATCACTAGTGTGTGAATTTGACAATTTTTGTCATCATTTTTAGTAGTTTTCAAAATATGTGACACCACTGTGTTTGATCTGCTGCCTGATATTACACTGAGTTCTCATGATTGTGCTTCTTTATGGGGAGCCTGTAGAGATGCTGGAATGATGTAGTATGAGAGGTCAAGTCACAGACTCTCTACATTTTTCAATTGTAAAATTAATATATGGGAAATTCCTGAAGGCAATCTTTGCTGTTTCCCATGTTGTGCAGAAATTCTCTTGCAAAAAGAGAACCTTCTTATCCATTGGCAGGAAATCTTCCCATCTTAATAATTGTTTCTTTCTGTTAGCTTTTAAAAAGAAATGTAGATTAATTAATGTAATCAATTCTGCTGAAATCACAAGTATGTTTAACAGTGGTGAGGGCAGTGAAGCCATCATCAGTTTTAAAGGTCTGTTTGAACTTTGCTCTGTGTGGGGGGATGTTTGCTTTTGTGCTGCTTCTAAAGAGAATAAGATCTGAAAAGTGATCCTGTGTAAGGATATATATAATTTCCACCTTTGTTATCTCTAGCCACCCAGTCTTACCAGTGGTATTCTTGGGGTCCCCCTAACATGCAGTGTCGCCTCTGTGCATCCTGTTGGACCTACTGGAAGAAATATGGTGGCTTGAAAATGCCAACGCGCCTAGATGGGGAGAGGCCCGGACCAAACCGCAATAATTTGGTGGGTATCCACTGCTGCCTCTGCCTGGCAAGCTGAGTGCCGTGCCACCTAACTGCCTGCTCACTGGTCTTAAATATTTAACCACCAAAAGAATGCCTGCAGCCCTCGTTGTTGTCCTTGGGTTTGGTATTTCATGTCAAGCAGAAGTTGGCGCATTAACCTCGCTAGAAGTAATTTGTTGCCAAGTACTACCCTGAGGGAAAGAAACCCATCGTTTGTTTAGCAAACCAGCCTTCAAATGCTTAAAATGACTTAGTGGAGATGGGAGAAACTGAATTGCCAGCCAGCGTTTCTGGTATTTGGTTTCCATGATTTTTGCTGTAGGGGGAACAGCACTGTTTTTTTCTCTCCAAAATAATTAATTATTTCCTGAAACCTATTTACTCTCCCAAGGCATATTCAAAATTAGATATACCCCAAATAGCTAGTGACTTTTTGGAGCTCATTTATCTTGTTTTTCTACCTAATCCTAATTTTTTTAATAGTCCTCCTTTTTTGGATAGATTTGAGTAAGGATTGTATGAGCTGTTTGTTTCATTTTTTTCTCTCTTATTCGAAAACTAAAATTCTGAGATTTTTTTATGAATTTGGTAGGAGTCTAATCTGGAAGCATTAGACATTAAGATGATTGGAGAAGGTAACTGTATCACATGGATAGAAGGATACCACACACTGAACTTTTATTTCAGGAAAATTTCTTTCCTCTCTTCTATTCTTTGCTGTCATTCCCTTTACATTTCTTTTGTTTAACATTTATCCTATCCAGGCTTCTCTTTACCCTCTGAAGCCTCCTAATTGCTGAGATAACTGCCTTATACCTCTTGTTTGTTAATTAAAAGTATGTAAATAGTCATAGAAGGAAAAGCCTTCTCCCCAAACTGAAATTTCTTCCTCTTTTCCAGCTATGGGTTGGTCTGAGATAAGATACTGCTTGCATTATTTCATTGGTTGACTTAGTTGCTTTTCATAAAGAAGATAACTACTTTGGTTCTCAGTAGCTGATATATGTCTTCCAGTAGTATTCTTTATTATATGCAATAAATATGGAATCTATCTGTGAGTACATTTGTTAAGAGTAAGAATTAAAAGAAATTCTTGCAGCTTTGAACCAAAACCATTCCTGCATGCCATACATTTGCTTTGGAAAATGAGGTTTTTGGTGTATATTTTTGTTATGCAACTCTTTCTGATTTTGCCCTCCTTCTGACAAATGCTTTGTTGTAAGTGTTTGCGTTGTACCTCCAGAGCAACCCTGAGCACCCAAAACTGGAGAGTCTTTCTGTTGAGCCTGTAAGCTCTAAATCATGTGATAGCAGCAGGTAACTTCTTCGTGTCTGGCTTTTGGATCCCTGCCTTAAAGCTTGTGACAGCATAGGAATAAATGCTTCCCTGCAAAGTGAAAAGATTTACCTTCATTTTATCCTTTGAGATATTAGGGGTAAGACTTGGGAAATGGGGAATACTGTGTTAAAAATATTTTAATCTGTAAAACCATTTCTGTTCTTGTGTCTGAGAATCAGTCGTTGAAAGTGATTTTATATAATATTTACTCTTCTTAACAGCTGTACTTTCTAGTAATTACTTTTTTCAGAAACCATTTTTGTTTTCCTTTCCCTTCAGAGTCCTCATGGTGTGCCAGTACGGAACAGTGGCAGTCCCAAGTTTGCTATGAAGACACGACAAGCTTTCTATCTGCACACAACAAAACTGACCAGAATTGCCAGACGTTTATGCCGAGATATCTTGCGCCCTTGGCACGCTGCAAGACACCCCTATCTGCCTATCAACAGTGCAGCCATCAAAGCAGAATGTGAGTGAGCTGCAGCTGGGACCTCCTTGCCAAGGAGTCCTTGGAGACTCCTGTCCTGGAAAGTTCTGAGTTGCAGCTTGCTGAGATGCTCTCTTGCACATAGCTAGTGCTTTCATAAAACCTAGGTGTGCTTGCAGAGCCTTCTAACTGATGGTAGGCTGGGCAAAATAACTTTGAAAGTTCATGAGTTGTTTGTTTTAAAACATTTGTGTTTGCCATTACATGGAGCATTCTGTGTTTGTGTCCTGTTGCCAGGATCTGCTTGCCACCTGTAAAATTCCTTTTAATGGCAAAGCTCTTTCGGGACACTGGAGTTACTCACTTGGTTTTGCTATAATAGCTAAATGTCTTCACCCTCTATTTATTTTTCTGTGTTTTACAGGCACAGCCCGTTTACCTGAGGCATCAGAAAACCCATTGCTATTAAAGCAAGTGGTTCGAAAGCCTTTAGAAGCAGTACTCCGGTATTTAGGTATTAAACCAACCAAACCATCACGTGCAAAACCCCCCAAACACAGCAAACACCTTCCTAGATACTCTGCTGACCATTTGGATTATCCACTTGGATCCAGATTTGGCTGCTCATTCTGGATTAAAAACAAACAAACAAGAAACAGGGCACAAAAAACCCCACCCCACAAACAAAAGAAAACCTAAACCCCATCTTTTTAACTTGTCCTTTTTACTTTTCCTGCCTTATCTGGCAGAGCCAGTGTCTCTGCAGTCCACTGTGGGGTCATAAAGCTGTATCAAAAACTTGTTCAAGTGAAGGGAGGGATGTGTTTGCTGTGGCTTCTGATGTATATGGAGACAAGTTACCATCTGCTAGTGGAGGCACTAACATCATGTTTTGGGAACATTTGATAATTCACTTCTGGTTTTGGGCTGTCTGAGGTAGTTTGTGCAGTTGGGTCCTCCAAGAAGCCTCTTGGGTTTAGGACAGCACTGTGTCCCACAGCTTGTGAATCAGCTGATGGCTGTTCTGTGCTGAATCTAGACAGAGGGATCATACTTCTGTTTTTCACTTTCCTCCTGGGTTTTGATGGGGTTTTTATTATTTTTTTAAATCACAGTTTTCTTGAGGACTTCTGCCTCATGAGCTGATCTATGGGGCAGGACTGTGTAGCCCCATCCAGAACTTTGGTGTAAGTTTGAGCTGCTGGAAGCATCCAGAGTGATGCTGTGTAACATGCAGTGCTGTCTCCAGACAAATGCCAAATGCTCTTCCCCAGTGCTCCCTGTTGCCCTGCAGACATCCCTCAGGTTGTTCTGGCAGCCAAACAACAGTGTCTCCTCTTTGAAGGCTTCCAGCTTAGCAAGGAATTTGATTGCCTTTTCATTTAGATAAGCAGCACTGGAGTTGATTTCAGGTTTCTTTGAACATTTTTGTTGATGAAATATTGTAAGGCTGAGGGTGTATTAAATATTTACTGCTCTCTGTTGGGTGTTGTACTTCTGCTGTGTACTAATGGGGTACATGGATTGAGAAACCTTTGGAAACATGCAGTGCAACAAAAGAGAGCAAATGAAGGGAGAAGTATGCTGTTGGACAAAATCCTTATTTTAATAATTGTACACAAAGTAGCAGCAGATTTTGAGTTTTCTTTGCACTGTGTCAGGGTCTCCACTGGATTACTGAGCTGGGAGAAAAGAGTGATGGCAATGGAGGGAGGACTGGCAAGGAGGTGTTTTGTGGTGTTAGTGGGATTGAATTTATATCTTATTCTGCTGTTGGGCCTGTGAGGGAGGACTCAGTTGAAGTTCCCATTTGCTGTTTTTTGTAACTTTCTCAAAGTCTTTTCTCAACTCAAAGTTGAAGAGTGTGGGCTTGATGTCTGCCTTGGCCCAAAGCTTGAATTCAGATGTTGTGTTCTTTCTAGTGGGTCTTTGAATCTTCACTTTTTTTTGCTGTTGGAGAAATTGTATTTTTTATAAATTTTTCTGGCAGACTGTCAGAGTTGTAATTTCCCCAGAGTTTAGGGATGTGTTGCATGACCAACATGGCCAAAGTTGGGTTGTAGTATCCAGCACCCCAAAAATCACCCCAAATCATTGGAGAACAGTGTTACAGAAATAGATACAAAGTGCTTTTGCTATCAAGTCTTATTTTAGGGTAATAGTATGATAATGACTTTCATGTCTTTAGTAGTGGTGAATTCCTAAATATATGGAAATGCTTTATATCAGTAGAAATCTCCAAACTATTAAGAAGAGGTGTACTTGGTAACCTGGGAAGTTTGCAGGTTGTTTTCAGACTTATAATTCCAGTATCTTTGCTAATAAAAAAATTCTACTTTACTGTTTTCCACCAGAGTCTCATCCATGTCCTCCAAAACCAGATCCTGCAAAGAGCTTGTCCAGTTCTCTCAACAATCTGACTCCTGCTAAGTTTACACCTGTCATTAATAATGGGTCCCCAACTATCCTGGGAAAAAGAAGCTATGAACAACACAATGGAATGGATGGTAAATATTTTTCAACAAAATTTATGTTGTGTCTGTAGGCTTTTTCTTCTGTCCTTTCGGTATACAAGGAGATTATCAAAACTCATAGTCCTTTATATAAGTTCTGAATTTCTGAATCTTGAGGGAGGTTATTTTTAACTTTTGTAAAAGCCACCTGTCCTATTTCTCCTTTTGGGTGAGGCACATGGTGTGTAGTGCCTAGGAGGTGCATGCACACAAAGTCACTGTGCTAGTGGAACTCTGCCTGCCTTGGCCAGCCTTGCAAATGGGATAGCAAAGAAGAATCTTCCCTTCAGTTTTTAAATTAGTAGTGTGAAAAACACCCTGATAGCCTTTTTGAGTGAGGTTTCCCTTGTTGGCCCTGTTACTGGCAACCTCTGTGCTTGGGCTTCAGCTCCTCAAGAAGAGGAGGCAAGGGAAAGGTGTTTGAAGTGGGAGATAGAAGCAGGATGTTCCCGGCGTGGACTCCAGGTCTCTGTTCTGAAGAACTGCTCTTGCTTGAGAGTGTCAGGGAGGAGAAAGTGCAGCCTCTGTCAGATGAGAGAAAAGGGTCTGTTGAAATGGTCATAACAGGAGTAAGAACACAGAAGGTAGCTCTCCTTAACAGGGGAAAGGAACAGTTGGTGTAGTGGTGACTCCAGCAGGGAGGGAGCGAGTCTTTCTCAATTTTACCTTTAATTTTAACTTTATAAGTAGCTTACATGATTGCAAACATTTGATGATATCTGATTGTGTTTTAACATTAAGAACTTTTAAAACTGCTGCTGTTCAGGTTGCTGATGTGATGTTTTTCTCTTTTCTGTTCACTTGTGCTCTATCAGGCAACATGAAGAAGCGCCTGTTGATGCCTAGCAGGGGTAAGACCTTGAAGCTGCGCTCAGCTTATGCTAGGAGAGTGATTTTTAGTTTCATCTGCTGGCTTGTCTGTGCTTTGTGGCTAATGAGTCTGTGTGCACCTTCTGTGTTGATGTCTAAGTGTTCCTTGGGTAACCACTTCCACCCATGGTTTTGCTGCTCACCTTTCAGGCTTTTCACATGCAGGCAACAAGTTGTGCAACTGTACTGAAGACCTGAAGTCCTGTTGAGAATTGGTTCCCAATTCCTCAAGTTGACAGAACAGTCTTCCAGCAGTTCTGTGAAACTGCAGAAAGCTGTGATGGTTGGTTTGAAAATAGGGCTTGTTTCACTTTTTGACTTCTAAGAAAGCAAAGTTTCACATGTCTTGAACTGCTTTGAATTCGCTTGGACCAAAAGAAGTAGAAGACAGTATTTACATCAAGTCCCAAGTTCAGCCCTCTGTATTTTCCTGTGAGAGTGGACAGTCTCACTGGTTAGAGACTGTCTGCACGTTCTCTGCAGGCAGTAGAAAATGATTTTCAAAATTTCCATTGATTAAAAATTAATCTGTTCTGAGTACTGAAGAGATGTCAGAATCTTTCATTTGTGATCATGCAGGAATATATGATATACATTCCCGTGACGTATATATGATGTCACTTCTCCAAATGTAGCAGAACAGACCAATTTTGAATATTTAGGAGACAGACAACCACAAAATGTCACTGTGAACAGGCAGACACAAAAGCTTACATGTTGCCATGAACTGGCCAGCACTGCATGCCCTGATGATAATCCTTGTGTTTTGTGGCTGAGACAGTGGATGGCTGTTACCCATATTTACATGCATGCAAATATGAGTGTATGTGGAGAATGCAGCAGTGATGACAGGGTTTGTGCTACTGTCTTGCTCTCCTTGGGAATTTATTCCTTGATACCCTGTTGCTGAGTTTTTATGTGCCTTGTAACTTGTCTTTTGGGAAGAGTAACAAATCCCTGCTGCATTGGTCAGTTTGGCTTCCTCAGAGGCTTTGTCCAGTAATGAGGGATGTAGGTGCAGAGTAACTCACAGAATTTCCAGAGCACCTGGTGAATACCTGCTTATGGGCTGCTGCTGCTCCCTGCTGAATGTCCTCCTCAGCAGATGACACACCTGGGAAGCTCAGAGATGTTGTGGCCCAGAGGAAGGAGGTAGAACAGATCCTTCCCTCTGGAAGGCTCTCTCTGCAGAGAGCACTGGACCTGATAACCCAACATGATTTTCTGGAAATGGAGGATCCCTGTTTTAGTGCTCCATTCACTTAGAACTGTTGCTGGAGCCATCTGCAAAGATGATTTTTGGGGAAGTACCTGTTCCTCAGAGTTTGTGTTTCTCTGAAGCAGGCGTGTGTAGCTGTGCAGGGCCTGGATCTTCCTGAGCACCTGCTGCTCTTCCTGTTGGGTCTGTTCTCAGCCAGCCACTGAAATACTTGCTGGAATACTTGTTCCTGTAACTGCAAGGTAGCAGAATCCAGTTCACTCCCAGAATCTGTTTAGTGAGTGTTAACTGGATATTCTTGTGAGCAGTTCAGCTTGAACCTGTTGGCTGAGATTTATTTGTGAATGGAAAATGTTTGCCACGCTGCAGTTTTGCATCTGTAATCTTTCCTGAGCCTGGGTTGCTGGAAGCTTTGCCAGGACTGAGAGGGAAGGGTTCTACCTGCAAGGAAACAACATTTAAAGAACTTGGATCAGGATCTGCTGGGCACAGAGAAGCAGATGGTGGAAGTTTGGTGATCTCTTTCTGTCCTGGTGCCAGTTTGTGTGTTGGTTCCCAGCTGTCTTGTGTGTGAACTGGTAAACCTTGCTGGTTGTGGGTGTGGATACAACTGGTTTCTTGTGCCATGGAAGGACTGGGGTTGTGGCACTGAGGCTTCTCCTTGGTTTTGGATGGAGTCATCCAGGTTTAGTAGTCTGGGGGGCTGCTGGCAGGAAGGGCACCAGTTGGAACTGCCCTGAAGAAGAGGCGAATGGCAATGAGAGTGATGAAGCCTTGTGGCCACAATTTAGGAGCCAGTGAGTGAGTATAAAAGGATTGAAATAAACCCATCTATTCAGAATAATTGATTTTTGGGTTATAGTTGACCTATAATAGTAGAAAAATATTGAGAATAAGCCTGACTTGTTATAATCGGTCAGATTCTGCGTTTACCTAGATATTATGGGAAATTGAGGGTGTTATTTTCATGTTTCTCATCTCCTCTTGACATACTGACTAGTTTAGGTCACTTTAGGGGCGTGTACTGCAAAAAAAAAAAAAAAAAAAGATGGTGTTAAGATGTCTGCACAGAGAGGCTGAAATTCTTTCTGTGCAACTTTAGGTGCAGCAAGACACTTCGTCCACCTGTGTTTAAATAGTTTCCAAAGAAATGTTAACCTAGTGCCAAATTGTATCTGTTATCCAGGGCTTTTTCTGCTTCCTGCTAATGTGCTGCATTGGTGGCACCTGGAAGACATCTCAGGGTTTGGACAGGTCACTGTGCCAAAGTCTGTGACAGGGGACAGTGCCATCTTTTATGGTGGGCTTTAGCTGAAGTCTCTGTGCTGGTGATAAAAGGCTCATGGTGCTGGGTCATCACCTCCAAACACAGGGAGAAGCCTGAACACTTATGAAATTATGGCATGATGGTTTTGTAAGGCTTTCCTCAAGGCCAGGGTGTAAAGCAGAGGTTTATTTGCAGGAAAGAGCCAGGTAGCAGCTTGTGTCTATATAGTGTAAAGCATTAAGGTACATTTTTATACACTACAATTGCTGAACTTCAAGGAGTCAGTTCACATTTTTCCTTTGGAATTCTGTCTATTTGTTTTTTTTTTCTCTTGCTACTGTAGTTCCAGCTAAGTAATTGTAACTTTAGTTTTTCTGACTCATCTCTGCTTAGCCCTTGAAACCCACACTTCTTCAAGCTCTGAATATGATTTATCTGGCCAGGCATTTTGAATTTTGACCAGTGCCTGAATTCCAAGAACAGGAAAATAGTCTTAATGTCATGTTTTCACTGCTTCCACTTTATTTTACAAGAAGATTGTAGTTCTTTCATCTATTTTGTTTTCCTCCTCTTTAAATCATGTTGGAGGCATCATTAGGGATAGAGTACACTTCCCAGCTCTCCTTCAGCATTAACTTAGCATGGACAAATTGCTACAGAATCCTATTTTTGGAACATGAAAAGTACATGGAGTCTCATAAGCTGTCAAATAGAGTAAGATGTTAAAAAATCAGTAGTTTATTGCTTTTTCAGTAGTGTTCTGGAGCTCAAATGACAGTGTTTGCCATGAAACTTCCTCTGGGGAGAGAGAGAGAGGATGTTTTGTGTGCAGGAACATGTTTACTTGATTGTGTGGGATCTGTGTGGTACTTGGCTATGCAAATTCCTGCTGGGGGAAGGGAGACAGCATTGTTGGATTTTTATTTTTCTCCCCTCTCTTTGACACCATGCTGGCTTTCATCTAATCAAAATTGTTTTTCAGGGTCATCACATGCACTCCTAAAATTGGCAGAAAGAGGGAGAACATGAATGAGTAGCTGCAATAAAGGGAAGGCTTTTCCCAGCAACAAACTTGCATTGATGACATGGTGGTGGATCGAATGCTGAAAACTGGAGAGGGCTTATAGCAGAGCCATGAAAACAGGGAAGGGACTGGAAAACACTCAGTATAATGGAAACTGCTTCTATCAAAGTGGAAGTTGTAGATGCTTGTCTCTGCTGACAGGAACAGCAGAAGTCTAATAATAGGGGGCTTTCAGTCTAGCTGGGAGTGGAATAACAAGCTGCAGTAGCCAGAAGGTACAGTTGGGGACTTTGGCTGGAAAAAAGCTGCAGATTTTTGAGTGAGGTTAATTAACTGTTGAAATACCTTGCTTCTGCTGCTGGGGATTTCTAAACCCAAATGGAATGTCAGTCTAATTTAACATGTTCTGGTTCGTTGTTTCTCACATCCTTTTTGGGAAAAGTGAATGAACCAAAAGTGGAAGCATTCAGCAGCCTGGCATGGCCTTAGCTCAGTTATCAAGAGATGAGGATGGCAGTGGAAGGACTGTTCTTGAACAAAAGCAGCTGTCAAGGTGGAAAGATAGGGAAGTTGTCTAACATCAGCTATGTAGGGGACCAAAACTATCTCAATATTTGATACACACACACACATATATATATATATGTTTTTTTCTGACTTAGACTTGCAGAAAATGTGGACTTGCCTGTATGCATAAGTTGCATTAAAATTCTGCCTTTATCACCAGTGACCCCAGCTGTCCTTCTAAAAACTGAGGGATAACCAGCCAGTGGAAATGTGCCCATCCAGGAATTACTGTAAATGGCAAATCCTTTAATAAATGGTGGGGTGCTGGGGAAAAGGCCTGGCTTCACCTGTTGGAATCCAGACCCCAGTAATGCTGACCAGTGACAAGAGGGCAAATGTTCAGTGCCAGCTGCAGCACAGCTGGGAAGAATGTCAAGTTGCTTGAACTGCTTTTTGGAGACCCCAATAGCCATGTGCCTGTGCAACCTCCTCCCTTTAAGATTTGCCTAAAGTAATGATTATTTTTGAGGATTTCATATGGGATTTTTTATTCAGATGCTAAGTGAAACAATTTTCACTTGCCTTCAGTTTAGCCTTGATATTCTGATTAGGTTCTTTTGGTGTTGTGAAGAAAGATCTGAAAATAAAATCAGCAGATGGGCATCATGCTCTGTGGATCAGCTAGTGAAAACTATTTTGTTTGGTAGTGATGGCATGGAGTAAGATGCAAATGTTGATTGAGAGGAGAGTGCATATCCCCAGGCAGTGGTAGAGAGCAGGTGTAATTAATGTGAGAGGAAATTAATTTATAACAGAGCAAGGGCAGATTTGCAAGTGCCCTGGATAGTACAAAGCCTGAATTTTTGAGTGGAATGTGTGACACATATAATTTATATATATATATATATATATATATATATCTAATACATGCACACACACATGTATGTATATTGTATATGATGCAAAATACTCCTAATGCTAAGAACAGTGAATAATTCAGTGCTTTCTAGTTTAGATAGCTTGGATCAGCAAATCCTAAAGCAGAGGGGTACATAGTTTTGTCTCCTCTTTTTTTAACCACTTGGTGTCTGCCTTAGGCAGGCAGAATCCACCACGATGCTGTTTTTGGGATGTGAGTGGACAGTATTGATTGAGTCAAGCCTGAGTCAGAGAGCAGCTCTCCCTTCTCAGTATGCTTATCCAAGGAGAGCTGCTGGCTCTCTGCAGTTGGATGCCACTGTTCAGAAAGTGTTAGACGGTTCTTGAGGTGCTTGTAGCAGGAGGTGCAGCCTTGCATGAGCAGACACATCATCTGGGAGGGGCTGTGGTTGCAGCAAGTGACTGTGACCTGCTGGACCAAGCATTTTAGGAAGCGCTGTCAGAATCCAGGGATGTTGATGTGCAGGGCTCAATGGAAGGAGCTGGGTACAGACCAGTACTTACCCATCCAAAATTAAAGCTGCTCTTTGCAAAATCTCTCATTTGGAGTTGCTGTGTGTTTGATGTTGTCTTGGTTTTATCTGTCCAACAGAGAACTGTGATCACTTCTGTGTTTCATTACAGCCAAACCAGTCTGTGTATCTCTATTGGTTGCATGGGGCTGAGCTACTGTATTCTGAGCTACTTGAATCTTTCCCTTTTTTAACCTTAAATCTTTTCTTTCCTTTTCCTTTGCCAATCTTGGTAGGAACTTACTTAGGTAAGTAAATTGCAATTTTAACATTGTTTTCATGTACAATAGAATTTAAAGAAAATGTTAAGTCTAGGTGGTGTTTGGCACAATTTATGCTCTGTTCTGCTTGTGGCACTTACATTTCTGAAAGTTTGTAGCCTCTGGTTGTTGGTGGACACTCACAGTGGTAAAATACTCCTGGTAGTTATAAGAGAGGCAGGGGTGCTGAAGTGTTCTTGCAAGCTGGCAAAAATGTGTGTGTGTGTATGTCAACACACTGAAACTGCCTTGAGTGAACCAGTAACTTGGAATTGAAATCCTTGTTCATCAAGCCTTATTCATGCATGAATTTTTATATTTTTCTCTAGCTTACTCACAAATGTGGTACTGTTGATGTTTTTGTTAGTGCTGGGAAGGATGGAGTCCCAGGAGGAGGATTACTTTGGAAAAGGAAAATGCACATGAAGAGTTATATGAATTTTAGAAAGCAATAGTGAAGTCACTGGTTGTGAAATTCTCTGCATTTGTTGTGATTGAAGATGTGCTTCTGAGTCTTAGTGCATATTACATGTTCTGCATGATACTTCTTGTGGGTAAACAAAGTAGAAACCAGATGCCATCTGTGACTAATTGCTTGATGAAACAATTTTTGTGTGTGGTGGATGTGCAGAAGATTGGAGTCAGTAACTGAGTGAACACAAGTTTGTAACTCTGCCCTGTGTCCAGGCTGGAAGCTGGGCTGTCTTCCTCCTTGGTACAAGGTCAGTTGTGTGCAGACTTGTGTCAGACTGAAATGGGCTGTGAATCCCCAGCAGCAGGTGTATGTTCAGGTGTGGAAAAGCACTGGCTGGTTTCTGACCAAGCAGAAAGTTCTCCACGCTTTAGCAGCTTCTTGAAGCTTGCTGTGGTAACTTCATGGGAATCTCCCTGTGCTCCAGCCTGCACTGGCTCACTGCTGAGGGTTTTGGCTCTCCTGCTTCTCCACATGGCAGCTGTGTGTTGTGTGGTGCTGGCACAACAGGCAGAATGTGAGCAGTGGGGGTAACTTTGGGATTGTGCCATCGAGGTGCTGAGTCTCAGAGGATGGGACTGGAGCAGCAAAGAACATGTCTAGAGTCAGGCATCCAGTGGGACCAGATGTGCTGGTTTGCTTTCCATTGGGAAATGAGATTCTCCTTTGCTCTCTTGTGGTTTTGAGTGCCAGCTGTCCCCTACTCCCACAGCGTGCTCTTGGGGCAGTGCTGTAGTTGCTGCTGGAGGTTTAGGCATTCTCTCGTTCAAATTATTTTTTTAACAAATCCTAAACCATGAGATGCAAATGACATGAGATTGTTGGAACAGGTTGTTTGACTGAGAGGTGGTTTCCCTGTCCTCAAAAGACAGCACAGAGCTGCCAAGGAGCAGCAGTAACAGACTTGTGTTGCTGTTTGACTGCAGTCCTTCCCCACCTGTATTTCTTTGGGACAAAGTCTGTTCACCTGCAGCTTTGGTACTTCAGGAATGAAGGGATCATTGGGGCATAGTAATCTGCTGGACTGCTTTTCATCCCAAATCTCTGACTGTGCTTAGCTTGAGGAGCAGTTCTGAGGTCCTTGGCACTGAGCTGTGGGGAGCAGCCCTGCCCTGAGGGTGCCAGTTAATCTCTGCAGTGATCAGTTGTTTCATTGCCATGTCAGTGAGGTGTACAATTGGCTGTGGCAAAGGACATTTATGATTCTCTGCAGCTATAGCTTCAATTGACTTTGTTATTTCAGTGTATAGAGGAGACTGGCAGGAAGAATTGGATGGCAAGAGATTTTCTACAGCTTCGGGTTCTTTTCAATGCTACCCCTAACATTTAGTTTGGAGTTCTGAGAGTATATTTCAATTTCTTTGGCTGCAAAAGAGTGGAAGACCTGCTTAGATTTGTCACTGTATACCTTTACACTTTGTGGTTTTAGAAGTATGGTGAATCCTGAAAACACTTCCTTTTGTTGTTTGTGTGTTTTTCTGACATTTGGAGGAGGTCAGTGTTGATGCTGATGTGGAGCTGTGCAAATTCAAGCAGTTGGACCTTAGATCTCATCAGAAGGAATAATCACATTTTCTACCCTGTGTCTTCTCTAGACCTTCCTCCATAAAGTATACTCAGATTATTTTTTTTTCCTGGAGAGGAGCTGCCAGAACTGTTATATTTTGCTCCTGATTTAAATTCTTATGCTATCTTATTTTTAACCTGCTTGTGGATGCATGGAGAGACATCTCTCAAATCTTCCTCTGTGAAAGTGGAGCAGGCACGTGCGGCAGGTGTGGGTCTGGCATGGTGAGTTCTCTGCCTGTGCCACCACTCACCCACAGACACAGGTTTGGTTTCGTTTTTAGAAGTGCCTGTCTCCCAGGCTTCCTCTCTCACACAGAAGCCACCAAAAGCTTTTGGGTGAAAATCCATTGTTTCCAGAGCAGATGCATCCTGTTGAATTGCCAGCAGTTCCACAATGGGTTACAGATGTGCTGTCTCTGTGCCTCTCTTTGGTGGTGATTGTGCATGGAGGTTGCTCATTAATAGCAGTGCCTTGGCTGCATATGCTCTTACTGTGATATTATTTTTAATTGCAAACTGAATAAGGTCATTTTAGTGCCTGTTTTCATTCTTTCAGACTCCAGTTATTGAAGTGTGACTAAAGTGAAAATTCATGGATTAATTCACCAATATTAATATGCTAATTGATACCTTATTGCTGTGAAAGCAAGGGTATAAATTGCATTGAAGCTGTAGCTTTGTTTTGTGTCCTATTTTATTGCAGTAAAAAGTTGTCATGGGCAGCTTTATCCCAGAAATGGCAGTTTGGGAGGGAGCTGTGTTCCTGCTGTTAGCACTGCTTCTGTGCTGCTTGAGGGCTCTGGGGCTCAGAGCAAGCAGCAGCTCAGCCTTTGTTCAGTTTGCATCCCTCAGCTTCTCACCATGGAATATTCTGGTTTAATTCTGGTGCTTGGAAGTAGCACTGTTTACTGTCTGTTGTACACCCAGCAATAGTCAGTGCAGCAGCAGCCACATATGAGGACAGTCTTTTCTGGCATCAGGGGTGTTCTTACTACAAGAAAAGAACTGATCTGGAGTGTGGTTGAAAGAAAATATGTGGCTTCAAGCCAAGGACTAGCATCAGTTGATTTACATCTCAGGGTTTCTGTGAATGGAGAAAACATAATCTCTCAGTTATGGAAGGGGGAGGAAAGTAACAAGTGCTGGAGCTTAGCTCTGAGGCTGACAGATTCTGGCTGCATCCTGCTGGCTGTGCTGTTTCCCAGCATCCATGGAGCCCTTTGTCCATCCATCCATCCATCCCAAACAGCTGCTCACAGCTGTGTTTTGGATGCTGTGCTTGCTCCCATGTAAAAACAAATGATTATCTGGTGCCTACACTGCCTTTGTCAACACCCAAAGGTTGTTACTGGCCTTCTTACTGGTGCCTGGTACATCTGTCCTGCAGGCTTGCTGGAGATATTTTTGGCAGCTATTTCTCCATCTCTGTGGACAAAAATGCAGCAAGAGCTGAAACCATGTGTCTTCCCATTTGAAGCAGCCAACAGTTTAACATCTACACAGGATGGAAAATACACTTGATATAAACTGATGATTCTAGTGTGGTATATTGTGATGTACTCAATGCTCAGGAAATGTCCCCTGCTTCACCCTCTTTGCTCCTGACACTACTGTGCCCTGTGTTTTCTGTCACACTTGATGCAAGAACAGTTTTACCAATGAGAACTTCCAGGAACCTGTTGGAATACAGACCATGAGCTGTGAAAGTTCATTCTTGCTGGTTTCTTTAAAAAGTTTTTAATCCCAGCTAACTCTCTATCAATGGGAAGATTCAAAGATCATCTGAATGTGAAAGGAGGATTCATACTGAGACCTTTTGCAGACAGCAATAGCATTTGCTGATGCCTGTCCTGTAGGACCTGTTGGATTTGCTGCACCGACATTTTGGTTCTCAGCCAGAAGGGGCTGAGGAAGGTGGTTTGGTGCACAGATGGTAATGAAGTGGTGTTTTCTGGGAATGTGCATCTTGTAAAACCAAACAGTGCTAGCAAACAGCTTTACTGGGTCTCCCAGTCCATTGTGTGCCGGCTGTGCTGCCTGACAGCAGCAGGCCTTTCCCTGAGATCCCTGCAGGCTCCTGTGTGCGCTCAGTGCAGCTGGGGGCAGTGTGAGGGGTGCCTGAGAGCACAGCAAAGGCCCTGGTGCTGTGTGTGCCTGGGAGAGGGCTCTGGGAGAGCTCAGTGGCTGTGCTCTGTGCCTCAGGAGGTGTTTGCTCGTAGCAGGTTCAGCAGATCCACTCTGTTTGCTACCAGCCTGTAGCTGACGTCAGAGCTGAGCAGTTCCCAGGGGACCCAAGGAGGATAAGGAAGATTCTGCTTGTTGCTGCCTTGACAGTGAATAATGCCTTCCACTTTCTCCTCCTTGACGTCAATGAATTGCTCAGAGCGAAGGAGAATGTCAGATTTTTCCCCAGATGCACAGCAAGGCTGGGGTCTGAAAGGGAGGTGTGCTTCTAGTGCTAGTGGGAAGCAGGGTTTGAGTACATGGAGAAGGGACTGGGTGAGTGGAACGTGTTTGTGACTTGGGGCCTCTGCTCTTCAAACCACGTTGCCAAGGGAGCTTTTCTCAGTCACCTTCCTAGGAGGGCAGAGTCAGTTCAGTAGGCAGCTCTAGCTGAGCAAAACAACACAGTTGTAATCATAGCTGCGTGTGTTTTGATTTTGTACTTTTTTCTGTCTTGGAAAAGCAATGGTCTTACCAGCTCTATTCTCTTTCCTGTTTGTTAGGTCTGCCTAACCACGGACAAACCAGACAAATGGTAAGAGAATGTTCATTTAACCAAAACAGGGAAAAGAAGAATTATTAACCCACAGTACATAGAACACCCCATTAAACCGTAGTGCTTCACTTCCACCTTTGCTGTTTGCAGCTGGTCATAATTCCCAATTCACTGAAAAAGGAAAAAATACTGTTTTGGGGCATCTAAATCATCTTAGTTGTTAAATACAATTTAAAACTCAAATCTATCTACCTTTATATCTATAAATGAGATCCTGTTTTGAACAGAGCATTTTGTTTCTGCTCATGCAGAAACTGAGTGGCTGCTTCCAGCAAAGTTCTGGGATGTGTTTCTAGGTGGAATGTGTTTCCCTGAAGGAGAAAAGTTTAAATGATGGAAGGGTTTGTTTGGAAAACAGTTTCTTTTTACATTTTTTTAGCAAGTTGGTGTGCAAGTTACCTGCTGAGAATGCTTGTATTTTACATTCTTTTTTTTTTTTTTTTTTTGAGTAAAAAATATTTTTAGCCTTTCATCTGTTGTGCTGAGTTTAATCAAAGGACAGAAGCAAATAGCCAGTCTGATTGATGTGTCTCTGGCAGAATGCTTTCTCACTAAATTGTGAAGGGGCCAGTGCAAAGGCTGTGCGTCCCTTCCCACCTTGCACGTGGCTTATGGGAAACAACTTCAAGCATACGTTTTTCCCCCCCAAAATGATCTCCTCATGTTGATCAAGTGGAGCTTGCCTCGTTAGCTGCAGTGCCACAAGGCATCAGTGTCAGCAGGGTCCCTGTGACACAGGTCAGCAGCAGCAGGTGTGGCTGATGGTCACTGCACAGTGATCACAGGCTTTATTCAACCTGACAGCGTTTGGGGAAGTGAGCACTGGCCTGAGGGGAGGCCAGAACGTGGGTGTGCCAGGCTGCTTGGGGTGACAGAGCATTCCTTTGGTTTGTTCCTCCATCTGAAGTGGTAAATTGTACTCCTCCATCAATTCAGCTTCATTCCGTGTCACTGAGAAGACTGGCTACTTGTTTGTGTCTGCTGAATAAACCAACTCAGAGCAGAGGGAGAAATCTCTGATGACTTCATACTTTTTAGGTGTTTTAGTGTGAAACTCCCAGCACTGCCTCGATTCCATGTTGCCCAGTCAAGTGTGAATGAAAAATTAAAGGTCCTCATTTAGGATGTATCATTCAAAATAGATTTCACCGTGTAGGCAGAGAAAGGGCAGCCTGGAAGCACAGGAGTGCCCTTTCTAGGTATTTCCAGTAACTTTTTCTGGAGTTGTTCTCCTGTGTTTCTTGCATATGTGGAGAAAATATGCTTTGCAACCTTAATGAATGGATTTTCTTGGAGAAACCTGGAGGGGCTAAAAATAAAGCCATCAGAAAAGCTTTTATTTGAAACCTTTTGCTTATTAACAAATGTCAAATCTAAAAGCAATTGTTGAAGTGTTTCAGTGGTCTGCAGTGGTGCTGAAGCTGTCTTGTATAATATGGAGCTGGGCAACTAAGAAATTAAATTCTTACTGCACTTGTGTGCAACAGTTTTTAAAGAGCTTAGGGTTTTAAAAGGTGGGGGGGTTGTTTGTTTACCTCTAAAGCCCTGATGCTCTACAGGAAGCAGATCTTGCTGTAGAGCAGTTGATTAAGGCTGGTCAAAAAATAACTTATTATCATTTTCTGTTTTCTGCTCAGATAAAAAATGGGATATACTCAGGGATTTGTTGAGTTTCCCCCCTTGGTTTTTAGACTGAATTCCTCCCTTTCTAAGTCAGGATGTTAAAATTCAGTTCGTTATTGCAATGACCTGATTTGAAGTCCCCATATCCACACCATTCCTTTTGAGCTGGGTCTCCCAGGGCAGACATCCCTCACACACACACTCAGTTTCCCACTCCATGGGCAGAAGGGGAAGCCTTGGTGCATCTGGGGAGATGGCCTGTGAAATACCACAATTGAGTTTATGCCAGGGTGTTTTCTGACCAGCTTTAATTCATGCATATCAAATATTCTGGGCCTTCATTTTGCATCTTTCCCAGCTGCTCAGTGTTACTGATTTCAGTGGGATTTCTCAATGTGCTGATCAGCAGGAAGAGGGGCAGCAGCACTGGACTTCAGTGATCAAGGACAGCTGCATTTGAGAAGCTTAACACTTTGCTCCCTTTCATCTGCACCTCTCTTAATAACAGCTCATGTTTTTCCAGCTGAGTGTAAGGGGCTTACTGTGAGTCTGGAAAATGATGCCTGTGTTGATTTGCAAAGCAAATGTGTTGTTATGGGAAGTCTGTGGTGTTCAATACTAACAGGGTTTTATCATGAAAGCTGCTAAGCTTTGTGGTACTACATTTGTTTTCAACAAGGTATTTAATTCTATACTATCCTCATTAAATATTGACCTCCCTAGAACAAAAAGGACGTGGGTAAGTTTGGTACTCCAGAATAACTGTAAATTCTGATTCTTGTATTTGATTTGCCCTGTAGCTAATTTCCTTCCATGAAATCAATAGAGTTGCTCTAGATTTATGGTAGTAGCTGAAATCTGAGTCTGATGCTCAATCTTTTGAACTTGATGTCATCTTTCAGACACAAGGCACAAATTATTGGTAATGCCTCCCATTTATTATTTGTCCTGTCGCTGAAGTATTGCTGTCCTATTGCATATCGAAGGCGCCTGACTTGTTCTGCTTGTGAACAATTGCTTATGTGTGAATTCTGTGTTCAGTCCTGGGCCAGAGGGGGAGGTATTTACCTTAAACTCTCAGCAAGCCATACAAAAATTTGAATTCTCTTTTCCTTTGTGTGCTTAGCACCTGTTGCTGCAGGTTTGTTGCAGGCCCTAACTGTGCTATTTTATGTATCACGTTAGGGACCAAGCCGAAACTTGCTGCTCAATGGGAAATCATACCCAACAAAAGTCCGATTAATTCGTGGTGGATCCATGCCTCCGGTGAAAAGGAGGAGGATGAACTGGATTGATGCACCAGATGATGTTTTTTACATGGCCACTGAAGAAACCAGGTAGGAAATGTGGTGTTTCAGAGGATTTAAGGGGATGTCTGTTGTTTTGTGGGTGCTGCAGCTGGTGTTGTGGTTAGAGGGAGGGAAATGATCATGCACTTACGTTCCAGAGAAAGCAGATTCTTGTTCTTCTTGCAGAGCAGTTGCTGTAGAGATGGATGCCAAGGGGAGGAAGGCTGAGGTGGGAATTCACCTGGTTCAGACCCATCAGTGCCCTCACAGGTCCCGTCTCAGTGGGACAGGATAGGGCTCTCCTGGCTCATGGGTGACAGTGAGCAGCAGAGCCTCCTACACACATGTCCTCTTGCATGCTGAACTCTGGCATTACCCCTCAAGACATCTCCACGTGTGTGGGGGTCCTGGAACCTGCCAGTGACAGAGGGTTTCTACAGGCTGAGCTGACTCATTTGTCAGTGATTTGCATTTGCCACCAGTAGCAGTGAGATTTAGTCCCACAGTGTCAATCTTCCTCCTTTGGTGGTACTGCTTCTGCTAGTCCTAATTCTTCTTGTTGGTCTGCCCACAGGATAAAAATAGTAGAAGAAACTTTCCTTGTGTGAGTTTCACTTCAAACTGTTTACAAACTGCTGACAGAGTGGTAGAAGCTGTGTGACCCAATCCCTCAGGCAAAGTTCCCAGTACTGGTATTCCTAGGATGGGAGTGTTGCTCCTGAGTGTGATGAGAAGTTAGAGAAAAATTGGCTTGTGTGGTTTCCTCCCAAGAACTTGATGCCTCCCTTCTGGGTAACCTTGAGGAAGGTCAGAGCAAAGCTGCAGCCCTGCTTTCCAGCCCTCCCTGGCAGCAGACGTGGTGTCTGGCTTCTGTCTTGGTCCGAAGCCTGGAGTTATCAACACTTGCACTATCAGTGAGTGCCCCAGGAGCAGAGCAGCACTTACCTTCCCCTCCACTTGCAGAGATGGACCTGGCAATTACTGGATGTCTGAGCCCTTCAAGTGACCAAGGAGGTTGGGAGTTTTAGTGCTTTGTCTCTTCTGGTACTACTAAATTTGGCACTGCTCTTGAGTCTTCATTTGTTCAGCACAAAGGTCACAGTTGAGAGTCCTGGTATCTCCAAACTTCTCCTTAACCTACAAAGCATTTCAAGAGTCACGGAACTATTCTGTGGGCCTAGTATCAAAGATGGGCTTTGTAGAATAGGTAGTACCAGTAACATTGAAGTTACTAACCACTGATCTATTGGATGATCAGTTTTCAGTCCAGGAAACACCTTGTTGGAACTCAGAAGACACGTGAAATTAATTTCCTGGTCAGACTTGTTCCTATGGACACCTTTAATGCAACTGTGCATTTCACACCAGCTTATATCTTTGCCATGTCTTTCCCTTTTCCTTTCTGTGCCTGCAAGATGCTGTGAAAGAAAGAAGTTATATATGGAATTCCATGTAGAATTGAAAATAAAGTGAGAGAAGGATTTCATTTTCAGGGGAAGCAGTTTTCTGATTACTGCTGTTGCTCTGATAGGGAGGTACTGGGATCCTGTTGCAGCTGTCAGATTCATGTGCCATTGGGGACACAAGGTGTGCACTCCTTAGATGCTCAAGGCTTGTTTCATAATCCTGCATCTAGGGAGCTCTTTTTGACATCTGCACCATCCAAGGCACATTAAATACTCCAGGTACATGGTGGCAGTCTGTCAGTACAAGGTCCTGCCCTTTGACCTGGACAGAACTGTGACAATATTCACCCAGTCTGGTGTTGGTTGTGACAATAATTTACTGTAGACACAGAATCCTCTGCTCAAACAGAACCACTGACAGAGGCAGGAAGGATCAGTCCCACAGCAACCAGCACAACTCTAATGAAAATCGTGGTGATAGACATCAGCTCAGTAAGATCTTATCACTTCCATTTAAAAATAGAGAGAGAGAGAGAAAAGGAAAAAAAAAAACCACCCAGGCTTCTTTGTCTGACAGCCATGCTGCTTAGCTGAGTGATGAGTGGTGAAAGGAGATTTTTGGCAGGCTGTGAAGAGCAGGGAAGCCTGAGCGATGGAGCATTGTCAGTGGCACGGGTTTTCTGTCGGGCATTTCACCTCTAACTTTTCCCTGAACCATCTGCTGCATTCCAGTGTCAGGAATGTAAGACTTGTTTGTGAGCTCTGAAACAATTTGAGCTTTGTGTTGGCTCCCTAGCAATCAATCTAGCTGCAATATCTGCATCTCGTCCTCCAGCTGAGGGTCAGGCTGTGTTTTCAGTCACAGCAAGTAGGTTTCCCTGAAGTTTTACACGCTCCCCCTCTCCCCTTTCTGTGTAGCTCTGTTGAGAACGCAACAGAGGTGCTGGAAAACTCTGTGGCTCTGAAGGAGCAGTTTGAAAAGTTGGTCGAATGAAAGGAGTAAGTTTTGAATTGAAGGCTCCCAGTGAGGAGCTGGCATTTCTAACTCAGGCAAGCGGAGGCAGCGGTGACCTGATCAGAATCCAGAGTGCTGCAGGACGTGTTTCTGATGGCAGCCTGGCTGATGGAGCACACATGGATGCTGCAAGGAGCTCTGCTGGCTTAAAGGGGATCAACTGCAGTCAAACATCTTGGAAAAGTCATTAAATCAAGATTTTATTTTCTCTCTCCCCCACCACCACTTTGCCAGCTTGTTTTCACCTCTCCTCACCCTTTTAGTTTGAGAGGGTGCTGGAGAAATGAGGACACTGGGCAAACAAAAAATGTGTCTAAGTGCAGCAGCTTGTCCTGCTCAGTGGGCAAAAAAACCAAGTGAAGAGATGACCAAATCTGATAAGTGATTCAAAATCTTCAGCTGCAGTTGATGGTTTGTCAGTTCTGGTGGTGCTAAGGGTAAGTTTTTGAGGATAAGGGAGGTATTTTGACCACTTTCTTCAGCAGCCATCACATCTTAAAGGCAGAAATCATAGCACAGTGATAGGCATCAGCTCAGTGAGAAGCTCTCTCTTCCACTGACAAATAAACCAAACCAACCAGCCAAAACCACAACCAACAAAAGGGGGTTTTGGCCTCAGTAGTGTTCCCTAAATGAAGTTGGGGGATAGGTGGCCTAAATGTGGTCTGCAGAGCCCTTCCTCTCTTGTCTCTCGTGGTCAGGCAAAACCTTGTTCTGTCAGGAGCCTGTGAGGGAAGGCAGTGCTGCCTTATCAGACCCTTCTTGTTGCCCCAGTTCCTGAGCTGAAGACTCATAGTGGGTACTGGTGGGTATACATAGTATGTACATAGTGGGTACTCTTGTGACTATTTATTATTTTCCTTTCTAATCTCTGTGTGCCTTTGACCACCACAACATCCTCTGTATAGAAGAATGCCTCATTTTAATGACACAGTACATTTTTCATTGTTGCTGCATTTTGGGGTTTGGATGGGGTTTTTTAATGATACCAGGCTCAGAGAAAAAGGAAGTATTAAGAAAAACAAGCAATCATTCAGTATTTGTCTCTGTCTAATTTACTTTGGTAATTTTAAAGCTTCGGTGTGTCTTTCTGTCCAAAACAGCTTCCTGCATCTGACAGGATTTGTTGCCAGTGTTGTACATATAGGGAAATCCTTAACCAAATACAAGGTGTGAATATTGCCCATCTCTGGGCTGGGCACATGCAGTGTGGGAGAAGGGGAAACAAAACACCCTGTTGGTGTTCCTTTGGCTTTGTAAACTTCCCCAGAGCTACCTGCAGCACATCAAAATAAATTCAGAATAAATCAATGGTGTGGAAAGTGGCTGTCCTGACTATTTCAGTGCTTTGTTCCCAGCAAGGCACCCTGGTCCTACCAGGCTGGACCAGAATGCCTTCCCTAGGGGAGGGATTCTGGAGCAGAGGCTGCGGTTTCCTGTTCACTGGGGGGTTTATAAATCAGAGAATGTGAGTTTCCCAGGGCAGCCATTGCAGCAGGAGCCACTGTCAGCCAGCCCAGCAGGCGTGTGCGGGCCCCGTCTGCCCTGGAGGAGCGGAGCCTGTGTAATCCGTGCCTTTCTCCCTCCTGTCTGCAGGAAAATCCGCAAGCTGCTCTCCTCCTCGGAAGCCAAGCGAGCTGCCAGACGCCCCTACAAGCCGATTATCCTGCGGCCCGTGCAGGCGGTGCAGCTCCGCCAGCCCATGAACGATGAGCCCATCATCATTGAGGATTAACGCCGGCAATCTCCTGCAGTACCTACTCGAGTTTCCATGGCTACAGCATTGAGCTAACTGTTGAAGAGAGGGAACTTTTGAGGAACTGTTTTGCATCTTTTAAACCCTTAAAAGGAACTCAGCCCTGCTCTGAGCCTCTGACCACAGACTGCTCTCTCTCTCTGTCTCTCTCTCTCTTGCACTCTCTCCTATCTTTTTTTCTTATCTTTTCCTTTTTTTTCTTTTTTTTTTTTTAATTTTTAGTAGCCTCCTTTCCCTTTTGCTTCTACCCCTTTTGTAGAAGGGGGAGGGAAAGTAAGTTTAACTTATTAAGAGAATGTGGACTAGTACTTTTTAGCTTTATTTCCTCTTCTGATGTACGAAGAGCTAGAACCCTTCATTTTGTGACTGAGCTATCGTTGCAAAGCCATTTTATGAGGCTGTGTTGTAAGATTTCTCTTTTCTTTTCTCTTTTTTTTTTATTTTGTGGACGGTGCCATTTTTTTAATTTCATTTATATTATTTCTTTTGTAGATAAATTTCCAATCTTTGACTGATATTTGAAAATAGGAGCTGAAAGCCAGCCCCAGGTTCAGCCAGTTTTCTTTGGTCCTGTCCCTTCTGTTTTTTGGATCTTTTTGTACAGCCAGTTGTGCTCATGCACAAGACAGACCAACTCAGGCTGAGAAAGGAGTGAGCTAAGAACTGAAGAACCTTGCAGAACATTACACTAACGCTGTGTGCAGTGGAGCCAGGCTGCCAGAATTAGGTGTCCTTACTCTAGTTGCTCTCTGGGGAATGTGGCCCGTGGCGTTTCTCCCAGGAACCAGCATTTGCGTGCTGCCTTCTCTGTGACATCTGGGATCCTACGTGCTGCTAGCAGTAGGCCCAGCAAGTGTAATGAATTGCTTTGCTCTGGCTCCAAGAGTCAAGTACACCAATGCCCAGGGACATTTTGCTTAGAACTCTGAACCTGTTTGTGCATCAGTGCTTTTGGACACGTTTCCCAGGATGAGACCTGGTTTCTCTTTAATTGCGTTACTGTATTTTTCCCATTTTGAAGGGACTTTAAATTGCAGCTGGGTTTTCATTTGAACATATTGTGTCTGAATTTAAGTGGTTTTTTCCCCCCTTGACATTTCTTGTGTTTGAGGTTTCTTGCATCTCTTCAACTTCTTATGTATTTGCAAGTCTGTATCATTTCTTTTTCATATGTCTTGTCACGGCAGTGCATTTGCTGGATGCCCTGCTCGGTTTTGAAAGGATGTAAACTATCATTTGCAACTTGTGCTGATCTGTACATGTACCTGCCTCAAGCAGACACAGCATGTAATAACCCCAAGTCATTCCATATGTGTCAGCGGTGAGATGAGCCAAAGTTGTATTTGGGTTATCACAGTCCAACCGTGATTCTGTGCAACTCTGTTAACCCGCCGGGTTAGACGGAAAGGAATCCCCACAAAATGAAAACAATTCAGTTAACTTTACTTAATAAACCTGGAAAGTGAGCTTTTGTGAAACATCTGCTTTTTGTCTCTTCTGAAAAGCCGCCCTTGTTCAGGTTCCACATGCCTGGGGCTCACAGCCCTGCACCTTCCATCCCATCCCTGGGCTGTGTCCTGCTCTCCAGGGTCCCTGGGCCAGCACTACAGGGCAAGAGTCCGAGTCACTCATAGTTTGATTCCTCCCCTGTGCAGTTCAAACATTTCCTTGCGCTTCAGAGGCATCTCCCTCCTCCTCCTCCTCCTCAAACAGGCAGCAGATGTGGGGCTGGCCTCTGAATGAGCCCTTTGTCCACAGCAGCTCTGGTCCTGCTGCTCTGGGCCTGCCTCTGGCGTGTGGCAGAGGGACATCCCTGGGGGTCAGCAGCCCAGCCCGTGGGCAGTTCTGAGCTCTGCATTGCTCTGCCCTCCCACATGAGCAGCATGGGCTCCGTGTTTGCTCTCGTTTGCTGCTCAGGCGTGCTGAGATTCACCCCGTGGCTGTGAGCACCTGTGCACCCTGGCAGGTCTGAGTGTATCCTGTGCTACAGGTCAGGCTTTCCTGTCCTCAGCTTAAAAGTGAGACAGGACAGACATCCCTGAAGCATGTGCTACTCAGGAAAGGCACAAAAGCCCTCCGGCTGCGAGCAGCACCAGTGACCATTGGCAGTTTTACTTTGTCACCATCAATCCTTAGGATGAACCCTCTGTACTTGAGAAACACCGGCTGCAGGAGGGTTTTGTAACACTTCTGTCTCTGTGAGGGCAAGCGCTCTTGTGGATTCCTTCCGGTAGCAAAAGGAAATCTGAACACATCACGTTGGAAATCCCCGGGTCCGAGCTGACCCCCGCAGTGCCTGGGCTGGGGCAGCTCGGACAGCCCCGAGGGGCTGGAGCTGCTGCCGTGCTGAGGATCCCGGGGATGGAGCAGCTCGGACAGCCCGGGGGGATGGAGCTGCTGCCGTGCTGAGGATCCCGGGGATGGAGCAGCTCGGACAGCCCGGGGGGATGGAGCTGCTGCCGTGCTGAGGATCCCGGGGATGGAGCAGCTCGGACAGCCCGGGGGGATGGAGCTGCTGCTGTGCTGGGGATCCCGGGGCCGGGGCTGAGCTCTCCATGAGCCCGGCAGAGGCTCCGGCTGCACCGAGAGCACAAGAACCGCTTGGGGGTGCCAGCCCTGCGGTTTCCAGCAGCTTAAAAGCTTTCTTGGAGCCGCTCCAGAGATTGCTCTGGGAAGGAGTCCAGGCAAGGAGAGCGAGCACGTCCTGTGCTGCCCTAACTTTGAAGGACCCTTGCGTGTCCTTCGATAGAGATGCTGTTTTCTGGCGTTCGGTAGCAGGCTCCCCTGCCATGTGTTTGTTTCACTGGCTTACATTTGTACCAGCTTGGGAGGGAGGCTGGAAGATCCCTTTGGCCACCAAAGGAAAATGCTGCCTCTTGGGAAGTGCAGGGAGTGTTAGGTCCAGGCACTGACCGGTCCAAGCCTGAGGGGTCACTCCCTTGAGCTGCTGCTGTCACAGCCCCTCCTGTGCCAGCCTCTCCTCTGTATTCACATTCCTGTGCTGTTGCTGCAGGAATTGCCTTTGGTTATTCACCCTCCTGCTCTAGAGCCTTGTCAAAATAGAAATGTTCACACAGCTGGGGCAATGTCCCATTTTCCAGGTCCCTTCCTCTCCTTGCTTCCCACCTCCAAAGGAGCCCCTGAGATTGTAGGGGGAGGAGAGCCTGGAGCTGGGAAGTGCTTGCCCACCCGGACAGGCCAGGTCTGTTGGGATGTAATAAGTGTTGCCATGTTCATTTGGGTATTTTCCCTTAGCTGTGTGTCCCTGGCATCCCAATCCCTCCTTCCCCTCTCTGCCATGCAGACGTGGGAGCAGAGATGTCACAGGCTCAGCTGTGATCCCCGGGAGAGCACTGTGCTCACGTGGATGGAGCATGCTGGCCTCCAGACTCAGTGCCATGCCATGCCTGCAATTTTACAGGCTTAAAAAGAAGCAGGAAGCTGCTCAGGAAAGTATTTTAAAAGCAAAACAAAAATCCAAACATTCCTACAATACTTCATGCCAAAATGCTTTTGTTACAGATTTCATTTTTTTTTAAAGTTAACTTGGGTGTTTTGGGGGCGCTTTTTTACATTGCATTTTGCATTTTACCAGCTTGTCAATAGCAGCTCTCTGTGATCTCTGCTTTTGCTGCTGTAACATGAAGGCAGCGCCCTGACCGTAACAGAACTGATGAAACAATATGAAAAAAAGCAAAGTATGACCAAAACTAACAATTCCAAACCTGGCATTCCTGCTGTGGGAGGAGGGCTGTAACTGGGACACTATTGGAGAGTTGTAAAACAAAATACACGCTGAAATTTTCTTTTGAAATGGAAATTTGGAGCTGGTGCCAGCTCTGCTGCGGGCTCTGGCTCTCTGTGCAAGTGTTACACAAGCCAGACCTTGGGAAGCTGGAGAGGCTCTTTGGGATGGTGGGATTGCATCACGGGGGAGCTGCTTCCCACTGCCACACGAGGAGGGGGCACTCACCTGTTCACAGGGGATGAGCAGTGGCACGGGAGGTATGCCAGCCTGCTGGGGGATTTGTGGGGACAGCACAAATAAAATCTGGCAGATTTTGACTATGAGGAGAAGGAAGGAATTTGACTAACTTACAGAAACTGGACCTTGAATCTTTTCTATTTTTCTTAATCCATCAAGAGGGCACAGACGTAAAAACACCATTAACCCAAATAAGCTTTGGCAGCAGCATTAGAGGGAGAAAGGAAAGATCACTGCAGAAAGGCAAGTCGAGGCATGACAGCCCTCTCTGGCTGGTGAGAGAGGGTTTGTTTGGGGTTTTTCCTGTAAATGCAGTCAGTGCCTTTCAAGGTCAGCCTGCAAGAGCCAACAGTAATGGGATCTGCCGTGATCCCCAGAACATGAACGTGTCTGGAGTGTGGGTGGTGTTTATGGCCCTTCCCAAGGCAGGAGGCTGGGGTGGCCCACGTCCCCCTGTCCCTCCTGCCCTCGCTTCCCTGCCTGGGCACTGACAGAAGGGTTTTGCCCTGCCTGAGCAGCTTCAAAACCTGGTGGCAGACTCAGCCTCTGACAATCACGTTTCACCCATGCAGGAGGAGGAAAGCTGCCTCAAGAAAAGACACACAGTAAATTCAGATGGGTTGTGGGGCTGGGGCTTGTCTCCACCTCTTCTTCTGCCTGGAAGAAAGTCAGGGCAGGTCAGGGTTGAAGCACACTTGATTCCTGCCCTGGGCTTTGCAAGTTCATTCACCACATTCCTGGAATGAGAATGAATAACATAAATTCAGCATCTTTCTGCAGACAGCTTCCTCCCTTCCCTCCTGCAAGGGGACTCTCCACCTGGATCCAGTGCTCTGTGGGATGCTGGCAGCGTCATGGGGAGCAGATTTACAGGTTCTGGCCAGAGGGTTTCAGCCAAGTTGTGCTCATTCAGAGATTTTCCATCTGAGCAGGAGCGAGTTTGTTCCCCCTGCCTGTGCTCTGGCTGCCCCCAGGCAGGACAGGAGGGAGGTGAATGTGTGGAGCCTGTGGGTGAGAAGCCAAGCTGAGTTTCCCTGCATTCCAGGAAGATGCCCAAAATGTCTGGGGGAACCAAGGCCAAATGCATCCTGGTGGGTGGGTGGGTGGGTGGGTGATGCTGATGGAGAAGGAGAAGATGGTGCTGTGGGGACATTGCAGCACTCGTGAGGTGCTGGGTTATGTGTGTCCAGTCCCTTCCCTACCCCAGGGCTCACTGGGAGTGTCCTGGAGGTGCATGTGGGGCACAGACACATGGAAGCTGGGCAGCCCCCGGGCACACTGCTCCTGCTGCTGTGCCGGCCCTCAGAGCCACATTGCGCCATGGCCAGCCCGACCTCTGCCCACAGCGTGGCCGGGGGGCCCGTGGCTGTGCCAGGGCTCAATGGCAATTGCCCTGAGCTGAACTTTGCCTCTGCAGCCTGGCTCTGAGCACATCCCGTTCCTTGGGACACCCTTTCTTTCCCTGGAAAACCTGGGGAGAGCCACCGGTGCCAGCTCTGCAGTGGCCACCCCTGGCTGCTCTCTGCAGTCCCACCGTGGCTCTGACGGGGTTTGAGAGCTGTGCTCAGGTCTCTGCAGCTGCCCTCCTGCCTTTGGTCGGCTGATCATGGAGGGATCCCTCCTGCCCCGAGCTCACACCCAGCTCCGCACCCTCGGGGGAATCATTCCTGCCCCAGGGGCTCACACCGAGCTCTGCATCCTCGGAGGGGTCACTCCTGCCCCAGGGGCTCACACCGAGCTCTGCACCCTCGGGGGGATCACTCCTGCCCCATGGGGCTCACACCGAGCTCTGCACCCTCGGAGGGATCACTCCTGCCCCATGGGGCTCACACACAGCTCTGCACCCTCAGCCCTGCTGTGCAGCGCGCTGGGATCCCCGACCCAGGCCGGGCTGGCAGCCACGGCCCCTCGGGAAGCGGTCACAGGGACAATGGGGACATCCATCCATTCCAGATGACAAGGACAAAATCTGTAAACCTGTTTATCGCAGGCGTGACAGCGCTATCGGCCCTGCCTGATAAGGGCAGGGGCTTGGATGCCTTTTAAAGGAGAGGAGCGAGGAGTGGGTGCTTGGAGCTGCAGGGCCCGCGGCGCCGGGCCGGGCGCTGACGTGCCGAGCCCTGGGCAGTGGCATGTGCTGCCTGACGAGCCCCAGCCCCTGCCAGCCCTCGGCCGGCCTTCCTCTGCCCCTCCATCTTCCCTCGGCTCCTGCTAATCCTTCCTGATGCTCCCTCCAGAGCTGTGCAGCGACTCTTGGGCAGCAGGGCTGGGTGCCCGGCGGGCGTGGGGCTGTCCCCTGCTGTCCCCTGGCTGCCTCCCCACCCCAGCCAGCCCCGGGCTCCTCGTTCTGGGGGACAGATGTCCCCTGTTGCAGGCAGGGCGCTGCCCTGCTCGCCGTGTAGGACAGCCAGACCCACGCTGGCATCCAGGAGGGCTGTGGAGAACAAATGCAATAAGAAAAAAGTGCGTTGCCAGGTTTTGTGAAAGGCTCTTTCTGTTGCATCCCATCACAGGGAGCTGCTCCCAGCCCATGAAGGGAAGGAAGCCCAACCACTTTTTCCATGAAATTCCTGCCTGCCGCAAGGATCTGAGGCAGAGTTGTTATAGCTGGGGTGTCCCTGGGCAGTGGCTGTTCTTAACCACCAGTCCTGGCTGTGGGCTGTGTCTGGGACATGGGAGTTCCAGGGGTGGAAAAAAGAGAAGTGTGTCACCCTGGGGTGACCTTGTCACGAGGCACAGAGGGCCCTGGGCCTGTGGCTGCACATGGTGCACCAGCCAAGGCTCTGCAGGCCACACAGGGATCACTGATCTTTGGGCACACCAAGCCAGCAGCAGGGGATTTTCCCATAACCTCTTTTATTTCTGCCCCCCTCCCAGCCTCTTCTTGCCCTGTAACAAATCCAAGGGGTCCTAAGTGCCAGAAAACATGAGAGCAGAGGAAGTCTTTCCAGCTCCCCATAGGAGCAGCTCTGTCTGGTCCATGAGTTTTTGTGGTATTTGTATCTGAATGAAGAAAAAAGAGCTGAGGGGAGTCGGCGCGGGGAGGGGGAGAGAGGTGAGCCAAAGGAGAGGCAGCCTGGAGGGAGTTATTCCTTATTTATTTCTCACTTTCCCTTAATCTCTGCACAAAGCTCTTTGCTTGCCCTGCCCTGGGCAGGGGTCCCAGCCTCGCACCTTTTGCAGGCTCCCAGTGGAGGCGATCCCTGCTCCAGGGCCAGCCCAAAGGCAAAGCCCCCCTGTGTCCCGCAGCCCCTGCTGGGCCCTGGGCAGCTGCTGGTGCCGGGATAGGGCTGCATGACCAGCTCTAGGATGGGCTTTAGGATGGGCCTGCTCTGGGCTCAGCTTTAGGATGGGCCTGCTCCAGGCTCAGCTTTAGGATGGGTCTGTTCGGGCTCAGCTTTAGGATGGGCCTGTTTGGGCTCAGCTTTAGGATGGATCTGTTCAGGCTCAGCTTTAGGATGGGCCTGTTCGGGCTCAGCTTTAGGATGGGCCTGCTTTGGGCTCAGCTTTAGGATGGGCCTGCTCTGGGCTCAGCTTTAGGACAGGCCTGCTTCGGGCTCAGCTTTAGGATGGGCCTGCTCTGGGCTCAGCTTTAGGATGGGCCTGCTCTGGGCTCAGCTTTAGGATGGGCCTGTTGGGGCTCACTGCAGCTGAGGAGGGGATGCTGCAGGGATGTGGCTCCTGCTCCAATCCCTGCAGCACTGAGGGAAGTGGCCGGGTTAAAATGGCTGGGAAAGGCCCCGCACAGCCCCAGAGCGGGGACTGAGGCACGGGCAGTGCCCCGGGGCGGTGAGGCTGCCCCAGGCCGGAGGCTGCTGCCCTCCGCAGCTCAGGAAATCCTAAGGGCCACAGGAAAATGGGTCACCTCCCGTCACTGGGGACGCGGCCCCCTCGGCTGGGACACCCCGGGCACTGCTGTAGGGGGCATGGCCCGTGCCAGAGACCTCCCCGGGCCGCTGAAAGGCGCCTTTGTCACCCGCTTCCAGGGAAACTCCAGCTCGGCCCTCGGGCAGGGATGGGCCCCTCCAGTTTCTGACGGAAAATGCATCCTTTGGTGAAAATTATTAATGTGCTCTCTGGGGAGAGGCACAGCGGGGTCGGGGAAGTCCCTCACGTGCCACCACCCCCCTGCCAGCATCCTGTGTCCCTCGGCAGGGGCTGTACCCCCTGGCACTGGCCGTGCTGTCCCCACAGCAGCTGGGCCATCCCTGCTGGCTCTGCCTGCAGCACCCGAGTCACTTATCACATCCCTGCCCTCAGTGCAGGAGCACGCCCAGCCTAAATCGGGGCAGATTAAGACACGACCAGCTAAAGCCACTTTGCTCCTGACCAACATATCCGTTTGGGATTTAGCGCATTTGCAGGCAGGGATTCACACCTTTAGGTGATTTGTCTTAATTCCCCCCAGCCTCTATGTGTGAAAAGCCCTCGGCCGGCACCTTCTGGGTGCTGGTTCTGCAGCGTGGCGGTGCCCAAGCTTTCTCCTGGGGCCTCCCCAACCAGGCCACAGGGTGAATGCAGCCTTCATCCTCCTCCTCTTGCACCCCTCAGCCCCCAGGGCTGGAACACCAGCTGAGGCCGCCTCACAATGTCCCTCAGTGTGTGAGTGCGAGGGGATGCTGTGCTGGCTCTGCCTGCTGCCCTGGGGTGCTTTAGGGCTGCAGCCACACCAGGTACACAGAGGGACCACAGGAGTGCTCTGGGGCTGTTCTGGAGCGGGCAGCTGCTCTGCTGGAAATCAGAAGCTCTGTTGGAAATCAGAAGCTCCACAAATCCCAGCTCCTGCCCTCCCCGGACGCCGCAGGCCCGGGCTGGGACACGCTGGCTCCGCGGTGGGGCACGCAGGGCTGAGCCCCTCCGGGGGCCGTGGGGGCAGCGCTGCCACCTGCCCCGCAGGGACCCCGCGGCCACAAAGCCACGCATTGTTGTGGCAGCAGCTGGCCAGGGAGTGACAGGGGGGCCTGGGCCTTCCAGCGCCGCGGGGCGCAGGGGCTGAGGAGGAACCGCTGTGGGGCACCCCCGGCCCCGTGCTGCCGGCAGGGTCACTGTGTCCCGTCCCGGAGCCCGGGTTCCCTTCCCAAGGCTGCGCCGGGGCCGGGACCGGGCGGGCGCTTGGCAGCTGCAGCAGCTGCCGGCAGGGAAAGGAATTCTGTGACAATGGCGGCGGAGCAGGGCCAGGCTGCCGCTGATGAATAATGCAGGGCTGCGCTGGCGGCGCGGCAGATGTCCTGTTTACCAACACGGCAGCTCCCCAGCCGCGGGCCCTGCGCCCCTGTCACCACCCCTGTCACCACCCCTGTCACCACCCCTGTCACCCCCTGCCCTGCGTCCACCACAGCCCCGCCGCGGGGAACAGAGGGGCTCCCCTGCCTCGCCACGGCATCCTGGCTCCTCGGGTATCCTTGCCGTGGCTTCACGGCTCCCTGAGCATCCCTTCGCAGCCGGAGGGGTTTTTGAGATGGGAGTTTCCATGGCAACGGAGCGGAATGGTGCCGGGGGACGCGGGCGCTGGAGCCGGGCAGCGAGCGGGGCTGGGGCGGGCACGGGCGCTGGGAGATGCCCGAGCCCCTCTGCGGGGGCTGCCTGGGATCGCCACCCCTCACTCGTGTCCCGGACTCAGCCGGGGCCGGTGCCTTTGGGGCCGGTAAAACCCCACAAGTCGCTCAACTACAACCTGTTTATTATGGAGGGTTTTTCCCAGGCAAGGGAAGTCGGGAGCACTCGTGTCCCGATTTTAGCCTTTGGGGATGGGAGCCAGGGCAGGGAGTGCTCTCTCCGCCGCCGTGGCCGGGCACCTGCTGCGCTGGGCTGGAGCGGGGCCGTGCCGAGCCCGGCGCCGCTCTGCGGGCAGCCCCGCCCCGGCTCCCCCCGGGCGGCGGTGGGCGGGGGCCGGGCGGAGCGGGGCGCACGGCGCGGCACATCACAGCACGGCTCGGCACGGCACGGTCGGCTCGGCTCCGCTCTCCCGCCATGGCATCCAAGTGCCCCAAGTGCGACAAGACCGTGTACTTCGGTGAGCGCATCCCCGGGACCCGGCCCCGCATCCCCTTCCCCGCGCCTAGACGCATCCCCGGGACCTCAAAGCGGTCCCCCGGCCCAGAGCCGGCGCTCATCGCTGCCTTCCCCTTCCCCGAGCCCCGGTGCATCCCCTTTGCCCCATGGGATGTACTGCCCCGGTATCCGCTCCGCCGCATCCCCGCGGGGCTCACCCGGGACCGGCCCGGCAGCGGCTCCTTCTCCCCTCGGGCAGGAGGAGCGGACCCTCCGCTCCGCATCCCCTGTGCTGAGGGTGCTGCCCGCCCGCCCTGGGGCACAGAGCGTCTGGGTGAGCCCGGCCTTGCTGGGCTGGGGGGGGAACAGGCGGTGAGGAGCCCTGGCTGGGCTGTGTGCCCGCACCTGGGCTGCTGAGAGGGGCTGGCTCCTGCCCCCGGTGCTGCTGCCTTGGGTCAGGGGAGCCCAGCCCACCCAACACGGCCCGTACCGGGATGGGGCTCCCGTGGTCCGCAGAATCTCTTGGGGCGGGGAAGTTGGCAGCGGCAGGTGCAAACAAAACCTCCTGGCAGCCGGTTTCTTTGATTCCCTGCGAACCTGGCCCCAGGTGTGCCCTTCACCCCTCCTGTCTGGCCGCGTAGCCAGCCCCCAGCGGGCTGTTCCCCGCTGGGCGAGCTAACGAAGGGTTTGGGGTTTCTACGGGACCTTTTCAAAGGCAGCTCCTGGGTTCGGAGGTCCATCTCAGCACGCTCGGGCTGGGTTAGGGCAGTCCCCGCAGGTCTCGGAGGGCCCTGCTGGGGTTGTGGCCGGTCAGGATCTCTGGGAAGCGGGGCTGGCGTGTGTCCGGTCAGGCAGCGCGGGCTGAGCGCCGCCGCCCGGCCCGGCTCGGCTCGCAGCGAGGTTGGGGCAGCGGCTGAGCCTCCCCGGCCTTGGTGCCCCCGAGGAGCTGCCCCAGCCCTGGCAGTGCCAGGCCGGCGGGGACCCTGCCCCGGGGGAGCACCTCGGGCCCGCTCCGTGAACTCGGCATGGCCCTGGGGATGGATCCAGGACTCCAGCCCGAGCTGACCGCGGGGTGCAGCTGCTTCCCTACAGCCCTCCCTGCCCATCTCCCCCCCTGCTCCGGGGTCCAGCCCCTGTTGCCTCAGTGTGTTTGTTTGGTGGAGAAATACCAAAGGGTCCTGATGATGTTTGAGCATTGGAGGCATTGGTGCTTTCATTCTTGTCCGGCCATCTCCAAGTAAACACAGGGAAATAGGAATTTGCTGTCTTCCTCCTTTAAATAAACCTATTTGTGTGTGGGTGGGAAGGGCTTGGCCCCTTGGATGTCTTTCTTTGTATGAATCTTTTCCTTTTTAAGCAAAAAATAGTGCCTCCCCAGCCAGCTGGGCACTGACCCGGGGGCAGAGCTGCTCCTCCGGCTCCAGGGATGAGCCTGCCCTGCGTGGGGGGGTCAGGGCTGGGCTCAGGGACCCGAGCAGGAGGCCAGGCTGTGCCAGCAGGAGAAGCACCGGCCCCGAGCAGTGTCCCTGCTCTTTTCTCTCCCCGTGTCCTAGGGCACTTGTGGGTCTCCTGAGGATGTGGTGTGGGGGGGAACAGGGCTGTACCCCCTGCCCCAGCTGCTCTCTCCCCAGAGGGTTTCTGTGAGTGCCGTGTCCCTGTCCCGGGCTCTGCTGCTCCCTGCCCTGGAGGCAGGTGCCTGGCAGCGGGGCAGTGCCAGCCCCCATCCCACACCTTCCCGCAGGGAATGCTGCCCCTGAGGGACACCTGGGGAGAGGGGGTGATGCTGAGCTGAAACGGGAGCAAAAACCTTCTCTGTGCTTAGAGCTGAGATGGGCAGGAGCACGTCCCTGCTGATGCCTTGAGCTTTCCCTTGAGGAACCGCCCAGGCTCTGGAAGAATAAACCTGAGTCCGTTTATTCAATGCAGGAAAGCTCCATGCAAATCCTGAGCCGTCTTTCCGGGGTGCGGATCCCGGGCGTGCTCCGCTGGGAAAGCGATGGGAGCTCCGCGTCCGGGCTTTGGTGCCGCTCCTGAATTCCTGGGCCGGCCCGAAGCTTAGCGGGAGGTGATTCATAAAGCCCCGCTTGTTCGGGAGCCTCCCTGGCCGTGCTGAATGAGCGCTGGCAGCTCGGGCTGCCCGAATGCCTGGGATTGCAGCCCCAGTCATGTGTGAGAAGCTCCCGCTCCCGGCCCCGCGCAGCGCCCGCACTCCCGGTACCCATGGAAAACTCATTCCCAGCGTGCCTGTTGCTTCATGCTCCCTGGAAAAATCCAGTGGGCTCCTCCCTGCGCAGTCAGGAGGATGTGGGCGTTTCCTGAGCTATAGAATGAGCTTTTTTCCTTTAAAAAGCAAGGGGAAATATAAAAATAGTTTTTTTGGCTTTTCCCCCCCCCCCCTTTTTTTTTTTCAAATTTTTGAAAGGAGGTTGAGGTCTGTGACATTGTTTCCAGGAACAGCTGGGGCTAACTTTCCTGCTTTGGGAGGCTGCTGGATGTTTGAGAGGAGGAGCGGGGCCATTCCCGTCCCGTCCCCCGAGCAGGTGGCAGCGCTGGGCTCGGGGCCGCCTTCGGGCTCTCACTGCTGCCAGGAAGCTCCGGGGGAACCGGAGTATCCTGCAGCCAAACAGCCACACATTTCCCCAGCTCCCTTTCGCATTGCTGAGCCTTAAATGAGTTTTGCAGGGTCACCGGGAGCCCTGGCCAAGCGTGTCCGCCTCCCATCCTTTCTTCCCAGAGCAGCAGGGGGTTTCCTGTTTTCCCGTCCCAGCACGGGGCAACCACAAGCCCCAGGGATGCAGCGAGCACCCGTGCGGCGGCTCCGGCTCTTGGGGAGCTCGCTGCCCGGCCTGGGGGAAGCTGCTGCTCTGTCTGTTCCCAAAGCAGGTGCGAGTCACTCAGCAGCCCCCAGGCTTAAAGCTGCTCTCCAGAGGGGCACTGAGGACACGGACGCATCCAGCTGGGAAATGAGGGAGGCCCGAGCCCAGCGTGCAGCAGGTGCCTGGGCACACCGCGGGCACACGAGGTGCTGCCAGGTCCGGGCTGCTCTCCCTGCCGAGCACGGCACCGCCGGGGCCGCCCGGCGAAATTCAAGCTGCAGAAGCCGCTGTGCAATTAATAAGTAACCGCTGTGCTTGGCTCCGGGCAGGGAGGCGGTGGGGCAGGAGCGGCAGGAGGGCTGCGTTCCCATTCCTGCCGTCCCTACCAAAGGAAGCGGCTCTCCAGGCCGTGCGGGCACTGCCCTGCAGCATGGGCTCCTCGGGAACTGCCTCCTGCCGGCTCTGGGAGCACCTTGCAGAGCGGTAACTAAGGATGCTCCACTTCCCTGCTCCTGTGCAGAGCCCTGCCCATGGGAGGGATGCCTCTGTGGGAAGCTGAAGAACAGGCTGATTAGCATTAGCTTTTCCCTCAGGAAAAAGCACGGGCTATGGAAGATGGTCTGTGGGAGTGTGGAACGGGGCGGTGTGAGGGCTGGGTCCCCTTGCTCTTGTGTCCTGGGCTTTGCTGGGGCTCCTGGCAGGGTGGTGCTGCCCCAGGGCTGTGGGTGCTGGGGGCAGCCCTGTGCGACCCAGGGCTGGTCCTGGTGGCTCTGTTTGTGTCTGGATTATGGAGTCCTGCAGCCGTGTCCCAGCTTCCAGGCAGACAGAGATGCCCATGTTCCCATCCTCCCTCCCTCCCTGGCAGGAGCACGGGGATGGGGAGAGGTGAGGTGGTGGGACTGGAAAGGAAAGGCAGGGAAAGGCGGAGCAGGAACGCCCAAGCAAGGAGTAATGGAAAATCTGTCACAGCAGTGTTGCAATCAAACACTGAGCCTGGAGCATGAGCCGTGCTGCCACTCCTGATTGTGGTGGTGCCCATTGCTCCTGCCAAGGGCCTGGTGCTGCCAGGGAGGTGATGGTGGGAGATGGGTCCTGGCATGAGGACGGGGAGAGCTGTCCCACCAGTGCTGTGGCCCCTGAGCATCCTCAGCCCTGGGCCGAACCCTGCTTGGAGCTGTGGGGGGCCAGCAGGGTGGAGAGGTGAGGAGCCATGGGGCAGGAGGGGTGCTTTGACAAGCTTGGCTGCTCCAGCATGTCCCAGAATCCTGCTCTTGCTGAAACGAGCCAGGAAACTGTCTTATTCTCCCGGCACTGCCTGCCAGAGATGACATCTCAGAGTGCAGAAGGAAGGAACAGTGTGCTCTGAGCCAGCAGCTACCCAGGGAGCGTTTGGTGTGTGCCTGCCCGTGCCCTGGCTGTGTGCTGGGCGAGGGCAGGGCTGCAGGTGGGCCTCTGATTGTTATGCTGGTGTCCCTGGGCAGTGTGGGCTGCATCCCCTGCCCTCCCTGGGGTCCTGCCTGCCATGCCTCACATGCAGGGCTGCTGTGGAAAGCAGCTGATTCCTTGGGCTCAGGCCTGGCTGGAAACATTGCTGATCCTCCCCCAGCACAGACACAGCCAGGCCGCTGCCCAACCTCACACACATCCCATTCTGATGCTGCTTGATGAAGCCCTGTGGAAAATGGTGAGGGACCTCCTGCAAACCAGAGCAGGAGTAGGTGAGGCTGTGGCAGAGGAGAGGCAGGGAGCAGCAGGGGATGGGAGCAGTGCTGAGCACCAAGGCTGGGGCTGGAAATCAAACAACCTTCTCTTGCAGCCGAGTGGCTCAGCTACACGGGGGCTCAAGCCCTTGTCTCTCCCCTTGGCTGGAAGTGGGAATATCCCTCAGGATATTCCCTGTTCCCCAGGCTGTGCTCCATGGCAAGGCTGTACTGAGCTGGCTTTGTTGCACACTTGGAGGGAGCCCAGCGAGCTGGAGGGCTGCCTTGCCTTGCCTTGCTGCAGGGAAGCTAAATATATATGTTTGGCCACAAATCAGGGTGCGGTGTGAGCGTCAGCACTGGCTGGGGATGGGGGAGAGGAGCTGTGCCAGGGCTGGGGGCACAGGAGGGCACTGCAGACACTGGGCAGGCCAGCATGCCTGGGATATGGCCTGGCATGGCAAGGGCAGGAAATCCTCAACCTGTCCTTCCACCTCTTCCATCTCCTGGCCACTTTGTGAGGAGCTGGGGAAGGGATGAGGCTGCTGGCTCATGGCTCTTGGCTTTGTTTCCAGCCATTTACCAGGCTCCTTTCCTTGCACTTTCCTTTCTCCATTCTTTTGTGTCTGCAACTGCTCTGAAGTGAATCTACAGTCAGTCTGACAGCATCCCTCTCTGCCAGGGATGCCTGTCTCTGGATCCCTGTGGGGATTTGCCATCCTTACTGCCAGCCCTCCCCCGTGCCCTGCCAGGGCTGCGGTGGATGGATGGGGCACAGCCCAGCCCTTGCAGAGACGCAGCTGCAGTTGTGGCTCCTTTCGGTGAACAAGGCTCCGCCTGGGAGCAGCACTGACGTCAGGCTGTGGAAATACCTGTGCGAGGGCCTGGGGCCGGCGGCACAGAAACTGGGAGGAGGGATGCTCTCTTCCCACCTGAGAAGATGCACCCACCTCTGGCCTGTGCCAGCTGCTTTGTCTGGGCACGGCGGGTAATTAAGGGCTGAGCCGCGTTGTCTGTGGGGCGGGGCTGCTGTGGAGCCATGGGATCAGTGTGCCTTGACAGCCCCCTCGGCTGCTTGCCTGCTCCTGGCCTCTGGTGTCCCTGCACCGAGCAAACCCACCCCACAGGCTGCACCGAGCAAACCCACCCCACAGGCTGCACCGAGCAAACCCACCCCACAGCCTGCACTGAGCAAACCCACCCCACAGCCTGCACAGAGCAAACCCACCCCACACTCTGCACAGGGCAAACCCACCCCACACTCTGCACAGGGCAAACCCACCCCACACAGCCTGCAGAGAGCAAACCCACCCCACAGCCTGCAGAGAGCAAACCCACCCCACAGCCTGCAGAGAGCAAACCCACCCCGCAGCCTGCACAGGGCAAACCCACCCCACACAGCCTGCACTGAGCAAGCCCACCCCACAGCCTGCACTGAGCAAACCCACCTCACCCCACAGGCTGCACATCCTGCAGCCAGATGTGGCCCCAGCTGTGCCTCCACCTCTCCTGGGGGTTCATCATCCATAGGCACCCTGTGCCCACCCACACAGGGCTGGCAAACCCCGAGCCACACACATGTGGCAGAGGCCAAATTCATGCAGTCAGGCACCCTTAACCCTGCCCAGCTGGTTTAGATTGGCCTGGCTGCAGGGCTGAGTGTGCAAGGGGGCATTCGGGGGCAGAGCAGGGGGATCATAAGCACGGCCTTTGGTGGCAGAGGCTGGCTGCAGTGACACGTGTGCCCCATGTCATCCATGGTGCCCTGCTCGGAGCTGGGCACGGCCCCGGCTGTGCAGGGCCCCGGGTGAGAACAGGGCGGCCCTGAGCAGGAGGATGTGGCCAGAGCCTTTTCCTCTGGAGCTGATGCAACAGCGGAGCAGCTGTGGCCGAGTGACAGGAAATCTGGGCGCTGGTCCCTTCCCTCCGCGGTGATTTATGGGATGGTGTGGCCGCAGGCTGCTGCCCTGGAAATGGGCCGGAGCGGCTCCAAGCTGCTTCCTCTGCTCGGCGCAAACAATGCCTTCTGGAGAGCCATCCCGGCTGTGCCGGTGCCGGATGCATCCCCCGGGAATCCTTGTTTGCAGCCAGAGGATGCCCGAGCAGCCCCTGGGCGGCATTTCCATCATTTCCATGCGGAGGCGAGGGCAGCCCCCGTGGTTCCCGGGCTGTCCCTGTGCCCGGGGTGCTCCGGGTGCTCTCCCCTCCCTCCTACCCGTGCCCCGCTGGGATCCCTCTGGCCCTGCGTGCCTCAGAGATGCATGGCGGGGGGGTGCATCTGGCAGGGAGGAGCCAGGATTTCCATCTGCTGAAATGTTATTTTGAGGCGGGAGGGGGGAGGGTCATTGGGGGAGCGTTTTGTATGGCGGGAGCAGGAAGGAGCTGGTGGGAGCAGTGGCCAGCTATAATTGCCATGGCCTGTGGAAAACATCCGCCGGGAGCTTCCTCCCTGCTTTGTGCCCGTGGCGGCGCTGGGTCGGGCCGGGGGAGCGCAGCCCGGCCTGGCTGTGTGTGCATCCACCGTGACACGGCCCAGCGGCTCCTTGGCCCCGAGCCCCCGGCTCGGCTTTCAGCCCATCACGCTCGGTTTCCCGCTCTGGTCACCCGCGGAGGAACCTTCCTGCTGGAGGGCTGGGGGCATGCAGGGCTCCTGCAATGGCCCCACGGCACTGGGGTGCTGGGACATCCGTATTCCCCTGGTTTTGGGGAGTCCCTGGGGTCTGGGGGGGCTGTTCACCCTGCAGCTGGTTCTCTGCTCCTAGAGACAGATGAGGGCTGCAGAGGAAAAGGAGGGCGGCTCTGGCCCCTTCCTCGTGTGCTGCCTTCTGTGAGGGGCTGGGGAGACACGGACCCTCCCTGCCCCTGGGCTTGGAGCCAGCAGGGAATAGCCCTGGCAACTTTGGGCAGGCAGGCCAGACCCAGGCCCTGGTGGGGCATCCCTTGGCCCTGCTGTCTGCTCCTGCCTGGGTCTGGTTCTACAGCCTGTGTGTCATCAGCAGGACGTGGATTTGGAGTTTCTTCCCACCCATGTGAGTCCCCAAAGTCCATCTCTTGTGTGCTTGCTTGGAGTGCTCTCAGGAGTCTCCTGTGCACCCTGGTGCAATGGCTGTGGCTCTGCCCCGTCACGCTGCCCCTCCCTCCCACCCTGGCTTTGCACTGGGATGGAATTTTTGGGTGATGATGGCATTGTTTCGGCTTATCTCGGCCCTGTGACGTGCCCGGATGCAGCTGTTTGCCTTGGGAGGAGGGTGGCTCTAGAAGGCAGGAGCTGCCCTGTGGGGAGCTCTTGACCCCCGTCTCAAGTGGATGCAAACAGGTGACATTTGCTGAGGTCTTGGGGGGAAACCCGACATCGCGGAGGAGGTCTTCTCATGGAGTGCAGCCAGCTCTTTTATTTGCTTGTTAAATATTTTATTTGGCTCTCCTGATTTAGTTTTACGGTGGCTTTAACGGGCTCACAGTGTTTTCCAGCTGTCTCTGCACATGTGCAGGGCAGAGGGAGGGCCAGCAGGAATCCGTGGGGGACACAAGGCAGCCCAGGAGCTGGGAGGGAGAGGGGATGGTGCAAGGCTGGGGATGCAAGAGGAGCACTGGCAGCCTGTGCTGCCTCCCAGGGTGCTCCTGGACACCTACAGCTCAGGGCCAGATGGAAGGATTGTATTTGTATTCATACAACCAGCCTCAAAGCGTTTGCCTTGCCTGAATTTGCCCACTGGTGCTTTGTCACTGTTTTCAGTGCTGGCAGCCAGTTGCTCTGCAGGTTTGTGGCCATGCAAAGAGGGTGGCTGCGTGCCCATCCACACATCGTGCCTGTTCCCAGGCTGGGTTGCAAGGGGCAGGTGTTTTCCAGGCCACGTGTCCATCCTGGGTGACAGTGGGGGCCATCTGCCATCCCCTCCTCCCGGGAGCATCTCTGGAGCTGCGGCTCTCAGCCCGGGGAGAGGCTGGCTGTGCGTGGGGGAGTGTGACTGCAGGGGCGGGGTGGGCATGGAAACGCCAAATATTTGAATGGAGTGAAGTCATTCCGGGTAACGTGGCGGGTAAAAATAGCCAGGGGAGCAGGGAAGAAAACACTACCGTTGCTGGACTGGCGCGTGGGAAAGCGCGGCTGTGGGACGGCAGCTGGGGGTGTCCTGCTCCCAGCTGGGACAGGGTTAATGTTCTTCTTCATGGCTGGTGCTGGGACAGGGTTAATGTTCTTCCTCATAGCTGTGAGGGGTCAGAGACCCGGGTTTGTGCAGCAACCCTGGGGGCTGCAGTTCGGTGGCTCCTGTTCCTGCAGCGTGGCTGAGTGCGCAGTGTGAGCAGCCCCCCTTGAGTGGGTGCAGCCCCCCTTGTTCCCAGGCCTGGCTTCCCCCTGGCCTCCGCGGGTGCTGGGCAGTGGCTCACCCCTCTCTCGTGTCCCCTGCAGCTGAGAAGGTCTCTTCCCTGGGCAAGGACTGGCACAAGTTCTGCCTCAAGTGTGAGCGCTGCAACAAGACCCTGACCCCGGGTGGGCACGCCGAGGTAAGAGCTGCCAGGGCGGGCAGGGTGGGAGCCGTGCTGGCACTCGGGGGGGCCTGGTGGGACGGAAATCCCAAAGCCAGGGCTGGGGCAGGTATCTGATGCCGTGTGGAGGCGCTGTCCCTGCGGCATGCAAGCCCAGGAGAACACACTGTGGCTTCAAACGCTGCTGCTGCAACTCAGAGTGCTCTTGTGCACAGCCCTGGGCGAGCCACAGAGTGGTGCTGGCACCACGTGCGGTGACACTGCTCTGTCACCCTGGGCTCCCAGGCAGCTGTGGTGGGGCTTGGCGTGCCCCAGTAAGCCCTTGAAGCTCCGTGCACTGGGCAAACTTGTTTGGGCATCGCCCAGCTTTGGGGAGATGTGTGTGCTGGGAGCCTGCGCTGACCTGTGGTTAAAAACACCAAGAATGGAGAATGCCTGGGTTTCCATGGCAACGAGAGCTCGGCACTGCTGCTCTCTGTGCTGGAGAGCGATGCCACTGCCCTGCACTGGGGAGTGTGAGGCGCCACGCTGCTGCCTGCAGCTGCTCGGGCTTAGGAGCCACTGTGTGTCTGCTGTGCAGTGTCCCTGTGTGACACCCCGGCTTTGCACAGCACCTGCCATTCCTCAGTGTCACCAGCTCCTTAGCTGGGCCCTGGCAGGCAGCACAGCTGGGCACCAGCAGGGACAGCCGTGCTGGTGGCCCCCAGCCTGTGGGGAAGCGGGGCCTGTCCTGCCAGCGAGGTGGATCTGTGCTCCAGGCCGGGTCAAGCCCAGATTTGCTGCTTCTCCATATAAGGTTGGATTCTGTTCCCATAGGGGATGGCAGCCAAGCCCCACTGACTCTGCTGAAGGCAGATTTGGCCCTTCCCTGCTTTTTCTCCCTCCTTTCGAGGAGGCTGGGGTGGAAAGGTGTTGCGGGGAGACCAGTTAAATGTTTACCCTCCCCTCTGGCATGGCAACGCTGCGAGCATGCTCATATTTATGCCTTGCAATATTCTGCAGCTGCCTTTGGCCAGCCCAGAGCCTTCTCCCTCCCTCAGCCTTACCTCTGCCTTTGGCACGGCCCCTCTGCTCAGCTGCCACCCTGCCCTGCGTGGGCAGCACCCCTTGCCTTGCAGCAGAGGGATGGAGGGCAGGAGCAGGGCTGAGTGGGGCTGAGCAGGCCATGGGGTGGGATCCTGCCCAAGCATGGGCTCCCAGTGGGCTTTCCACCCAGAGCAGTGTGTGTGGCAGCCCTGCTGCCCCCCCCTGCTCCAGGCACAAACACTCTTTCTTTTCTCTTGGACTGGGTTCCAGCTGGCCCATGAGAAACGGGGAGTTGTGGGGCTTATCGCCTGCCTGCTGCCTTCCTGTGATAATCACCCCAGACGATAGCAGGGTCGATAGCAGCTGGGCTGGGACCAGAGCCCATGCGGGGCCTCTGATCTTGGGCCAAGGCGAGGGGAGGGCGAAGCTGGGCTCCCACGGTGCTCTGAGCAGGAGAGTGGCCTGGCTGTGCACAGCATGCTCAGGGGCTGGGGCCATGCCTCGCTGGCTCCAGTGCCACGTGGCTGGGCTGGGAAGTGGAGGTGCCCATGGCTGAGCTGCCATGGCCACTGGTGCTCCAGCCCCAGGGCATGACCTGTGCACAGCAGCCCGAGTGCTTGATGCAGGCAAAACCCCCGAGGGTTTGATGCAGGTGAAACCTCTGAGTGCTTGATGCAGGTGAAACTCCCGAGTGCTCGATGCAGGTGAAACCTCTGAGTGTTTGATGCAGGTGAAACCTCTGAGTGTTTGATTCAGGCGAAACCTCCGAGGGTTTGATGCAGGTGAAACCTCCGAGGGTTTGATGCAGGTGAAACTCCTGAGTGCTTGATACAGGTCAAACCCCTGAGTACTTGATGCAGGCAAAACCCCTGAGTACTTGATGCAGGCAAAACCCCTGAGTGCTTGATGCAGGTGAAACCCCTGAGTTGGAAGTGAAACCCCTGAGTGCTTGATGCAGGTGAAACCTCTGAGTGCTTGATGCAGGTGAAACCCCTGAGTGCTTGATGCAGGTGAAACCCCCGAGTGCTCAGGCCAGGTTAGGCAGGTGCTGCACACCCAGAACTGGGTGCATTTTAGGGTGCTGGCATGGCCGTGGTGGTCTCTGAACAGCAGAGGATGAAGGGAACCGTGGTCACTGCTCCTAACATTGCCCTCTCTCCCCAGCACGATGGGAAGCCCTTCTGCCACAAGCCCTGTTATGCCACACTGTTCGGCCCCAAAGGTACGTCACTGTGTGTCCCCCCTGCCTGGGTGCTGGGCTCGGGGCTGCAGGAGGGGCCAGGTCCCCTCATCCCCACTGGTGGCCCCAGCAACATCCCAGAAGCCTGCCTAGCCAGGGCTGAGCATTGAGCCAGGAAACTGCAGTCCCAGGCCAGCTGTCTGCTTGTGCAGAGGGAGAGAAGAGATGCTGGAGGGAAGGAAGGAGGGAGGGAGGAATCTATTCTGAGAGCTGCCTTTTTTTTTTTTTTTTTTTTTTTAATATTTAAAAAAACAAATTCCCATTCAAACAGAAGGTGGAGTTAGTCTCCTATCCCCTGGGTCAGGAGAAAGCAAGCTGGGGCTGAAGTGCAGCACTGGCCCCTTGCCCAGCGGGGCTGGGGGAGGAGGGACAGGGGGCTGGGGGGACAATGGAGACCCCGAGGGCTCCCAGGCCACCACTGCAGGCTCTCTGTGCCCCTCTGCAGGGGTGAACATCGGCGGGGCCGGCTCCTACATCTACGACAAGCCGCAGATCGAGGGGCAGACTGCCCCGGGGCCCATCGAGCACCCCGTGAAGGTGGAGGAGAGGAAGGTGAACGCTGCTCCTCCCAAGGGACCCAGCAAAGGTGAGGGGCAGGGCAGGACAGGCAGCCTGGCCCTTTGCCATGGGGCAGCCAGCGCAGAGCCACCGTGTCTGGTGACGGTGTGAGCGCAGGGTTTGTGTGTGGGGTCCACCCCACCCCGCTGTGTCCTGGCTGAGATGTCCCCCCACTTCCCAGACACATGTCCTCTTCTCTTCCAGCCTCCAGTGTCACCACCTTCACCGGGGAGCCCAACATGTGCCCGCGCTGCGGCCAGAGGGTCTACTTTGGTAAGGTGGCAAGAGGGCAGTGTGTGCTTGCCTTGGGGTGAAATGGCCCTGCAGAGTGACATGGCCCTGCAGGGTGGCATGGCCTCACAGGGTATCATGGCCCTGCAGAGTGACATGGCCCCACAGGGTATCATGGCCCTGCAGGGTATCATGGCCCCAAGGGAATGGGCACTGTGCAGGAACCCTGGGGCATGCAGAGAGGCTGGGAGTGGGGTTTGGATCAGAGAGGGGTTTGTGGGTACAGAGGGTGTGCCTGAGGGGCCTTCAGGGATGGGTGCTCTTGGATATACTCCTGGTGCAGGGCTTTATGGGCATTGCAGCCTGTGCTGTGTCACCTCCCGTGCGGTAATAGCTGTGCTCAGCCATCCCGTGTCACCTGTGAGGCACCAGAGGGGTGGGAGGGATGTGGGAGGCTGGAGATCCTGAGGACTCTCCTGGGATTTTGTGATGTCCCCGTGGGGAATGCTCCCCCTCAGCATGTTGCAGGGGGCTGCTGTGACCCTCTCTCCTTGTCCCACTCCAGCTGAGAAGGTGACTTCCCTGGGGAAGGACTGGCACCGTCCCTGCCTACGCTGTGAGCGCTGCAGCAAGACGCTGACCCCGGGGGGACACGCCGAGGTAAGGGGGTGCCAGCCTCAGAACCTGGCCTGCACTCCTGGGGATGCCAGCAGGGCAGGGCTGAGATGTCCCAGGCCACCCTGATGGCCTTTGCAGGAGGGCAGGGCTGGCAGGAGCAGCCCCTCAGCCTGGGGAAGTGCTGGGGTTGTCGGGGTGTCTGCAGGGGAAGGGCATGAGAGGTGGGCATGCCCTGGGCACTGGATTTCCCCAGCCCCCCGCCCCCAGCCCAGGTGACAGGTGTTTGTCTCTGCCCCCACAGCACGATGGACAGCCCTACTGCCACAAGCCCTGCTATGGGATCCTCTTTGGGCCAAAGGGTGAGTGAGAGCCTGGGGACACAGGGGGGGGTCCAGACCAGGGACACGTGCCCCTGTTGATGCTCGTGCCACCAGCCAGAGGGGACAGCTCCCTGGAGCATCCCTGTTATAGTAACCTCTTCCAGCCAGGTCTAACAAGCTCTCTGAGGTCTGTAACACACCCAAGATAGCTCAGCTACCCTTGGAGGCATAAAAATCAGCAGGATGGCTGCTGTTGCAGTGTTGGAAACAAAAAGGTTTATAAAAGGCAAAATAACAAACAGAAAAACCGAACCAGGTGCTAGACGTTCTTGCTCCTGGTAAAGCTCTCTACAAAAGCCTTTAGTTTCTTTGTTCACATCCTTTTCTGGTTAATTGCCCAGGTGGGACTTTCTGGCTTCTGTTCAATTTGCTGTCCTTAAGTTTGAGGTGAAGTCCCCCAAGTCCTATGAAGTGTCTCTTCACTTAATCGAGGAGAGGAACTTCTGGGCTTCTTTCCTTTTAAGGGGACACAAGACAGTTTTGTCACTCCATCAAAAAGGGCACACTCCTACACCTGCCACCTTCCTGCCCTGTCCTCACCGTGCTGTTTCTCACCCCGTGCAGGTGTCAACACCGGAGCTGTGGGGAGCTACATCTACGACAAAGACCCTGAGGCAAAGAACCAGCCCTAGGCAGCATCCCTGCCCTGCTGCACGCTCTGTGCCCCTCCTGTACTAACCTGCTGCTCCCAGAGCCTCTCCAGGCTGCCCATGGAGCTGTGCCCTCTCTGCTGTCCCTACTCCTGGCAGGACAGCCCTGCCCTGGTTATTACCATGTCTCTAATATAAGCTTCAGTGTTTTAAGGCTAAGGTAGAAGGTGTCTCTGGTGGTTCCCAATGTGCTCTGCCCTCCCCAGCCCTCCCACAGCCCCCAGTGTGGGAGGCAGCAGGGCAGCTCTGGGCGTGTCCCCGTGGGCAGGGGATGGCGGGTGGCACCCAAAGGGCCAAGGATGGGGGAAGGTGGTGGCAGGAGTCCCACCACGGGAGGGTGCTCCAGGCTGTCCCACAGTGCTTGGGGTGAGGGTGCCCAGCCCTCTTCCTCACCAGCAGCTGGAGATGTGTGACACCTGGCAGCACTGCCCTTCTCCTGGCCCTCCCCAGGCTCCATGCCCTGGCTTTCCCTGTCCCTGGGTCCCACTGTTGGGTCTGGCAGCTCCCTACATCCCTGTCTTTGAATCCCTGAGGGGCACCCAGGCAGGTGCTCCAGCCTGCTCTGCGGGCTGCTTTAGGTTGGTGTCCCCAGACTGATCCCCCTGTGCTGGCAGCTGCAGCCCTGGGGAGGGAGGGGGCTCTCCTCTCCTCTCCTCTCCTCTCCTCTCCTCTCCTCTCCTCTCCTCTCCTCTCCTCTCCTCTCCTCTCCTCTCCTCTCCTCTCCTCTCCTCTCCTCTCCTCTCCTCTCCTCTCCTCTCCTCTCCTCTCCTCTCCTCTCCTCTCCTCTCCTCTCCTCTCCTCTCCTCTCCTCTCCTCTCCTCTCCTCTCCTCTCCTCTCCTCTCCTCTCCTCTCCTCTCCTCTCCTCTCCTCTCCTCTCCTCTCCTCTCCTCTCCTCTCCTCTCCTCTCCTCTCCCTCTCCTCTCCTCTCCTCTCCTCTCCCACCTTTGGAGGACAGAGCGCATTGGGCTGCTGGCCTGGGCAGCAGGACCCGCCCTGCTCCCAGAGCCCGAGGTTTCTCATTGTTGTTGTTTATTTATAAGCAGTGTAAATGTGCTCCTTGCTTTGGAGAATGACACGTGCCCCCTCTCACCCATCCCCGTGCACGCCCAGCCCTGCTGCTGCCCAGGAGAGCAGGGGAGGCCGGGGCAGCGAGCCCTGGCTGCCAGCACCCGCTCTCCTCAGCCTCCCTGCGCTGCTGCAGGGCTGACTTTTGTTATTTGCTGACAATAAAGGTTTTGAGAGATGTGCTGTGCAGCTCAGCTCTGGGGGGAGGTGGGGCAGGCTGCACACACCACACAGCATCCCTCGGGCCCCATGACCAGGTTTAGGCATCCCTGCTGCCCCATCCCAGCTGGCTCCTCCTGGGGCTGGCCTGAGCAGCTCCAGCAGAGCCCGAGCTCCTCCCGAGGAGCTGTTCCTGTGCTCTGAGCACAACAGCCTGGCAGGAAGCTGTGCTGGCCCTGCAGACAGCATGGGGTGGGGTGGAATGGGTCCTCCCCAGCTTTGGGGAGTGGGAAACCAGCAGAGAGAAGTTACAGAGCAGACGCCATTCTCTCCCCCCCAGCCGGGCTTGCAGAGCAGGCACAGTGCCTGAGTGGGGCTACCCTGGGGAAAGCTCAGCAGGGCAGGAATGCAGTGTGTGCATTGCCCAGCCCCTGGGGACCGCCCTGTCCCCAGCCAGATCGCAGCCCTGCTGCCAGGCCTGCTTTTAGACATTCCCCTCGGAGCTGGGGCTGCCAAGCCAAACCCCGGCTCTGGGAGCCGCTGCTGGGCCCGTCCCTTCTGTCACGTTCCTGCAGAGCCCCGTGGGGCTCCCTGCTGGCCGTGCCCCTGGGGATGCCCCTGGCCCGTCTGCTGGGGAAAGCAGAGCCCCGGTGCCCGCGATGGAGCCAGCCCCAGCCCCGGAGCCGCTCCGTGCCCTGCAGAAGGGTTGGTTGGCAGCCTCGGGCACAGCACAGCTGGGGAATGCAGCGGGCACAGCTGGGCAATGCAGCAGGCACAGCTGGGCAATGCAGCGGGCACAGCTGGGGAATGCAGCGGGCGCAGCTGGGACATGCGGCGGGCACAGCTGGGGAATGCAGCGGGCACAGCACAGCTGGGACATGCAGCGGGCACAGCACAGCTGGGACATGCAGCGGGCACAGCTGCGGGACGGGGCCCGCGGGAGCAGCGGATTTTCCCTGCTGGCAGCGATCCCAGGGCACGGAGCCCTTTCCCAGGCACGGAGGGCTGTGAGCGCAGCTCCCGGCTCGGGAACGGCTCAGTGTGTTCGTGTTTTGGTGCGGTTTCCATGGAGCCCTGACCCCGGCATGCTTTGGGGACAAGGCTGCGGTGTAAATCAGAGCGGTGGCGCTCTCGGCTCCTCCCCTGACCCGCAGCTCGGCCGTCGCTGCCGCAATTTGCCCGGTTCGCCCCGTGCAGCAGCAGCGGTGCGGAGCTGGGGGTGCCCATCGCTCCTCCGGGGCCCAGCAGAGCTGCCAGCAGCGCCCTCGGCACCAATCCATCTCCCCTTGCAACTCTTACTTCCCATCATTAATTAACGAGCTTAATAGGCCAGCCTCTCTGCTAGCCTGTGGCCATGCCAGCAGGATCCCACCATGGGCTGGCTTCCCCCTCGATTCCTTTCTCTTCCTTTTTTTTTTTTTTTTTATTTTTTTTATTTTTAATCCTTACATTTTCTTTTCCCCATGAGAGTGTTGCTGAAGGAATGCAATGAAATCAAAAATAGACCAAATCCAGCTCTGCTTCCCCACGGAGCGCTGGGAAGCCTGCAAGTATCACAGCATCCTGCTATGGCACAGGGCACAGCCTGGCTGCTCGGGCTCTGGGTGGGCAATGTCCCCACCCTCAGGTAGGTGGAGGGACACAAATCGTCCCCAGGTACAGCAGGTACCCCCAGGGTGGGTGTTGAGAGCAGGAACCTGAAGGCTGTAGGAAGGCTTTGGGGTCTATATGGGATTATCTGTGTGTGCTGAGGGGCTGGGGTTGTCCCTGTGCTCATGGGTCACTGTGGGGAGCAGGGCACAGACATAGCAGGGTGGCACTTTGCTCAAGCAGGGAAAGCAGCTCTGGCCTCTGATCCTTGATGCATTTTTGTATTTATTTTTGGGAGGCCTATGTGAGCTTAAAGTGCTCCTTTACTTGAGGCTTGGAAAACATCCTTCCCCTCAGGGATGTCAAATATTTTATTTTTTTTTTCAGCTTGGACTTGCTAGTGGGATAAAAAAGTTACAGGGCCCTGGTGATTACAGACAAGCTCTCCAGGGTACAGATGAAAATAGAGAACAAAGTGAATGCAGCTTTGCTTGGAAATCCCCCGAGACCTGTGAATTTGTCCCGGGCCATTTCACTTGCTGGCTCCCAGGTTTCCTGGTCAAACTATTCTGAGGGCAGTGTGGGTGATGGGTGCCAGCCTGGGTGTCCCCAGGCTGCAGGAGGAGCAGGATTGTCACCTCCTGGCGCTTCTCAACACAAGGCTGAGGGTGCCCGTGCCACCAGAAACGGGGCTGCACAGCTTGTGCCATGCTTTATGGCCCAGAAAAGGGATGGAGAGCGCACAAAGGCTGCTCCCAGAGAGGCACAGCACACATGGGAAACAGCAGGAAAGGAGCTGGTAGGGGTGGGAATGATGAGGGCAGCCCTGGGTACACCTGAGCCAGTCCATGAGGGAAGGGGATGCAGCCATCAGGGTGTGGAGGGCTCCTGGGATGCACGGACACAGCAGGACAGGATGGCTCAGGGACACCGGGGCCCAGAGCAGCACAGCCGGGCAGGGAAGCCAGACAGATTGAAAGCATTTGCTGGAAGTCAATGAACAGGAGCCAAAGGGGATGAAGTGCTGGAAGATGTGATTTAAGATGGGATATTGAAAGTGACCCAGTAAGCACAGCTCGTTTCCACACGGCCCAGAGCTGCCTCAGCTGCTCCCTGGAGCCAGCACAGGGACTCTCCTGAGCTTTGGCCTGGTCCCAGTGGGAGGGTGAAGAACTGGGTGTAAATACTGGAGAGGGTGTGGGTGGGCAGGCAGGGATGAAGAAGAAGGAATGGCACAAAACCAAGCAGGGGAGAAGGACTTGGGCTGTAAATCCCCTGCCAGTGCCCTGCAGTGTCACACAGGGAGAGCTGCAGGTGCAGGCTCTGGCTGTGGCCCCTGAGGGTGCTGCTGGCTCCCCCTCACCAGAGGGAACACCCCAGGATGCAGGAGGAGCTCTGCATCAGCCCTTAGGTTTTCAGCAGGGCGAGCAGCTGGGAACCATCCTGGGAGCTCAAGGGGCTCCTGGAGTGCCCAGGGGCAGGCTGCTGGGGGAGCAATACCTGTGCTGGGATGGAGGAGTGCAGGCTGCTAATGTGAGCAAACCTGTGACTCCTCCTCCTCCTCCTCTCTCCTGCTCTAGCCTGGCCTCTGTTGTGCCTGGGGATGTCAGAGCACAGTAATCACATCCTTTTCACCTTCCTGCTCCACTGCCACGGCGTGACCACGCTGGGCTGCGTGCTCACAGAGAGAGCAAACACTTCTGCACCCCTTTGCCTCACCTACAGTGAATTTTTAACCAGGAATAAAAGGTGTGGCATCAACAGTCTGGAGCCAGCCAGGGCAAATGGTGCTGCCAGGGAGGCTGGGGAGGTGATCCCTGGCACAGATCCCCTGAGAGCAGCCCCTGAGTGCTGTCCACAGTCCCTGCCAGCCCCAGCACCCATGTGCATCTCCCTGGCAGGCAGAGAAAACCCCTCCTGGACACTGGGCAGCTTTCCAAAGCAGCAGACTTTGCTTCCTTGACAATCCTGGCCCCATTTGATAGCCACAATAGAAACAGGCAGGCCATGCCAGGAAAATGTACCAAATCCTCCCCCAGCAGGACTTAGCCTGGAGGTTTCCTTGGGCTGCCACTAATGGAAACTTGCAGAAAAGAGCAGATGGCAGCGGAGACTTTGGCCAGACTGTGCTCAGGGAGACTCAGGGAGCCTGGGTGGAATTGGAGGAGATTTTCCACATCTAGGCAGGGTTGGAAAGGCGGACAAGGGCTGCCACACCCTTTTCTCCCAGGGATGGAAGCTGCACCATGTCCCTGTTGTCCCCACTGGGCAGCCCTGCGTGCTCCATCCGCACTGAGGCGGGAGCAGCTCCGTGTTTGTTATTGCTGGTGCAGTGTAACCTTAACCCCGTGGTGATAATTCACACCCTGCCTCCGAGGGTGAGAGCTGACCTGACACGGGGCTCTGGGGGCAGCCTGAGCTGGCCTGGAAGCGTTTTTACAGCCTCAGCTGCAAGCAGACATGTGATTGCCCGTGCCCAAGGCAGGATGGCTCTGCACTGTGTCCCCAAGGGCACAGAGCACGGATTTTGGCGTGGCAGTGAGCATATTTGACAGGCTCAAGCCATTTGGGGCTTTAGAGCACAGTGGCAGTGTGCTGGTGTGCTGGTGGGTGTGCCTCAAACCCGCAGAGTGCCCCTTTCCAGCCCCTTCCCAAGCCCCCAAGGCCTTTCCTGCTGCCCACAGCTCCTCCCAGGCAGTGGTTGCCTGTCAGCTCCATGAAGATGTCTCCCAGAGGTTTTCCTTCGGGGGTAATTTGCCCTGACAGCCTCCTCAGTGCCATTGTTTTCCTGTCTGTCTATAATGGGATTAGCCGTGTGCAGCTCCGAGGGGGTGGAGGGGAGCGGGGGCAGAGCCTGCCAGCCCCCGTTGCAGGGCACCCTGAGAGCTCCTCTTGGTGGCATCACGCGCCTGGCAGCTCCCCCAGCTTCTGCCAGGCTTGTTTTAAGCCACCCTATAATTTTCTTGTCAAATTAGAGTTCCACGCTGGGTTGTGTGGTGCATATTTTACAACAAATAAATGGCTGAGAGGGCCTTTGACATGCACAAGAGTGGGCTGAAGCGTGGCCAGGGAGGGAGATGTTGCAGGACTCGCAGTTGTGAGGGTGCTGGGACAATGCTGGACCGAGGTGTCACTGGTCCCTGCGTCACCCCTCAGTGGTGCTTCCTCTGCCCTCTGTGCAAGGCTGCTGGGGGCTGTGAGAACTGTGGGAGCCCCCACCCCACTGCAGCAAGGTGGGGCAGGAGGGGGGGGCCTGCAGCTGCTGCCTGGGCAGATGGATTGGTTTGCTACATGGATATAGCTGTTTTTTTCTTGCTGTGTTAGCAAAACAAACCAAAATTGGCTTATGTCACTGCCCTGCCTGCAAAAATGCCAGTGGCTTTCCCAGTTGTTAGTGCAACAGTCACCAGTGGCCCAAGATGCTTGAGGGAGATACTTGGGCAGGCAGCTCTGGCACACCCAGGAGCTCTTGACTCGCAACTCTGCCCTGGGAGCCCAAGAAACTCTTGGGGGCTGGAGGGACCTTTCACAAAATAGGGCACAGATGGAGCTGGGGAGCTGGGGCTGGCTCTTGCCAAGGGAGGGGATAGCCCTGGCCATAACAACACCACCCAAACAAACAGATGAGACAGCCCAGGTTTTCCAGGGCTGTTGCCATGCCATCGGGGAGCGCTGGCGCCTGATGCTTCAGGATAGAGCCTCACCCACAGATTCCTATCAGAGGGCATTGACAGCTGAGGCATGCTCAGTCTAATGGTTAAATTAGCTGGAACAAGGTCTGCAGATAAGATAAAGCTGTGCTTTCCTGAAGAGACTGCTCTCCTTGGCGCTGGCTGGGTGGTTTCCCTGTCAGGCTATGAACCTTGATTTGAAATGATGCTTTGGGTGGGACCTGACTTTGCTGAAAATACCACCCCTGCCCTTCTCCTGCTGCTCCCTGGTGCTGTCTCTGCCCAGCCCTGGAGCTGCCCACTGCATGACCTTGTCTGTCTGCGTGGGCACGGCACCATGGGCAGCACCCCAGTGAAGAGGGATGAGCTGGCTGCTGCTCACTGCCACTCCAGGAATGCTCCCACACAGTCGGTTTTGTGTCCTGGGGGGACCCTGGATGGCAGAAGGAGCAGTGTTCCCAAATGTCATCCTCTGCAGCATTTCCAGCCAGCTCCCTCCAGCACAGTGGGACTGCTCCAGCACAGAGCGCTGATGGGTTTTGAACACCAGCAATCCAAGTGTTTATGGACCTGCTCCCTGTAAAATGGGCCAGAGGCTGTATCCCATGGGCTCCCGAGATGCTGCTGTGCTCTGGGAGCATCTGTAGCCCTTCCTCCCTCCCTGCTGGGGCCCTCTGCCAGATCAGGGGGACAGCAGTGGGCAGGGTGCAGGTACAGCTCCCATGGGGTGCAGGATCCAGGGCTGTGCCCCACAGCAGCCTTCCCACTGAGATGGGCCTGCTGGGATTCATGTAGGTTTGCAGGGCACACAGCTCCGTGCTTTGGCTCACTCCTGGTGAAGCAGGCTGGATGTAGCCCGAGGTCCAGGGGTTCTGGTAACCCAGCAGGGCCAGCCAGGGCAGCCAAGAGCCACGAGGGGCCAGCAGGCACACAGCCCCATGCAGGCAGGCCTGGCAGAGAGCACTGTGTGGCTCAGTGCTGCCTTCTTTGTGAGAGTGGCCCGTGTGCTGTGCCTGCTCTCCTGAGTGAGCAGAACAATCTCCAGAGAGTCCTTGGGGACATGGAGAGGAGGGGACAGCCAGGCTGTGCTCCAGCCAGGTCACTTGGTGTGCGGTGCCATGCACAGGCACCTGCTGCCCCAGCCGGGGTGGGAGCATTCCTGACGCAGGAGGAGCTGGGCCAAGTGGTCCATGGGGACTGGCCACAGGGCTGGCCAGCTGGAGGGACATGCAGGAGGGCAGTTTTCAGCTGCTGGCCTGCCC